>NC_138103.1:102879389-103496889 GCF_964146895.1 Miniopterus schreibersii | reverse complement strand
ACATCTTGTCTGTCCCCCCCACTAGAGGAAGGTGGGGCAGAAAATCAGAGACCCAGACATTCATTTTCCCTTCACTCAGAAAAACCTGTCTGACCTCAAACAGGTGCTTTGAACCCGCAGGGCCTTGGTTGCTCCATCTAAGATGAAACGGAGCCCTTCCTTGCTCCAGGTCGGTGCTGGGGCTGTTAACCTTCAAGACTCTCTTCTTATCGGCTGAGCTCCTGCTCAGGCAGAGAAACGGGAGTGAGCTGTTGGACTTCAAACTTGCAGAGCCAGAAGAGAGGAACTCATTTCTTTGTAATAATCTTTTTAAAAAATAAATTTATATGTTTTTATTGATTTTTAGAGAGAGGATGGGAGAGGGACAGAGAGATAGAAACATCAGTGAGAGAGAAACATCATCAGCTGGCTGCCTCCTGCACGCCCCCGACAGGGGATCGAGCCTGAAACTCGGGCATGTGCCCCGACCGGGAATCGAACCCGTGACCTCCAGGTCTGTGGGTCCACGTTCACCCACTGAGCCACGCCAGCTGGGCAACAAACCTATTTTTAATGTTATGTTTATCTATCCTGAGTCTTAATTGATATATTATTCTACATCTTTGTATTTATTTTTAAATCTATGTGTATTTAGTTTGATACTTGTATCACCATTATAGGTTCTATCACTAACTCGCAGATTTGAAATGCTACATTGATCACAGTTACATACCTTCCCTTGAGCTTTTTTTGTGTGGCTTTCTACTCTTTTCTGCCAATTTCTATAGTAAAGTTTCAGCTCCAAAATTTTTAAGTTTTTTCTTATTAAAATTTTACAGAATATTTTGCTTTATTTTTATTTCAGATAAACTTTAAACTTAGGCCAGTTTTTAAATAATTTAAAATTCATTGAGCTGCACACTTACACTACAGGTACTTTTTGTATGTATGCTATTATTTGAAAAAAAAATTACCAAAAAATTATTTGGCATTTTATTTGGAATTTCACTGCTTATAAAAACAATTTGAGGAGAATTGGCATCTTATAACATTAAAGAACTCTTTAAAAGCACATTCTATTTCTTTATTCAAGGGTTTTTATGGTTCTCAGTAAAGCTGCATAGTTTTTATATGCTTCATACCTTGAATTTATTCTTAGATTTTATTATGGTTTCAAATATTGTTTTTACACGATTATTGCTAATATATAGAAAATTTATTCATTATTTATTTTACAAGTAAGATCTGATCAGTACCAATAGTGTCCCTGTAACTGCTAGGATTGTGGGTAAAAATATTAGTAAACAGTTTTCCATAGGGATATTCAGCTTAATTCCAATGCTTCGTCAATGCAGTAACCATGTGATTGGTTAATAAGTGAATTTCTGCTCTTTTAGGCAAGACCAATAATCCTCTCTCCTAGGCAGAAGGCTGGGCACTGCTGTTCTAACTGATTGGGCACCTGCTCCCATGGTGGGTCAAGGTGCTGAATTTCCACAGGAGCCGCAGTTCCACCCACATGACTTAGTATGGCCAGGAGCATGCCCTGCTGGTCTCAGGTTCTAGGGTTATTAAAAAAAAACAACCGAAAATTTATTGATTGGTTGTGAGCCAAATACTTTGCATATATTAGTATTCATAATAACTTTTTTTCATTCATTCAGAACTCTTTATTAAAAGCCTGCTATGTGCTCAGCTCTCAGCTTAGAGTTTAGTGGTGAAAAAAGATGAGAGGACGGTCATCATTCGAGGCAACGGTCAATGCGCAGTGTTACAAGAACTGAGGGAGGGGGTACCCAACCCAGACCTGGATTCTCAGCAAAGTGTCAGGATGGGCCCTCGAAACTGAGAGGTGAAGGAGAACTGAGTCAGGACCAAGTTAGTAAGAGAAGGGAGCTCTTCTGGCCCATGGAGGAGCGTGGACCAGGCAAAAGCTGAGGATGCAGTGAAGTGAGGGAGGAGAGCAGCGAGGTGTCAGTGTCCCCGAAGTTTCCAAATTAGTGCCCTGATCTTAGAATGTGGTTAAGGGTTTGGCCTGCACTGGTCAGCAGGACAGGTAACCTAATGAGCAAGGGCATTTTCCTAGAGCAGGTTCTGTTCTCTATATACCGAGAGGCCGGCCAGCTTTAACGGGAATCGAGTCCTGAAGACAGAGCAGAACCAGTGCTGGACCCCGAGCTCTCCCAACCTGTGGGCTCGGTTCCAGGGACAGCAGGTCAGGAGTCCGGCTTGGGGCTGCGCAGCCAGGACCCCTGAATCACTGCTGCCCCCACCTCAGCTCTAATCAGCGAATTCTGCGTTTGAAGGTTTATTATTTTAACACTCATTCCTGGTTTCAGTTGTCAACTGCTCCCCTCCCCCTGAAAGGGCTTAGAAATGGAAAATCCAAGCTGATCAAGGGTGAGATGAGGCTGGGCTTTGGGAACCTGCCAGAATCCAGGTCTTGAATTCCATTAGGGCTGTTTTCCCGTATCCTGCCTCTCGGGAGAGACAACAGGTTTGTTTGTTTCTGTTTGTTTGTTTGTTTGTTTGTTTTCCGCACTTGACCAAGGTAGGACTCCATCTCTCAGGCTTTAAATCTTAAACAGCTTCAGCTACCTGCAAGGCAGCAACGTGACCCCATGCCCCCAATTCCAAGTCCCCGGGACACCGTCCTTGGCACAGTTTGGATTCGATACCCACCCCAATCCAGTCAACCGCAGTCAGAGAGACGGGGCCTCTTGTAAAAACGCAGCTGCTCCTGGGGTGACCAGACGGGAGGGGTGCCGTCCCCTGGGCGGCAGGAGCGGGGAGCTGGGGGGCCGCGGGCGAGCAGGCGAGGAGCAGAGCTCGCCCCCGCACCGCACCGAGCAGCTGCTCCTGTAATGAGATTCTGCCACTTGATATCTTTAAAATCGCCTCCAACCAGCTTCCCTGGACTGAAACGACACGGCTGCGGCCAGGCCGCCTGGGCTGTCTCCTGACGGCTTCTCTGGCCTCCCGTGCACCGGGCCCGGCCTTCCCACGCACCGACTTCTTCCTGCTCTTCCCGTCACCCTACTAGCCGCCGCTGCAGGGCTTCTGGAGTCACTGTTTGCTCTGTCTTTTTTTTTCTTCAATATGTTTTTATCGATTTGAGAGAGAGAGGAAGGGAGAGGCAGAAACATTGATGTCAGAGAGTCGCTGAGGGGCTGCCCCCTGCACGGCCCCTCCTGGGGACCCAGCCAGCAGCCCCGGCACATGCCGAGGGGGATTGGAACCCGCGACCTTTCAGTGCTCAGGACAACACCCAAGCAACTGAACCACACTGGCCAGGGAGCTCGCTCTGCCTTCAGTGCCCTGCCCCCAAGCCTGTGCCCGGGTGACTCCCTCAGCTCCAATGCCACTTTAGAGCCCTTCTATAACTACTGTTTGCAGGAGTCCCCATCGTGTGTGTGACCCTAATGGCGCTTGTCAACATACGGAAACTTCTGGTACGTTAACTTGTTCTCGTTTTCTGTAACAAGTGGCAGGTAATTGAATACCCGCAAAAAGTTGTATAAATTCTACTTTACTATGTCACTAGTGACAGTGTTCAGAGGTAGGTGGCTTCATGGTCAGTGACGTAAGCTGGTGATGTCATCACTAACCTGGAACTGGGTCTCTCTGCTCTACCACCTTGAAAGCATTGTCCACATGGCCTCTCGTGGCTTCAGGACAGCTGCAGAGACACAGTGTGCATGTCCCAAAGGACTGCAGAAGGAGGGGCCTTCTCACATATCTCAGGGGGTCACCTGTCCGAGAAGCTGCCACATAAGTTCCCTGAAGTGGCACTGGCCAAGATTTAGCTCCAGGGAGGCCAGGAAGAAGGTCTGGCCTGGTGAGCTCTGCCCATCATGGGTTGGAGCTGTCAGCTAGGTAAATGGAGGCCACGGCCACTGGTCAGGGCAAGGCCGGGTCTGTAATGTGTCTGTCTCTGTCTTTACCTGAAGAGTGGAGGTTTCACAAGAGGAGGCACCTGGCCCCAGGCCACCCCAGTCTCTGAATCGACCAGCTCTGTGAGCCGGTAAATTATCTTGACTATTTAATTCCTGGAGTATTGATCTATTACTTACAGTCGAAAGCATCCTAAGTGGTGATGGCCCAACACAACCTGATAGGCTGATAAATCCCAGCCGGGCTTTGGGCAGGGCCTGTGTATGCACAACACACAGTAGACACAGCGCCCAGGGCCTAAGGTATTTGCAGGGGCCTGTGCAAATGTTTCCCTTTTTACTTTTATTAAAATTAGAAAAAAATAATAAATCCAGTCTAGATTACATTTATCGTTATCTCAATGCAACTGTAAAATATAATTTTTAATATTTTTTACAGAGGAGGGGCCCACAAAGGTTAGAGTGCTTAGGGTCCCCTAAGGTCAAGCTGCCTCCATGAATCCTGATTAGGTGACAAACTTTTATCCTGAGAATCAATGTAGGGCCTGTTGAGAGAGAGAAAAATACTAAGGGGTTTTGATAGTGAAGGGAAATTCTGGAACATAGTCATATGAGCCATTTACTTTTCCAGAAAGACGGTCCTGCCCAGGGTGTTCTCGAGGGCCATCCTGAAAACCCAAGGGCACCCAGGTGCTGCTGGGCATCGAAGGGGGGGACGTGGGCCACGGAAGGAAAGGAAACTGCAAGAGGCTGAGAATGGCCGGGGCGTGAATATAAGCAGCTTCCACGCATCAGCAACAGCCTGGGTGACGGTTCTACAGGGACATTTCAGCTGCGCTGGGCCGGGGCTGCCATCTGGGGCCCCGGCGGTTCCCCGCGTTAGAAACCAGCTCTCGGCGGTGCCCCCGCAGCCAGCCTGCCCCCGCGCCTGGGGCCGCGTCGTGCTCTGCGCTGCGGGTCTGGCCTCTGTCTTGCTGTGACTCCAGGGTCGCCGTGTGGTGAAATCAAGGGGCAAATGGAGCGCCGCCAGGTTAGAGGCCCCTCGCTCTGCCTCTGCTGCTCCCGCCAGCGTCTGATCATTCAAACGGAGGCGGAGGAAAGCCGCTGGGGCGCGGCGGGCACCCCTAAACGGCGGCGGTGTTTTTCTCTCACGTCAGCGTTCCTCTCTCTCCCTCTCTCTCTCTAAAGTCAATTAGAAAACCAAACATATCCTCAGGTGAGGGCTGAAGAAAAAAAAGAGAGCTGTTTTCGGGCGTTAGTCACACTAAGCTGTAAGCGTGTGCAGCCGGCGGGGAGCCGGAGACCAGGGTAGAGGACCTGGAGGCCAGGGCCAGGGCTTAAGTAGGTATCTCCAGGGTCCCTTCTGGCCCCTAATCGTACCGATTTTGCAGATCATGCAGCAGGAGAGTTGTTCTGTACAATCAAACGAAAAACAAAAGGGTTGCAGCTCTGGGAAGGCTGGCACCCCCGCTGTGCTCAGCAGTCCCTCCCGTCACCTGCTGGGCCAGCCCCTTGGGACCAGCCACAGTGCTGGGTGGGCCTCATGTGGTGACCTTCTGGTGTCCTCACCTGGCCATCGTTATGAAAATAGGGGTGCAGCAGGCTAGGAGTCAACTGCACGGGCCATAGCTGAGTCTTAGGAAACGACCCCCCCATACAGCAGCCTCCCCCGGCCCCACAGGTCTACCAGGGGGCCCCTGCTGCTTCCGGAGGTCGGAAAAGGCTGTCACACTCGAGATCCTCTGCCCACATTTTATTACTTAAAAATCGATGGTTCTCTGGAGATGGATGGTCGTGATGGTTGCGCTACATTGTGAATGTGCTTAATTCCACTGAATTATACACTGAAAAATGCTACACTGGCCAAAAAATCAATGACTCAGAAACCAATGCTTCGTTCTCACCTTGGAACTCTCCCAGCCCCTTTACGATCAGACCCCTCTGGTGGCTCATCTTGGAAGCCTGGCTGGCCCCGTCTCCCAGAGGTGGGCCTGCGATGCTGGGCCCCCCGCTGTCTCCATCTTAAGCAGCAATTCTCGAGACACTAACGATGTTCTTGAGGTTGGGAGGGGAGTTTCTTCTTTGTTAGCAGGACCCAGCAGAATTTCAGCTCCATGTTGAGAAAACATGTCAGGAGCTCTGGGTTTTCCTTGGTGTGGGTTTGTGGGAGTCCTCTCACCGTCTAGGCTCCTCACGGCCCCAGCACTGTCAGGACTCAGTTCTCAGCACCTCAGCACCAGCCTGCTGAGGAAGCTGGGTGCCTGCTCCCCCAAGCACTGGGCGGTTTATGCAAATTAAGCACAGGGGTGGGTAAGGACCCAGCTGCCCCCCTCTGATGACTCCAGGCTGGGCCCTCAGATGTTCTGCTGTTTCAAAGGTCAATCATTTTTCCATGCCTGCATTTCTTTCTGCCATAACACACACAACAGGAATTTTTCCATAAGCTATAAAAGCAGATGTGATGCACCTTCAGGCTAGTCCTCACCTTTAAAATGGCGATAGCTTCAGTCCATGGCCATGTCTCCGGCCCCCTCACTGTGTCTCAGGGATGCTTGTTCTCTGTGCCTCGGGGGAGTCAGTGCTCAGATAATTGAATGAAGGAGGAGCAGGGCCTGCCTCTCCTGGGTTCTATTATTTAGGCTTAGCTTGACTTGCTTTTAAGGTCACCTTGGGCCCAGCCGGCGTGGCTCAGTGGTTGAGTGTTGACCTATGAACCAGGAGGTCATGGTTTGATTCCCGGTCAGGGCACATGTCCTGGTTTCAGGCTCGACCCCCATCATCATTGATGTTTCTCTCTCTGAAATCAATAAAAACATATTTAAAAAAAATAAAATCTCCTTGGTGCGGAGACTTTCACAGATGACAGGAGCTGTGGCAAAATGAACTAAAACAAAGCATCAGCCCAGGGTCCCGGGGAGGGGGGCTCAGAGCCGCAGGAGCAGGAATGCGGCTCCTCCTGTCCTCTTTGGTAAACTGGCCACTGTGTTGCAGCCGAGCTGACCGGCCCCTCCAGCCCTGGTCGAAACTAGATCTCCCTGGAGAAGTCGAGAAAGCAACACGTGTTCATTACTGACCGTTTGGGAGGTACCGGAAAGCTGTAGAGAGTTTCTGTCTTAATTGGATGTCACACAAGAGACAGCCACCGTGTCCCTGCCCTTTGTTCAGGCGACAGGCCCCTCTTAAGGATTTTTCGGGGGAAATCATGCGGATGGAGACTAGCTCAGCAGGTCCGAGGACAGTGATAACTGGATGAGAAGACGTAGGGTCCAGGGACATGTGTGACAGAAACTGTCCTGACAGTGACCTGCCTCCCTGGCACCACACGCCAACCTCGGAAACCCACACCCTGCATTGCGGCATCGTAAGGCTCACAGGCGATTCTCCTGGGAAAGGTGTCAATATGATGGACAGAGCATGACCTGCCTGGGCCTCACTGTCCCCTCCGCCTAGGGAGTCTCAGAAACCCCAGCTTTCCCTTGTGTCCATCTCCACACGCAGGTGCGAGCCTCTCAGGCCCCGAGGGAACACGATACCCAGTTACTCCCCACTCCGAGGACCTTCCCCGTCCCATCAGCCAACATCTCCCACCACAGCCAAACCCAAGGTCCTCCTGCAGGTCAAACCCACGTGAAGATGGACACGGTCAGCCGCCGCTGACCCTGCAGGAAAAAGAACATGTACTTCAACATAAGTCCCGCTGGGAAGGCGGTGACAGTGTTACAGCGATTTCACTAGGATGTGGCTGAGGGAGACAGCAGGTAGCAAGAAACCTTTACCCTGACGGAGGAGGTCCTTCCGTCAGCAGCTGGTGGACTTGTGCTCTCAGCGACTAGGCCCGGGTGGGGGAGCGGGGTGCTGAGAAACGGGGTGGGGGGTGAAGAGCAAGGAGGGTGCGATCACATCCCCAGGCCCTGGGGGAGGCAGGCACCAGGAGGTGCTAATCTTAGGGACTCAGGCCTGAGGACCCCGACACACCCCAGATGTTTCCTCCCCTTGGTCAAGAGGACTCTTCAGTCATCGGTGGCCTAAAGGCCCGAGGAAGTGGCGGGAGCAGGTGGCCCAGGTGCCCGTGGCTGCCATGTAACCGTTTCCCTCTTACCTGCGCCTGAAGCCTCGTGCGGAGGCTGCTATGGCAGGTTAACCAAAGAAGGACTATCTGGGTAATTCCGCATGGTTTTCCGACACCACCCAAAGCGGCCGACACAGCCGCCCCCACGGTGGCTCTGGGGACAGGATGGAGGAAAACCCTCCTCCCAGGGGCAGAGCTTCGAGCAGCGCATCTGGCTGCTCGTTTCATCTGGGAGGAGAGACGGCTCGAGGGACAGACCTACCCTGATCTGGGGCAGCAGCTAACGGTTAAGGTGGACAGTCAGGGATGGGAAAGGGCACGGCTGGAAAACTGCTGACAAACGGGTCTGGAAACTAGTCCACGACGAGGCGGCACCTACGGAGTAAATATGGGTCTGCCTCGAGCCAGCGCGCCCACCTCCCCAAAGGAAACACAGGGAGGAGCTCCTGACGTCAGCCTTGGCAACGATTGTCCAGAGCTGACTTCAAAGCACAGGCAACAAGGGCAGAGATCAGCAAGTGGGGCCACATCAAACTCAAAAGCTTCTGTGCGGCAAAGAAACAGTCAACAAAGTTAAAGGCCATCTACAGAATGGGAGAAAACATTTGCAAATCATATATCTGATAAGGGGTTAATATTCAAAATTAACTCATACAGCTTAATACCCCAAAAATCTGATTAAAAAATGGACAGAGGACTTGAACAGACATTTTCCGAAGAAGATATACAGATGGCCAACAGGTCCATGAAAAGGCGCTCGACTTCCCTGGTCATCAGGGAAGCGCAAACCGAAACCACAGCGAGGCACCACCTGCACCTGTTCGATGGCTGCTCGCCAAAGACCAGAGGTAACACAGGCTGGGGAGGCCGTGGAGAGGAGGGAGCCCCGTGCGCCGCTGGTGGGAATGTGAACTGGTGCAGCCGCTGCGGGAAAACAGCGAGGAAGTTTCTCAAAGAATTAAAAATGCAACTGCCCTGTGCTCTAGGACTCCCACTTCTGGGCCTTTACCCTAAGGGGCAAGATCACTGCTTCTAAGATACCTGCACTCCTGCAGCTTTATTCACAATCATTGCAGCTTTATTCACAGTGGCCAAGGCATGGAAACAATGTAAGTGCCCAGAGCAGATGAATGGATAGAGAAGATGTGATGCCTGCACTCCCGTGCGTGTGCTCACACACCCACACACACCCACGCACACCCACTGGAACACTATTCAGCCACAGCAAAGAAGGAAATCCTGCCATTTGCAGCAACGTGGATGGACCTGAAGGGCGTCATGCTGAACGAATTACAGCAGACACGGACGACAAATACTGTACGATCTTCCTTACACGTGGAACCTAAGCACGTCGCACCCATGGAAACTGAGAGTGGGACAGTGGCTGCCAGGGGCTCCGGGCTGAGGGAAATGGGGAGGTAGAGGCGGGTCAAAGGGCACAGACCTGCAGTTATAGGTGAGGTTTTGGGGCCTCGTGTGCAGACAGGGACTGCGGTTCACAGCGTTGTGTCGCTCACCTGGAAGCCGTGGGAGAGCGGAGCTTGAGGCTCTTGGCATCTGCAGCTCTGGTCTTGCCTCCTGTCGGCCTCATTAATATTAATCCCTCAGGATTCTGATTGTGGTAACTGTATTGAGTGGAGCTCCAGTGCCCAGGAGGACACCACCTCGCAATATGCAAAAGTCCCCCCCCCCCCATTCCGACTCCCAGTCTCACGAATTACAACTTAGAACCCTTCAGACACAGAGGGCGAGGCCAGCTCCTAGCGCTCCCTGTACTTGGTCAAGAGTTTGTGCTGCCATCTACCAAACACACCCTTTCTCCTCTCGATACTACAGCGGCCAGGGGCCTCCTCAAGGTTCCCGAGTCCCCTTTGCTTCCCCTGCCCTTCGCCCCCACGTCCGATCACTCCCAGACTCCTTGTTTGCTCCTTAGTAGGTCCCTTCCTCCTCTGTTCACGCTCACCACCCTTGTCCTCTCAACCCTCTGCCTTTCACAGCCCCTTGGAAGGTCCCATCTCCTCCCCTAAACCAAGTCCTCTCTCTCTCAAAACCTTCTATGCCCCACTTCTATCCGGGGGCCAGGATTTTAGGCCTCAGTAGTATTTTATTGCACAGCCTGGACCTTAATGGACTGTCCTGCTATGAGCCAGGTGATCCTTAACAATTACGGGTGAAAAAGAATTGCTCTGAGGGCTCACTACATGCCACCGGCCTTCTAAGTGCTTTACAGCTGAACATGAGTAACTAAGTCCCTCCAGCAGTTCTGTGGAGGTGGGTTCTATCATCAGCATTTTGCAGAAGAGGAAATTAAGGTGTAGAGAAGTTAAATGAATTGCCTCGGATCACTCAGCCAATAAGAGGTGGAGAGTGGGTTTGGACTTGCATGGAATTGGCCTCCAGAACCCAAGCTGTTCTGCATCCCCGTGGACCCGAGGACTGACGCGTGAGCCCCCAGCACCCAGGCCACCTGCTGTACAGCACATCTCGTAGCTAATGACTGTTTGCTCCTAATTCGATGATGCTGTGAATCTGCTGCAGGCTTATGCACCACGTATTAAACCGCCCTGTTTCACGAGGCATGGGATTGAAACCTGCAATTTCTGCCTCTTGCGATTGGAACCTTTTCTGAGGAGTACCTCCAGGAGTGTGGCCACCTGGCCCTGGACAGGCGACTCTGGCTCGTGCTTATTGGATGAACTGCCTACACAACATTTTCTTCTCTCGGACTGACTGAACGTGCCTCATTTTGCACTTGTCAAACACAATGCCCTCAGTGAATCCTTCTGAGCTGCAGAAGTAGCAGAAATGGCTGTTAAGTTACTAAACATGCACCAGGGCCTGAAGTGTGCCTCACCAAAGCAGGATCAGGTCCATCCGTGACCAGATCTCTACTCCTTTCCCAGGGCGAGACCCAAGACGGTGTGGAGGCTGGGACATCCCTCCGTATCGGCCTATCGGCTGCACATTCAATAGGTCATTCTGGCCCTTCTTTCTCTTCTCGGTGCCAGGGATATTCCAGTCTTCCGTAAAAGTTAGCTACCTCTTTTTTTTTTTTAATTTTATTTTTGTTTAAAATATTGCAGATGTCCCTTTTTCTCCCCAGTAGCTACCTCTTTTGATAGGATGCAACCTAGCCCATCTTCCCTCTCATCCCATGGCCCAGCGGGGTGCGCGTCTATTTTAGAATTTCACACAATGATGCAACGTGTGTGTGCTGTCATTTTATAGTGCATTCTATACAGAATAACAGGAACATGCCCCGACAGGGCCTGGGGATCGCGCCTGCAACCCAGGTACGTGCCCCTGGCCAGAACTGAACTTGAGACCTTTCAGTCTGAGGACTGACACTCCAACCGCTGAGCCAAACCAGCCAGGGCAGCAGGAACTTTAATAACTCAGATGGAACCACCAAAGGAGAAGTCAACTGTGAGCAGACTACTGCCACTCCCCAGCCTTGGGAAATATAAATGAACATGTGTGTACCTAAAAGTGGCAACTGTATCAGCTTAGGTTCGAGCAAAGGCCTCTGTCTGTAACACGGGCTTTCCTGTGTGGAAAGAGGCTTGTGTTGCCACACGTGTTTCTTAAAACGTTCTGAGAGTAATTTATCAAGCTTTAGGATTGTGGTATGTTAAATCATTTTCATAAAACGAACTTCGATATCCTGAGAACTGACTGTTTTCTTATTGCTTTGTGCTGTGAAATTCCCCGTGAGGACTATCACTCATACCTGTGACTGACATTCCTCTATAAACCCCATCACTGTAGCCTTTTCCTGAGAGATCCGCGCAGAGAAACAGAACCCCACTGCTCACCCCCAACCCTACCCGTCATGATGACCGAGCACCGAGTCACTGCTCATTATTTCTCGTAAGAACGCTGAGGCCAAGAGACAGCACAATGCTCAGTTTCTTAACTTTGAGTAAGAGCTGCACGTGGTCTCAACATTATTAGAATTCCCTTCTCTTACCATAAATAAATCGTTGACTTACTGAAGTGTTCCTCTGTGACAAGACAAAATTTCAAATCCTGCTCTGACATTGCGGGGTTGTCTGAGCCTCCAGCCTTCTCATCGGCGACAGTCACATCTGCAGCGTAATACCTTTCAAAGGGTGTACCCTGAGTCCTCACTTAATCTAGTGAGTAAGGTTCTGTACTGTGATGGACCACCCAGCATTTCCTAAATGTATCCTAAACATTGGGGACCAGCGAGGATTACTGCATAAGACAAAAGTGGGTATTCTTCCCTGATAAGTCGGGTCAGAGCATTGCTTACGTACTGATACTTTGTGTGTGCTCTGGAACATTCCATCTAGTGGTCCAGATATTATCAAAGTCGTGTGTTGTAAGGAGAACAATGATAAAAAAACAAGCGACTATGAGTTTAAACTGGAAGTAGTTCTCCAACTCAGCCCTTTCCTGTAACAATGTATCAGTTATTTCCCTCCTATGTAAGGAGAGCTCCACCCGACTATGGAGAGAAGGGCAGTGCCCCTGCACGCCCGCGCATGGCACCTGTCACGGAGAGATACAGTCTGTGCCTGCGTGTAGAGCGCAAGCTTCTGTTCACCTGCTGGAGTGCAGTCGAGGTTTTCACCAGTGGAAGTGGGCCATGCACCCAGCAGCCACGTGGAATATGTCCTATGGATCATGCTTTGGGCATTTAGTGTTCGAAACACAAGTAGAGAATAAATACCTTTCAGAAACCTCAGGCTACTGAATCAGGCTTTAAATTTGATAATCTTCAGGCCCCTGGACCATCCTCGGCCCTCACCACTGGTTTCTTTGTGTATGTAACTGGGCAGCTAACACAGAAACAAGTGCCAGGCACTGAACTAGGCTCGGGGGCTGCACAATCCAGTAGACACTGTGACCTTCCGTCAAGGAACTGAGACTAGGGGACGAGAGAACAGAAGCGGGAGCAGCCTTGAGGTTACATAACGCTTGCTGGGGGCCAGGCCCTGCTCTGAGCCATTAATCCTAATAACGCGGCCATGTGGGCATCTGTTTCCTTACCTATAAAATGGGGTAAATAAGTTACAGAAAGTTAAGTACCATGACCGAGGTCACGGAACTAGAAAGAGGTAAAGCCAAGATAAGAGGCGAGCCCAGGGAGACTGGCTACAGCATCTAGGCTTTTAACAGCGCTACCTAATCAGCACCGTCAACGCCAGCGAATAAACATGCATTAAACGAGGGCTCCGCTCGACACTCGCCTCGAGTTAAGGGTAGCTCAGAAAGGTTTCTGTGTAATGTCCTCCATGACTTTGAATGTCATTTCAAATCTATGAATCAATTTGAGGAGACTTCACATCTCTACAACAGTGTTTCCATCAATGAACATCATATCCAAGATTTTAATTTCTCTCAAACTCTGAGAGTTGTAAGAATTATTCTTAGGTGCTTTTAAAATTTCTATCTTGAAGATTATTTTAAAACATACTTCCTGCCTTTGTTGCTAAGTAACCAGAAATACAATTCATTTTATATTGATTTTTAGGGAGTAACAAGATTTCATTTTCACTTGAATAATTGATATGTAGATTCGTGTTTTCTGTACACAACCGAGATCTGAAGATGAGTGGTTTCTTTCCGTCTTCAGTGTTTATATTTTGTGTCTGATTGCCCAGGGCCTTCAGGATAATGTAGATCAGGGCAGGGGTCGCCGGCACCCTTGTCTTGCTTCTGACTAAGTTGTTTGTAGATAATCTTCTTCAATCAGAATAATTTCCCTTTTACTCCTAGACTGCCAACTGTGAATGTCGCTCTGGGCTGACCTGAGTCCTTTCCATCCCCAAATTCCAAATCCGTGTGTTCAGCCCTGACTCCCATGCCCGGGAAGGTGATGGAACCCGCAGCCTTTCTGGTGTATGGGATGACACGCCAACCCCCAGGGTCACCGGGCGGGGCGTGGAATCAGCTTGCTTCGTGCTGGCTCTGCCCACCTGGACCTCAGGCTTCTCGCTGGGCCGTGTCACTTGTGACTTCCCCACCTACTCTCTCTTTTCCAGTGGGTGCTCTCTCCTGTGCTGTCTCTCATTTTCTGTTTTTACGGAACTTTTTATTCCTTTACTGCCCAGTGGGGATGGGGGTGTTGACCTGGGTACGTCTACAGCAGTCCAAGAGGAAATACGTATTCTGGAATTAGGGAAGGAAATTCCCCACCTCGACTGCTTAATATTTGGTATTAGGAAAGTTTTTCATCTGTGATTTTGCTGTGAGGTTTCAGCATGTTGATCATGGGGCCAGGTGGACTTACATGGCAAAAGTGACTTTGCAGATGTGACAAATTAAGGGTTTTGAGGTGGGGAGATTATCCTGGATCATCTGGGTGGGCCCTAAATGCAATCACATTGTCCTTAAGAGGGACGGAGGAGGAGATGAGACTACGGAAGAGAAGGCGCTGGGAGCACAGAGGCAGACGCCAGTGACGTGGCCACAGCCCAGGCAGGCAGACAGCCGCCCGAAGCTCGAAAAGACAAGGAAGGACTTCTCCCTTGGACCCTGTAGAAGGAACCAGGCCTGACAACACCTTGAGTTGAACTCCATAAGCCTCAGGACTTCTGGCTTGCAGCACTGGTAAGGGTAAACTTGTTGTCTTAAGTCATTAAGTCGGTAGTCACTTGTTACAATACCAGTGGGAAACTGACACACCCAGCAGTGCCGCAGAGCGTCTAAGACAGTCAGCGATCCTGGGGAGTCACCGAGAGGGTCTACGTGGCTTCTTGGTATTTGGTGTTTGAACAGTGGTTGCTCGTGAGATCTAGTTCCATTTTCCTGGTATAATTATTTATTTATTTATTATTTTTAATCCTTACCTGAGGATATTTTTTCCATTGATGTATTGGAAAGTGGAAGACAGGGAGGGAGGGAGGGAGGGAAAGAGAGGGAGGGAGGGAGGGAAAGAGAGGGAGGGAGGGAGGGAAAGAGAGAGAGAAACATCGATGTGAGAGAGACACATTGATTGGTTGCCTCCCGCACTCACCCTGCCCGACCAGAGCCGGGGAGCGAACCCGCAACCCGGGTACGTGTCTTCAATGGGGAACTGAATGGGCAACCCTTTGGTGTGGGCTGATGCTCTAACCTCTGAGCCACACCAGCCAGGGCCCTGGTAGAATTATTTTTTACTTTAATTGGTGAGTCTTCATTTCAAATGCCTTCTCTTTCTCTAATATTCCAAGACCCAGCAAATCCTTTTTGGGAGAGACAAGTTATCTTTTTAGGGTAAGTCCTTGCTCCCCCTACCTCCTTCTGACGTCTTCCATTTATGAATCAAATTGTGTCAGTGGCTGCATGTGGGGGCCCCTGCTCTGGTGAGGTTCATCTTCTAGGACACAGTGGTACTCTGTTTAGCTTTAGGAAGCAGAGAAAGGGGCTGCAATAAATCAGAGGTGTGTGTGAGAGGGGGGTCAAGGTCCCGGGGAAAGAGGGGCAGGGCTCAGAGGAGCACTTGAAGGTCACAGGAGTTACTGGAGGTAGCAAGTGAGCAAAGTGTCCGATTACCGGTGCAGATTTCGGTGTGGACACCTCCACTTCTGAAAGACCCATGGTTTAAGAAGTAGTCTAATGAGCACTCCCACCTCTCAGCTATTAAAGATATTCTCCTTCGAGGCAAGAATGATGCAAGCTAAGCACTCCCTCCGCTGGCGCTGGTGTAGGGAACGGAGACGGTGAGCTGGTACAGAAACGCATAGTAAGAGCTCTCACACCCTTTGTATCAGTAACTCCATTTCTAGGATCGTGAGACGTGAACAGCAAACACTCACTGCAATATTTAGAATAATATCTAACAGAGGGCTTGTTGACCCAGGACATTGATACAATAGAGCTTTATACAGCCACTGGACACTTATGTTTGCAAATTTATGATGTGAATTTTATATAGTGAGCATGCATGACACACCACTACTAAAGAGAGTATTCTACCCAAACGTACGCTGTAGCAAATGAACAAGAAAGGAGCAGATGGAACAGCCGCTGGTTGTTGGTTTTCCTCGATAGTAGAATTTGGGAGACAAAGTTGCAAAAATGCATTTGTTTTTGTTTCCTACAAGTAACACCCTTACAAAAAATTTCCTCCAGCCCGGCCGGGCGTGGCTCAGCGGTTGAGCGTAGACCTAGGATCCAGGCGATTGGGGTTCGATTCCCGGTCAGGGCACATGCCTGGGTTTTGGGCTCAATCAATGACTCTATCATCATTGATGTTTCTATCTCTCTCTCCCTCTCCTTTCCTCTCTCTGAAATCAATAACGATATATTTAAAAAAAAAATATTTTTCCTCCAAATTCGGCTAGCCGGCGCTCTTTCTGGAGGTGTGGAGTATGGACTGTCAAAAGAATTCCTCCCCGCTTTTGACAGGCCACAGTGCTATCAGGCCCGTTCTCTCAACCTGTGTACAATGCGATTGCCTCATGAGTTCGTGCCCGTTTCCTTACGCATCTGGAGGAGAGTCATTCTTTTTACTGAGAGCAAAGGCAGGGCTACATTAATGAGAGATTATGTCTCATTCAAGACGTCAGCCTGTTACTTGGCACATAGTGGGACAGGTTGAATGAACGCATTCTAACCTCTCAACAACTCTCTTTTCTAAAAGCATGAGTTGGGGGATTGCTGTTGTTACTTCCTGCGGCATCAGCCAGGACCGCAGCCTCACGTGCCGTGCAATGTGTTATCTATTTATACCAACATAACCTAGTTGGCCTCTTCTGCACAAGGCGGGCATAGCAACATCCCAGAAGATTAATACCTCATTGGGAAAACGTGCTCCCTAAGGACTTTTGTGGGTTTTTGTGTTGTGTGTTTTTTTAAACAAGGACTCTTCCAAAAGGCAGTAGCTGATTCTTTTAATACATTACATGGAACCCAAGGTTTTCCTCGGTGCCGGTCCTAATGAATGTGCAGGTGGCGAGGAGTAGGCAGTTCAAGGGGTGCAGCCTGTGGAAACTTTCCCCGGACACATTCTTTCCTCTCCCTGCTTTGGACCCATTTACTAGGTCCTAAGGGGCAGCAGGAACCGTGTTTAGCCTAACGACCTTTTCTGTTCAGGGCTGTCTCTCTGAGGTTGGCTTTTAAGGCAAAGGCAGAGCCAGCTGCTCCTGAGCGGTTACTTTCCCCGGCAGAGAATCGGACAGGCCTCTCGGGAGCCTGGCAAAAGTAGGCAAGACACCATCCATCTAAGAAAATGGGCCAAAAAGTGTCTCTTTGCCGACTCGCGCCCTTTATCTTATGTGTAATATGCTTACGAAGAGAAGGCGAACAGACAAAAGGTTCCTTGTCTATTTGAATAATTTTTGCTAGCAAGTCTGAGAGGCTTTCAGCTTCTGCAGTTAGGCTTGTGGAAGTTCATCACCCCCAGAACCAGGTCAAAACCTCTTCTAACTCTCAGCGTTGACTCAGGATGCTAAGACCGGCAAAACTGGCTCTGAGGACTTACTGCATTTGTCTGGTTAGCTCTCCCACAAAGACTCACTGAAATGTCTTCAGAAGTACAATTTCTTGTTTACACACCCACCTGGTCAGTAAACTGGATCAACGTCAAGCTCTGTACTAAATTCCTTCGAAAAACCCTCTGGCCTTAGGATTCTCATTTTTGCTGGGGACGAGATAGGGTACCCCAAACCTCGAGGCTCGCCCCCTGGAGCTCCGTTAAGGGGCCACACTCCCTTCCTCCAGGGTTATCTACATATGGAGGGTGAATTCCACTGTTATCTCACAGAATTGTTTTGTGGCCCTAGGGTAGCTTATTGTATGGAAATGAACTCCAGCCAATACAAAAAAAAAAAAAAAAAAAGGAACGTGCCAAGTTGGGGAAAAGTAAAACAACTTTTATAGTTAGGTCCCTCGTTGCTTCCGAAAGATTTCAGTTGAAGTTTTCCTCTTGAGACGCACTGGGTGGAAACCTTAATACTGGGGAGAGCGGCCGTCCTCGCCCTTCGCCCGGGGGGCACCGTGGCCCCCGAGCCCGGCCCCACAGGCGTGCCCGGCTCCGTGCGCGTCGACTCGGCTGTTCCCGGCCTGAGCCCCCCAGTCCCGCCCGGCTCCGCCCTCCCCGTCCCGAGCCTGACGCAGCGGCGCAACCTCAGCGCCAGCTTCCCAGTAATTTACCAGGAAATGCACGTCTCAAGGGCGCCGACGGCAATTCCGCCCCTTACAGCGACGCGGGGTCGCAGTGCTGTCCCTCGGGCCTGCTCAGAGCGCCCCGAGTCCTACGGCTCATGTTCAGGGGACGGCCTCGCGCTCAGCGCATCCGGGCGAAGCGGGCGGACCGAGCGACCCCCGGTGCCGCCCGCCCGCTCCCGGGGCCTCCTTCCCCGCTCCCGCGTCGGGGCCGAGCTCCTCCGAGGCACTCCGACTCCAGGGGGCCCCCGGGCACCCCCAGGGCACGGGGCCGGCGCCGTCCCAGCGGGGAGGGGAGGGGGCGTCCCCGAGCCGCGGGCCGTCGGGGCCGGAGCCTGCAGAAATCCCGCGCGACTCGGGCTCTAGCTGTCGGAGGCCGCGCTGCTCCCGGGCGCGCCGGGGGGCCGCGAGGTGGGCCCGTCGCCACTGGCTCCCTGCGGGGCGTGGAGGGGACTCTACCACCGCGGGCCCCGGGGCCCAGCAGGGCGCCGCTCCACCGACGAGGAAGCCCTGGAACCCGGGCTCCGGAGGCCGCCAGGCCGGTTTTCCGCCCCTCCCGCCCGCTCTTCCGCCCGCCCCCGCCCCGGCCACCTCGCCCCGCCCCGGTCCCTCCCCCCACGCCCCGCCCCGCGCCCCGCCCTCCCGCGGACGCCGGGGCCTCGCCTCTCCCGCGCTCCACCGCCGCCCGCCGCCGAGCCCTGCCTTTTATAGGCGCCGCAGCCAATCAGCGCCGCGCGCCCCCTCGGCCCGGCCCCCCGGCCAATCGCCGCGCCCCTGGGGCCTCCGTCGGCCCTCGGCGGCGCTCGGCTGTTTCCGTGCTCGCGGCTTCGCAGGGGCCGCTCGCTCGCTGCCCTGCCGCGGCTTTTTTCCGGGTTCGGAGCCGATCCGGATGCTCTAGGCGCCGGATGACCGAGCTCCGGGCGCCTGCGGCGTTTCTGTACATGGATTATCTGGTAGGTGCGCGACCGGCGCGGCGCCCGGCGGACCCGGCGCGCCCAGGTACCCCCTGCGGGCAGCCCCGCCGGTCGTTCCCGGGGCGGGATGCGCGGGGCCCCTGCTCCCGCCGCGGCCCGGGAGCTGCGCGGGGCTCGGGCGGCGGGGCGGGGGCGGGGCTGACAGGTGAGGCGGCCGGGCGGGGGCGCTGGGGCGCCGGGCCCCCGAGCGCCCCCTGCCCCCGCCGCGCGCCCCCTTCCTTTCCCGGGAGCAGGCGCCCTCTGCGCTCCCGCAGCGGAGTCCAGGTGCCATTAAACAGCCATAACCTGAATGCCTCGCTAAGTGCCCGGCTGCCCGCTCATTTGGCTGTGATTAGGTCTCTAAGCGGTGACCTCGGTCGCGCCGAGGCTTTAAAAGCACATTGCCTGCAGCCCGGCCGGCCCGGGCCGGTGGGACGGCGCCGCCTCCGCGCCCGCACCTGTGCACCGTCGGCCAGCCGCGCGCCCGCACCCGTGCACCCTCGGGCCGCCGCGCGCCCGCCCCGGTGCACCCTCGGCCCGCCGCGCGCCCGCACCCGTGCACCCTCGGGCCGCCGCGCGCCCGCACCCGTGCACCCTCGGGCCGCCGCGCGCCCGCCCCGGTGCACCCTCGGCCCGCCGCGCGCCCGGGCCTGGCTCGGGTGCGAGGCGCGGCGTCCGCCAGCTCTGGGGCCGAGCTCTGCACCCAGCAGCTCGGGTGCGAGGCGCGGCGTCCGCCAGCTCTGGGGCCGAGCATGCCCCGGACGTGGGCTGTGTGCGCGTCTGGAATCACGCAGGCGCCTCGTCCTGTTCCAGGAGTCAGGTGTCCCCGAGTCGGTGCTCGGGGCGCCCCCTGGACGGGGCCGTCCGCGCTCGCTGCCCTGCAGCCGCCGGTGCGCCCTGGTAGAGCCGCCGCCGCCACGCGGGGTGAAGGAGATGCTTGGACGCCTTGACCCTCCTGTCGTTTGGCTGGACAAGTGCAGTCGCGTCTCCACTGTAGAGTGGCCTGGCAGAGACTGGCCGGTGCCTTCTAGGAATCGCACTTAACTCTGGACTGACCAAGACTGCGGACGCTGGACAGGAGGCATGTGTAATGCGTGTAACCTCGCGTGTGGGCTGAGGTCAGCTTAGTGAAGGGGACAGATGCTTCCCCCAAAGCCTCAGGACCCCATGGGCCGTGGGGAAGCTGGCAGTTAGCGGAGCAGAGTCAAAAATTCTGAGTTCAAATGCTGTTTTGTTGCTCGATGTCAGTAGCTGCCTCTATCTTTGTGATAAAGGGACTTTTCCCATCTACGACCCACCGGAGTCTGTTAAAGGAGTTATCTGATTGTGGCTGTTGCAAAATGCTAAGTGCCATGTAGGTTAAGAGAGTCTCCAGATATTTCTCAAAGATCGTTTTCTAAGTTAAATAACCGGTTACTTTGTAGCTTGTCTTATAAAATGCAGTACCGGGGATTTTCTTGCAGTCGCCCAAGTTAAAGCCTGTTTGTTGAGGATACTTACCAAATAGGAAAGGGCAACATTACCTGTACTGCTGAAAGCTAATTTTGGGTACTTAATTAAGTAGTTCCTAAGAAGGAAGTCGGGCAGTTCTGATCATTTTATTATAGTATTTCCTTTGTTTACTGGGTGAGTTAAATTTACAAATTGCTTTACTGAGCTGTCTTTGAGATGTCAGTCAAACCCACCAAAGCATTTGGTGAGAAAATAAATGGAAAACTGTGGTTAATTGCTCAGGTTAGTTTCTAGATGGAGAGTCTAAGGGTGGGTGGATGAGTATTTGTGGGGCTGTAGGTGACCTTAAAAGAAGATTAATGTCTGCTACTTTACTGACAGTTTTGTGTCAGAGTCAGTGGCCCCCAAATTTGACTCCACCTTTTTGTTTTACCTGCCACGTGCCCTACCCCGTTGCATTGGTATAAAAAAAAATCATGATTTTGCCACTTTAACTATGCTTTTTAAACAAATCACAAGTGCAGTGAACTGGTCTCATAAAAATTATTGGCTAATCATTTGAGGTGAGAAAAAAAATCTTAAAGGAAATAAGTCAGTTTTTATGAGTGTGGCAAGTATCTCCTATGAAAAGATTTGAGAAAAACCCTTAAACATTTAGTAAAACATTTAGTAAAAACTGGACTGGAAAAAAACCACTACCTCTTGCGATGGTCTTTTGTGTTTACTTTCAGCTGATCACCTCTCAGAATGACATGCCCCACTTCATTCCTTTCTTACTGCCTTCCAGGCCGACTCGTGTTCATAGACATGTGGCGTTCCTGTTACACACCAGTTCCTGAAAAATGAAAATCAGCTTTGTTGACTGTATCTGGGATCTTATTTTCAAAATAAATCAATTCCCAAGTTCTCTAATTATCCTCCAGGAAAAAAAAAAATGCTCTGTTCATTCTGAGGCCGAGCCTTCCGATTTTGCCGAGCGTGGGGACTAGAGTAAGCACCCTGTCCCGGCGTGGGCATGGCCGACACTGTGTGCCATCTTTTCTTCATTTTTCTTTTTAGTAGGTGTTTGACTTTCTTTTCTTTTTAAAAAATATTTTCATTGACTTTTTTAGAGAGAGAGGAAGGGAGAGAGAGAAAGAACCATCGATCGGCTGCCTCCTGCACGCACCCCGACCAGGGATCGTGCCCTAACCTGGAATCGAACTGGCAGCCTTTCCGTGCCCAACGGGATGATGCCCGACCAACCGAACCACTCGGCCAGGGCAGGCGTTGGACTTTCACGCTGCTGCTGGAAGCTGGAAGGGGGAGCTGCGTGTGTGTCCTGTCCATTGCTTGTCGGACTGGATGTCACCTCTTAACCTTTTTTATCTGGAGGAGTGAGGAAAAGGAAGGGAAATGAGAGAAAGAGAGAATTGCTATTTTTAACGGCTTTTAATAGGGTCGCTGATACTAAGACAGATGAGGACACTCTCTGATTTTAGAAGTTGCTTTCGATTTCTTAACTTAAAAGAAACGTTCTCAATGAGAGGTGACGGATAGGTGAGGGACCGGGATAGTGCCTCACTGCCTGAGACGGGGTTTTTGTTGATTTCAGTCCGAGGAAACAGTGGTGAGTTGCTAATCCTAGATCATACGTGTCACCCAGTGCCCATGATCTAGTTGTTGAACTGAATGCGCAGGAGACAGGGCCACTTCGAATTCTCTCACCGGCTTCTACAAGGAGATGAGATAAAATCTGTTTGGATTCGGTGTTTTGTTCTGGGGAATGCCGAATGTATCCTTCCCCCTTCACTGAACGTTATCAAGATACAATTTGGTTGGCCTGGGTGGCAGTGTAACTATAAAAACATCTCAGTTTCCAGTTGACAAGGGAATCTGCCCGGGAGACGGTACACCGGCTTCCCGTGCTCATGATGGGCTCTGAGGCCATGCTCACACGTATCAGATCTACACGTACAGATTTTGCTGTTCCAACAGGTAGTGCCAGCATCTTTCTCTCCTGACAGGTAGAGCTAGTGGGGCGATGTGCAGAGCTTGGCGAGTGAGGTGGGAGAAAACCGTCAAGTTACAATGAAAGAGGAAAGCGTGTCTGCCTCCTGGGAGGCTGGACGAGATCGGCGTCTAGATGCCTTTCTGTTTCTTTTTGTCCTGACTCAGGTATGCGGCTTGAGGCTTGATCTGGATCTCACCCGGTTCCCCCCTCCGCCATCAAAACAACAGCAATAAAATGTGTTAGGGTTTGTGGAAGGCCGGTAATGATTGAATGAGATAATGAAGGGAAAGTAATTTATAAACAGCACGTTGCTTTTCAGAAGTGAGATGGCATTGCTGATAGTGTGCTTATCTCCTGAGGAATGACGGTCACGGCCTAGTGGTGAATGCTGGGCTACCTTTTAAACTGGTCTCAGTGTATGGAGAGATCTGGAGCGGTCATCAGTAAGCAGGAAGTCACAAGATTCTTGAGGATTGTTTCATATCTATGAAAATAAAGCCACATTCTGATCTTCAGATATTTTTGGAACCCTTGCTTTGTGAGTGGCCCTGATGGTCCCGAGGGATGAGCATCCAGCGGCTGTCCTTGGCTGTGGGACTGCAGGGCAGGCTCTCTGAGGACAGGGTGGATAAGGCATGGGGGGGGGGGGGAGGCAGCTTCTGCTGTGCCCCTCAGCTTTCTGGTGAGGTTCTCGCCTATTTCATCTTTTTCTTTGTTTTATTGTGAACTAAAATGCAAAGTGAGACTTGAAAATGTGACAGCTAACTGTGTAATTAGTCCTGGATGCAAACTGTCAGTCATCACGGCATTTGCATGTTGTGCTTGGAATTTAGTAAGACCAGGGCTCCAGCTTTCTTCCTTGTGTAGGTTGGTGAACCTGGCCTAGTTTCTTGGTCATAGGCTGCACCTGCCATTATAAAAATTTATGTGTCAGTGGGGAAGTTCAAGTGACGGACACTAGTTCAAATCCATCACCATTTGCAGGGTAAAAACCAACTAGCCAATGAACCAAGAACAGAAATTCACTGCAGAGGGACCCGGCTCAGAGGTACAGGCCTGCTGTAAATTAGCCCATTTGGAAGGAGGCGAGAGGGCACGTGTGTGATTTTCTCTGCTGTTCACTTAGCTGAAAGGGCTGCTGTTTTTAACTCTGAATGACTGGACATTACAAGTTGCATGTTCTGACTGTGGTCAAACCGACTACCAAGTAACGAAATAGGCCCAACATTTTTTAGTTTTAACTGCAACTGGATTAGTCAGTCACATAAATATTCTTTTATTAATTAATAAATAATAAGATGAAAGTAATGTGAACACAATAAGCAAATCTACATCTGTGTAGTTCTCATAGCAAACAGTTTTAAGAACATCTGTACCATTGGGCAGGAGCTCTGGTTAAAGGCCTTAGGTCTGGTTCTCTGGCTTGGGTTCCTCCAGTCTTTTTTTTTTAGTTAAAAAATTTAAAAAAAAATTGATTTTAGAGAGAGGAGGAAGGGAGGGGGGAGAGAGACAGAGAAACATCAATTTATTGTTTCACTTTTTTTTACTCCCCACCCAAGGATATGTTTTTATTGATTTTAAAGAGCGAGAGGAAGAGAGGAGAGAGGGAGAAACATCGATGCGAGAGGGACACATGGATCAGTTGCCTGCTGTGCGAGCCCCGACCAGGGGTTGAACCCGAAACCTGGGTAGGCACCCTTGTTACCAGCGAGACTGGGAGACCTCGGATATTGTCTTCTTGAGGGAAAGATTTCAGTCAAGAGACAAAGCGTAGAAAAGCAAGAATTCATTGACTGCAACCAAAACACACGTAGGACAGTGAAACGGGACCATTGCTCCCCTGGCTGCAAGTCTCATGGGGTCCCTTAGAGGTTAGGGGACACATGCCTGTGGGGGAAGGAGAGGGGAAGGGAGTGGCACGGGGTGCTCCCTGGAGGGGAACCTTCGTTGTTAGGGGTTTTAAAGGCTGCGTGTTTAGGGGCAGTCTTAGGGGAGAACCGCAATAGAATATTCATCAGCTTTATGCCGACTACCAAAATGAGATTTATTCTCTTAATTTGTCTGTCCTTGGGTGTGGTTGGCAAATGGCACTAGTTGGATTTCTATCCGTCTCCCTGGGGTGATTTAAGCTATTTACCCTCTGGCTGGGGAGGAGAAGTGCAAACCATTTACTCCCAAGTGTCCTTGGTTTAGGGAAGACGGGATTTACTAGGTGGCTGCAAACTGCTGTTGAACCGTCTGTCTCAGTTTCCCCGTTCTGCCTGTTACGGAATTTTCCTAGCTTCTTACTACGCTGTAACACCCTGCTGGGAATCGAACCCGTGGCCTTTGGTGAACCCGATGACACTCCAACTAACTGAGCCCCATCGGCCAGGGCTGCTCCACTTATCCATGATTCTTGTATGTGCCCTGACTGGGGATCGAACCCGCAACCTTGGTGTATCGTAGGTTCCTCCAGTCTCGAGTGTGAGTTCTAGGAGCGGACACCCGGGACGTGATTCATGCCTTCTAGGAGCTTGCATTCTGAAGGACACTGCGCTGGGGTGGTGGTGGTGTGAGCCTATGAGTTATGGGGGTAAAATCAGTTAACATTTACCGCTCACTCGTCACGTGCCCAGCAGCGTTGGAAGTGCTCTCCGCGGGCAGTGGCACTCAGTCGAGGCTCGGGGGGGCGTCGTTCCCCTCCCCAGGTTCACAGCTGACAGGTAACAGAGCTGGGACCATGGCCCTGGAGTCCCTCCCTCACTTCCAGCCCGGTGCTCAAGCTGTGGGAATGCGGCTGGAGTTTCCCGTGCTTCAGGTGAATACTGTGCGGCTTCCTGAGCTCAGGGTGCGGAGACCAGGGGCCCTAAGCTGCTGCCTGGTGTCCCCACGCCTCCGGGACTTGGCTTGGCTGAGTGACTGAAGGGGAAGGCTGGAGAGAAAGAAACACCGTGCTTCTTCTCAGGTGTCCTGAGCCTCCCACCCCCATGGCCTGACGGTCACCACGCTGACCTTCAACATCTGACGTTTCATCGACTGACCGCAGGTGGGTTTCCAGGCAACCTTGTGAGTCAGCCCCTAGCGTGACTTCAGGGACACGCTCCAGCCACCACGGGCACCGGATTCTTTGGGAGATGCCACTGAGACTCAGGACCTACCTGTCAGCTCCTTTCCCAGGTGCTGCCCGGGAAGCGGGCCCATCCCTGGCAGACTCTAGGCCTGTGTCCCCTTTTGTTTATGGATGCCACCTGGGCAAAGTCCTGTGATGACCTGAACTAGAAGGGGCCGCGTCTGAGGGAGACTGGGTAGGAGGAAGGATTTCTAGGGAGGGTGGTAACTGCATTGCAGGTAAGGAGAAAGTGGTGGTTCCCAATACTGTCACCAGCTGGGTTAAGGGTGGGCTTTGATTTGGGGGCTGGTAGCCCCGTTAGTTCTGCTCTGGCCCCTCCCCTGGCGTCTCCCCGGGTGCTCCTGGTTTTGGGGGAGTCTCAGAAGGCCAGTTCTGGCTGACCCTCATTTCCGAGTGTCTGCAAAGTGGTTGACACACTTAGTTGCAGTAGGGCCGAAGGCACATGGTCATGGGGGCCTCTGCTTGGTCGAAGGCTCTGCCGTCCCTGTCTTGAAATTTTTCATTTTTGGCACTTAGCAAACATTTTTATTTTGCACTGTGCCCCACCAATTATGGAGCTGGTTCTGACTTCCAGTGCCCCCGAATGACCCAGGGCAGTGGTCATCAGCCGAGTCATAACCTGGCCATCTTGATGGTCACTTTGCCGCCAGAGTTGTGGCCAGTGCCTGATAAACGGGGGACTATGTACAGTGCAAAGCGTTTTACTGACAGCGTCTCATTTATTCCTCCCAATAATTGTCTTAACCAAGTACTACAGACTTGATTTGGAAGGAGGGACCGGAGGCTCTGTGAGGTAGCATTTGGCCAGGATCTCGTGAGCAGTGGCGGGTCAGGGCTGGGTCTGAGCCCAGCTTGGCCGACTCCAAGCCCATGCTCGTGAGCCTTGTTCAGGGTGGGCTGAGGGGGGATGAGTCAGGGGCGGCAGGAACCGTGGACACAGTGCTGGACACTGAGGGGTCACTGGATGGCTGGGTTTGCTTTCCTTTGGTCACCCACCGTCCCCTCCACTCTTCTGCGTGAACTTGACGATCTGCTCCTTGGCCCTCAGCCAAACACACCTACCTGCATTTGATAGCGAACCGTTGGAAAAGTTGGGTTTCCTGGACAGTCGCATTTATCAGGCTCCTTTGTACCTGGAATTGCTGAGCTGCTCTGACCTCTGGACTGCTCCTCTCGGGGTTGAGAACTTTCATTTCCTGGAAACTGTGTCCATGTGTCCCCGAGAGGGACTCCTGTGGGTTCTTTTCTCGAGGGGACAGCTGCTTTTCCCGCCACCCCAGGACCATTGATGGAGGCGAGGAAGGATGGTACCTGTTCCAGCTCAGTTCTCCAGTGGAGTCAGGGGCCACTGCAAATATAATTCAAAGTGTGGTTTTTAATACATGCAAGTATTCTGAATACTTGTATTTAGAAAAATAGAGAAAATAATAAAACACACTCCTATGTACCTACCTCCCTGATTGAACAGTGTTAACATTTGGCCATTTTCACTTCAAAACCCTGATGTTCTTTAAAGAGAAAAAGAAAAAGAGAGTCTGCTGGCGACAGTGCCACTGCCCAGCAGCGCTTGGTAAAGGAGCCAACAGTAGATCCGCGTCTCAGGGACATCTCCCCAGGACACCGGCGCTGTGGAAGGCCGGACCCTGTCCCCGGCCTGATGCTCTCCACACTGTCTTCCTTCACCCTCCCCGTGGGGGCGACGGTCCCGAAGTCAGTGGGCGTCACCTCGCGTATGCTACTCGCGTGTAGGGGTAAACAGTGTGTAGCATTGTTTTTTGTGTGTTAACCACCCTTATCTTCCTGAAACTTGTTTTATTTCTCTAATGTTGTTGAGATGAATGAACTTGTGCCCTGACTGGGAGTCAAACCTGCGGCCTTCTGGTGCCTGGCACCAGGCTCCAGCCAGCGGAGCCCCTGCCCGAATGTACCTTTGCTAATCCATCTACTCTGTTGTTGGTGGGATGGGCATGTGGGCTGTCTCCAGTTTGGGGATTTGGGGAATAAAGCTGCTACAAACATTCTTGTACGTGTTTTTGGTGGGACAGACACCCACTCACTCGTTTCTGGTGGGTGGAGTGGAATTTCAGGTTACTAAATACCACCTAACATTTTTCCAAAATGATCGCACCAGTTAGACTTCAGCCAGGATGCCAGTGAGTCCAGCGATTTCCCACCCTCACCAGTACTTTTCGTTTTTGGAGCTTTTATTGGGCCATTCTGATGGGTGTGACTCCAGAAAATTTAAAGTTGCCCAGGCTACATCCAGATGTCCAGGTATGAGAACAAAGAGGATTTTTTTTTTTTTTTAATTTGGAGAAATTGCTTGGCTGTAATCTGAAATTCTTACGGTATTCAGTTGTGTGATTCATTGGAAAATTCTGACGTGCTCAAGAGGTACCATGGGCATCGAGTGACTTGATTGTGTTTCTGGCTCCGCCACCCATGAAGGTGGGAGTTGGGCAGACCGGCCAGTGTCACTGACTAATACTATCTACTTTATAGATAATTTAACATTTCTTTTACTCTAAATTTTATTTCTGTCACCTTCCTTCCTGGAGTGCCCATCTTTTCATTCTTCTAATTCTGTCGAATAAGTGATCATAAAGTTGCCTTCACGTAATTGTCATTCTTTCACACAAACAACTCATTTTTTATGCACCTCTAGTTTCCGGGTGCTGCCTTGGACACCAGGGATGTGCAGGTGAGCGAGACCCCGGCCTGCCTCCAGGAGCCCGCGCTGGTGCGGAGATGAGACGTGGAAGGAAGCGGTCATGTTCTGGGGTGGCAGGTTCTGTTTGGAGGGAAGTAAAGGTTAGGAAGGTAGCATTTGAAATGGGAACCTAGACCTGGGGGCCAAGGAGAGCTTCCCAGGGAGTCCCTTTTAATCCACGACACTGACGTGGAGTCGAGTTGGCCCAGCGACAGGCAGGGTCAGGGTCGGGCAGGGAACAGCTTGTGCAGGGACTTGGTGTGAGTAACTCAGGACTTCGGGGAGCTCCGGGGCTCCGTGCGGCTGAGCGGGGTTACGAGCAGCAGCTGCGTGTGAAGCCGCAGAGCCCGGCTGCGGTTACGGGGCGGGAACCTTCCCAGTTTGCCCGCAGTGCCTCGGATCTGGCTGCGCGGTGAAGCGTCTGCAAGGCCCCAGGCAAGCGGGCAGGCCGGCTGGGGGTCCATCCCGCTTCCACGTGGCGTTCACAGGCAGGGCCGGGGGTGAGGGGAAGTAGGTGCTTTCAGCAGCATTTACGAATCGCACAGTGTTACAGTGAGAGTAGAAGATGGAACAAAGGAGATTTTAGTGCCTATTTTCAGGATTTCCGTTTGAGCGTAGTTCTGATTATCTGTTACCGAGGAACCACCTTAGAACTGAGGCTGGGCCGGCCGGGCTGGCTCAGCGGTTGAGCATCGACCTAGGATCCAGGAGATCGCGGTTCGATTCCTGGTCAGGGCACATGCCCGGGTTGCGGGTTCGATCCCCAGTGGGGGGCGTGCAGGAGGCAGCCAATCAATGACTAGTTTCTCATCATTGATGTTTCAACTCTCTCTCCCTCTCCCTTCCTCTCTCTGAAATCAATAAAGATAATATTAAAAAAAAACACAAAAAACTGTGGCTAACACAGTAACAATAATTTTTTCTGCTCATGAATCTGGATGTAAATTGGGTTCAGCTAGGCTGTTCTTGCTCAGGATCCCTTCTGATGTTACAATCGGATGGTGGCTGGAGGCTTTTTCATATACTTGTCTGGCACCTGGGCTGGGACAGCTGGAGGAGTGTGGACACCTGGGCTGGGAACACCCAAACAGCTGGGGCTGGAGGAGTGTGGACACTCAGGTGTCTCTCCTCACCTGGTCTTTCTGCACGACAGTCTCACATCAGGCTGAAGGCTCACAGGGAGGAGGCGCCAGGAGAAACCAGCAGGCAGCTACTCTTTTCTCACCAGGCCTCAGCGTCTCTTCTGTGTCCTGCTCCTCAGGCCATCGTTGTAAAGCCGTGCTCTGGCCGAGGGCAGGAAACAGGCAGTACCTCTTGGTGGGAGGAATTGAATGTGTGGGCAGGTTTTAAAACCACTGCCAGCCCGGCCGGCGTGGTTCAGTGGTTGAGCATTGACCTATGATCCAGGAGATCGTGGTTTGATGCCTGGTCAGGGCACATGCCCGGGTTTCCGGCGTGTGGGATGCAGCTGATCAATGACTCTTTCATCATTGATGTTTCTCTCTCTCTCTCCCTTCCTCTCTCTGAGATCAATAAAAACATATTTCAAAACAAGCAAAGCAAAATAAAACACACCACCCCCAGCATTCAGGGGTGATGGGGTCACGTACTGTGGTAGGTGCCACTTGAAGGAATGCATGTGGGGGGGAGTGACCTTCATTTTGGGGTTACTGAGTTGGTGCCACTTGTGCCAAGTCCAGGTAGAGATTTCTCGTGGGGAGATGGGAGCTCAGACAGGTATCTTGCAGATGGAGTTCAGACAGCCCGTATATGTACTGTTCCTTGCCATATATATACACACACACACACACAAATATATATATATCTATATATATATACACACACACACATTAGTACCGTGTGGGAGGCACAGTGCCAGGTATTTTTCCTGCATCATTCATGACTATTACCATTTCAGAGATTAGAAAACCGAGGCTTAGAGAAATCGAGTGTCATGCCATGACGTGACGGCCCAGAATTTGGGCCTAGGCCTGGCTAGTGTCTGACCTCAGCTCTTCCCTGCGTGGATGCTCCCTGCAGTCACCGCCACGGTGAGCTCGCCGAGGAAGCCAGTGCCCTGGTCAGCTGGCCCCTGGTGGGCACCTAGTGTCTGTGGGATCAGCAAAAGGAGAGGAACCTACAGAGGAGCCTGGGAGGAGGCCCTGGAGAGGGTCAGGCCAGGCAGGCGGAGAAGGGAGCCCTTCAGAGGAGGAAGTGGCCACCTGTCACTCAGTGCCCAGAGATCATGGGAGGTGACTGAGTGACCACTAGTTTCGGTCAGTGGTGACCGTGGCCTGAGCTCTATCTGAGGGAGGCAAGGAAATGATGCTGGTGCAGTTTCTGTCAGGAAATCCCATGTGGCCCCAGCTGGTGTGGCTCAGTGGTAAGAGCGTCGGCCTATACACCAGAGGGTCACAGGTTCGATTCTCAGTCAAGGGCAGGTACCTGGGTTGCAGGTTCAATCCCAGGCCCGGTCGGGGAGCATGCATGAGGCAGCCAATCCATGTGTCTCTCTCACTTCGCTGTCTCTCTCTCCCTCCCTCCTTCCCTCTCCTCTTTCCTCCCACCCTCTCTCTAGAAATCAATGGAAAAAATATGCTCCGGCGAGGATTAAAAAGAGAAAAAAAAAAGAAACCCCACGTGGAGAGGGAGGTGAGGGCGTGAACGGGAAGATGGGGGTGCTGGGGGCTCTCCTTTCTAACCGGGACTGAACTGGAGATGGTGAGATAAGGGGGAGAATGTGACACCGTCCTGCTGAGTGTGACTGGGGGCCAGTGGGGCTGGGGTGGGCTGAGTGGGCCTGAGGAGGCTGCAGATGTGCAGGTCGAGGGGTGACCAGGGACCAGAGGGCTGGCTGCTGTGCTCTGAGTCGGAGACTCGGCGGAGCGGTGTCGCCGGTCGTCTAGGTGCTGTGGGCTCGGGTTTTCCTTCCAGACTCAGTAGCTCCTTGGGTGTGGACCATGTGGAGGTAGGATTTTTCCAGGTGAGTCCGTGGGTGGGTGATGGGTGGAGGAGTGTGGGACCCAGGCAAGAAGATGGGTGCAGCCATGGCCTGTGACCCGAGGCAGCGGGAGGGCAGGCAGGCGAGTGGGCAGTGCGAGGAACTGCGGTCGGGGTGAGGCCCAGTGATCGCTGCCACCTCGACGAACTGTTCAGAAGCCGACGGAAGACAGTTCACGGGGGGTGGACATAGGGATGGATTTGAGAATGCTGGCCAGAGGTAGACCAGGTCTCCGAGGGAGGCGTGGGGACGCTGTGGTCTGCGGAGAAGATGGGAGGTTAGTGTTGGGTAGAGCACCCTCGCGTGGGGGCGTCTCCAGGACCCGGGACCAGGGTGGGACTCTGTGCCTCAGTTTCCTCATGTACAAATTAGCCACAGTAATAGTACTTACCTCACAGAATTTAGTTAAAACATGTAGAGCATTTATCTTTTAAAATTCATCTTTATTGCTGAAAGTATTATAGATGTTCTCTTTTCCCCTTTCCCAAAACATGTAAAGCATATAAAAGAGAACCCAGACCCGAAGCAGAAAACCCTTGAAAGAGGCCCTGGGACCATAAACGTGGTAAACGTGTTTGCTGTTATTGAACCGGGACTTGCATATAAAACAAGGGCGCAGGGCACTGTTGTCACCGAAGGCCCCCACTCTGATCTGTTCATTCGTCCGGCCAGCCCGTCGGAGTTTCCGGCCCTCTCCGCGCGCGTGCAGGCGACGGGTCAGAGATCGCCGCTGCTCGTGGTGTTCCCACGGGGTGGAAGGCCCTGGGCCTGTACACGCGGCCCGAGTCGCCCTTGGACGGTGCTGCTTGGGGCTGTGACTGCAGTGTGGCCGGGCGACAGAGGGCAGGCTCTCCGAGGCCCTGCCCGGGAATTGGGTGGTGTTGGGAGCTCTCGGCGTCTCTTTTGTTGGAACCAAACAGTCTGAAAGTCAAGTTTGTGCCTCGAGAACTTTCCCCGGCACGTGACTGACGGGCCCGGCCTCCCACCCCCGCTCCCCTTCGGACTGTTTCCTGCCAGGCAGTGTGTGGCGGGGGACGGAGTGTGGGCCGGTTTGTGGGGCAGGCTGCTGTTCTTTGTCATCTGAGTGCTCGCTGAACGTGGCCGGTTCTGGGCTACATGTGGAAAACCTCCTGTGATTATTGAATTTCTTTTTCTCTCTATCGTAACTTCTACTTTATTCAATAGTTATATTTCTCTTAGTGCAACACAACTTTCCCCTTGGTTCGTTGGGTTTTTCAGGGCTGGGTATTGAGACAGGATTAGTTGGTCATATCCTGGGTTTCCGTCACATTTCCTGACATTTTTTTAGGGCCCCATCCGACCTGACCTTGACTGTGGGCAGGGTTACTTCTTGAGTCTGGAGCGGACCGTTCTAGAATTTCTGTGGACTCTGGCTGTGGTTTTTCTGCAGCCTGCATGTGTAGGGAATAGAGTCCCTCCCTAGGGATGCTTCAACTTTCTCCCAGGTATTTCTTTGTCCGGGGGACATGCCTGGCTGTGTTGGTCATCTTTGGAAATGCCCATAGTTGAATATTTCCCATTTCTTATCTTCTGAGTGCTTCATGTTTTATAAATGATTAAGTCTGTGAGCTTAATACTCATTTTGAATAGTTTCCTGAAACAGAATACTTTGATTATGTAATAAGAATAGATATTCAGTTGCTGATTTTTAAAACTCTTTAAATCAGACTTTTTATTACATAGGAGAACACAAGTATAATGAAATTATAAAGAGCTGCGTAAGGAGTGATGCATACTTTCGTTCTTTATGAATAAGCCACCATTAAAAATGCATGGTTATAAGAGATGAGAGACAGACAATCAAGGTTCGAACACAGGCACACGGATGCCTGATTCCCGCGTCTGGTTGGGAGCAGTTTTTCTGTTTCCCAAATCCAGAGTGCGTAAGAGTTCATGTCTGAGGCAAAGACTGTTTGTCCCACCTGCTTTATATCACTGCAGTGAGAGGTATTAAAACAACAGCAGTGACAGAAAATGAGGATTCTTCTAGGAGTGGGTGTAGGTAGCATTTTCCCAAGGATTCAAAATTAATAAAGGCTGCCCTGGCCGATGTGGCTTGGTGGTTGAGCTTTGACCTGTGCACCAAGAGGTCCCTGGTTCAATTCCTGGTTAGGGCACATGCCCAGGTTTCGGGCTTGATCCCCAGTGGGGTGGGTGCAGGAGGCAGTCGATCAATGTTTCTCTCTCTCTAAAAAAATCAATAAAATCAACGTTAAAAAATTAACAAGGACTTGTGGTTTATGAAGCAACATTTTCCTCATGAAACATAGTGACTTTAGGTCCTTGATTTTAATTCAGATGTATAGCCCTGTGTTCAAATACTTAACTTCCACGGAAAAGAATCTTCAGGCTTTTAAAATATTCTCTGAGGGGTGCATGCCAGTTGGTTTTGGGGAAAAGAAACCCCTCCCTCCCTCCAGCCTCTCTTCCTTCTTCCTGTGTGACTCCCTCACTCCACAGAGACCTCCCGAGAGCTTAGTGTTTGGTGGGCGCTTGGGCATCTCGATGACGCAGGGACGACTCTTTATCTACTGATTGGGAGCCTGCAACTTTGAATACAGCTCTTTGCTTGTGGAAAAACTCTAGGTGACGGACTAGGACCCCGGGGGGAGGGAGGAGGAAATTTTTCTGTGAAGGGCCAGCTGGTAAATGATTTAGCTGTGCAGGCCATGCAGTCTCTGTCTTAGCTACGAAAGCAGTCATAGGTAACTCGTAATAGATGCAGGTGGCTGTGTTCCAATAAAGCTTTATTTACAGTGGGCCAGGCAGTGGGCCAGGTTTTATTGGCCAGAATACTGTTGGAAGTACATCTGCTCTCAGAAGTAGTCCAACCCGGGGTTACTCTCCCCTGAACGTTCTGTTCTGTTTTCTTTTTCTTTGTAGCACTTGTCATTACCCAGCTTGGTTTCTTTGTTGCTTTTGCTGGCCACCCCCTCGCAGGGCGGGCTCCCTGAGAACGGGGCTTGGGCACATCCAGTCTCCAGCGCGGAGGACAAGGCCTGCACCCAGTCGGTGCTCCGTTTATTTAAAGAAGGGCATTCATGCCAAGTACACTGGGCCTTCAGCATGGGCATCTAAAATCCTTGAGCCTTTCGGAAGGACCACCACTCCATGCCACCCTTACCACAGCGGGGCCGGGAGACCTCGGGGACGTCATTGCCTGGGAGCTGCAATGCTGAGGCCGATGGTGGACGCAACATTCTTTTGCTTACAGTTCGTGAGAAAGGCCTCTTACCACCTTAAAAAACAAAAACAACACTGCAGGCCTCCCAGGATCCCCTGTGCTCCAAAAATCAGTCCCATTCCTTACAAATCAGAAATTGGCAGACCTCTGCCGCACGAGGGCCTGGCGCCTGTGTCCAGGGCCCAGTACCCACATGTGCTCTGCTGCTTGGAGTTGGATGCTGTGTGTAGGTTGGCTAGAGGGCTGCAGGGACGTGTGAGAGTGTCGTTTGTGCCAGGCGGGTGGTACTGCATTCAGCACGGGTGTTTTATTGGCCTTGGTCGTCAGAATGTTTGTTGAACCATAACGTGTCTGTGAACCTGCTTTACTCAGTTTGACTCGTTTGCATGAGTATGGGCTCTCCCGTCCAGGTGATTTGGCTTCAAATCCCGGTTCTGTCCCATACCAGCTGCTGTTTCCCGTGTCTGAGTTGGGGATAATACTACTGTTAGGTGGCACGTGGACTTCTGTTTAAGTGTCTTAGGGACTAACCCTCTGGTTGGGATGACACTGTCTCAACCACTGTCTCAGTCAGTGTTGGCGTTGTTTGGGAAATAGTGGCTTTGACAAGACAGGTGTTTATTTTTTCTCAGGCAGGTTAAGTTCAGAAGTAATTAGGGCCCCAGGATGCTTCTGTCCACTGTGCGTGGACTGTAAACTCATGGTTTGAAGTTGCTGCCAGGACTCCTGCCATCGCTTCTGCGTTGCAGGCAGCAGGGTGGAGAGAGGGCACAGAGTGCGTGCCCCCGGAGGACTTCAGGCTTTGCGGTTGGATCCCGTGGACGGGAGCTCGGTGGTGTCGCCGCCTCGCTGCAGAGGCAGCTGGAGGGTGTGGTGTTTTCCACTGAGGAGCGGCATCCTCTGTGGGCCCGCTCAGCCACGGCTCACACCGCTTCCCACCCGCAGCCGGGTCGCCATCAGTGTTTTCCACGCGGAGTGCGGAGAGGGAGGAAGGCCGCCCAGCCTCCTGTTCCCGGGCCTCACGTGGCGCTGGGCACCGGAGGGGCGGCCGGCCGCGGGTTCATCGGCTGTGCCTGACGTGGGCCTGTCTGTGGCCGGCGGCCTTCGTCCCTGACACAGAACTTCCTGTGGCAGGACTCGAGACAAATCTTAAAATGAGGGCGCTTTGTGTATTAATATGAACGATTTTAGGCCGTGCGTATAGTCGGGCAGCAAGAATCTGGAGCTGACAGGAGATTAGAAGTGATGCGCAGAGATCAGGAGAGGGCGAAGGCCTCGGCAGCGGCCCCCGAATGCTTGCACGGCCCGGGCTGTTACTCGTGGCGTCACTTTCATCTGGAATCTTCTCTTCCTCTCCCGCACCCCTTTCAGCCAGCCAGCTCTTCATCTGTGAGGACCCTTCAGGGGCTCCCTCTCTAGAAAGTCCTTCCAACCCCCGGGGTCGGTGCTCCCGCCGTCTCCCTGCGTTCCTGCTCCCCGTCTCTCACAGGCCCGTTAACTTACTGCTCCCTCCCGAGGCGGGAGACGGCGGTGCCAGGGTGGGCCTTATCTTTCTAACCTCATACTTACCTGGCAATGCCTGTCCCATTTTAAAAAAAGTTTTTGTTGATTTAGAGAAAGAGGAAGAGAGAGGGAGAGAGAGAGGAGTATCAGTGACTGCCTCCTGCACGCCTGCTCCTGGGGATCGAGGCCGCAGCCCGGGCATGTGCCCTGACCAGCGACCTCTCGGTGCCTGGGACAGTGCCCAGTCCCCTGAGCCACACTGGCTGGGCAATGCCTGTCACGTTTAATGATGCTCAGCAAATGTTTTTCTTTCCCTTTTTTGGGGTTGGATTTTCTATCCCTAGTACCCAATAAAAAATGAAGGAATAAAAACCTTCAGGTAAGTGGCAGTAATGATTTAACCTGGTAAATTAGAAGGGATTTTCCCGCTTCATACTCTTTAATCAGATTTTTCCAAAAGAGAACTGTTCTCACCTTCAGCCTGAGCCCAAATCTCCTTTTTGTTTGTATATTACGTGTGACTTTTGGTGCCATTGTGCAGAGGGTTGGCTAAAATTTTGCTGGGATGAAACCTATAAATTTCAATATGATGATGGATACTTGCACTTGGTTATTTTTGCTAGATGACTTTTCACATCTCTGAGGTTATTTCTGCTAGATGACTTTTCACATCTCTGAGGTTATTTCTGTTAGCTGGAATTTCAAATCTTTGATTGGATTTCAGAGATATCCTGTGCTAAAGATGGTGATTTTAAAAAATTCTTTTATCCTTACCAAGGATATTTTTTCCATTGATTTTTAGAGTGGAAGGAAAGGGGAGAGAGAGAAACATCCATGTGAGAGAGACAACACATCGGTGGGTTGCCTCCCACAGGGGCCCCGACCAGGACTGGGGATCAAACTTGCAACCGAGGCACGTGCCGTTGACCGGGAATCGAACCTGCAACCCTTCAGTCTGTGGGCCGACACTAACCATTGAGCCAAACCGGCAGGCAAGGCGCTGATGACTTAACAACAGGTGAGGGCAGTGTCCTTCCTGCGTCACTCTCCCGTCTTTCACCCCTGGACAGCTGTAGGTGGCCGACACACAGATGCTCATGGGACGAGGGCCGCGTGTTACAATTGGAGACGCTTTTGAACATGCTGAGAGACCAATCTTGCCTCTGCTTTTGATGCAAATGTCCCCAGTGTGGTCATTGCCATCCTGTCTTTCTCGTCCGAAGAAGCTGCGTAGTGGATGTTGAGGAGCAAAACCCTCCGCAGTGTGTACACAAAGCTTTTATTAAATATCAGTGTATGAGGTTTTCAAAAAGCCGATTTCCCATTCAGGGACAGTAACTGCTTGAGGCTCTGAGGGGTTGCTGAGTCCTTCACTGTTAATTTCTGTGTGGGTCTGGAGGAGGGACCGGAGCCTAAGGACAGACGTGACCTTCACTGGGATCCGCTCACCCGGCTTTGGTGGCACGCAGGGTGGAATGCACTCGAACAGGCCTCTCCACGTTCCCCAGGTCCTCGCCTCCAGCCCATTGTCTTGGGAGGCTGCCAAGAGAAAATGCTAGATCTCGGGAGTTAGATGATCCAGGCATGGGCTTCAGTTGACGTTTCATGGCCTCCCTCCCCCTCCTCATTGCCCCAGCTCTAACCAGTGACTGCTGGTGCTCTGAGGAGCTGGCTGGACTACAGTCCCCTTGTGATTTCATCACACCCCAAATTACAGGTGAGAAAGTGAAGAAACACAGCCATCATCTTGCTGTGTATTGAGACGAGGGACCGTGTGACACATCGGGATATTTAGAATATTTTAACAATAGGTCTTTAGGAAAGGAAAATTGGCGTGTTTTCTCACACCCTGATGGAACTGAAATTTTTTTGGCCTCAACGTTGATTATTTCAGACTGTACAGTGAGTAATCTTTATTTTCTGCCATCTTGTTGAAAAAATTTTCTCCTTTATTTTCATGCTTACCTTTGAAATTTCTTAGGGAAAGCAACAGTAAACTGTAAGTAATCACATCGACTTTCCTTTGAGTGTCTTCCCCCCCTTTTTTTCTGGATTACATGTTGTTTTCAGTAGACCTGTCTTAGTAGATTTTAACCCACCCGTGACCTGTTTCTGGCAGCATCTCTGCGCTTTCATCAGATGCAGCCGCGAAGGAGCAGACCGGCCTTCTCTAGCTGTTCCTCCCGCAGGCCGGCTGGGTGCTGGGAGTGCGGACTTAGAGGCTGGTCCAGCCAGAGTGTGTCTGGGGCAGAGATTCACTCTAATTAGGAGTAATTACTTGTCTTTCACCCCAAGCTGTGTATTAGTTATAATAAAATGGGTGCGTGCAACCAGAGCATCTGTCTGGGGGAAGAATAGACACTAATCATTTAAATTTATCCCCAGTTCCTGTACCACGACCCAGGGACGCTTGGCTGTGCTTCAAATGCCCCTTTATGCCCGACTCCCTCTAATCAGAGTGAAGGGGCCGCTCCCAGATCACTGTTGCTGGAATGAAGTTGGAGTTTGGACGACAGGACGTGGGGCTTGGTTGAGGCAGGATGTTCGGGGATTAGGCAGCATTTGTAAGGATTAGAGGTTAGAGCGAGAGTGAGGTGGCCAGGCTAGTGAGAAAACAGTTACAGGAAGGAAGGCGAGGGTTTTTAGGGTAATAGTTTTGGTGACCCCAGGAGCAGTACTTGCACAGCGTGGGGTGTGAAGCGGAGGAGGAGAGAGTAGGCTTTAGTAGCTGCAGAGTAAGTGCATCTCCCCTTCGAACAGCAGGGCCCTGAATGAAAGTTCCTCTCCTGACACGCTGGGCTCTTCTGCTAGGACGCCTGCCCTTCGGCCGAGAAGCTGCTCCCGGCCGTGGGGCGCGGAGGCCGAGGGAGGCACGCAGCAGCCCAGGCGAGCGGGAGGCTCCCCCCCATTTCACGCACAGGGCCCGGGGGAGGCTGGTCTGGTAGCCCCGCTGCCCTGCTGTCTCCAGGCCCCTCATCCGTGGGCTCCGCATGGCCACCATTCCCAGGTGTCCCCAGAAGCCCAGGGCGAAGCTACCCTCAGTCTCAGGTTCTGGAAGAAGGAGTCGGGGAGGCAGGAGAGCCGATTCCCATTACGTGACCTTCACCTGTGTCTCACCACAGAGAACTTGGTCGCCGGCCTGTCCCTGCTCCGAGGAAGGCAGGGAATTAGACACTTGTACTCCAGGTGACGTGAAGTGAGACAGCTTCTTCAGCTGGGGAAGGTAACCTTGCCCCCTCGCTGGGGAGAGGTGGCACATGCACAGCTCAGGTTGGACCAAAGTTCTGCTTGGGGCCACTGCTGCAGGCGGAGGGGACGGTGAATGTTGGAAAAGCTCCAAGGAGACCAGGGGCATTGCTTTGGGGTATCAGTAGTGCGTTTCACCCAAATCAAAGAAACCCATAGTGTTATGATAGTAATGCTTCCTTTGTGATAGGAATGATTCCCGGTGTCAGATCAGCCACTAGTTTGAACAACAGCATCAGCGCATGTGTGAAATTCTTCCAAAGTTTAGGTTGAGTTTCAGAACTTCACCTAACAAACGATCCTTTGAGCTTGATTTCTGCATTGCTGTGATTCCTGTTTTGAATGTCCGTGCACATAGCTTTTGGCTTTCAGCATTTCCCTCACCTTTGTCCTAATCGTGCCGAGTTCAGTGGCTTAGGAGGTCTGAGACGGCGGAGCCCTTCGCAGGATCAGATTTGGCTTCCTGGCTGCGGGAGGAATGCCTCCCCAGGAGCCCTTTGGCCACTGTGGAAATCGGGGTCCTGTACCCCATCCCAGCCTCCTTGGCACCGTGGGTACAACCGTGATCGCTGAGACCTGTGGCAGAAACTTCACGGAGAGGCTTCCCTGACCACATAACCATGGTAGCAATGTCGGGCTCTGCCAAGTTAAGATTATTTTCATTACCTGCCAGTTTAATCTGCTGAAAATAGCCCCCCAGATAAAAGAAATGAATCAGTGCTCATGTTTGGTGCGCATGGTTTTGTGAGTGATCATGAGTTTTAGGAATCTAAAACTTGATTTGGGACTGAGAAGTGAATTCTAAACTGAGTACTGTTACTGACATCTTGAGACCAATGACCTCAGCTCTCTCTCTAACTTCTGCCCACTCGAAGTTTTTCACGTACGACTATGATACACTTTTCCCTTTTACAAAGGCCACTTTCCTGTAAGAACTGTTGATGCTTACGTTAAGAATTGAACTAAAAAATGCTTATAAAGCTATTGCTAGCAGTCAACGAATTTATCATTAAAAAATTGGCTGTTGGATCAGAATTTAAAACAAACAAAATCAAACCATTCCAATAGACCAAGTTCTTTATTTCAGTGGTGCTACTGAATCGCAGGATCTGTGTTACGGTCCCACGAGGCAGTTTACCTCCGTCCATGTGAGCTGCCTAGGAAAGCAGAGGGAAGGAAAACTCAGCCACCTGCGTGCAAAGCAGAGGCCTGAACGCAGAGGGTTTCTTTAGAGAGAGAGGCAGGACAAGGGAGAGAAGTGGGGTCCGGGGGACATTCGGTTGTAACCTTTTGTTCTTATTTTAATCTTGTAGAGGATGTCTGAGCGTCTGCAGATCTCATTTGCTGTTTGTAGAGTTGGCATTTGCACGGTAAGCCATGCATATGCTTGCGTCCCTGATGTCCCGAAGGTGCCCGGGAGGAGCTGAGTGCTGGAGGGCACCTGCAGCTCTGGGGATTGTCTCCACTGCCGGTGGGGTGCAGATTTATACAGGCCGTGGGAAAATGATGAAGTTCAATGCCAGCAGATTCCATGACTCGAGAAAGTCCACTCTTGGGTGTGCGCCTCAGAGGCGATGTGTAAATTGTAAGAAGACCCGTGCAGGGGAAGTTCCTAGCAGAAGTGTTCGTAAAAGCAAAATATTAGGAATAAGGCAGGTGCCCATCAATAATAGTTTGGGTTCATACATTGTAGAATTTTAATTTCACAGGATACCATCCAGCAGAGAAAATATAGGAACTAAACATAATACATATGAGCCACAGATCTACAGTACAGGATGGACACGTTTTACAGACACAGTGTTGAGTGAAAAAGTTACAGGAAAATACATGCAGTATGATTACATTTCTACAGAGTCCAAAACAGCAGAACTAAGCCACACTTTGCTTGGGGCTGTGTATTGGTAGGTGAACTGTAGGAAGAATTCCAGTCTTACCTCTAGGCCGCAGCTCTCAGCAGGGGGCCCTCCCTGGTGGTGTCTGGAGACGGTTTTGGTCCCCCGCCTGGGGGAGGCTGGAGGAATGCTGCTCTTACCTGGGGCTGACGCCGGGATTGCTACACACCCAGCAGGACGCTGGTTAAGCACCTAAGAATGGTCTGGCCCCAAATGTCAACAGAGCTGCGGTTGAGCAACTGCTCCGGCATGTGGGGGGCGAACAGGCTTCGAGAGTCTCGGTGACATCCTGCTGCCTGACCTGCAGCGTGGGCTCCGGGGGTCGCTCTGTCCTTAGTCTTCAATGCCCGTGCTTGCTTGATACACGATTGTGTGGATAAATATTCGACCGCACCCCAGAAAGGAACATGTGTTGAAGTGCTTGGGATTTTTTGTCTTCTCCTGAGTCTGCGTCAATTCACTCAAACGTCCTGAGCCCGTTTCTTACTTTGAGATGCGGGCTGTCTCTCTGTAGATGCCCAGGGAAGGGCTTCTCTAGGTTCAGACTCAGTGGCACGTGCCTTGGCGTCCCCTTGAAGGCCTGGGGAGGGGCTCTGACACCTGCGGGAGCCCAGTGTGTTTACTTAGAAGACCAGGTGATTTTCTGAGGATTTAGAAAATCCTCCGTGATCTGGTTTATCATTCTTACGCAGAAGCACGTGAACATGTGCACAAAATGTGTAGGGAGAGTGTTCAGAATGGATGAGGCGAGAGCTCTGAGCAGGTGGGATGAACAGACTGCCGCTCCTGTGAGGGCAGGGACCCCGCTGCGTGTCTGTGTCCTCGCGGTGCCCCCCGGCACCGCACGTGGCGAATGCTTAGCTGGTGTGCTCAGCGACCTTAGACTACAGGGAACAGTTTCAGCTCTGCCTTTGTTTGGATTGAAGCAGAACAGATTTTCTTTATTCCTTCTATCCCTGTTTAGTTCAGCTCCGTCTCAGCTGAGGATGTAAAGTACGATTTTACATATCCATCCAAGATGCCGGATTTTATATGTAGCATTGCAGTCCCGAAACTAAAGTGGGCGATGTTTGTCCCCAGCTGCACGAACAGGTTACTTGGGACTAGACATGCTTTGTGTTATTTCACGGGAAGTTGCTTTGCGAGTGTGCTTTTTCCGGGTCCTCTGGGCAGCAGGTGCCCGGTGTGATCAGGTGCGAGAGGGGTGAGGGGCGTGTCGGAAGGATCGAGGGCGGCCTGAGACTGGAGAGAGCCTTCTGCCCACGTGTGACTCCGTGACTCCCGTGGAGGGACGCTGGGGGGAGCTTGGGGAGGAGCAGCTTCTGAGAAAGTCTAGCCTGGGCTGATGGGCCTCCCTGGGCCGGAGAGGCCGGGCCCCAGGACCCCTGAGCCGGGCGCTGGCTGGCCGCCACTCAGCAGTGATGAAGGCGCAGTGGACCTGAGGCCCTGCCCTGGGGTGTCAGCCAGTGCACTGTGCTGTCTCCATGGAGATCCGTGCGGCCAGGGGCAGTCCACCCAGTCAGGGTGTTTACAACTAGAACCCGAGAACCCGGCTGGTGTGTGTGGCATTGACTGCCTGGCACGTAGCCCGGCCGTGCAGGTGTCAGCCTCTGCCTATCTGATGAGGAAGCTCTGGGCGCGCGCTGCTGGTTCTGAGACAGGTGGAAGTTGTCGCTAAAAGGCGGGTGCACTGGACTAAATGTGTCCTTCCCCCGCCCGCCTCCCCGCCCTGGATTCCACACACTGATGCGGAGCCCTGGGGCTGGCGTCTGGGCAGAGGGCCTGTGGGAGATGGCCAGGCCCGTGACTGTGTGTGCAGTCGCGAGGGCCGCGCCTCTTGGTGGGATCAGCTCTTCGAAGAGACACGGGAGAGTTTCCTCTCGGGCGGGAGGGCACCCGAGCCCAGGGGGAAGAGCCCTCACCAGACCCCCACCTGCTGGGCCCTGACCTTGGCCTTCCGGCCTCCGGGATGGTGGGAAATAAACGGAAGCAGCCCACTCGGGTGTTTTGTGTGGCAGCCCAAGTGGACTTGAACAAGGGGGACGCCTTGTGAATTGTAAAGAACATAAACCTGAAAAGTGTTCTGACCACACGTTGACAATAAATGCTAGGTTCTAACTAAAACAGAAACTAGACAAGGACATTTACAAAGATCGCGCCTGGGTTCACGGGGAGAAAGTGTCGGTGGGTGACCCGACTTTCATTTCTGTGTGTTTCTGACATTTTTGCCAAATAGCAGGGGATTCGGCACTTAAAAAATAAGGGAAGGAAAGCTGCAGTTTTCACGTATTAGGATTCCATCGTATGAAATGAGGACCACAATGAAATTTTACATGTATGTGTATGACAGACGAACTTCAGACACCACTGTTTAAAGTCAGTGTGTGTGTACAGTGAATGCCCGCTGAGGGCTGAGCATGAAAAGTCTAATAAAAATCACCCAGACAACCAGAGACACCGGGCCTTGCCATCCCCTCTTCCCGCCAGCGCTGGGAGGAGACAGAGCTCTCCAGACGGAAGGAAATGATGCTTATTTAGCCTGAACTGCGGAAGCCAGAGAAAGTAAGGCCCACGCCAGGTTCCCAGGCAGGAACTTACGGCTCAGGTGGGGAACACTCACGTGGTCAGTGATGGACTTAGGAGAGCTACCGAACCCCTGGAACACGTGGGGACAGCGAGGCAGAGAACCACAAATGCCCCCTCCGAGAGGTGGCTCCTTACTGTCCTGTGTTCCCTCCTGTCATCCGGGATGGGTCACAAAGAAGCGATTTAGTCTGTGAGACAAAAGTGGTCCTGTGTGTTCATCGGGACTGTTTTGGGTTTACAACAAGGTTCATCGGGTCCTGGTCCAGAGGAGGGAGGGAAGCAAGTTCAGCCAAGAGTTTGCATTACAATGGCGGGTCTGTGAGTCGTAAATCCTGGCAATAGAAACGGGGCCACGCTTGACAATGGGACCCTGGCATGAACCTTCTGCGGTCAGGTGGGGGTTAAGCCTGGATCAGAGGGCACGCCAGGGCAGGGTAGGACTTCCCTTTGAAAGTCAGGGCAAGTTAGGTCCTCAGTGGGACCTGTGTTGCCGACTGCACTGAGTGGGGACTGAACTGCCAGGAGCTAGAAGCAGGTGGTGGCCACCTGGTGGTGTCTGGAAGCAGGACGGGGGCTGGAGTGGGAATTGAGCATCTTGCCACCTTCCTGAGCCCCTGTGACCAAAACCAAAAGCTCAGAGGCCTTGGATGGATGAAGCCCGGCCAGCTACCTTTGCCGTTAGGGTAGAGTGGAAAGCAGCCGTGGGCTGTGAGTAATGCTGTTCACATCGTGTGTTAATGAAGCTGCTTTTTCAGTCTGAACAGACCCCGCCTAAGCTCCGATTGTGTGCTCAGTGTGGTGCTGTGGCGAGGACGCTGCGTTGTTTCCTCTCGCTGCTCAAACAGCTCACCCGTCAGTGGCTTGAATCTACACGACTGGCTGCCTCCTCACCCCGGCGGGCAGACGTCTGGTGGGCTTCGCTGGGCTGTGTTCTTCCTGGAGGCTCGGAGAACCCGGGCAGCGCCTTGTGTGGCTTCTGGTGGCTACTGGTCCCCTGGTCCAGGTCCCCCTCCAGCAGTGACATCGCTGCACCTTCTGCCTCAGTTGTCCTCTCTCTGTTTCCATGGTTACATCTGACACGTGACCTCCAGCCTCCCTCTTTGTAAGGATGGTGTGGTTCAGTGGGACCCACCTGGACCACCCAGGCTCACCCTCTCAGCTCAAGGCCCTTCCCCACATGTGCACAGCCCCCTTTGTCATGGAAGGTGATGTGTTCACAGATTTGGGGAGTGGGACCTGGACCAGGGGACCAGTAGCCACCAGAAGCAGTATTTCACCCACCGCTGGCCCGAGGCGAGTGCAGAGGACCCGGCATCATCTCTCATTCCTGGAGGCAGACAGTCAAGGTAGGAGAGTCACAGTGCTGGGTGAGGACGGCCTCGTCATGCCCAACACCGAGGCCAGCTGTTGTCAGAGCTCCTGGATCCTGCTGTGGGCTCCGCGAGCACTGGCTGCAGCGGCAAACTGGGCAGCAGGCTTCACACACACGTGCGGAGAGGCCGGTGCTGACCGGACCTGTTTATTCTGCTCCCTGGAGACTCCAGCTTCCATATTTACTGTAAACGGAAATGCTGAGATGGCCGCGGGCACGCTGCAGAAACCAGAGCTCCAGGCCCACGCAAGGAGGCGCCTGGAGTGAAGAGTCCGTGGGCCGTGGACTTGCAGGGAGCCGGGGTGAATTAGTTAAGGTGTTGGGTTGGCTGTTTCAGTAAAGACCAAAATAAGTGTCTCATACAGAACGGGTTTCTGTTTCACGTAGGAGTCTGCGCTGGTGTCAGTTGGGAGCACAGCCCCCAGTTTCCTGAGGCCTCGGGCTCGGCTCCTGCGCGTTTGCGCCCCCACTGCCTGGCATCCTGCTCATGTGGCGCTGAAGGTGGCCCAGCACCCGGGCACTTGGCGAGCCTGGGAAGAGGAAGCGGCAGTTACACACATCCCTTCCCCTCACCTCCCAAGGCCGGGCCCTGGGTCACATGCGTCCCTGCAGAGGAGGCCGGAAATGGGGACTCGGCGAGGAGCTGAGCCCGGGGCTCTGTCCCTAGAGGGGAGAAGCGCGTGTGTGTTGGGGGCCACCTGGCCGCCTCCACGAGGACGGGAGCCCTGGCCGTGGGCTCGAGGAAGGCGTGGGACAGTTGACGCCGCCTGCAGCCACGGGCAGTGCACACAGTGGGCAGCACACGGTGTGGCCACAAGAGTGACTGTGTTTGTGACAAGTGCAGCTGCGGGTTGGATCAGTAACTGAGGCTTTGCGGCCAGGATGGGTTTTTTATTCATGAATGTCAACGCCTGTGCTTTTGTCCGCGGACAGCCGCGCGTGGTGGTGGGTATTGTTTTTGACCGTTTTATTCTGGAGACTATACCTGGGGTCGTGGGCTTTATAACCCAGGAAATCAGAGCTTCCGATTGCTTTCTGTGATGCACAGAGTAATGTCCTCAAGGACAGCAGGAAAATCTGGCTGGGGAACTTGAAGATTTAGGTTTGAGGAGCCTGTTGAGAGTCACGGGTATCCACCCTAATGTCTGTTTAAACAGAACAGCTTTGCACCATGAGGTGAGGGAGGGTGACAGGATGCCATTTCTTAAAGCATCTTTTGAAACTGGGGCTCAGTTGAGAGCCAGATAGAACTGTTTTGGTTCGGGCGTGTTACCCGGGGATGTGGGGTGCATGCTTCTCTCTGGGGGTCAGGACTGGGCTGCCTGCCGTGGACTTTGGCCTCCAGCCCTCGAGGGGCCCCTCCCCGGGAGTCTGACCGGACTCGGCTCACTGCCCCGACCTACACGAGGCCGGGGCTTCCTCCTCGGTGACTGGCACAGCAGCCATCCAGCTACCACATGGGACCTGGACAAGCCTCAGCTGTCTCCTGCCTCCTTATGTCCATCCCTGGGCCAGGACTCCCCCATCCCAGCACCTTTCCTCACTGTTGCTGTTTCCTGGCTTCCAGCACCACCATTTCTTGCCAAGAAAACCCTAACAGCCCCCTTCTCTCTGGTCTACCCTTTCCAAGGTCTTGCCCACTGGGTCCAGCCACCCTGCAGCCAGCAGTCCGTGAACTGCAGGCCTCTGTGCTGGAGCTTCTCTGAGCCTCCCCCAGCTCTGAGTTCAAGTTGAAGCCGGATCCTCCCTGTGGTTTGTAAGGCGCCCCAGGAGCTGGCCTTGCGCGCCCTCGCCTTCTCTCTGCCCAACCCTCCGCCCCAGCGTTGTGTGTTCCGGGCACGCACGGCTATTTTGGGCTCCTGGTCTGGGCTGCTTTCCCTCCCCGGGCTTTGTGTGTGCTAATCTCGCATCCTGGAGCGATCAGCTGTCCGCTCTCCTGGGAAGCTGTCCATGACCTCCGGCACCTGGTTGAATGCTCTTTCCAGGTGCTCCCTTTCTTTGCAGCCTGGAGCCTCTGGGCAGCCGGAGTGCTTGTGTCCCACTGTCTTAGGATGAATGGCCTGTCAGTTTTGCTCCAAGTGGACGGTGAGGGCAGAGACCTCAGCATCTGATGGCTCCTGACCGTTGTCACTGTTTTCAACACTGACTTCCTGAGAACTTACTATGTGCTGAGGCCTTTATAGTGAACTAGTCAAGCTCCACAGCCTTGCAGGGGAGGAACTGCCACTCTCCGCGTTTTACAGAGAGGGCGTAGTGTGGCCAAAGGTCTTCACCGTGCAGCGGGGCAGGACTGGGAGCCAGGATCGGAGTTGCCTTTATACTGAGTTCTAAACCCCCAGCCACCACACTTGACCGCCTCCCAGATAGTAGATGTTCAGTATAATTGTTGAATTTAATCTCAAATAGTTTCTCAACATTTTTTGTCTTTTGTTCAGTGATGTTTTTGAAAAGGCCAGGCCAGCTGTTCTGCAGAATCTCTTTCAGCTTCGACCTGTGTAATTGTTTCTTCCTGATTAGCTTCATGCTGAACATTTTTGGCTGGAATTTTATGTAGGTGATGTCGTCCTGTGTGCATCTCATCAGGGGTCCGTGATGCTGATTTATCCTACCATTGTGACTGACAGATGTCTTTTAAATTCGTAATTAACCTGAATCTGGGGCTGACGTGTTCTGGCTTCACAGAATCCACAGACTCCCCTCTTTAGAGCCTCAGGTGTCCCCTAGACACTTCATCACCTGTATTCTTTCCTTACACCTTTGTGGCGTGCTTAGAGGTAAGGCGCTGTCAAGTCCCGTGTGGCTTGCGGGCGTCGTGGGATGTTTTTAGACTGGCAGGATCTTGTTCTAGATTGAACTCTAGAGACTATTTTTCTGCCTTCGGATCCCGGCGCTAATAAGCAGTACTGTCTACCCCAGGCCGGTTTTTGGTTTAGGCTGTTGTGCAGTTGGAGGCAGAGTTTGTTTGTTCTGTTTTTAGAGGTGGACGGCTCTCCTGCCTCCGCCGGCAGCCTTTACATGATTCGTGGCTATGACTCTGTTATCTCCAGTGGAGAAGACATTCTAATTGTATATTTTCCATTGACTCAGCTTCATAGATGAAACATAACGTTCTCATCTCCTGACTGTAGATAACCTATTTTTTTTTTTTTAATGGCAAAACAAAAGAGAGAGGCCGGAGGAAACTGGCCAGTAGTTACATGAGGGCCATTTGTCACAAAGGGCCTTTGTGCAGTTCCTTTGGGGATTATCAATTGTAGCTGTGGGGTTGGGTGGGGAGGCTCTTTTCTTGATAAGAAACATTTAGAGTCATTTAACTCGGGAACTCAAAACGTTTTTAATTTTCCTATGTAAATGACACGGTGGCCTCAACAAGAGTCTACCTAGTGATGGAAATTTCCACCCAGGGAAATGGGCAGTTTTATATTGTCGTTTTCACGGATGGTGGAGTTTGTATTCTTGACGAATGCTCAGTGCTTAGTCCTCAGGACTAGACTTTTCTCTGGATAGAAGAGTCACTTGTTTTTGTCAGTGATGGACAGTTGTTCTAGAACACGGTCCTGTCCAGGCTATGGTTTAGTCACATCCATAGCTCGGAGACAAAGCTGTGTTTAGATTTTAAGCAGAGCCCATAGATTAATATTGTGTATGCAGAGGGAAAGATAACTTTACGTCGTGATGGTTTGGTCTCCGCTTTGTAGAGCCCAAATTGATTTCAACACTAGCTTAAAATACACAAAGTGGATCTGAGTGCTGGAGAGTGGGCCTGTGCCTTCCTCATTCCTCTGGGGCCAGCGAGGGCCTGCCGGGAGCTCCGCAGCGCTGCTCTCACCGTCCCCACCGGTGTGCACCGCCACCCGGTCCACGAGGGAAGGGCGTTAGTTCGTTTCCTTCACTGCTGACATGCTGCGGGTGCTCAGTGAATCCTCGAGGAAGGAAGGAAGGGACCGGCAGAGCCCAGGCGGGGTGTTGAGATGGCACGTATGCGTCCCTGGGATACACGGCGAGCGTTCGGGAGGCTCGTGGGCACTGATGGGACGGAAGGAGACGGGTCCGTTTGTGTAGATTCTCTCCCATCACGTCCCCTTTCACGACTCCCCCTCCAGGGAAGGGAGAAGTGGCTGCTCTCCCTCCTGAATCCCATCACGATGTGCTGGCCTCAGCCTCGCGTGTAAAACCTGCGGGACGCAGAACAAAGGAAAATAAGAATCCGGTGTCGGTGTTCAGGACTTAAATGACTCTCACACGACTAGATAAGTCATTTTCGGTTCTTCGCTTTCAACAAAATAGAAGATGACGTGAGACTGAAGAGGAACCTTGTCTTTTTTTTAAGAAAAACGAGTAATGTTTTTCCAGTTCTGTGTTATTTGGAGAGCTCTTATCCATGGGAGAGACGGACAGTTTTATTTACAAATGTGGGTATTACAATAAGTCAGAGTTGGGACGTGACTTGAAAGTCAGTGGCCGGGAGAGATGAGCCGTGTCTGTACCTGAGACAGGAACACACGGGAACAGTTTAGTGGACAGATGACCTTACGACCTTGGCCTAGACGTGGGGGTGGAGGTGCCATGTCGGGGACACATTCTGAGAGCCCGAGGCAGAAGCAGGGGGCTCTGTGCGTGTGGCCCAGCGGTCTCTGTCGGATCAGGGCCTGACCCCGAGGAAGCCTCTGTGTTCGCGGCTGGCTGGGTGTGGTTTTGGCAGCCTCCAAATGGAGCCCCTGCCGTTCTGCCCTTGGGCCCATATCGGTTCACTAGGTGCCTTGTGGGCTCCAGTTCCCTGCTTCCTTTCTGCCCGGGGCCATCGGGGTGTAGACAGCGGGCTGGAAGCAGAGGACAGACATCTTATCTTTTACATTTGAGACTAAAATGCCACCTTCCCCTTCAGTCCTTATCTTTCCAGTGGTGATTCCTTGTCTGTCTGCACCGTGGGCTAGAAAAGCGGCATTTGCTTCATTGTGTTTTAATGGCCTCTAATCCTGTATTTGTCGGCAGTGACAGTGATGGGTTACCCGGGACATTTGAAAGCCATTCTTTAGCTTTATCGGGGGCAGGTTCAGACCGCAGCTAACTCTGGGTGGGTTATCACAAAACCACTAATATTAGAACTTTTATTTTTTATAAATATATAGTGCACTTCAGCTTATGATTAATGTGATTTTTATTTTTAAAATCTAAACAGCGCTTTGCTGTTGGCCCTGTAGTCTCTGCCTAAATGTCCCCGACAATCGCAGGCAGCAGGGTGGAAAATTCGCCTATCGCTCCCCCTTCCTGCCGCCCCGAAGCCAGCCGGGCGGGAAGATAAGCGGGCAGGTCGCGGCCACTCCGTTTATGCGCATTATTTCCAACCGCCGCTTTGTGTTGCCCATTCCTGGCAAGAGGAATGAAAGTGCCTGTTCCTTTCACTGAATTTCACCATCTAATTTCCTGCCTACACTTTTAATTGAAAGGAACGCAAACTGAGTATTTTTGGGGGGTGGGTGAGCTAATGTAGGAATTAGATACAACTTTAAGCCAATTCGGTACCTGAAAAATGTTCATTTTAGTGAGATCACATGAAGAGAACCAGAAAAGGCTCTGCGCTGTCCTTGGCAGAGGAAAGTCAGTATATCTTACCGTTACTTTATTGATAGAGGGCACCCCAGCAAGCTCTAGGCATAGGTATGAAATGAGGGATTGGTGTCGTCTAAGGATGGAAGTGGGTAGCGGGAGTCTGCCCGTTTTCAGTGAAGAGGCGGTTTTCCAGTTACCGGTCCTTGGCCGTCTCCAAGCCCGCACCCCGAGGCAGGGATCCACCGGCAGGGGAGTCGGGCCCTGCTGGGTAGTTGAATGATGCTGGACAACATACTTTGTAATCGGAGCCTGTTCTTTTCTGAAAATGGTGACTTTGAAATTCTCACTAAAACCACCCAGATTCTGCTTCTCGTGAGTCCAGCCGTAATTTCGAGCAGCTCTGAACCAGAGACTTGGGCGGAGGCTTGAATCTTCTGTGAGAAGACTGTTGAGGGGAGCCAGGAACCCCCATTTGAGTTTGGGTGTGTGTGGGAGATGATGTTTCACGGGCAGAAAGCTTTGTGGGGAAATGGGTTTCTTACACGAGGGGCTGATGTCAGATCCTGAAGAGGAGTGGCCGTGAGCACGCGCGTAAGTGTTCATCTCAGAATGCACGTGGACTCGGAGGTGTTCAGGATACGTCGTGGACTGAAAACGTCATTACCTCCCACAGACTTAGCACATTAACTAGGTATTCATTTAACTTGTTTAAATTATGAATTTATACAGCCCATTATCCTCTGGGACAATTAATGTGGAACCTCAATTTGATGGGAATCCAGTCTACTAGCATCTTGCTGGAATTTTTGCTTGTTTATTTGTAGATGATAGGAGAAAATGACCCCTCCCTGTACCCCCGAAAGGTGGTGGTGATGGTACCTGTGTGTATGTGAGGGAGGGAGCGTGTGCGGGGGGAGAGCGATACCTGGCAAGTGTGGAATGATCCGCCTGCCTGCCCTGAGCCTGAGTTTTCTGCAGGACATGAAAGGAGGGACTAGACTAGCTATTCTGAGGGTATTTTCAGTGCCTGTGCTGTACGATTACAAATGTAGTAAAACCAGACTCCTGAAGTCCTCTAGGTTTAATGGCACATTCAGCCCCAGTATTTCCATACCCAACACATGCCCAGTCCGGTTGGACCAGGGTTTGTTGTGCATCGACTGTCCGCCCAGTAAACTGCGAGGCTGCAGAGGGGAGACAGCATCCGGACCCTTGAGGAATCGGCTGATTGTTCTAGAAGGCCTTCTGAGTCACTTTGATGAAGCTGAGCTGAGCATGCTAGACCGTTATTAGAAATCTGTCTTGTTAATTCAGGTGCAGCTAGGCCGGGAATGATAAACACCAGGTACTCAAAACAATAGTGCGGTCTGCTGGTGGGTGTGGCTGGAGGAAGGCGTCATCCCCACAGGATGTCCCGGCCCAGGCAGGTCCACGCACTCTCCCACAGCTGATGGGGGGCTGTGCAGTGACGAGAAGGGGTCCTGCTTTCTCCCACAGCTGATGGGGGGCTGCGCAGTGACGAGAAGGGGTCCTGCTTTCTCCCACAGCTGATGGGGGGCTGTGCAGTGATGAGAAGGGGTCCAGCTTTCTCCCACAGCTGATGGGGGGCTGTGCTGTGATAAGAAGGGGTCCAGCTAGTCCCTGGTTCTCTCCTGTTGGGGCCTAGAAAAGTCACATGAGTTACCTTCTGACCTGAAAGAGGAAACCCCAGGAACTCACCCAAATGGTGGAAGCCACCCCTTAAATCCACCTTTAGCCGAAGAGGAAAGGAGATTTTAGGGGTGCGAGTCGGTCACGGGAGGGGCCAGGAGAAGCGCGGTGGGCAGGGCCGGGTCGGTCCGGGTTGGTGTGCCTCCCGCGTGGGCAGTGAGGTGGGCCTGCTGCGGTGAGGGGACAGCCTGACAGCTGGAGGTTCCCTTACAGACTTGTGTCCTTTTACCCAGGGGACCTTCCGCTTGGTTTCCAGAGCTTCTCCCAGGGTTGCTATTTCTTAAAATGAACCAGCCTAAAATAATCAGTGTCCCAAAGAGGCTTGTTTTGGGATGGCCAACTGATCCCCTTCATTCTTACCCCAACACCCCAGTTTTCTCTTTAATAGTAAGCTGCTTCAGATCCTCCTTTTAAAGTGGGACCAGTTAGAAATAACACATGAATAAATAAAAACTTGATGTCCCTCCCTCAGTGTCCACCTGAGGGGAGGGCCGGTTGATTTCTGACGCGCCCTGAGCCCAGCAGCTGGGCGGACAGTCTGGCTGACTCGCTGCTCCGTGCACACAGTTCACCACCTCCACTTAAGTATGTGTTGCAAACACAAGGTGTTATTGTGGTGGCAGCAAATAATGTAAGTCAATACTCAGTTGTTTATATGAGGCTCTGAAAAGAAACCCGAGGGAGAGAAGAAACTGGCAATTGTGGTCTGAAAACAGGTACCTGACCCTGCTCTGCGGAGGTGCTTCCTCTGTGTGGGCTCAGGAAAGGAGGCAGCTGTTACCCCGGGAAACCAGGAGCCTCCTTTCTGACGAGCATCCCGGCACTTTGGTTATTTCTTACCCAGAATGTTTGTGTTTGTTTTTTAATTATTATAATAAAAAAATTAATTAAACCACTCATCTACTTATTTATAGTTGCACTTGGCCCCACATGGTCACTGGCCCTGACCTTATATGGCCACTTACCTTAGAAGCTAATAAGCGTGACCTAGTTTCCAAATAGCAGTTCCAGTGGAGAGGAAGGTGGCCCATTTTATCTGGTCAGGTGTTGGCTGCTGTGGCGAGTCCCTCTTGGGTGGAGGGTTGCTGCTGACGCAGTCTGCCGGGCCCGGGCTTTGGGGGTGGACTGCCTTAGTGGGGGTGTGTGGGGGTGATATGCAAGAATTCATTTCCAATATAAACATCTATGATTATTTCTTTAAATTGAGTCCCTAGGTGTGAAATTATTGAGTCTAAGGTATGGACCACGTTAAGTCTCTTCCTCCCCAACACAGAGCAAAGCCGTGTCATAGAGACCAAGGCTGAGGTCACCATAGCTCCATGTTCCCAGCGACTGTGTGCGGATGTGGAAGCTGGACAGTGAAGGCTGCGAGGGAAAACATGATTTATTTAAAATGGTGTTGGAGGAGAGCTCTGGATACCCTGGACCACCAGAAAGACGAACAAGTGGGTCCCAGAGCAAACTTGCCTGAAACGTGGCTGAGGCACAACCACAAAACTGAAGGGGTCTTACCTGGGCAGCCCAGGAGAAGACAGGGCTTGGGAAAGACAATAATGCTGAGAAAGACAGGAGGCGCCAGGAAAAGAGGAAAGATATCACCAAAAAAGAGGACCACGTATGAAACGGATGGACTCCGGGAAAGAAGCCACAGGCGGGAGTCTGCAGGAGCTGAGCAGGGCTGTTGGGGACAGGACTTTGTGGACGTCACACTTCATAGGGTCGCCAGGAGTCGGAGCCGACTCAACGGCATGTAACGCGCACTTATTACTTGTGTCCCTCCAGACACATTGTACACCAGGCATGACAGGGACTGCCCCCTTGTAGATCTTCTAGTCTCGGCTCTAGACTTTGTCCGCCAAACTCCAAAAGAGCCTGGAGGCTTTGCTCGAAATAAATGATAAATATTCATTCCAGGATCTTGGAGTTTGAAAACTGGGAACACAGCTAGGCAACAACCCAGAGTGTTCCAAAGAAGAAGGAAAAGTTAAACGTTCTTATACAGTAAAAAGCATATTCTTGAGAATTATCCATCCTGCCTTCTTAGCCCGAGGTTTGGTCCAGACTGTTATCAGTCGATGTTAGGCCGTCTGGATGATGGATGCCAGGTGGTCCAGAGGATGGGTACAGGAGGTCTGGTCAAGCCTGGTGGTCTGGGTGATGGATGGCAGGTGGTCCAGAGGATGGGTGCAGGAGGTCTGGTCATGCCTGGTGGTCTGGGTGATGGATGGCAGGTGGTCCAGAGGATGGGTGCAGGAGGTCTGGTCATGCCTGGTGGTCTGGGTGATGGATGGCAGGTGGTCCAGAGGATGGGTGCAGGAGGTCTGGTCATGCCTGGTGGTCTGGGTGATGGATGTCAGGTGGTTCAGAGGATGGGTGCAGGAGGTCTGGATGATGTATGTTAGGTGAATGTGTGAGCTGTTCAGGGGTCGATCACGGGATTTATCTGGAGGTCCAGATGCATAACCAGGGATTGACGCAGGATTAGAAAGTTCAAGAAAGTTTAAGTTCCCAGGCTAGTTAGAACAAAGACAGTATCCTCATGCCTCAACATTCATAATGTTAGTAATTTTAGCAACTTGGTTAAGGTGACTCCATTTTATATATTCTGTGGGGTCCAGAACCAGTCACCCCAAGATGCGCCTCTGTGTATACAGGTTACTTGAGCTAAAGGCAATTTTAGCTTCAGGCTCAAGTGAAACTTCTGCCCCTCCCTTAAACTACCTGGAAGAACTTGAATCAGGGGCCTCTGATAAGGGATTATCAGAGATCACCTCTTTTGACTGTCTATGGGCGGGACAAACCTCTACTATTTAAACGCCTGCTCTTGTCCTGCCATGACCCTTTGAAGCCCCAAGGTGCTAGCTCATCCCTAGCTCAGGATGTCTTCTGTACCCAGGTTCTTGCTCTCTCTCTGATCCCCTCCTGCTTGTGGGATCTCCGACTCATGTATGTGGGGTTCCCATACATACGTAAGCATTAAGTTTGGTTATTTTCTCTTGCTAACCTGTCTCATGTCTGTTTGATTATTAGACCAGCCGGCAGAACCCTGAGGGGAGAGCAAAGCTTGTTCCTCCCCCACAACGCCCTGTCTTCGCTCTTTCCTCAGTGTTACAATTTAAAGAGAACAAAATGATTACCATCTAAGATAAAATAGTATCCTGTTGGTTTTATATATCTGTTGAATTCATAGTTAAATGATTTTTAATTTGCATGTTTTATTACAATTGACCCTTGAATGATACTGGGGTTAGGGGTACCAATGCTCACACAGGGGAAAATCTCCATATCACTTCTGACTCCCCCAAAACCCAGCTATTAACGGCCTGCTGTTGACCAGCAGTCTTGCCAATAACAGTCGATTGACACATATTTTGCATGTGTATTACATACTGTATTCTTACAAAAAGTATGGTAGAGAAAAGAAAATGCTCACGGACCTGGAGAATATTGTGCTAAGTGAAATAAGCCAGTCAGAGAAAGACAGAGATCATCTGATTTCACTTATATGTGGACTCTAATGAACAAAATAGACAAAATAGGAACAGGCTCATAGATCCAGAGAACAGACTGACAGCTGTCAGAGGGGAGGGCAGTTTCCGGGCTGGAAAGAGACGAAGGGATTAAGGAAAAACCCTAAAACAAAAGATAGACGCAGACAACAGTGGTGATGACCAGAGGGAAAGGGGGGAGCAGGTAGGAGAGAGTAAAGAGGGGACTAAAGGGGGCTGAAGGAGACTTGACTTTGGGTGGTAAACACAGAATACAGTATACAGATGATGTATTATAGGACTGTACACCTGAACCCTGTCTAATTTTATTAACCAATGTCCCCCCAATAAATTCAACAAAATTTTAAAAAGTCATAAGGAAGAGAAAATACACCTGCAGTATTTATTGAAAAATATCCACATGTAAGCGGACGTGTGCGGTTGAAACCCGTGTCCCAGGGTCGGCTGCGCCAGTAAGTTGGTTGTTTCCATGTGTTTGTAGGATGATTTGCATGTTTCAAACTCTTCACATTCCTCTTTGTTTCTGGAACATTCTTTTTAGGTCGACACTCAAGCACTGACCCACACCAGCCGAGCCCCTTGTGTTTCTTTATTAATTTGTTACCAGCTTGCGTTGCTTGCACACGGGTAATGGGAAACTGTTGGCGACCAGGCGGGGCGTCCTCTGTAGGATTTGCAGATGAGCAGGTGAAACTTCTGAGCAGCGAGGGGTCCCCGTGCACTGGGAAGTGCTGGCTGAGAGGACTGGCGGGATGCGGGGCTGGAGAGCCCAGGCGGCGGGATTTCCTTTTCTGAGAAGGTCTCGGTTCCGTAAACTCCTGGCTTCAGTGCGCTGTGGCTCTTACTCAGAGTTCAGCTCTGACCACCACCATTTAGTATGTTCTGCGCATCAGAAACATGCCACCTTTTCTGGGATGGATGAGAAGTGGGTTCTGGAAGCAACAGACATGCAAACAGATAATTTCAAGATGAGGTAATAAATTGCTAAGACAGAGTGATGGGTGGGTGGGGCTCGGTGCCAGGGGTGCTGGTGGTGGGAGGGAGGCCTGAGGCCTAGGGAAGGCTCCCTGGGCAGCGGCTGAGGGACCTGGGGTGTGAGTGCGGGTCCAGGCTAGCCGGGTGAACCCCGGGAAGTTCGCGTCTTCGCGAGGAGCCTCGTACGGAACAGCCCGCCCCCGGGGCCAGCGCTCTGTCTTCCAGCCCATCCGCCTCACGTGTGCCCTTCCACGGTTACCGACCCTCACGCCGGCTCACGCAGCTCTGCTGCTGTTGTTAGATTTTCTTTTACTTCATTTTTTTTCACGTTTTGCGCCTGGCTCGGGGTCTTCATTTTCATGGTTGCCCAGCCTGGCAAGCGTCAGGCAATGACTTGAGATAAACATGCCAGGTGGACACCAAACTCATGTTGCAGCTGCGGTGTTCCTTTCTCCGTCTCCCAGGGCCCCCTTTTCAGATCATGCAGAGGAATTTACGGCTAATTTAAAAAAATAAAAGGGGCTGTTCATGTTTCTCACTACCTGCCTTTGTTTCCAAACACGTCCAGTGATTTCTCTTTCCTCCCCCTGTGTTTCGGGCTTTCAGAACGGGCTTTGGCAGAGGAAGTGTGCGCGATGTTTAGTGTTTTGTTTTGAAGTTGCTGGTCCGCAGGCCTGTTCCCAGGGTGTGAATTGCAGGATGTAGTCTGGGGTCCTCCCTCCCCGCAGACCCCACCTCGGGCTATTCTGGGAAATCTCCCCCAGAGCTGCCTGAAATCCCAGCTGAACTGTGTCAAAGGCTAAACAGGAAACAGGTATAAATAACTATTCAATCCCAATTCAGCCCTCCCTACTTTCTCACACGTATTAAAAAAACAATTTTCTCTTAAAAAAACCCTTTTAATTCCTTAATGTCCAGATCACTCTTGATAGGAATTCTTTTCACGTAGATGCCTATCCCGGGTACCCTCCCTTTGGCAGGGGAAAAATGAACATTTAACATCTAAGATACAAAAGAAACTTTGAGACCATGAAAACACAAAAGCAACTGTTATCTGACCAGTTCCCTTCTCGGTTTGTCCCTGTGGGGTTCCATGTCTCTAGAGCTGTGAGGGGCTAAGAAGTGGCTTCCAACAGCGTTTCTCACCCTTTTCACTGCCCCCCAGAGCCGTGTTAGGCGTTGCTTCTTAGTCATGCCCCGTGGCATTTTAACACCACTCGATACTGTAGGTGTGTGTATGCGCTGTGTGCATCCCTGTGCTTTCTATAAAAGGAGGGTGGGGTACCCCCCACCCCGAACCTTTTCATTTCCTTGGGGGCTAAATTATACCATTGAACGTGCTTGGTTTCTAAGGCCATAGGAAACGTGTTTAAAGTCTTAGCTGTTTCCCAGGAGTAAGTTGCTTGAGTACACCTATAAGACTAATGTTACTGAAGAGCTTTCTCTCCTGGGACGTCCTTCCCTCCAGGTGCACGGCTTCACCCTAACCACCCAGAGGGCCAGGGTTCGGCTATACCCGTAGGTGATAGAAGACCTGTCTTAGCTCTGATGGCTTCTTTTAGGATGTCACGGGTAGTCTGAGAATATAGCAGTTGCTTTAGGTTCGTCTATGGGTTTTTGGCTGTTGACTGGCTTGTATCAGACATATTCTATATACAGGACACCACACCGGGCTTGAGCACAGATCCCAAAAAGTGTTTAAGACCTGCCATCTGCCTCTGAAGGCCTTGTGACCTTGTTGGGCAAAATGACCAGACAAGGGAAGAATATCAGAGTTTAATTACCCTAAAGTTTAAGCAGTGGACGACCCAGCAGGACAGGTGGCGTATAGAAAATGACCGAATGGGAGTCTGAATAAACGGTGAGGCTGTGTCTGTTTAGAGGAAGGTGGGGTGTCCAGGCCTGAGTGGTCCATGAAGACATTTCACAGGAAGAAATCGGGCTGGGAGGCTGGTGAGTGGGTCATGATGATGAAGAGCCACCAGAGTGAGCCCCCCAAAAGGCAGGAACTCGTAAGGTGTGTCCCAGGGAGCAAGCCAGTGAGACTGTCCTGGAGGGTCCGTGTGGGACGGGTGCCGAGCTGTGGATGAAAACATTGTCTGGGACAGATTGACCCCAAGTTCTCTGTGTGGTTACCTCACTTGTCCTCAAGATTTGATTTTCCCGTGTCAGTCAAATCTCGTCTTCCAGGGAGATGTCTGGAAGTTACTCAGCTGGTCCCTGACATCTCTCTTTTTTTAAAAAAATATATCTTTTATTGATTTGAGAGAGAGGAAGGGAGAGATAGAAACATCAATGATGAGAGAGTCATTGATCGGCTGCCTCCTGTGCGCCCCCCCGGGGATCGAGCCCACAGCCTGGGCCTGTGCCCTGACCGGGAATCGAACCGTGATGTCCTGGATCCCAGGTCGATGCTCAACCGCTGAGCCGCGCCGGCCGGGCTCACTTCTCTTTTGATGTTTTCAGTTGGTTTTAGCGAACAAAGGAGTTTGTGGCCACTCAGAATTTAAAGATTCAGCAGAAGAATTTGAACTTCAGGCTGTACTCAGTGGGGAGCCTGGTGTTTTAGGAAGATCCTTAAGGCCGAACCATACAAGAGTGTAAAAGGACAGGAGTGGGGAGAGAGGGGACGTGGGGTCCGCTGAGAAATCAGTTGCTGAGCGAGAGGTGATGAGCTTGGCCACGGCGCAGGGCTGGGGCAGAGGGGCTGGGTCCCCAGAGCCGTGGGGGAGCGGGGTGGCCGCCTCGGGTGTTGGCCGTGTGCCCAGTGAGGGAGGTGGAGGACTGGTAGCGAGCAGGATTCCCCGTTTGGGCTGGTGGCCGTGAGATGCTGTGAACCGAGGCAGAGAGTATGGACAAGGAGCATGTTTGGGGACCGCGAGTGATGGACGCGTTGCGCCGGAGGCGCCTGTGGGGTGTCCCCGTGGGAGCAGCCAGGCCTCTGTGAGAGTCTGAGGCTTGGGGCCAGGGCTCGAGCAGGAGTTTGGGAGCATCTGCTTCACGGTTAGTGCAGGACATGGGTGTGCCCCCTGGAGGGGCCGTGTGGGTGGCAGCATCGGGAGCAGGGGAGAATCGGGGCCCGGTATCAGCTGAGGGGAGGGGAGGGCTTGCAGGGCCGGGCTGGGCTGGGTCCTGGTTCTGATGAACCCGAGAGGCGGTGGCTGGGGGTCGGGGAGGCGGCTGGTGAGCGGCGTCATTATCAGCGTGTACTCTCGACAAGGGCGGGCTGGGCCGCTCCGTAAGCCCGCCTAGTGAGCACCTGGGCCTAGTCCTGTTGGCCTGGAGCTTTCGGGGGCCGCCCGTCCTGCAGGAGCTGGGGCTGCCCTCGGGCCTCGCACCCGGCAGGCGTCGCCCTGCCCGCGCCCCAGGAAAGCTGTTAGCGCGCGAGTGGCGGGGGGACGGCGCACCCAGAGTGCGGGTTTCAGGAAAGCCCACCGAAGTGAAGGCTGAGGGGAGCGACCTCGAGTTTGCGGATTTGCCGATCGCCGGTGACTGTCTGGAGCCAGTTCCAGGTGTAGGAGAGCGGAGCCCGGAGTGCGGGCGCGAGGGGCGCGCAGTTTCCCCGGAGAGGCCGGTTTCAACCGGCAGAGAGCCGGAGGCGCGGGGGGCGGCGGCCTCAGGGTCGGGGCCGCGGGGCGATCTGGGTGGGTCTGGAGCTTGGAGAGCTTGGTGCATCTCACGCCTGTGAAAGCTCAGTGATACAAGGCCTGGCCCAGGAAAGGGCCCTCCTAGGCTCCCTGCGCTCTCTAGGACACGCCCGTGTTTCTGGGGCATTGCTGTGACTTGAGGGACCAAGGCCAGGGTTTACCCATCACACTCCCCGGGTGGACGGCAAGGTGACCTGGCTAAGGACTGCAGCCCCGCAACCCGCCGCTTGGCCTGTTTTAAACGCCATGTGCGCTGGATACGGTGTCGTCAGAAAGGGCTCATCAGAGAATCAGGGCCGACGTGAGGACCGAGAGATCCAGACCCTCTTCTCTCAGGGTCTGGACCCAGGGGCTTCTCTCAGGACCCAGGGGCTTTTCACACCTCCCGGCCTGCAGCCCCAGCGGCTCCTCAGCCCAGACCACCAGCTCTGGCCGCTTCTTCCATCAGCACATCGCCTGCCTCTTTGAAAAAATTAAAAAATGCAGAATTTTGTTTGCCCAGAGAGGCTCTGAGCTCATTTAATCTGAAGGAAGAAGTTAAACATTTTTTAATTTAGTCTGATTTCTGCCCCGTTCAAAAAAGGCAGGAGTGGTGGGACTGTTCCTTTGTGTACTGTTCCAGAGACTTCTTTTACTTAATTCCCCCTAAGGTCCAGGGGCTGCTGGCTGTTCGTCCTGAATCACTGATTTCTTCTGAATATCATAGGACACGCTCCAAGATTGCTTCTAGGGCTTACTTGGGGAGCCCGAGTGAAGGGATGGGGCACTGTCTTGAGGTTATATTTATAGAAAGACAGTGGGAGGGAAGATTGACGGTAATGAAACGTAGCCCCGAATATAACTGCTCCTGGGCGGAGGGCAGCTCCTCGATTCCCAAACCTAATCTGGTTCCATGAAGAAAATTTATGTGGGGTCATCATCGAAGCGCATGCTTTATAAACTTCAGAAACAGAGTGCATTGGAAATGCGTGGAGATTAACAAGAGCATTTGCTGAAATCACATTTTTCATTTCAAAATTTAAAGTTCAAAAAATTCCAAAAACACTGGCAGTCCTATAACGTTTAACTCATGCTGATGGTTAACCTTTTAACGATGTTTTCCTCGGTGCGTTTTCCTTTGTTTCAGTGACGTGCGGAATTAGGGAAATCCTTAATGGGGGAAAGCGTGGGGGGCCCTGCTGGGCGGAGGCAGGTGGCGGCTGCCCCAGCTCGTTTCCAGGGCCTGGGAGGAGAGTTTTCTATCAAAATGAATTTCTGGTGTAAAAGCCCATTACTCTCCATTTATGGCAGGAAGTCCTGGTGTTGCTGCTGGTCCAGATTATGTCTGAGCTTGACCTTTATTGTGTTTGATTTTGTGATCAACTCTTTTTTTTACTTTAGGGTGTAGACGGGAGAGAATTCTTCCCCGTGTTTTAGGGAGTGGTGTTAAAACACATTTATTTTGTTTGGTAATTCTGCTTCACATCTCTTACAGAGAAAGACCCCTTCTTTCGGTATGGCTGTGGCACTGCTGAGTGTCTGATATTTTTGCTCTCATAATTTTGACACAAAGACTTAAAAATTCATGCAGCTCCCCAGGGCGCAGGCCCGTGAGGTCTTCGTTGGTGGTGGCCTCATGCAGACTGGCCTGTTCCCCAGTACGACTGAGGCGTGCAGGTCGGGGGATGAGTGTTTTTCTTCTGTAAAGCCTTTTGTAAGTTATTAGATAGGGGTGAGAGCTGCAAGTTTTCCTTATAGGATGATATTTTAGGGAATTCTTGTAGAAGGACCAATGTGCCCCGCTGCAGGGGACTTTCATATCACTTAACGCTGCTATTCGTTTATGAGGCCCGGAGAGGGAAGGTGACGTGCCCCAGATGTAAGAGAGATTTGTACCTAACTTCTCAGGCACCTGCTCTCTGGCCAATACCTAAATCGGAGCCCACAATTGCTGGTCTTTCCTTGGGGCCCCTTTATGTCAAGAACACATGGCTACTGGCCTCTGATGTATTTTGCTTGGGGTGTGTGTGTGTGTTTGTGTGTGTATGTGTGTTTGTATGTGACTATGTGTGTATGTAGCAGTGTGTATGTGTATGTTTGTTTGTAACCCTGTGTGTGTTTGAGGGTGTGCGAGTGTGAGTGTGTGAGTGTGTGTGCTTATGTGACTGTGTGTGCTTGTATGTGACTGTGTGTTTGTATGTGACTGTGTGTTTGTATGTGACTGTGTGCGCGCTTGTATGTGACTGTGTGTTTGTATGTGACTGTGTGCGCTTGTATGTGACTGCGTGCGCTTGTATGTGACTGTGTGTTTGTATGTGACTGTGTGTGCGCTTGTATGTGACTGTGTGTGCGCTTGTATGTGACTGTGTGTGTGCGTGACTCTGTGTGTGCTTGTATGTGACTGTGTGTGTGTGTTGGGTGGGCACACAGGGCATCCCTGGCCGTCGCTCCGGTCTGGGCAGGCGCTCAGGGCTGGGTGTTACCTGGTCTGTGTGTGGTGCTGGACTGACGGAGCCCTTCAGCCCGGTTTCCCCCGTGCTCAGAGTACATGTCTGCACCTGTGCCCTGGGCAAGTCCTCTACCCACCGAGACCTTTATGACTTAGGTACTAAAATCAGCCACAAAAATACAGACCCTAAGTCATTGTTTCAGTTGGTCCTCATACTCATTTATTGGTGACAGAGCCCCCAAAGTTGTGGCATTAATTTTGGGATACCCTGAAATCTTGAAAGAAGAAAACATTTAATAAGGTTGTTGTCTGTCTCAAGAGGTGCTCCCGGTTTTCAGGCCTCGGATGCTTGCACTGTGGCTTGTCTGCACATGCCCCTGTTCTAGAGGGAATCTGATTTAACAGGAAATTAAATAATTAGGTTGTTCTAAGACGACGCACACTAATAGATCCGAGTCGTCATGGAAGTTGAATTATGTTTATGTACCCTTAAGGAGGCAGCAAATTGTATAATAAATACTGTTATCCTGCCATTTATTGGGACATTATTTGAGAAGCATATTAAAAAATCCTGTGATCTTGGGGGGAACCACCCTGTGTGGTAAGTATAATTATCTCCAGTTTACAGATGAGGAAACATAGGACAAAAAGCCAAGTATAGCACATTTAGAACAGGTATTTAAATGTCTAGAGTGGTTCGTTCTTTATGGCCCTGAATAGTCACGCAGGCTAGTTTTCCCAACACAGCTGCTGGGTGAGTGTATTTAGATTGCCAGGCGTGGTTGCTGTTAGTTTTGCAGGCTTATTTTTAATGGAATCGTTAAGGACTGGGACTGTTACTGTCATTATGTAGCATTAAGTATCACCGATAACCAGAAGTTTGAAGACCGTGCTGTGGCTGCATGTCTATTATCTGGTTACCTGCGGGACCAGGTGGTATTTAATAAGTGTTGCTGCTGGAAAGGGAGGTGGCTTGTTCCAGAGGCAACGTCCAGCTGTTTGGCTTGATAATTCTTTTTTATTTTTTAAATTCATTGTTGAAAGTATTACGAATGACCCTTTCCCCCCCTTTCCCCTGCACCCACCCTAGCTTGATAATCTTTTTTTTTAAAAAAATATCTTTATTGATTTCAGAGAGGGGAATGAGGGGGAGAGAGAGAAACATCAATGATGAGAGAGTCATTGACCGGCTGCCTCCTGCAGGCCCCCGACTGGGGATCGAGCCCGCAACCCGGGCATGTGCCCTGGCCAGGAATCGAACCCCGATCTCCTGGATCCCAGGTCGATGCTCAATCACTGAGCCACATAGGCTGGGCTAACTTGATAATCTTAATTGCCTTATTATAGGGTTACGTTTTCTACCAGAGGTAGTACTTTAAGAGAGAGACTGTAGTTACCAGAATATCTTTAAAATGCTACCCCAGCTGCAGTAGACAAAGAAGACTGCCAAAGCTTCCCAGCCTGTAAGAAGACACTAGAAAGCTAGATGACTGTAGACAGCATTGAAGAAAGAAATTCTAGTCAGGTTGTAAGAGAAAACATGACAGGCGCTTGAAAAAGAATAACTACCTAAGAGCTGGCATTTATTATTTATAATACCTAGTGAACCCCGGAGTAGGGCTTTTTGCTGCCATTTAATTTTGCAACAATGTCCCCAACTCTGCGCATACATATGGTCATACATGTACTTAAAGAAAATATTTAAATTAAAGATTTGAGAATTTAATGACATCTTTTGGGATAATTGAGATGCTTGAAAATGTTGCAAAGCGGTAAAAGTCATGAGTGCTGTAGCAGTTAGAATTAGGTTCTACTCCCTCTTTTACAGCAACTTAGAAAAGACAGGTTATTCCTGCAAACAGATTTGGAGGCATAGTCTAGGCTTAATACGGTGGCCCCTGATCTTCCAGGACCCAGGCTCCTTATCGGCCAATGCATGGCTTAAACCTCATTGTCCAAAGTGGCTGCTTGAGCTCCAGCCATCAAGCTCACGTTCCAGACAGTGGGGAGAAACAGCCTGGAGCTTCACCCTAGTTTTGCTTACTTTCCATATTTCAGAACTTTGTCCCATGGTCATACTTGACTACAAGCCAGGCTAGAAAGTGCAGTCTTTCCCTGCAGGGCTGTGTGCCCCGTTCTGTTCCTGAGGAAGGAGAGCAGGCGAATACCGTGGACCCCCGGCGGGCTCTGCCCGGGGAGACACCCCCTACGCCCCAGAGAAACCATGGGCTTCCAGGGCATTTGTTTGAGGTGATTCTTTATCCAAGTCAGTATATATCCCCGTATCCGCACTACAGTTTTGGGTAGAAAGAGAATTTTTCAGTGAATACCTGCCCATATCTTACTGTAGATGGGCTATTTGAACTGTCCTGTGCACATGCCGTTTTTAATCATAAAGAGTATTGTCTTGGGTAGTCGTGCTAGTGGCTTCTAGATTATGGTCTATGAAGGAAATTTGCAGAAAAAATTAGCATTAATAGAGCCCTTTTCCTTGTTACCACCCTGAGATAACTCAGTTTCTCACGTCGTAACGTTGTATAGTTAGTGCTTGAGTTCTTCAGATGTGACAAATTCACCTGCTTGTCATTCACCAGGGAGGGTGTGGCGGGTGGAGCAAAACACCCTGATCTTGGAGTTGGAAGTGCCGGATCTGGACCTGGATGGAGTCCTGATTCTGCCACTTTCTGCCTTGAGCATCTTGGAAGAATCCTTGGTGGCCTGGCCTGCCATCTGTAAAAGTAGCACCAGAGTGTCCACCTCAAGATTATCGCTGCAGAGTAGATTAGAGCTATAGCACTTGCATTTTTATTTTATTTATTATTATTTTAAATATATCTTTATTGATTTCAGAGAGAAAGGGAGAGGGAGAGAGAGACAGAAACATCCAAGATGAGAGAGTCATTGATCAGCGGCAGCCCGCAACCGGGCATGTGCCCTGACTAGGAATCGAACCCCAATCGCCTGGATCCTAGGTCAACGCTCAACCACTGAGCCACACCCGGCCGGGCAACACTTGCATTTTTAAAAAGAGAATAGTTTATTGATTTTTGTAGAGAGAGGAAGGGAGAAGGAAGGAGAGAGAAACACCCATGTGGGAGCACAACGTTGATTGGCTCCTCCTGCACGCCCCCCACCAGGCATCACGCCCACGACCAGGCATGTGTCCTGCCCGGGAATTGAACCCGCAGCCTCCTGGTGCACAGGAGATGCCCAACCAACTGAGCCACACCGGCCAGGCTGCGTTTTTAAATCAGTTAATTTTCTGTCTGTCAGTTGCCAGCGGGAACATCGGGCCCCCTACCTTTGACACTTATGGCCAGTCCTTCCTGGGCCCAGCGTCGTGTCTCTAAATACCTTTTTGGCTCATGACACGCGCGGATCGCTTTATTCTTTATTGCAGCCACCAGACCTGTTCTCTTGAGGGCGACGTGGAAAATGCTTTTCATTCATCTTTACTCACAGCTCCCTTGTCCTTGAAGTGACATTGGTCTGTGAAGTTGGCTTAGTGTCCGGGTCACATTCCTGACTCAGAACCGCTGAAGACTGAATGCAGGGTGACTCTAGAGACAGCCACTCACCCCAGTGCCGCGTCCCCAAAGGCATCTCTGATGGGTAACGTGGGAAGAGGGGGCACCATTCGGGTCTCGAGTCCCCAGCGCCTGTCTGGTGTTACAGGCTGGTCTTAGAAGTCAGGGGGGGACGTCACCGTCAGCTTCCTTTCTGCTGCAGCAGGTCCCGGGCTCTTGGCTGCTGTTGCTGGTTTGGTTGCTGTTTGTTTTAGGACCACGGTTGGGGTAAAAGGTATTTTAGGCTTGGAATTTGGAGCTGGGGCGCTGGGCACGGGGAAAGTGGTCACACAGGCTTCCAGACCGCAGAGGGTCACCCTCCCCGGCTCCGGGCTTGCCCGTGGCTATGGAAGGTGGAGTGACCGGGTGGCTCCCTCTCCTTGAATTCCCATTTGGGGTTTCAACTTTGTTAAACTCAGGGGCGGGGTGGCCGTAGTGACACGAAGGATGTCCGTGGGGAGTTGGTGATGTGGGCGGAGTGGCCCCCGCTCTCCCCCCACCCTCTGAATGTTCCTCCGCACCTTGTACGCAGGGCGTCACCGTCGTTACTCTAGTAATCATCACCACTGCTGGCGCGCTTAGGGTTTACCCTTTACATTTAAAATTTGATTTCAGTTGGACTCTATTGGGGGTGAGCTGCGAGGCCCGGAGGTGTGTCTCCTCCCGCTGTGCGGTTAGTGGGTCGCTGAGCCCGTTTGCTGCCTGATTTGCTTCCCGCTGTTTGCGGTGCCCTGTCGTAGGTGGCGCCCTGTCGTAGGTGGTGCCCTGTCGTAGGTGGTGCCCCCTCATAGGTGGTGCCCCGTCGTAGGTGGTGCCCTGTCGTAGGTGGTGCCCCATCATAGGTGGTGCCCCGTCGTAGGTGGCGCCCTGTCGTAGGTGGCGCCCTGTCGTAGGTGGTGCCCTGTCGTAGGTGGTGCCCCATCGTAGGTGGTGCCCCGTCGTAGGTGGTGCCCTGTCGTAGGTGGTGCCCCCTCATAGGTGGCGCCCTGTCGTAGGTGGCGCCCCGTCGTAGGTGGTGCCCTGTCGTAGGTGGTGCCCCGTCGTAGGTGGTGCCCCCTCATAGGTGGCGCCCTGTCGTAGGTGGTGCCCTGTCGTAGGTGGTGCCCTGTCGTAGGTGGTGCCCCATCATAGGTGGTGCCCCGTCGTAGGTGGTGCCCCGTCGTAGGTGGCGCCCCGTCGTAGGTGGCGCCCTGTCGTAGGTGGTGCCCTGTCGTAGGTGGTGCCCTGTCGTAGGTGGTGCCCCATCATAGGTGGTGCCCCGTCGTAGGTGGTGCCCTGTCGTAGGTGGTGCCCCATCATAGGTGGTGCCCTGTCGTAGGTGGCGCCCTGTCGTAGGTGGTGCCCTGTCGTAGGTGGTGCCCCATCATAGGTGGTGCCCCGTCGTAGGTGGCGCCCCGTCGTAGGTGGCACAGTGCAGTGTTTGGTTGAAATGGGTTTTTGAGGACTTTACCGGTTCTTTGAGGAATCCTCCAATTTTCGCCGTCAAAGCGCTGCCGCAAGGGGCAGTGGTCATACAAACAGTCTAGCTCTGATGTGCTCGGTTTCAAACGACAGTATTCTTAATGGATTTGATTTTTAGGAGTTGCATTCTTGAACGTCTTGTGGTCAGCCTGCCTCCGTGGGAGGTGTTTCCTCTGCTTGTTTTCTTGTTTATGTTGATCTCCCTGTGACTGCGCCATCCCCGCGCTGTCTGATTCTGACAAGTGTAACGCTCAGTTTCGTGGGATCTTTCCGACCAGGAGGGGAAGTGAGAAGAGCGGGGAGGGAGGCAAGCGACGCCGAAGGTGCGGTCACCCACGCTCACCTTCCCTGGGGGGCTGAGGGGGCTGGCGTCCGAGCGGTCACATGTCCAGCTAAATGTCATCAGTGAGCAGCTCAGCGTGCTTGGGCGGTGACCTGTGCATTCTCGGAAGCGTCCTGTCACTGTCGACCACAGGAATTTATTCTGGGCCCGTCGCTGCATCTGTCTGAGCTGTGGACCTGGAGAAACTGTGTGTGCGGATCAGGATGACGGCCGGACGTGTAATTTCTGTCATTTTGTACCTGAGCTTAAGTTATAATTGGAAGAGTGTGCTCCGCAGTGACCGTATTTGGTAATACCACTGGTTTTTTTAGTTTTCTAACAACCCTCCCACTGTGAACTGATATTAATGATGCCAGTTAATTTTTCACTTAAAGGACCGTCTTCCCCTGACTGTGAGGCCAAGGCCGGCGCTGTGAGAACTCAGAGCTGGGAGGTGATGCTGTGACCATGGGCCATCTGAGCTCTTCACAGAAACACCTCGATCACCTGGTCAGGCGGTGTCGGAGGAGGGAGGCACTGTCTCTGCCGGAGCTCGGCGAGGCGGCCGAGGGTGCTGTGCATCCCCCAGGCTGTGTCACCATCGAAGGAGCCAGACATCGTGCACCTTCTGATAAAGGCACTTAAAACCCGTCCCCTCCCAAATACCAGTCTCTCGGTTTAAAAACAAAACAGCTAGATCAAGGTCCTTGTTTTTATTTAAGCCTCCTGATCCCCCAGTTGAAGAAACCGCCAATCATTTCCATTTCCTGAGATGTTTTGAATCAGTGATCACCTCTGTAACTTACTAACAACCTGTATTTGATTATTTTGAATTAAATTGCTTATAACATTGGAACGGCATAGAGGTAGATGCATCACTTGCTCCAATGATGCATGTTCCCTCTCGGAAGTAACAGACCGTGGTTTACCGTGTAGAACATACGCCTGTGCTCACCTGGATGTACAAATGCACGTTTTTGAGAACATCAACTAGATTTTACTACCCACTGTTCTGTAACTTCATTTCGTAACTGAACTGTGTGTCTCAGACATCCCCCCGCGTCCTTGCCGCGGTGTTGACTGATGGGTGGAAGGCTGTGTGTTTTCTCTCTTGTTTTCTCTCGTCATCCGGAGAAAGCAGCAGAGTTAAATCCCGTCATCGGCGGCGCACGCAGCTGGACAGCGCCCAGGGCCGGCGCGCGCCCTTCAGGGCCCCGCAGCTCTCTTCAGGCCACTTCAGTGCCTGGGATGGGAATGGAGAGCGGTGCTCATGTCGAGACGGAGCTGGTGATAGTCATTTCCGCTCTAGTCATCACTGTGGATGCTTTAAATACTTAGAGTTATAGCTACTTAATCAATAATGTGTAATTAAGACAGTTGATTTGGGGTAGCTGATGTACAGTTAACTCATGAGAATTTAAGAAGGAAGATTTTTCTCCAAGCGTGCGGAGGTGTGGCCACAGGTTCACAGAGTCCAAACTGGGTTTGGTTTCACATTTTTTTAGTTCTTTTTAAAAAACTTACTATCAAAAAATCAAAGTGAATAATCTCCCTCTGCTTGTATCTTGTCTGAATTTTCGGGGTGGCAGCCAGAGCTCTCCTGGGAGTCCAAACACATTTTGTGCTCTGTGCACTTGCGCGTCCGCCCACTAGAGGGCGCATTTCACTCTCCTTTGCCGCAGGCAGATGTTGGTTTGTTTTAGGTTCCGTGGATCTAGACCTGTTAACAACCATCAGAAAGGGAATTCCCTGACATCCTGACACAGACACTGGGAGGTGGCCATGTGCAAACCTAACTCATGGACACAGACAACTGTGTGACTGTTACAGTAGTGCCTAGACCGTGAAAACGGGAGCGGAGCCCGGAAGCCAGCGCTGTGGGGAGGGGTGACCCGGGAAGTGTCGTGGGTCAGACAGGACCTGATGGGGGACAGAGACCAGCCAGAGTCCAGCGGGGAAGCCCAGTGTGTCTCAGGATCAAAGTTATTATTATATTATATATTAATGTATATTACTACATATTGATAATACATTATAATACAATTATTAAAAATTATCAAAGCCCCAGAGAGCTCTGGTTTATGTGGGTTATAGCTATCAATATTTAATAGCAATTGAAGCAGATACTTTGAAAAGATTTGTTTACTAATTCATGTAAAAGTAACAATAATAAACCATTGCTTATTAATATGACTAATATTTTTTCAATAAAAAATTAACTATGTTTTCCAAAACAAAGCAATTAGTGAGAAGAGTTGCACCGTTTCACGTTTTTGTGTATCTTCTTAGTGTCCGGCTGAACACAAGACGGCTGGATCCTCAGTCTGCATCTGTTGCAGTAGGTGGCTTTGCCTGGAGTGTGTAAGGAAAGCTCCGCCTCATGCAGGTATGAAGCTGGAAAAGGTATTTAGATAGCCTTTTCTAATGATTGTGAGTAATCTGTGATTCTATACCCAAACTCCCCAGTGGCAGTTTCTTTTCTTTTTTAATTTATTTTTTATTTAGAGAGAGGAGAAGGAAGACGGACAGGAAGAGAGAGAAACAGAGATTGGCCTCCTCCTGCAAGGCTGCCCCCGGGGAAGGAGCCTGCAGCCCCAGTATATGCCCTGACCTGGCTCAGATGGGGGGGCATCATCCCGGGCACCAAAAGCTTTTGGGCTTGATCTCCAGTCGGGGCATGTATGGGAGGCAGCTGATCAGTGCTTCTCACATCGATGTTTCTCTCTCCCTCTCTCTATTTTTCTCTGCCTCTGTCTCCCCCTCCTCTCTCTAAAAAAATCAGTAAAAACACATCGTTGGGTTAGGGTTAAAAAAATGCCTGGAGGGAGGAGCAGAGCTTAGAGGTGCTTGAACCCAATTCTGAGGCTGTGGCTCTCCCAGCCAGAGGGCTGGCATCTTAAACACTTCCATCCTACTTCACCCTGTTTCTCTCCCACTTCTGCCCACTGGTTCTTCTGTTTACCCTCAAGGGCCACCGAGGGCACAGCCTTTCCTGTGCAGGTGCTGACATGTGAATGATCATTGAGGCCCAGGGGGGTGGCTTCTGAGGCCAAGCTGAGGACCTGACTTTCTCCTGCAGACAGAAGGGGCCCTCGCTCGCTCTGGCCTCCCCTCCTTGTCTCCCTCCCTCTGTCCCTCCTTCATTCTCCCGCCCCCTCCCCGAGAGCGGCCCTGGGCAGCGATGTGTATTGAAGGTGTCCTGCGTGGGGTGTGGTGTGGATACAGGTGAGCAGGACAGCCAGTCCCCGCCTCTGTACAGGAGGGATGCAGGCGGATGTCGTCAGTGTTCTGGGGACGTGGTGGGGCCTCTGGTCCCAGAGGCGGTGGGGTTGCAGGTGGGGGAGACTTTCTGGAGGAACTGAGGTCACATAGGTTGAGACTGAAAGAATGAGCAGAGTCAGTTCTCTCTCTGCCACTCGGAGCTGCAGGGTTTGGGGCAAGTTGCCTAAGCTGCCGGAAACGAGGCTCCTCTCCAGTTAGCTGCACCCTTCAGAGTGGCTCCTTGGCCAGCCGAGCTCAGGCTGCAGTAGACATGAGGACACGTCTTCGGTCGTTTTTGATGGGAATGCGAGGTTGAGATTTTCAAATAACCCAGTAATTCGTGCAGGGTTGCAAGAGTCAGGAAGCTTCTATTGTTTTTGTTTTTAATGAAAACTTTTATTTATTCAGCTCTTCTAGTGAGATTCCATGTAGAAGATGAGTTTACTTTCTAAGTGGTACTGACCCAGGCTCGTATAAACCTTAGCAAATACCCTTTGGGCATCTCAAAGGGGCAGAGCTTGGACAAGGCCCTCGAACTTGCGTCAGGGAAAATGATTTATGAGCACTTCTGCGGCCTTGGTCTTTTGTTCTGTGATTTAGTCCATTTGTTCAGCCTTAGAAGTCCCACACTGCAGCCCCAGCCCACTCTCCCCGGACTTCTGTCCCAAGACGAGGAGGGCCTGGGTGCCTGGTGGCTTTGCATGTGTGCATGTGTGTGTTGGGGTGGGATGGAGATTTTGGCTGGCCCAAGATGCCCCAAGGAGTCAGTTTTCCAAATAATTATTTCCCAAGGATAAGTCAATGAAAAAGAGACTGCTAGGCGCCTCTTTCCAGTGGCTGGTTCTGTGGGGTTGGAGAAAAGGGGTCAGGGGTGTGGAAGAGTAAAGGAGGGTAGATTAGAGCCGACCTCCCACCAAGAAAAAAGCAATCTCTTCCCTAAGTCATGTGCGCATGCTGGGGCCTTTGCTACCAGCTCTGAGTATATCTGGCTTTTCCTGAAGCCTGTTCCTTTCGTTAGACCTTCGTTGATATGGCCTGGACCCCAGTCAGGGAGGCCTGTCTCAGATTCCAAGCTCACCTGTCTGAGGCAACCTTTACCTCCACTACCAGGCATTGCCACCCCCCAACTCTTTCTCACGGTGGTTTCTGTAATGTAGTGTGCTTGAGAATTACCCAGGAAGCTTTGGAGGGGGCAGGATATGGAGCCTGCCTGCAGAGATTTTGACTCAGTATGCCTGGGATGGAGTCTGCTTCCCGCCCCAGGGATCCCTCTTGCAGCCTTAGAAACAGCCCGGGTCAGTGGTTCTGAGCCCAAGCTGCCCTTTGGGAATCCTGGGAGCCCTGAAAGGCCCAGTGCCCAGCCCTGTGCTTAGGGTTATAGTTTAGTTATTTGGGGTAACAACAGGTGCATACAGACGCCCAGCCACCGTAGTCACAGTTCAGCAAGGGGACCCAGGTCAGGACACACAGGCGAGACCTGGGTGCCTTGTCTCTAAACCCCCCTAGTAATTTTTTCTGTTTTAAAATTATACTTCATTCCATTTCTGCCCAATCAGATCTCATGTTTCTCCCATAAACAGAGTTTCCACCTGTCAGTTTTGTTCCATCATCTCAGTTCGTTGTCTCAGGTGCTGTTGCCCAAAGAATCTCCTGCTGCGTTCCCTCCGGCCACCAGGGGGCGGGCGCGTTCAGTGAGATGCTCCACTGCCTCCTGGTGCACGTTGCAGCTGGTGGGGAAAATTACGTATTAAAAAGAAAGGAAAGGCAGACCTCGAGGTCCATTATGACTCGAGACCCTTAGTGGACGCCACAGGCTCTGCTGCTGCCCAAGGATATTTTTGCTGGGAAGGCCAGAGCCGGGCGGTCGAATCTAGAACATGCTCAGGGGCATTTCATGGACCGAGGTGACTCGGTAGAGAAGCGAGGAATGGTCACAGAGGGGCCTGTGTTCCAGCTCTATCGCAGGTGCCTTCCCAGGCACACGGCGGACACGCCCTCGCCAGCCCCTGGGTGTCCACCTGGACGGCGTCCCCAGCAGTGACAGCGTGTCAGGGCGGCATGTGGGGGTTGAAAGCCGTCTGGGGCAGCCGGTCTGAAAGGCACGGCCCCTGTAGAGACGGGAAGGAGGAGACTCCCCTCCTGCTGAACAGCTGAGTCCTTGAAGCGGGACCCACAGCCCCAGTGACATTTCCCCTCTCATGTCAGACGCGCGCTCACGAGGTCGTCTTTCTTCCCCTGAAGGGCAGGGCGGCTGTTGACCTGGGTGGGGGGAGAGGGTGGCCGCAGCCGACGTGTGGGAGCCGTTAGGGTTCTTGCAGACAGCTACGAGTCGTTACTGCAAAGCGTGATAAAAACTTGAAGAAACAGCAATGGGGGAGGTGGGAACACTTTATATCCTTCGTTTACTGACGGTCTCCTGTGTCGCTGTGTGGGCATGCGCCCTGTGGGGTTCAGGGACCCTGGAGGGGGGCGCCCACCCTGGTGTCAGCAGTGCACGTGCCCCGAAGTTAGGAAGCCCCGACCCAGAAAGTGCTGTGGGAAAGAAGGCGTTTGGATGAAGAGCGGCCTCCGGGCTGCCCGACCTTCCTTGTTTCATTCCACGCCAGCCCTCCATTCGCGTGCGGTGTCGCGTGCGGTGTCGCGTGCACCCCCGGGGCTGTGTGGCACCGCCTGGGACCCTTGCGTGAGCAGCGCCCTCCTCTGGCCCCGCCTGTCTCCCTTCGCCGACCGTGAGGCGCCCGGGCAGCTGAGCGAACGAGCCCGTTTGGCCTGTTCCGCCCTGGGCTCTGCGCAGTTCAGCGATCTGGGCACAGTTCCGGGCGACACCGTGGAGCAGCAGCCTGTCTGAGGGGCTGGCAGGCTGTGTCTGTGACAGAAGGTGGCCCATCCCGGTGTGGTGTGCAGGGGTAGCCACCCCGGGCCGGCTGTCTATGCCTGTCCCCCTTCTTTCATGGGGTTCAGAGGTCACATGAGGCGCAGGCCAGAAGCACGTTACTTTCGGAACCAGACCCCTGAGGATGAGCTCAGCTGATTCTCCTTCCCATTCCTGGGGAAGCTGCTGGGTTCCCTGGCCCCCCTTCGTGTTCCCGCCTCTGTGTTGTCTCCTGGTTTTTAGGTGTTGTGATTTGTTTTTCCTGACATCTCCCCCTTCTGCTAACCCAGATCCCTTCTCAGAGGGAGTGTTATTCCCAGGAAAGTCTTACCTCCTCCCGCTCACCCAGGGCACTTGGTGTGTGCCCACAGCTCCAGATGGCGAACGTCCCTCTCGGTTTCCGCGCTGACCCAGACTGCCTGGTTTCCTTCTGGCTGTGAGCGTGGACGGTTCCCGCACTCTCCTGTGGAAGGGTCTGAAGCACACATCCCGGAGGGAGGGACACTTGATGGTGCTCACAGAGCCTGGAGGTGGCTGCCCTGGTGACCTTGGGGGCGACCCCAGAGCACGCTGGCCTGTTTGTTGCCCCCCTTCCTGGGCCCAAGATGACACCAAGTCCCCGAGATTTATGGGTACAGGGACCTCTGCCCGCCCTGTTTATGCAACCGTGAAAGGAGAGGCCGTCCGTGGAGAGGCTCCTGTCTGTCCCCCTGGGCTCCCCTCCTCTCTGCCTCCCTGGGCTCCCCTCTGACCATCGGGCCCTTGAAGTGACTTCAGGCAGCATGATTTAGGGGGAGGTGCTGAACTCTGGAAGATTCGGTGGCTTTGAGCAAACCTCCGAGCCCCGGAGCCCCTATTTTTCCACTTACAAAGGGATGCGCCTGCCATGCCGGCCCCCCAGGGTGCTGTGTGGATGAAGGGAGGTGACAGCTTCAAAGAGCCGTGTGGAGATGGAGGTGAGGCCTGTGTTAGTCACACTCCCTGGTGGAGGTCAGGCCTCAGCTTCAGCAGGCTGCGGGGGGTCCCCTTGCCGTCCCCCTTCCCCAGGGCGTAGGGGACAGCGTGGCCCCCGAGAGGACAGACCGGCGCTCTCTCCCCTGTTACTGGGTCTGGGCCACGGTGCCTGAGATGGGCCAGGCCAGGAGATGCTCAGATCCCAGTCTCATTCCAGATGGTGGCATCTGCGTGGTGGGCTGGCTTCTCTGATGTGGCTTTGATTTATTTAGAAAGATTTTATTCACATTAATTTCTTATAACCCTTCCTAACGGACAAAACCATTTCCTATTATCTAGAAAAAAACTATTTTACATCGTCTCTTAAAATCATCTGTTTAGCCCGGCTGGCGTGGCTCAGCGGTCGAGCATCGACCAAGGATCCAGGAGATCACGGTTCGGTTCCCGGTCAGGGCACAGGCCCGGGTTGCGGGCTCGATCCCCAGTGGGGGGCGTGCAGGAGGCAGCCGATCGATGACTCTCGTCATTGATGTTTCTGTCTCTCCTGCTCATTCCTCTCTCTGAAATCAATAAAGATATATTTTAAAAAATGATCTATTCAGAAAATTCTGTATCTCCTGTTTTCTTCTTTGATTTGTGCCCAGGCCCTGCCTCCCCCGCAGCGGGTCAGGGCTGACCTGAGCCCGGCTCTGGCGGACAGCCGGCCTCTCCAAGTCTCTCCCTGTCTTCATCAGCCGGCTCCGCCCTCTGTGTCGCCCAGGGCTCCTGGTGTCCAAGGATTCAGACTCGGAACTCTCCTCGGTCCCAGCCTCGGGTCCCTCCCTCCCTCTAAACCTGCCTCTTCACCTGAAGCCCAGTCACTGGCCACTTTCCACCTGCCCCCTTTTTCTGCCTCTCAGTCCGTCCTTCCTTCTCTACCAGGCCTAACTCCAGAGACTGGCCCTCAGCTGGTGGTCGCTGGCATCCTGACCTCCGCCCTTTAACCCTCTCTGCCCTTGTTCTCACTGTCCCCTCCCCGCTGTCCCCCCGGCTCTCCCTCCCGGGCCTCTGAGCATCGCTGGAGGCGCCCCCGTCTGAGCTGGACTCTCCTAGTGTGGACGTGGCCCTGCCGTCTTTCCTCAAGTCCCGTCCCCCAGCTCCCCTTCCTCTGGTGTCTCCCGTCTCTTCAGCGAGACGGGGACCGGAGCGAACTTTCCCATCTCCTTCCCCCCACCATGCACCCGTAGTTTTTGCGCGTTTCCCCCTTTCTCCCCGACTCGGTGGTGTGTGCTCCTTTCCAGAGTCAGCCTCCGCTTGGGCACCCATCGCGTCCGTGGGCCTCACTCACCTAACTCTGCCCCCTTCCCTGCCTTCACCCCCCTTTCCACGGTCTCCCCGCGGGCCCTGTTGGCCACCCCATTTCCCTGACGCCTCGTCTTCCCTGGGCCTGTCACCCCCGTCCCACGATTCTCAGGAGACCCACCTCCTCTCCGGCGTCACTCCCCACCCCTCCGCCCCTGGCCCGTGAGGTCCCCTGCCGGTCCCCTGGCCCTGTCCCTCCCGTCACGGGGACCGCTTCCTTAGTTGCCAAAGCATCGGTCTCAGGCTCTGCACCCGACGTAGCCTCCACCCAGCACATCGGGGATGGTTGCGAATTTCTGTCGAACGAATGAATAAAGGGCCTTGTTTCTCTCCCTCGGCCTCCGTGACGCGGTCCCATCTCTTCACGCAGAGTCTCTGACCCTCCCTCCCGTCTGTCTGTCCTGCCAGCCCTCACGTCTGGGTTTCCCCACTTGGTGCGGCGTTGACCCTGAGGGACTCTTCCCTGCCCGCTGTGCGCCCAGTGCTCGCCTTTTCTCATCTTGTAACGGCCTGTGAGTCCGTTTTTAGAGGAGAAAAGCTAAACTTGAGAGACTTTAAGAAACTCACCCCTGTAACTGCCCGTCACGGAAGAGCAGGAAAGAGCAGGACCCGGGGTCTCCGTGATCCCAGAGCTGGGCCTCCCCGGACCGCCCGGACTCGGTGCGTGGGGCTGGGGAACTGCCTGTGTCCCACCTGGTGCCCGGCCCGGTCCCCGTGTGTATGGTGTTCGTTAAAGATGAGAATCTGAGGACTGAATCTGTGGTACCGTCTGCTTCTGTGCCTTCAACCTTTTGTTTTTTGTTTTTTTCTATAATAAATATTGACTTAAAAAAAAATTTAAAAAAGTAGTATGTGCTTGCTGGTAAAAATTCATACAATAAACGTGTTATAAAGTAAAAAACTATAAAAGTTCCCTCCCCTTTGCACAACTCCCCCTCTCCAGGGGTGGAGACAGCCATCGTTTCTACACTGACGACGTCCGAGTTTTGGTCTCGGTCCCCGGACCCCTGTGAGGCTCATGTTCCAGCTGTGAGTGTGGCGCCCAGGTGTGGGTCATAGGTACTTGCAGCTCCCGTGTCAGCGTCCGAACTCACATACGTGAGCCTTGGAAATGCTCCTGGGTAGCGGCACCTGTGAAATCCTTCAGTCAGTCAGTCAGTCGACGAATGAATGTCTCGCGCTGTCCACGGGCCCGTCTCCAGGCCTGTCCTGCGCCCTCCTGACTCACCTGTTCTCCGTCTGAGCTCAGAACCAGCCACTGCCGCCTTCCCTTTCCTTCCCACTGCGCAGTCCCCTCCTTCCTTCTGAATTCTAAAAATGCCCCAAGAAAGGTACCATTAAAGTATCAAAAATATGTTAGTTAAGAATTTTAATATTTTTTAATCTATGTTAATAAATCTTAACATAAACATCAGCTGCAGGGTCTTTTTAACCAAGCCGAATGTAAAGTTTCTCAATGATTTAAATTTAGATTTAAATCAGGATGACCTGTGGTTCTCATGACCAGGGCGTGGACATTTGCCACAGCACAGCCACTGTCTCCTGGTAACACCCCTGGTCGTGTCCAGGTCCGGCTTGGTCCCCAGGGATGTGTCTCCTGTCCTGAGCCATCCCTGGGCCAGGGCCTGAGATGAAGGATGGGGCAGGTCCTTCGGTTCTGACGGGACCCCTTCAGTTTCATCCGAACTCTGCGTGGCTGGGGGAAGGGCCCCGCTGCTCCTGGGAAGGTGAGAGGCAGGAGCAGTGGGTGGGCCGTGGACAGGGCACCTGGAAGGACAGGATGGCCCACCCTGCCCCTCCCCAGGCCCCTCCCCACCTCCCAGCAGCACAGACCCTTTATACCATTTCGCGTAAGGACTCCACAGGCTCGAGACAGACAGCTCTGCTTCATCGCTGACCAGCAGTGGCCCCTGAGAGGAGACCTCCCGGAACACGCTGGTGGCTTTCAGGAGGAGAAACAGCTTAGCATCCAGGCAGAGAACTTACATAGTTTGGGCTTTTGGTTTTCTTGTTGTTTTTCGGTTGTGTTTTGTTTTTATGGGGCAGGCCCTTGCCGAGTCGTTTCCTAAGCTGAGGGCTCAGGGGCTTTTTGATGCCCGGTGACTGCTGCACGTTCTGTTCCCGAGTCATTTAGGTGTTTTGAGTAGAAGGCCAGGGAGCTGACTTCACCAGCTGCCTCTGAGATTAAACATTTGCTCACAGGAAAGCTCAGGTAGCTGACTTGGCCTCAGAACCGTGGGACCCCTGGGGTTAAAGAGAAACCTGCTGCTTGTCCGCCCAGGGTCCAGGATCCGTCCCCCGTTCAGCTCCGCGTGGCTCAGTTTTACTTCCTGTCCTCTAGTATTTAAATTTTGCTTTTACAATGAACTTTGTGCTTCTTTGGCAGAAGAGAGTATTTTCGAATTCACTTGAATTCCTCCTGCCTTTTTATTGTTCAGAATTGTTCAAAACTTCTAAATGAAAAGACCTTACTGAGGAGTGTGTGTGTGATTTACATGAAAATTACTTCTTTGGGCCCCATGACTTTTTTGGGGGGTCCTGTTGTGAGCTTGGCAGAGTTTACTTATACTCACTAAATGGGGTTTGTTCGTATCGAGTTCTTTGTGTGAAGTTCATTCTTAGGAAGAGTGGAGTGTTGTGGACATATTTCTTATTAGCCCTTGTTTGAGGGTGTGTGTGTACGTGTGTGTACATGTGTGTGCATGGGGCTCGTGTGTACGCACGCTACTGCTCACTCGAGCGGTTTTTCAAGTGTAAGATTTGAAAGAAAGGACAGGAAAAGGAAAGACAGATCCCTCAAGCCTGCGGACAAAGGAGAGCTCTTAGCTGGGCTGGGAGTGAAGTTGTGTTTCCTTAAATGACAAGTCAGCAAACCCTCTTCAGCCCGTTGCATCAGGTGAATCCCCTCCGCCTGGGCCTGGGCCGTTCGCCTGGACGCCTCCTGGGAGAGCCCTGTGGCCCGTTAGAGGGAGGGTTCGTGGCATCGCCTCCTCCCCACCGGGCTTGTCCTCTGGCCCGTGGACTGCGCACGCTGCCGAGGGACAAGCGTTAGGTCTTAACGTTGCTGAGCAAGAAGATTTAAAGTGAACCCAGAATTATTTCCTATGTGCCAAACCGATGCAAAAGGAAGGGAAAGGCTAGAGGAGTTCTCTCCTTACACACGGTGAGGCCGTTCGGGGGAAGAAATCAGACTCTCAGCTAGTAGACAATGTCAGGGTTTGGGGAGGCGGGGGGAGAGTGTTTTGCGCTGCCCTAAATTCTGGAATTTTATTCGAAACTAAAGAAAAAGAAAATAGTCGTGTACTGATTTCACTCCGAGGGCTTCTCAGCCCTGCGCTGGGCTGGAGCCCAAGCCTGGATCTCACCGAGGCAGGCGGGGTCTCAGGCCCACCGGTGTTATTAGTTCCCCAGACGAAACCAGGAATAATAAATTGTAGGATGAGCATTGTTTCTTATCTCTTACTCCAGGCCATGGCTAATTTCAGAGGGACATTAAACTCTTCCTCTTTTGTGCAATTATAGAGCCCCCCCTTAAATCACACCAGCCCACAGATGCCGAGGAGCAGGGCTCGCTGGGCCCGAGCCTCCTCTGCACCTTTAAATATGGGGGGGGGTGTGAAGGTGCTGATCACTGTGTCCACTGATTTATTAAAATATCAAGCAGGGCGTCCGCTTCTCACTGGAGGCCACTCACAGCCGAACCACGCGCCAGAACATGTCAAGGTAATGAAACATGTCAAATAGAAACTGCAGTGCGGGCGGACTCAAGTTCACAGCCGAGCCTGTCCCTGACCCTTGGACTCCGCTGTGTTGTCCCGGGACGCGTCTCCCTTTCCCCTCTGCTCATCCGGAGCCAGAGCGAGAGGGCGGAGGAGAGGGGTCGGTAAAGAAACCGCGTTCAGGTGCGGGGCCGATTCCTAAGCCAGTTCGACCTTTGCAGCAGCCGCTTGTCCACATCTGCCGACCACAGCTGTCTACATATGGTAACAGGTAACTCGCGTCGGCACCATGTAATCTGCGCGCATACGTAGCGGGGCACTGTAATTATGTGGCAGTCACCGAACAGTCAAAGTAGTTACATGGTTATTAGTGCCCCATAAAATAACGTGATAGTGTTTTTCTGTTTTGATAATCTGTTACAGGAACTTAATCTTTCCATACTTTTAAAGATCATAAATAACCTCGGTACGCTCTGACTTTCGGTGAGGACACTGAAAAAAAAAGTAATTAGTCCTCCAAGACACCTGGAAAGTTACCCTCTTCCTGCAGAAATCGGTATTCGATGGGGAAGGGCCGATTTTGTGTTATGTTCTTGATTTTGCCGGGTGGTCACCCAGAGCTTTGAAAGAACGAGGACTATATTTTTGGCCGTAATATTTCTAATGTGATTTTGGAAATTCTTAAAAATCACGTAATGAAATAGGAGCAGTTGCAGTTATCAGTCTTTCTCTTTTTCCTTCAGTTCCCTTGCTTTTCTCCCCTCCCTCCCTAGTCCTTTCTTTTTGTGACTTGCTGTTTTTGTTCACAGATAACTGGTATGATACAGATGGTATCAGTTTAAAAACAAAACCCAGACTTACAAAAACTTCCCCAAATAATTTGTATTTAGTGAATATGTAATTTAATAAATGAGCTCAGCTCCCCTCCTCTTCCCTGGGTGGTTGCCGTCTTGGTTCCTGGTGGCAGTTTTTGAAGCCGGCCGGGTTGTAGGCCTTCCCGGCTCAGCTGGCCTCGTCGCAGCACCCCCCCCCATCCCGCCTGTCCCCACCGGGACCAGCATGGAATCTGAGACTTGCTGCCGTTTAGTCTCCTTTTCTTCTACTCTGGTGCTGTCTATATGGCTTCTTTGCAGACAGTTTTGTGCTGGCAGACGTGACTTAACCCCGGCCCTTACATAGAGAACTATTCAGCTTCACTTTTCTGTGATTTGAATAATGCCACATCCCAGCCTGTGATGGCAATAACCATGCATGGCCAACCTTATTTTAATAGCGCAGGAGAGCTGCTCTTAATTAATAAGTGGATCTCTTTATGTCTGGGGTTTGCAGTTTACTTTGTGGTTCTTTGCTGTTCTGCAATTATGTGGCCTAAAAGGGCTGTGTTAGTGGAGACCAGACTCTTTTAAAAATCTGTCATTGACATGGTTTGTGTCTGTAATCTGTGTTTTTAGATTTCTGTAGTTAAAAAAAGGGGGAGGCAGTAGCAGTTTTACTTGAAAATATTAAAATCTCCAGCCTGTGGTTGCATATATTTTAGCAGTCGGCGGTGGACTGGGCATCCACGAGCACTGATCGAAGCCGAGCCATCCTCGGCTGCTGTGTCCTGGGGTCCAAGGCTCTTGCAAGAAGTCTCGTGTTTTGTGTTTTCCCATCGGCATTTGTTCTTAGGTGACGGAGCAGTCGGTGCAGCTCATTCATATAAAGTGTCTGGCTGTGAAGGTGTAGAAGGTCCCTCCTGTCCCGGGGACGCCTCTCCTCCTGTCCGAGATGCTCGGGTTTGAGGTAGCTCAGGAGAATCTGGGGGTTAGTGTGCACTGTGCTGCCTCCCTGAGGGGTTTCTGTGCCACGGTGGGGACCCAGGGCCGGAGTGGGGGCCCGCAGAAACCTCAGATAAAGTGACTCCTCGGGTCATGTGGACGTGTTTCTGACCGACAGGGATGTGACACCCAGGCTTGCTCACGCTGGTTTGTGACCACTTTCTGTGGAAGATACACTGTCTTACTTCTGAGTAAGGGGCAAGGGGGTGGTACTCGGTGGCGTGGAAGGAATTCTCTGTGGGAGCGCGAGCATTCCACAGACCTGGGCACGGCCACCTCCTTGGCTGATGTTGGTTACTAGCTTACTCTCTGGGTCACTATGTTTTAGAATTTCAAAAAGCAAAAAAATTCACTCCTTTATGCATTGAAGGGGAAAAGCGAAGATACTGCCTTTTTAAAGGTCAAGGTGAAATGGTGGGCGGTCTGGCTTTTCTGGTTTTTTCCGGTTCCCCGGGCAGTGGTCAGCGGTCAGCTCTGAGCGGAGGGAGGCTGCTCCCGGGCCAGTCTCGCGCACCGTTAACCAGCTGCCAGTAGGTGGCAGTACTGTCCCACCGGAACACTTCCCGTCCCTGCACACTGCCCAGCGCCTCGTCCGGCCTCGTTTCGAAAATGCTTGATTAGCTCCATTAAACAATGTTTGGGTGATTTTTTTTCTTTTAAACTTACGGAATTATAGCCACAGGCTGAGAGGAAACCGTCACTGGTGGACAGCCTCGCTGTCGGTGGAGGTTAGTCGTCCAGCGCGGGGAATGGCATGCAGGTTCTTGACTGTATTTGTAAAACCAGTTCATGTACATGCATAAGATGCTAACAGGGATAATTACGATTTTTCACCGACTTCTCTCGAGCTTCCTCCTTAATCCTAGCCGGGCAGCGGTTACGGGGGTCACTCACTGCACTTGTTTTCGTTAGTCCTGTTACCCCTGTGGGTCGCCTAGACCTTGGCCTTGCAGCTGAAACGCGGTTCAGTCTTGCTTGGAGGCTTCGTGCCCTGACTCACTCTGTCGACCCAAACGGCCGATATCCTCCCCGTTTCTGCTGATGGGGAAGCTCAGGGGAGAAGGCCGCCGCCTTCGGGGCAGGACAGGCACTTCCTTGCGTTGGGTTTTTGCAGCTTCCTTGCGGAAACCTGCAGGACCGCGAAGTGGGCTGTGCTGCTGTTTCTCTTTGGGGCCCAGCTTGTGCCGTAGTGGGGACGCTGCTTTCGACTGACTGTGAAACAGCAGCGCACGACCGTCGCTTAGAACGGAGCCCTGCACAGCCGAACGGTTGTGCGGTTAACACATTTCCTGAGCTCTTCTTATTTTAAGATAGTTTTAGAGAAGATTTCTACATGATGAGAGGGTGAAATGAGTAAATTCTCATTTTTAAAAAAGAAACATAAGCATTATGTTGCTAATATTCCATTTGAGAAGAAAAATATTTTTTTCTTTTGTGAACTAGTTCGGGAGAAGTCTTCCATTTCAAATTGTATGGAATTTTAAGAAAACTATGGCTTCATTTTTTACCTTACGTTTTCTCATTTTTAAACTGAATTTGTATCTGGGGTTGTAAAATGGTTGAATATAGAATTATCCTGTCCTTCCTTCCTTCCTTCCTTCCTTCCTTCCTTCCTTCCTTCCTTCCTTCCTTCCTTCCTTCCTTCCTTCCTTCCTTCCTTCCTTCCTTCCTTCCTTCCACTTCAGGGCATTTTAAAAATGGGACTACAGTGTTTTAGTCTCTGTTATTTTAAAGAATTAGCTGGTAGAGTTGAGGGAGGGAGAGAGAACATCTGGGCATAGGGGTTCTGTTCCAGTTACTGTTTTATGCTTGGCTGGTGTGCACCCGCCAGCAGTCTAACTACCCCATGAACTTCAAATTTGGAGCCTGTGCCACAGCCTGTGGTAGCCAACGCACCCGGGAGGGCATGGGATTCTTGACAGGGTTTGCTAGGATCGTTTAACCCTGTGACCTGATTAATACATTTTAAAGACCCATTTATGGTGCGTGTGTGTGTGTGTGTGTGTGAGTGTGTGAGTGTGTGTACGTACACAGACACACACACGATGTAGAAATGACTGTTACAACCCCTGTAAAATGAACTATGTGGGGATTTGCGACGCAGTTGGGGACCTAGCATAGTTAGTGTCTCAGCAGAAGACACGAGTGTGGTAATGACAAATTCATAAGCTGGTTTATGACGTCTTCCCATCGGATGCCAGCTGAGAAGCAAATAAATCCAAGTTCCTTTAGCAGTGAGCACACAGTGGAGGGAGCCGGGTGGGAAGGACTTGTCCCCTGGTGTGTGGGCTCAGGGTGAGGGGTAAGCGCGGCCCACCCGGTTTGCCGTCACTGCTGATGGGTGCGTTTCGCAGCAGTGGCTCCCAGTTCTGAAGGAGTAACACACTGACCACTGTGTGACCCACGTTCCCCTGGCAGGTGTGGCTCGGCGGTTGAGCCTCGACCCATGAGCCAGGAGGTCCCCGGTTCGATTCCCGGTCAGGGCGCAGGCCCGGGCTTTGGGCTCCATCCCCAGTCGGGGGCCAGCAGGAGGCAGCCCATCAGCGACTCTCTCTCGTCGCTGATGTTTCTCTCTCGCTCTGTATCGCTTTCTCTCTGTTCCCCCGAAATCCATAAAACATTTTTTAAAAAGTTAGAGACGGGTCTTCATTTCCTGGTGGAACCCTCGGGAGGGGTCAGCGTTCCCCGGCGGGGCTGCCTCGGGCTCGTCGGTGTTTCTCTGCAGCCCGCGTGGACGTGGGTGGGACGTCGGCCTGGTTCTGTTCTCTGCGCAGCCTGGCTTGCTCTCACGTTGGTGAGATGTAACGGAAAGGGGTTCAGCAGGAGGCCCTCGATCCTGTGGCCTGACGCCCCGCGCTGCTGAACGAGAAAGGTGTTTCGCGTTGTGTGATGCCGCACGGTCCCGCCAGCTCAGGCCAGTGCCGCGCCGGGTCCGCACGCTGGACCCTTTTCTTTCCTCGAGAATCCGCCGGGCGCCCCACCCCCTGCCCCGGCTGGACCAGGTAATTACAAAGGTCCTCAGATCAATTCTTGGGAAGGGCACCCTGACGGGTACCATGACTGGAGTGTGACATGAGCCTTTTCCAATACAATGGGTGGCCTCACATTCCTCTGGAAGCCCAAGCTCATTAAATATTCGGTTCCTTCCCTCCCCCCCTCCCCCTCCGAGCACTTAGCCGGAGTCGCACCGAGTCTGGGGCTTCTCTGCCGAGGACTTAGGAAAATTGCTGCGCGCCCCGAGATTGAATTTTGTGTGTGTATGACTTCATGATGGCATTAGCATGCGCTTTGATCCGTGTGTGAATGGCGCGGGGTCGGCTCTCCCTGCCACATCCAGATGGCCTCGCAGGGAACAAACAGTCGTGTTTCAGGATTTCTCAATAGACTGTCTAGACTGGCCGCCCAGCAGACAGATACAGCCACCCATCAAATTAGCGTTTGTCAGATTTATGGTAATGGCTCACCAAAGCCTTCCTGTCATTGACACGAAGATTTACGCCTCCAGAGTTATTTTGTCTTCCCCAGAATATAGCTTGTGATTGCTCGGATTTAAAAAAAAGTTTAAGACAGGAAGGTCGCGCTGAATGTGAGCTGTTTCTGAATGAAGAGGAAAATACAAAAGGAATTAGGGGCGCTGGGGCTCGGAGCCGTATTGATTAGGGAGGGCCCCTCCCCCCCAGCCTCAAGTGATACGAGGGATGCTCTGCTCTGCTCGGCGGGCGCCTCCCATTTGCCCTGGTTGGAAAGAAAAACACGTATGTGGGTGCTGTGGCCAGATTGCCCTTTCATGTCGCCCCCTGGAGAAAGGTGACCTGCGCCCCGGCGGCTGGGAGTGACCTCTGACAGCGGCGTCCGTTCCCAGTGGCATGTTTTCCCAGCCTGGCCGCCGCCTTTGATCTGCCCCCTCCACTGCGGGGTCACAGCTACTATGCGGAGCCCGCGCCACGGGCCTGCGTGGAAGGGAGACAGGAGGGCTTAGAATAAATAAATACGTATGACCCAGACCCCCAGACATTCCCAGCCACTGATGTGAGGAAGCGGGAGGCTGGCAGCTGGCAGTGCCCACAGGAGCTGCGGAGGCTCCAGGGTAACCCCGTGGGCTCCTTGTGCCCGAGTGGGTTAAGCCCTGCCTTTCACACATTTTCCTGCAAAGCAGTTTGAGCGGGGAGGGTCCTCCCGCCCAGGACGTGCTGAGGCGCTGCTGGAAATGTGTTTTCCTGGTGGATGCTGGTGAAGAAACAGATGCTGAAGGGGCCCAAACACCCAGGCGGCCGTGGAGACAGCCTAGAGGGAACAGGCTTTGGGGGGGGGCCAGCACTGCCAAAAGGCAGTTTTCCTCTCTCTGAGGACCAGCATTTGGGGAAGCCCCGCGGCCCCCTTGGTGTTAGGATCGAGAGCTCTGCCGGGTCTTTCGGGGGCAGAATCCTCGAAGGACTGTCACTCACAGGCCGCCTGCCCGCTGGGGGGCCGCAGGGATGGCTGGTCCCGAGCGAAGCCTCCCTGTGAACCGGGCACGGCTGGGGCCTCCGGCCAGCCGGCAGCCCCTGCGCCCCCCGCGCCCCCTGCCGCCCCTCCTCCCTCCCAACTTCTCCCACCGGTCGTCCTTGGATGGCCTCTTCTTTGGGGCCCTATTTAAAGGCCCCTCGCTCACCTACAGGGGTCGTTCGTATGGAAATAATGCGACGATTAATAAGTAGTGATACAAGAATAAACTGTTCCGTGCACTCACAGCTGTAAACCTGCTTTTCCCGTCCTCGAATGATGTGTTCAGATTTAGTGATAAGTGTATTTTACCAGTTGTAACAAAAAATGATGTAATTTATGCTCAACTAAATTAAATATCAGCAAATTACACCCTCTCCAGTACAGTAATGTGATGGATTTTCAGTTTTGCCCTTTTCTGAGTCTTTATTGATTGAAATGCGGTGGATTGAAATAATTTTCCTGCACTAATTTCTTTGATTGTTAGAGGTTCACTGAGTGTGGGATGTCTTTTTTAATGGATTCTGACCGATTTAGGGGAGAGAATTGGATGTAAAACTCGGAGATGTCCCAGAAGAAGACGGGGGCGTTTTTGCCAAGCAGCTCAGTGTGGGCACTGCCGCCTTGTCTGCACCGCGTCCTCGGGGCGTGGCGGGGGGTGACGGGGAGCACCCTACCTTAGCAGTGTAGCTACTACGGCTACCATTTGACATGAGAACTATTGTCAGTTTGTTGTAAGAAACAGTATAATTTTTATAAGACACATTTATAGTGTTTTAAAAAAGTTAACTACCCTCCTTACGCGTGTGTTTTCTTGGAATTGGGAGGGTTGAAGGGCGTGCGGTCTTTCAGCAACGCTCGAAAAGTCGTTTAAATAAAACCCTTTCTCTTCTTTAGTGTCGACTCGGGCTGGGAACCTCCACGCTAGCGAGCTGGGCGTCGCTGTTCCAGGATGATCCCTTCAGGATGATCCCACGCTTGGTGCTGGGGTGTTTGCTCGATCAGACGGCACATTTAAAGGGATCGTAGGAAGGCAGAGCTTGAGAACGTTAGACCTTAGGGAGCGTGTCATTGGACAGCCTCACTTTTCAGTTGGGGAAACTGAGGCACGGCTAGCGTAAACGTTTTCGCTCCGGTCGCAGTCAGGCTGCCAGGGCCCCCTTCTGGCGTCTCACTCTCCAATTCCACGTTAAATCGCTACTTTCAAGGAGCTAAAGGTGTAATCACTCTTATTTGGTTATTTCCCCCCGTCAGACATGCTTCATCTTTCTCAGTCTCCATCTGACGAATGATTTGAAAGCTAAGAAAACACAATTTATTTTCTTGGAGCAGATTACACCAGCAGAGAAAGTATAAACAGTAAAGTGCGATGCTACACACACTCCGCACTGTGTACCAAGTGGCCATCGATCCCGTCTTGCAGAGAGAACCGCGGTTTAACTGGAAGCAGCCACGTGCTGAGGGCCCGGCAGTGAGTCATGAATTGTCTGAGACGCTGTGACTCGTACATTGTGCTGGGACTCGGTCAAATGGCAGGTCAGTTTTTACTCTTTTGAGGACCCTCCACACTGTTTTCCACAGTGGCTGCCCCAGTCTGCATCCCCCCCAGAGTGCACTAGGTGCCCTTTCCACGCCCTCGCCAGCACTTGTCCTTCCTTGATTTGTGGATGGAGCCATCCTGACAGGTGTGAGGTGACCCCTCATTGTGGTTTTCATCTGCACCTCTGATGATTAGCGATGCTGAACATTTTTTCATGTCTCTTGACCACCTGCTTGTCCTCTTTGGAGAAGTGTCTATTCAGGTCCTTTGCCCATTTTTTAATTGGATTGTTTATCTTCCTTTGGTTAAGTTGTATGAGTTCCTTATATATTTTGGGTATTAACCCTTTATCAGATGTGTCCTTGGCAAATATGTTCTCCCACACAGTGGGCTCCCTTTTCCTTTTGTTGGTGGTTTCCTTTGCTGTGCAGAAGCTTTTTAGTTTGATGCAGTCCCATGTATTTATTTTCTCCTTAGTTCCTCTTGCCCCAGGAGATGTATCAGCAAACATATTGCTCTGAGAGATGTCTGAGATTTTGCTGCCTGTGTTTTCCTCTAGGATTTTTATGGTTTCATGGCTCACATTTAAGTCTCTTATCCATTTTGAACTTAGTTGCCCATTTCCCCCTCTGTTCTGAGAGTTCGTGGTTGGCTTGTTTTGTAGTGTGCAGTCGCTTTTCTTCTTTGTGAGTGTAGCACCTTCGTTTAACTTTAGGCTCTGTTATACGAATAATATCTAGACTTAAGTTTTCATCTCATAGCTCTGTCTATCCCATGTTGCTCTTTTTTCTTTGTCAGGTTTCTTTCATATTAACGCTTTCCTTAGAGGCCTAGCAGTTCATATCTCTCTCCTGATAGCTGACAGTGGGTCATAAAGAGAATTCAGATTCCCTGTGAGCGGTGGGACTTGTCTCCTGGGGCCCTCACCCAGGGGTATTTGGTTGTTTTATTGGGGAGGCCCCAGTAATCATACCTGCAGGTTTTCTCTCTTGGGCTGGTCAGATGCTCCCAAGATGAAATCTGTCCAGCTGCCACCTGGAGATGTAAGAAGCCTGGCCTTTCCTCTCTGCTCCGGGAAGCAGGTGTGGAAAAGGGACCAGGGACCTCGGTGTTTACTTCTCCAAGGGGGACTTTCAGTTACTCCGCACTTACTTCGGTGCGGTGGGCGCAGTGAGGCCTGTCGAATGAGGGATCCAGCACGGCACCAGGCCTCAGTTTCCCGTTGCCCAGGCGTAGTCCTAGTGTACGTAGCACGTCCCTCAGCTCCTAGAAGATCACATTCTGTCGTCAGTAGCTGTCAGCTGGGCAGCCAATGAAAATGGACAGTAGTTCTGGGGGTCTGGACAGTGAGATCCAGCGGCAGACAGTCCCTAAATTTTGTCTGTGTAGAAGAAACCACAAGGAATACCTTTTTTACCCCGTTTTCTTAAGAGGCAGTACTGCTCAGTCGTTAGTTTTTTCTGAAAGCAGATCAGACCTGTGTCTGAACTTCAGGTCACGTTAGTGGTATAGTCTTTGGGAACGTGGCTTGTCTGAGCCGTAGTTTCCTTTGGGGTCACGGGGCTGGTCCAAGCGCAGGCCGCCCAGGGGAGCTGGGGGACGAAGTGCGCTAATCGCCCCGGGGGGCTCGGGCACCGCCTCTCCCGGTTGAGGGCTGTCCACCCGCGTCGCTAGGGGTACGGGAGGGCAGTCCAGGGACTTAGAGGTGCAGGGCAGCTGGCAGCAAAGATGGTCAGAAGTGAGGACCACGTTTCTCCAGGGCACCGTGAAAAGTATTTCCCGAGCTGCGTGAATGCAGGGATTCTGAGTGTTCACTACTGAATAATGAATTTTGTTTGCTCTGAAATAGACGAAATCCCTTTACTTCCCTGGCCTTTGGGGTCAAATCCAGAAATCTTCTCTAAGACCAAGTCTCTAAGTTTAGTGCCTGTTTTCTTCTGTGTAATGTATTGCTTCAGATCTTATGTGCAGTCCTTGGATCCATTTTGAGTTAATTTTTGCACATGGGGATGAACTGTAGCCAGTTCCGCTTTTTGGTATGTGGCTTTCCAGTTCTCCCAGCACCATTTATTGAAGAGGATTTCTTTTCTTCATTGTGTGTTTTTGGCTCCTTTGTTGAAAATTATTTGCCCAGATACATGTGGGTTTATTTCTGGGCGCTCAGTTCTGTTCTGTTGGTCTGTGTGTCTGTCTTTTGCCGATACCGTGTTGTCTTGGTTATTGGCGCTCTGTGGTATCATCGGAAGTCAGGGAGTGTGATACCTCTGGCTTTGTTTTTGTTTCTCAGGATGGCTTTGGCTATTTGGGGTCTTTTGTGGCCCATACAAACCTGATGATTTTTTGTTTTGTTTCTTTAAAAAATATCAGTGGGATTTTGATGGGGATTGCACTAAATCTGTATATTGCTTAAGTGAATAGAGTTGCCATATGACCCAGCAACCCCTCTTCTGGGTACCTACCCCAAAATTTTCAAAACATTCGCAAAGATATATGCACCCCTATGTTCACTGCAGCGTTAGTCCATGTTTCCAAGACGTGGAAACAACTGAAGCGTGCTGTGCTAGGCGCCTGGCTGAGGCGCATGTGGGACATGCGCACAGTGGGACACTCTCAGCTTGAAGGAGAGATGAAGTGCTGCCATTCGCGACGGCACGGATGGGTCTTGCGAGTGTCAGGTTAAGTGAGACGTCAGTCAGTAAGAGCTAAGGACCGTATGATCTCACAGCAGGATGGTGGTTACGGAGTGAAAGGGGTGGGCAGGAGGGGGTAGAGGGGCCCGAACACCTGGGGACGAAGGACTTGACTTTGGACGGCGGGCACAATGCTCGTGCGGATCCCGTGTCAGAGAAACGTGCGCTCGAAACCTGCACGGTCCTGTTAGCCGGTTTCACCCCATACATTTAATAAAGAGAGTAAAGGAATAAAAATATTACAATAGACAAAATGTTGAGAATCACTGCCTGAGTTACAGCCTTTGAGCCACCATCTCGAGGGAACCTTTAAATTTTAACTCCACTTTTCAGCTCTTATCCTCTATTAACACTGAAGGATCAAAAGGTAGGAAAACAGTTTAAAACTGACTTGAAGCTTTTTTACCGTAATCCACAGCCCAGGGTGTGCATTCCCCTCAGTCCCCAGAAAGAAGCCTGGGGGGGTAGCTTGCCCGGGACTTTAGGAAGCCGCGGTCGGAGTTGGTCTGATCGGGAGGGGTCGTGGAAACTCAGGTGATGCAGGTGCCGACGAGCCTCGCTTCCTAGATTAGGAGACATCGGTGAAGCGACTTCTCCAGGGAGCCATCGGGCTCGATTTCAGGGGGACTGACCTTGCCTTTAGTAGAGACGCCTGCCGATGGCGGCAGCCCCCCTCGGCGGGTGCGACGGGACGCCCGCTCCGGTGCTCCAGCCGGTGGGGAGGGCGGACTGTGAGTGGGCTGTGGTGCAGGGGATGCTGAGTGTCCTGTCGGGGGACCGGGCCAGGTGCCGGGGAGTCGGGGAAGGTCGTCTCAGTCAGACTGGGGCGCGGAGGTAAGTCCTGGAGGAAATGCCGCTGCGCTGGGTTCTGGAGGATGGCTGGGAGCGGCCAGAGGGGGCGGCGGAAAGGGGGTGGAGGCCGAGCATCGGCCCCTCTGGTGACACGGAGCACGAAGGGACTCGACCGGGAGCTACAGGCGTGGTTGGCACGGGGGCCATGGGTGTGGTGGGAAAATAACAACAACTATGATGAGTTAAGTTTTGTTTGTCAAACTCCGTTTTAGGTGCTTCACAGAGATTAGACATTGTCTCATGTGATCCCTGGAACAACTTGGAGGCCAGAAATGACGGGAAAGGCCAGGTCATAAAGGGCCTGTCTGCTCAGACAGGAGTTCAGGCTTTGTCTGGACGGCTCTGGGCGGGTGGGAAGATTAAATCCTGGGAAGACGGGACGTGCTTTCGGAAGATCACCGCTAGCGTTTTGGAGACTGAGTTGGAGTCGGATAAGGCCCAGGGGGAGAATGCCAGTCAGCAGAGCTGAGTGTGTCATCCGGGAGACACGCTGCAGGGCCCTGGGCCTGGAGAGGAGCAGGAGGTTGTGGGACCAGGTCGGACAGGTTTGCAGGAACTGGTGACCGAGGCGATGGGTGGGCCTGAGCACCATTTGTTTGGAGCCTAGAGATTAAGTGAGAATGCTCTGTTGTTTCCCAGAAATCTGCAGTAGGAGTTCCAGTTAGAAAGCACAGAAACATCATTTCAGTTTGATTTTTTTGTTTTCCTCTTGTCTGTTACAAGACTGCCCATCGCAGTTCCCAAAGCACCAAGAGCAGAAGAATCTGTCTGCTGGGGTCTTCCCTGGGGGTTTTCAGACAATACTAAAGCCACTGGAAGGGCTGCCTGGGGACCCTAAGTCTTTGGAAATACTTTCATCCCCTGACTCTTTCTCAGTGTACAAAATATAGAAAAACACCCTTGTTAAGGAATATTAAAAGTGTTGACGGATTTTTTTATGCCTTACTTTCTGCTTAGAAACGTTCTGTTTGGATAGTGCCCATAAAAGAGGTTTAATAAAAAATGTATTAACCTCTCTTTCGCTTTCAGCTACATTTGTCTTTCTTTGCTCAGTAGAAGAAAATAGTGTGTGGTCTGTCGCTGACCCAGGTGAAGCCCTGATTGGGCATGTTTATTAATATGCAGGTAAAGCCTGTCCTCATTACAGATGGTCATGCCTCGGAATTTACTGCTGGTTTTATTGGATAACTCTGTTGTTATAAAAAATGATATTTAAAGATTAGACATTCCATCTGGCCGTTATAAGAGAAGAATTACATCCTGAAAATAAAGGCATTTTCTACTTAGTTTCCTTTCTGAACGTAGTTAAAAGAACACAGTCTCGCTCTAGCCGGTGTGCACAGTGGTTAGAGCATTGGTCCGAGGACCGAAGGGTCCCGGATTCGGTTCTGGCCGAGGGCACCGACCTTGGGTGTAAGCTCAGTTAGGGCGCGTGCGGGAGGCAACCAGTTGATGTGTCTCTCTCACATCGATGTTTCTCTCTCTCTCCTTCCCTCCCACTCTCTCTGAAAAGCAATGGAAAAAAATGTCCTCCGGTGAGAGTTACAAAAAATGAACAAATACCGCCCAGAAACACAACTCATCCCCCTGACCTAGTTCCAATATGAGAAGACTGAAATTTTGGAGAGCTAGGAATATACGAGAGACTTGGATTAGAGTCTCTTTAACTCTAATTATCAGCTAAGCGCCTTAACTGTTGAAACCAGGCCTCGAGAATGCCACTGACCAGGGGTGACGGGTGTGCGGGCTGGGAGCCGCGTGGGCCCTGGCCTGGTGCACACAGTGGAACTCCCCCCCCCACCCCCCGCCCGTTCGGCCTCCATGCCTGCTGGCTGCTGAGCACAAAACCCCTGCTTCTCTTGGTTTCTTTTGCTGCTGGAAGGAGAAGCCAGCAGCACTCCGAGCCCCCTGTCTTCTCTCCAGCCTGCCCCCCCCAGTTCAGCAGGAGCCGGTCCTCTAACTGCCTGCGATTGAGGTGCCGTGGCCCTCACCTGACAGTGTAGGGACCGGGCCTTGCATCTGCCCCTTCCTCCACCAGGTGTTCGTCTGTCCACTGACTTACTGAACTCACTGTCCCTTGAAGCATTAAACACCCCCGTTCTGCTGCTCTGGTCGCTGGCTGCAGACCTGGAGTCCTGGGCCGAGAGAGGGCGTGAGTCAGAGCCCCGAGGCTGTCGCCCTCCCCGGAGCCCTGGCTCTCAGGCGCCTTTTCCTACCTGCATGCTGCCCTGGGCAGCATCCACCCGACGTCTCCCTCCTGACACCCCGCGGGTGTTACCTGGGGGCTCAGCGCTGCTCACGTGGCTTGAAAACGGCTCTGGGCCAGGCTGTGCGGTTCAGACCCAGCTCCACTGAGGCGAGTTAGTTTACTTCCCTGGGCCTCAGTTTCCGTGTCTTTTTTTTTTTTTAACCCTCACCTGAGGTTATTTTTTCCATTGCTTTTCAGAGAGAGTGGAAGGGTGGGGGAGAGAGAAACATCGATGTGAGAGAGAGAGATTGATTGGTTGCCTCCTGCGCAGGCTCCGACCAGGGCCGAGATGGAGCCTGCAGCCCAGATATGTGCCCTTGGCCGGAATTGAACCCGGGATCCTTCAGTCCATGGGCTGGCGCTCTAACCACTGAGCCAAACCTGCTGGGGGCTCAGTTTCTTCGTCTTAGCATCAGAAGCATGTAGTACTTTTTTCGTTGGGTGTTCAAGGGAGTGAATGAATGAACACACACGAGTCACTGATAGCTGGTGCTTAATCCTAGTAGCTGCCTTTTTTTTATTTTTTAAGTTATTAGCACACCCATCCTTCCTCATTCCTAGAATGCATTTTTAAAATTTGTTTTCATTGATTTTTAGAGAGAGATAGAAACATCAATGATGAGAGACATTGATCAGCTGCCTCCTGCATGCCCCTGACTGGGGATCGAGCCCACAACCTGGGCAGGCGCCCTGACCGGGAATCAAACTGCGATCTCCTGGATCCTAGGTTTGATGCTCAACCAATGAGCCACACCGGCTGGGCGTAGAACACATTTTGGTTGTATTTTCAACAGACAGCCCCCAATTTGACTATTACAGACTTGGAAAATACTGTAAATTGTGTAGTTTTAAATATTTTCAGACTTCTTAATATTTTATTTATTGAACATGTTTAGTGTTAGAAAACACGTGTAGAAACTTACATTTTAAAAACTTTTTTTTTTTTTAAATTGTGAGAGCTGGTGAGGGGCCTCCTTTCGGTTTTGAAAACAAATTTCTTAGGAATATGTCCACTTCCAGTTACGGTGCGTTTTCTCTCACTTTTACATACCAACTAAGTGAGGAAGCCTCAGCCTGAGGAGGATTTATGGAGCCTGTGCCAGGCCACGCCGGGCCCACAGGTAGACCTGGCCCCTTGCCACAGGGGACCTGCGGTCTGGGTGCTGAGACCTGCTTGTGAGTGAGGAGAGCGCAGGCAGTGACTGGGCTGTGGGAGCCCCGAGCTGACTGGAGACCGTTTTCCAGCAGGACACACCGCTCCAGTCACAGTGAAATTGTGCTCAGAATAAAATCATTATTCATCGTGAAACACTGAGCATCGATGGAAACCAATGCCGTGTCCCTGAAGGCGAGGGATTTGGCGACACGGGACAGTGGGCAAGGCTGGCAGTGTGGGGCAGAGCCCCGGCCGGAGGGTTTGGAGCGAGACTGAAGCTGTGGGACGACTCTGTCCCCTGCTTGCCCCCTGGCACCCTGGGGAGCTGTCCAGCCCAACTGTGAAGCAGTCTCAGGACCAGGACGAACGCATCCTTGGTCAGTGTGTGACTCTGTCAGCCAGTCCTTTTACAGTTAGAAAGCATTCCACGTGGCACAGCGTTGATGGCAGGCGAGAATGTGTGCCGTGTACCGAGGGCCAGGGAGGGAGGGTGAGTTCTCCGTGAGGGAGCAGGACAAGGCTGCCCAGAGCGGGTGCTGCTGAGCAGAGCACCGAGCAGGAGCTGTAGCTGGGCCTTTCCCTCTGGGTGCTCCGGACTGGGGGCTGGGGCGTGAAGTGCCGACCCCTGGGTGCTGCTGAGCAGAGCACCGAGCAGGAGTCCATCGAGTAGGATGAGAGCAGGGCCTCAGGACCCTGGGGCTGGACTGTGAGGCGCTGACTCGTGGAGGGACAGGTTTGTGGTTTGGAAGGAGCTGGACTCATGAAGGTGGGGACCTTGTGGGGACTGAGACACCCAGTTCAGTGCTTAATTCGTGCCTTACAGTGTCATTTGCTGAGCCGTTCCTCACCGAGTACCTGCTGGGACAGTGGCCTCTCAGACCTTCCAGACGCCGGCACGTCCCCGTCAGAATGGGGGCACTTTAGGACAGTCTCGCTGCCTTGGTGCCACCAGACTGAAGTGTGGGCCCTTGTTTACCTTTGCGATTCAACCTTTAGCTTATTTTCCCCTTAATACGCGCGTCCCCCCTCCTCAAAGCAAATATCCCGAAGATTTTGCTTATGGTTTTCAGCTGACCCACTTTCAGCTGAGGAACGTATGATTCGTGCGAAGTCTTTGACACAGTTTTTCCTGGCGATTTCCTTCACGCAGCATCCAGGGCCTTGTCCTCCACGCAGCCCTCACCCCCAGCGTAGGTAGCAGCCTGTGGCACGTGCCCAGCGGACACGTCCTGCGTCCTGACCTGGTGGGAGAGACACACCGTGTCCTTTGGAACAGGATCGAGCCCCACGGAGCCTTGTCTGAAAGACCTGTGAGCTGGGCAGCGCAGGTGACAGACCAGGGCCCTGGCTGCCCTGCCCGGGCACAGTGGTCCCAGCACTTGTTCCGTCTCCTGCCGCAAGTCAGGGCCAGGGCTGCATGTCTTTGCGCCTTTTGTGTCCTGGTCTGGTCTGGGGTGGGTGGGGCACCTGGGGGCTGCTGGTGCGGAGGGCAGCAAAGGGCCCCAGTCTGGGCTGCCTGCCGGGCCCTTGCCCAGGGACCTAGCTGTGCCCTGCGGCACCTTAGGGACCGAGCCCCGTGATGAAGCTGTCTGCCTGCCCGCTCGGCGCCTTCTCAGAGCCTCGAGCAGTGACCCGAGCCTCCCAGCACCTCCCGAGGAAGGGGTGTGGATGCTGTTAACCGTCCGGCTAATCCCCGGAGACGGAGCGTGCTGGCCTGCGGGCCTGCGTGGCCACACAATGCCCCAGTGTCTGGCCTGGGAATGGAGCCAGAGTTTGCCACTTGCTGTCAGGGCTGCCGACAGCATTGTGCTGGGCATTGTGCCCCGTGAAAGGGGCTCGCCCCGAACAATGCCGGCTGCTCGGGAGGCAGACACAATGAACTCTGGTACAGTGTAGTCGGGGGCCGGAGTGAGTCATTTTAAGTAAATTGACTATGAGATCCTAAGCTTCATTAAGTTTTAAAATGAAAAACAAGTGAAAACTTCGTCAGGTTTTGAGGGACAGACTGGAAAAGCATGGACATTAGCCCCCCATTTGAAGTAACATATTAACAGTCTTATTTTTTGGCTCAAAATCTGATACTATTTCTGTTTAACCATAGGATATATTTATTTCAAATCAATATTCAAAGATTCTGAGATTTATTTAAAAGATTCTGCCTTATAATAATTGTCAATCTAACCTTTAGGGTTTTTTTTGTTCCAAAATAGAAAATACTTTATCTCTATATTCTGTGGTTCAGGGGCCGCCTTTGTTTTATTTACATGTGGTTCGGGTTACTCCAGAATAGCTGGGGACACAGACCCTGAAGTGCAGGAAGGAGACTGGCCAGGGGAGGTGTCTTGTCAGGTGATTTTAAGGTCCCTATGATTGGAACCGCGGGGGCGGAGCTGACATCACTGAGCAGAAGAGAGGAGATGGAAGGAGACAGAGAGTAGGGTGCCGTTGCTAAGTGGCTTTTTCTGTCAGAGTGTCTCAGGTGGCCTAGAATACGTGGAGAGCAGGCATGGGTATCAGTGGGCTCGGCTGCACAGGTTTTATACTCTGGGTTTAAAAAGAAGGTGAAATTCTGGAACTTTTGGCCAGAATGCTGAGTCTTGCTGGTGTGTGAATGCTTTAAACGGTGACGCAGAGTCCGGTTCAGGGTAGTTAGAGTCCAGGGGATTCTGGCAGAGGCTCTGAGCAAGAATTGGGGTGACCAGGAACAGGGTCTCTCTCCCCCCGCAAAGACCAAAGCAGCGCAGGAGGAGACCCACTGTGTGGCTAGTGGGTTACCGGCCACAGCTGAACCCTCAGAGCTCTCCTAAGCAAGTAGCTGCCAGCCCGTGGTCGTCTGTGTGGGAGTGCACACATCACACACATGTGCACACCTATACACACCAACAACATACATGCATCTCACACACGGAGGATATATGCACACACATCTTACACAGAACATGCATGCGCACACACTTATACATACATGTGCACACATACACAACACACACGTATATATCACGTGTCTTCAGTTGTCTGTGAGCAGGAACATCCTATTTGACGTTTGAGACGTTGCGGTTTAGAGAGCAGCTGGGTGCCTGGCAGGATGCTCCCGGGCTGGAATTTTCTGATCTCCTTGTGAGCAGGTTCAGGTTGTGCGTCTCGGGCAGGAGAGCCAAGTAATGACGTCACCCTCACAGCGCAGCAGGAGGGGAGCCGTGGGTCCAAACCTGCGCCCTCCCTGGGGATGGAAACCTTGATCCCTTGGTTAAGGTGGTGTCCTCTGGTTTCTCCACTCTAGTTACCTTTCCCCCTACTCAGTGACAGGCTGTTTAATTGCTTCTTAATAACCATGTGCTATGTCGCTGAGGTTTGTGTCCATGTCCATGTTTAAGAGCCGCATCTCTCCTCTCTTGGCAGTGTTTCCGGGCGCTGTGCTGCAAGGGACCCCCGCCCGCGCGCCCCGAGTATGACCTGGTCTGCATAGGCCTCACGGGCTCCGGCAAGACCAGCCTGCTGTCCCGGCTCTGCAGCGAGAGTCCGGAGCACGTCGTCTCGACCACAGGTGGGTCCAGTCTCCCCTTCCTCTCTCACCCCTGATGGTCTCATTTCTCACCTACTGGGGGGCCCCTTCCCCCCTCATTGCTGGTTAAGAGCTCACTGTATTTATGTTACTTTCAGAATCTCTATCTGGTTTTCAGAACAGATTCGAGGGGGTTTAGTCACCTTAAATTGCTGCACCCTCTGTCCCTCTAGGTGGTCATTTCAGTGCCACTGAGTAAGTCACGCTCGGGCAAGTATCACTGCAAAGTGACCCGGAACCTGGGCTTTAGTCTTGTGATGGTGGACGCAGCGCAGGCCCCTCAAGTGTCCGTCCCCTTGAAGTGTCACTTTAACCCACTCTGTTGGTCATGTGGTCCCTGAACAGGGTGGCTGGCGGAGTCCGCGTCTTCCCTCTGCATCACCTGTAGAGCTGGTGCAGGACCACGGGCCAGGTTCACTGTGCTCGTCCCACACGGCCCAGGAAGGTCGGCCTGGGCAGCAGCTCCCAGTCCGGGCCCGGCAGTGTCTGCAGACAGTGTCTGTGGCAGTCTGGTTGTCACGACTGGGAAGGGCTGTCACTGACTTCTTAGGGCGGAGGCCCAGGATGCCGCTGAACACCCCACCAGGACAGGGCAGCCCCACCAGGACGAATGATCTGGCCCCAGGCGTCGGGGGCTGCCCTGGAGCTTCGTCACTCCCCCAGTGCTTCCCCCTTTCGCAGGAAAGAAGCGTAAATTAGAGGAAATAGTGGAGGAACAGTCGGGGAGACAAAGAACAGAGCTGTCCAGGAGGAGCTGACATGGGGCGAGATGTTGTCTGGGAAAGGTGGAGAGAGTGTCCATTTGTCCAGCTTTTGTTGAGCACCTACTATGTGCTACGTCCAGTGTCAGGAGTAAGCCGGGATCCCAGCATCCCAGGAGACTCAGTCCACTGGCCACATAGACAGGAAGTTCGTGTCCAGAAATGTGTAAGGAGGAGGAGTGGCCCCGGTGCTGGGGCGGGGAGGGAGGGAGGCACCGTGGGGTGTTCCGTGTTGGGTCTTGAGGGTGAGTGAGCCTGGCAGACAGGCAGGAATGAGAGCAGACTGGGGGAAGAAAGGCCGTTTGGGGCACAGGGACAGCTTGTGTGGTGCAGAGGGCCCTGGAGCCGATTGGCACCTCCCGGGAACCACGTTTCTGTGTGTCCGCAGTGCGTGGTCAGTAGAAGCCAGGGGTCAAAGCACAAGAGCTGGACAGTGGCCTGAGCTCGGCCATCCTTTTGTACCACGCTCAGGAATTCGAGCTTCTCCTGCAGGTTGTCCAGGGCTGGTGGAGTGTTTGAAGGAAACCACGTGGTCAGTTATCTGAGAAGGGCCACGCCAGCCGTGACGTGGAGGCTGAACCATAGACCTACTGTTGGCCATTATGAAGGCAGTGACCACAGAGAACTATTCTAAGGATAAATAGTTCACACTTACTGAGTGTTTGCTGTATACCAGGTGCTAAGACGGAACGTGGTTGTGCTGTACTTGGAGGTATAAACATGGCAGTTACGAGACAGGGAGCATTCCCACTGGGGGTGACAGAAGCCCACGTGAGGGTGCGATCAGGCAGAGAGGACGGGGTGGGGAGAGTAGGGTGGAAAAGGCAGCGGTGTCAGGGAACACGTAGTGCCCCCTGGGTTGGGGCCCCAGGTGTGGAGATGCGGGGGGCGCGGTGACCCGCGGCGAGAGGGCGCCCGTGGAGCGGTGAGCCAGCTGTGCCCTGATTGTGCGGCTGGAGGGCTGGAGTAGGGTCGCTTCCCCCGGGAGAGTGACTCTCGCATTGGGAAGCGGGGAGCAGAGGAGAACACGGTGAATCTGACTCGGGCTTCCAGCCTGGTGATGGAGCGGATCCAGAGACGAGGGAAAACGTGACAGATGGGTTTAAGGTGAAAGGTAATGAGTCTGGTTTGGGCCATGATGATTTGGAGGTGTCGGCAGGCCCCCCAACAGTGATCCTGATGCAGGACAACAGGCTGGCGGAGATCCAGATGTGAGAGGTGACCGAATGTGGATTGGGTGAGATGGGCCACGGATGAGAGGTGGGGGAGGGAAGAAGGGTGCTCATCACAGCTCCGGTCTTCATTATTGCTGCATGTCCTGAGTGCCTGCTGTGTGGCTGCCCCTGACGTCTGCATTTACTGAGTGCCTGCTGTGTGGCTGCCCGACGTCTGCATTTACTGAGTGCCTGCTGTGTGGCTGCCACTGACGTCTGCATTTACTGAGTGCCTGCTATGTGGCTGCCCGACGTCTGCATTTACTGAGTGCCTGCTATGTGGCTGCCCGACGTCTGCATTTACTGAGTGCCTGCTGTGTGGCTGCCCGACGTCTGCATTTACTGAGTGCCTGCTGTGTGGCTGCCACTGACGTCTGCATTTACTGAGTGCCTGCTATGTGGCTGCCCGACGTCTGCATTTACTGAGTGCCTGTTAAGTGGCTGCCACTGACGTCTCTATTTACTGAGTGCCTGCTCTGTGGCTGCCCCTGATGTCTGCATTTACCGAGTGCCTGTTTTGTGGCTGCCACTGCTGTCTGCATTTATTGAATGTCTGTTATGTGGCTGCCACTGATGCTTGCCTTTATTGAATACCTATTATGTTGCTGCTACAGATGTGGGCACTGAGGCTGCATCAATGAACAATACAGACAAATATCACTGCCCTTTGGAGATTACATTTTGGCATCTGCATTATTCAGAGATCTAAACCAGGTGGTTCTGTATAGTATTGTATAAATCAGATATGAACAGGAGATTCAAAGAACCAGAGTTAAGCAGTATAGACATAAGTCTAAAATCTGAGAGAGGGCCATTGCATGTGGTGACAGTGTGGTCATTAATGACGGAGATAGAAGTTTCAGTAGCATGTTAGGGTGGAAACTAACCTGAGGTGTGATGGGCGGTGAGCAAGCAGAGGGAAAGAGGCCGAGATTGCCCTTGCTTTTTTTGCCCCCTTGGCTAAGATTGCACATAGATGACTCTTTCAGGGTAGACAGAGTCAGGGAAGGCGGTGTTAAGGGCGTTTGTTTTTAGAGGAAAGGTGCCACATCACGTGCAGGTGGACAGAGGTGTAAGGGGTGGTCGAGGGAGAAGGAAACACTGAGGATGCTTGAGAGAGTGGTGAGTGCAGGGATGAGCGGGGACGCTGACTCTGGTGAGACACGGTAACTAGAACTGGTCCCCCCCCCCAAATAACTGGAAAATAACTGTCTGGAAAAAACCCAGACAAAATATATGACACAGTTTTCAAGAAAGTAAATATCAAGCAACTAGGTTCATTTTCTTGAAAACTGTTTCCAGAGGGAAAGGGAGGTGGGGACAGGCAGAGGAGGGTACAGGGGGGTTAAATGGTGATGGAAAGAGACTGGACTTTGGGTGGGGAACAAACAACACAATATACAGACGATGTACCATAGAATTGTACACCTGAAACCTGTATAATTTTATGAACCAATGTTACCTCAATAAATTCAATAAAAAATATTTCTAAATGAAAAAGGTCATTGCCTTGGCCAGTTTAGCTCAGTAGTCAGAGCATCGTCCTGCGGACTGAAGGGTCTTGGGTTGGATTCTGGCCAAGGGCACATACCTCGGTTGTGGGCTTGTCCGGAGGCAGCTGGTTGATGTGTCTCTTTCACATGGATGTTTCTCTTTCTCTCTCTCTCTCTCTCTCTCCCCCTCTCCCTCTCTCCCCTTCGCCCTTCCTCTCTCTGAAATCAATAAAGACATATTAAAAAAAAAATTACCAGGCATATGAAGAGGCAGGAAAACATGGTTCATAACGAGAGGAATAATCAATCCATTGAAACTGATTCTGACTGACACAGATGTTAGAATGAGCAAAGACGGACGTTAGAACATACTATAATTGAATCCTGTTTGTTCTTAAAGTTAAGTAGCGATAGAGATATTAAAAAAAACGGTATAAAATTTCTAGTGGCAGATACTCTCATAGGTGAAATGAAATATGCACCAGATAGGATGAGTGGCACATTAGACACTGAAGAAGGAAAGATCACTAACCTTGAAGCATTAATGTTAGAAATCATCCAAAGTAAAGACAGAAAGAGACAGAGGAAAAGACGCAAAGAACGTCAGTGAGCTGTGGGACAATTTCATGTGGGTAATTGAAGTCTGGGAAGGTGAAGGGTAGAGAAAAAGACAGAAAAATATTAGAAGAAATAATGGCCAAACAGTTTTAAACTTGAAGAAAACTGGATCCAAGAAGCTCTCTGAACCCCATGCACAAGAGATGTGAACAGAACTACACCAAAGCACATCTTAGTGAACGTGCTCAGAACCAGTGATAAAGAATGCGATAGTTACTTTTATGTGCCAACTTGGCTGGGCCATGATACTCAAACATGTGGTCCAACATTATTCTGGTTGTTTTTGTGAGAGTGTTTTCGGGTGAAGTTAATATTTAAATCAGTGGATTTTGAGTAAAGCAGATTGCTCTCTCTGGAATGTGGGTGGGCCTCACCCAATCAGTTGAAGGCCTGAATAGAGCAAAAGACTAATTCCCCTGAGCAAGTAACTTTGTGTCAATGGTTCTTCAGGCTTCAAGTGCTGCATCAGCAATTTCCTGGTTCCCCCACCTGTTGGCCCACCCCACAGATTTTGGAATTGCCAAGGTCTATAATCGTGTGAGTCAATTCCTTAAGTATCGTTCTCCATATACACACATCCAGTTGGTTCTGTGTCTCTGGAGAACTCTGTGTGTACAACGAGAAAATCTTGAAAGCAGATAAAAGATGTTACAGAGGAAAAAAAGATAAGGGTGACCTCAGATTTCTCACTGGAAACAATACAAGTGAGAAGACAGTGAAGAAAAATCTTTAAAGTAGTGAAGGGAAAAAATTATCAACTACAAGCAGCAAAAATGTCTTTCAAAAAATGAAAGAAGATAAAGTCTTTTTGAGACATACAAAAAGCTAAAACAATCTATTGGTGGCAGACCAGAATTATAAGAAATGTGAAAGGAAGACTTCAGACAAGAAAAATTTCAGTTGGAAATCTGGATCTATACAAAGGAATGAAAAGTGCCAGAAATGCTGGCTACTTGGGTAAATATGTATTATTTGTCTCTTTAAAAGATAATTGTGTAAGCAAAAATAACAAAATACAGTGAGACTTATGACATGTCAGAGTAAAATGCATGAAAACAGTAGCATGGAAGCCATGGGGGGAAGGGAGATACATTGTTGTAAAGTTCTTATATGCGAAGTGATACAGTAACATTTGAAGGTAGCCTGTGTGACAAAGACATGATGCAAACCCTAAAACAACCACTAAAATAACAGAGATAGTCAATAAAGCAGCAAATGAGAGACCATGGAATTACCAAAAATATTTAATCAAAAGACAGAAATAGAGGAAAAAAGGAAGAAGAATAGGTGGGACAGATAGAAAACAAGTAGCAAGGTGACAGATTCAAGCCTAACCATCAGTCATCAAATTAAATGTAAGTAGCCTAGACTCTTTAACTGGAGGCTGAGATTGATATGCTTACATACAAAAAACAAGACCCAACATGTGCTGACTTGAGAAAACAAACTTTAAATATAAAGGACATAAGTCAGTTAGAAAACGGTGAGACATGACCTGTCCTGCTAAGCGTTGTCCAAAGAGCGCTGGACTGGCTGTGTTAGTATCAGGTTAATGTAGATTTTACAGCAAAGAAGAGCACTGGGGATAAGAAAGTTTATTTATAATGACTGAGAGACCGTTTAGTCAAGAGGGGATAACAGTGCTGAACATTTACGTGTCTAATAACAGCATCAAGATAGTCCAGTAAAACTGACAGAACTCAGGCGGGAACTGGACAAACCCACAATTATAGTCAGAGATTTCAGTGCTTTCTCTTAATTAGTGATAGAACATGTAGGAAGAAAATCAGCCAAGATATCAGCCGGGTTGACGTAATTAACATCACAGAGCACCCTACCCAGCGGTAGGGCCATGCTTCTCAATTGCACATGGAACACATAACTGAGGATATAAAACAAGTCTTGATGTATTTAAAAGGACTCAAATCATACTAAGTATGTTCTCAGACCACAGTGGAATCAAAAACAAGAAAATCTCTGGAAAAATCCTCAAATATTTGGAAACTCAATAACTTCTCAATAAGCCATGGATCAAAGAAGACACCGAAAAGGAAATGAAGTGATTTGCGTGGAACGAAAATGCCATCTATCAGAATTTGTGGGATGCTGCTATGGCAGGACTGCAGGACTTCGGGAAATTTTACAGCACGAAACACCTACATTAGAAAAGATGGGCCTCCAGTCAGTGACCCCAGCTTCTGGCTTAGGGAATGAAGAGAGAAGAAGGGATAAACCCAGAGTAAGAGGAAAAATAATAAAGTGGAAAGCAGTGGAGAAAATCATTGGAACCAAAAGCTTGTTCTCAGAGAAGATCAATAAAATCATAGAACTCTAGCCAAATTGATCAGGAAAAGCAATCAGAGAAGACACCGATTAACAATATCAGGAATGAAGAGAGGTTACAGGAATATAGGTTCTAAAAATCGTAACAGAGTGGAGTGGAGTGAACAAGTCCATGCCAGTCAATTTGACAAGTTAAATGTATGTATGAGGGGCAGGGGGTGGTTGGTCTGTGGGCCCATGTGAAATACTCGGTGTTGCACACGGAGAGAAGCGGACTAGCCTCCCTCCCCAAACTGGGTCCCTGAAGGGCGGGCCGTCCCTTCCATTCTGTGCGGTGAGCGGAGGGCCCACCGGGTGAGGCGTGAGCCAGGAGGGCGGGAAGGGAGGGGTTGATGCTTGTGAACCCGTGGGCCCTGTAGCCTTTGAGGCGGCAGGAGGGAGGAGAACCGAGTGAGTGAGGGCCGAGAGGAGCGGGGTGGGCGGCAGAGGCCCCAGCAGGCTGGCGTCAGCCTGATTCCCTGCACCCCGAAAGCCAGTCCGCGCTGGAGCTGCGGGAGGCGGTGCCGGCAGTTCCCGCCTCCTTCCCGGGTCATAGCAGGGAGTGTGTGTGTGCATGTGTGTGCATGTGCGCCTGTGTATGTGTGTGCATGTGCGTGTGTGTGCATATGTGTGTGCATGCGTGTGGGGCTGAAGAAGAACGAAGGTGGTGCGATGACAGAGCCAGTGGCAGGAAAAGGTGACTAGAAGACGTGAAGGGGTTGGAAAGCCACACAGGCCTGGAGCTTCAGTGTGGAAGGTGGGAAAGAGCCACAGGAGCCTGGGGAGGGTGCTCAGAAAGGGGGAGCGCGGGAGTAACCCCACATGCGTAGAATTACTGCAGAGCGGCCCGCGTGGCAACACCGCACAGGCCAGAGCTTATGGGTGTCCCAGGAGAATTCAGTCCCAGGTATAGACAGTGTCTGGAATCTAATTGATAAATTTAGCTAAGTCCCAAAAAGATGATTCCTGGGAAGAATGAATGGCAGGCAGATAAAAGGAAAAGGTTTAACTTTACCCGAAGCTCCACTTTCCTAGAGAATAAGTTAGAAAATGTTAATTTTATACCTAGCTTACGGACACTGTTTCTCTGTGATGCGAGGCAACACTGCGGAGGCCTTGGTGCATGCGTTCCTGGTGGCATTGGCTGGTAGTGTCCCTTTTCTTGGGAAGCGATTGTTCATGAAAGTCTAAGGTCACCAAAACTTTCACATTTTTTGGCCTAGTAGTGAGGCCACTGAAAATTTATTTTGAGCATGTCATTTCAAAGAAACTGTATGCACGACGTGATTCCGAAATGCAACATTTTGGGTAATTAAAACTTTGAAGTAATTATTTAAAAAGATGTTTTATTGATTTTTAGAAAGAGAGGCAGGAAGAGGGAGAGAAAAACATTGATTGGCTGCCTCCTGCATGCCCCCGACTGGGCATCAAGCCCGCAACCTGGGCATGTGCCCGGACTGGGAATCCAACCAGCGACCTTGCAGCGCATGGGGTCACGCCCAACCAACTGAGCCACGCCAGCCAGGGCAAACCGCAGTAATTTGAACGTCCGATTTCAAGGGAGTTTGTTAATGAAAATGTGTTACCTCAATTGAATATATTTTCCAACCTATAATCTTTTCAGTCTTCCGTAGAGGAAAATAAAATTTACATTTATTTTTATTTTTATTTTATTTTTTTAAATTTATCTTTATTGTTGAGAGTATTACAGGTGTCCCATTTCCCCCCCCAGTTGACCCCCTCCACTACACTCCCACCCCCTCCCCAGGCCTTCACCCTGATATTGACTGTGTCCATGGGTTATGCATATATGCATATAACTTCTTTGGTTAATCTCTTCTCACCCTCCATCCCCCTTCCCTCTTTCTTCTGAAATATGATCATCTGTTGCCTGCGTCAGTGTCTCTGGATCTATTTAGTTCGTCAGATTCTTTTGTTCATTAGTTTCTTCTTGAAGAAGACCCTTCAACATTTCCTGTAGTGCTGGTCTGGTGGTGATGAACTCCTTTAGCTTTTCCTTGTCTGAGAAGCTCTTTATCTGACCTTCAGTTCTAAATCATAGCTTTGCTGGGTAGAGCAATCGTGGTTGTAGTTCCATGTTTTTCATCACTTTGAATATTTCTTGCCACTCCCTTCTGGCCGGCAAGGTTTCTGTTGAGAAATCAGCTGACAGTCGTACAGGTGCTCCCCTGTAGGTAACTAACTGCTTTTCTCTTGCTGCTTTTAAGATTCTCTCTTTGTCTTTAACCTTTGGCATTTTAATTATGATGTGTCTTGCTGTGGGCCTCTTTGGGTTCCTCTTGTTTGGGACTCTGTGTGCTTCCTGGACTTGTAAGTCTATTTCTTTCCTCAGGTAGGGAAAGTTTTCTGTAATTATTTTTTCAAATAAGTTTTCAATTCTTGGTCTCTTTCTTCCCCTTCTGGCAGCCCAATAATACAGATGTCGGGCCTCTTGAAGTTGTCCCAGAGGCTCCTTATACTATCTTCATATTTCTGGATTCTTTTTTCTTTTTGCTCTTCTGGTTGGGTGTTTTTTGTTTCCTCATGTTCCAAATTGCTGATTTGATTCTCAGCGACCTCTACTCTGCTGTTGATTCCCTGTAAATTATTCTTTATTTCAGTTCCTTTAGCCTTCATTTCAAATTGGTACTTTATTATGTCATTGATTTTCTCAGTTATTTCCCTAACAGTCTGCTTAAACATCCTTATAAACAAAATTCTGAACTCTGTATCTGGTAGCTTGCTTGCATCTATTTCATTTAGTTCCTCTTCTACAGATTTCTTCTGTTCTTTCCTTTGTGACATGTTTCTTTGCCTCCACATTTTGACTGCTTCCTGGTGTTTGTTCTGTGTATTAGGTAGAGCTGCTATGTCTCCTGGAATATGTAGAGTGGCTTTGTGCAGTAGGCGTCCTGTAGGGTCCAGTGGCTCAGCCTCCCCCGTCACCTGAGCTGGGCCTTCTAGGTGCTCCCCTGTGTGGGCTGTGTGCACTGTCCTGTTGTAGTTGAGCCTTGGTTGCTGTTGGCATCACTGGGAGGAATTGACTCCCAGGCCAATCAGCTGTGAGGACCAGATGCAACTACAGCCAAAGAGCTGCTGTGCTGGAGACACCCCTATGGAGCAGGATTCACTTCGGTGGGGCTTTGGTGTTCACCAAGTGCGCCCCTTGAGTGTCACTCGTGGATGTGGTAGGGTTGTAATCCAGCGTGGTTGAGTCTGACCACCAGGTGCACTGTCTCTGGGGCCCTCTGGGAGGTGCAAAGTCAGCCTGTGCCAGTGCCTTGCCCAGGGCCACCCAGCATGAGCTACGCAGCAAACCGTAGCTGGCTGCTCCTTGTTCTGGGCTTGGCGGTGCCCAGGAGAGGCCCAGCTATGAGCCATTGCAGGCTGCCGCTAGTGCCAGGCCTGGGCCGCTTATCAAGCCGTATGGGGCCTGCTGCTGCTTGTTTGAGAGATTTTAGGAAAGTCCTAAGCATGAGGCTCGAGAGGCCACTTGCACAGAAAAGCCCCTGGAAATGGCCCGGATGAGCTGCAGGTGGGGAGGGGCGGGGCCTCCGGGAATCACGGGGCGGGGCCAGAGGTGGGTCAGGTGCTGGCGATTCAAACATGGCGCCTGCCTGCCGGCTGTGTGCGGGGAGGACTCGCCACAGGAGCCACGGCCTCCGCCAGCCCTTCTGCCCGGGAGGAAGCCGCCCTCCGCCTCTCGCCCGGATCTCAGGCAGGTTAGTTCCCCCCCCCCGAGTGTCCCGGGTCCTTTCCGGCTGCTCCCGGCGCTGGGCTCAGAGGGAGCGTCCGAGTGAGTCCGCGCCGGGCCCTTTAGAGGAGCTGCTGGGGCTCCCTCGGTCTCCGACCCTCAGGGACAGTCCCCGCTGGGTTCACAGCCCGGAGATGTGGGGACGTCTCTTCCCGGCCTGGAGCCCTGGGCTGGGGGCCTGCTATGGGGATGGGCCCCTCACTCCTCCGGGAAACCCCTGCCGCCGCGACTCCCCCCCCCGTTCTAACCGCGGCACTGGGGGTGGGCCCCTGGCGGTCCCTCTATTCAGCTCCCACCCGCCCTCGTCTCCCCCCCACCACCACTCTCGGTGCTTCCTCAGCTCCCTGGCTGTGGGGCTTCTGTGCAGCCGGATCTCAGGAGGCTCTGAGTGACGGTGGTTCTGTATTTTAGTTGTGATTTTGATGTGGTTGCGGGAGGTGGCGGGGGCAGCTGTTCCCTACGCCGCCAGCTTGTTTTCCTACATTTATTTTTTAAATGAAAGCACACAATTCTACAGTTTCGAATTGGAAACTATAATAGAACCTAAACACAATAGTGTGCTTTGTCGGTGTTGCTGAATTATGTGACATTTTACTGTAAAATTATTTCTCATGTTTTGATGATACCGTGCCCATTAGAAATGAAGTATTTGTCGGAGAGTTAGGAACAGTTGGAAAGAGACTCTGCCTTGAGGACTGGCTGCCTCAGTGAGCACGTGCCCAGGAAGGGCGTGGCCACCGGCGTCAGCGCGGCAGGAAGGCCAGCCTCTTCCTCGGGAAAGGGAGCCTCGACTTTATTGGATTGTTAACTTCAGCCATCATTTACCTTGACATCATTTTAAAAAGATACTTAAATTGTCAAAACTCATGAGCCAAGAAATCCTCCAGAGAGCAGGTCCTGGTGGCAGAGAATGAAAAATGGGGTAGTTTGCACCTTAGTCCAGAAACAAAAGTGAACTCTGGCCAGAGTGAATTCCTCGACTTATATGCACAGGGGGTTGTTGATACAAGGGCTTGTTAACCTGGAGATCACACAAATAGTCACTTTTTTTTCTTTTTAACCAGAGGAACGGAGTCGAAAGTCTTCGGATAATATATTGATGTAACAAGAGCAACCTTAAGAAAAGTCACACTTGGAACTGAAAAGGGTTGAAAGTATCTTTTAGGGTGTGTATTACGGCACCTGAAAAATTGTCAAGTCGCAGGTCACTCAGTTAAAACAGAAAAAGATTACGAAAATTGGAAAGAAATACAGACAGGTTTCACAAACATTCGAATGAGGCATTGTAATAACTTTAGTATTAGCTGCACATGTGTTAGGTCAAGTAAGAGAAGAGTTAGAAGGTGGAATTTTGGTATCTGTAAAGGACTCTGTTTTATAAACGCCAGAAGATTAGATTTCCTTTTATGAGGTTGAAATCACATTTAGAAGAAGTTCACTGGGCCTTTGTCCAGACATCACAAAGCTACCATGACATGAATCATGCCCATGGTCCAGGTCGAGGCCACCAGGTCTGTGGGGTGTCTTCCCTCCAACAGTTCTAGGGTGACCCAGGGATCCCAGAAGCACACACCACATGTCTGTGTGGATGTGTGCAGATGTGTGTGTATGTGTGTGATGGGGGGTCGGGGGGAGGTTGGTCTATGGGTCCAAGTAAAATACTCGTGTTCCACACAGGGAATAAAAATAGACGAGCCTCCCTCCCAAATGAATTTGTCGCAGTTCCAGAAATGCTTTCCCTGCCTTAAAGATTCCAATCCATCTCTCTTATGTCACAGGTTTTGTTGGATTTAAAGACTAAAAGACAAAAACTGAAAGTCTGTGCAAACAGTTATTTCCCCAAAGAGTTGCTAAGTCACATATTTATTAGAAGTGGTGGGATTAACTCTTAGGAGAGGTCTCAGCCTTACTCGGGCAGCGTAGGGGGCCAGGAAAAAGTGACCGTGTGGCTAAGGCCCCAGCCCTCAAGTCCCTGGAGCAGAGTCCGGGGAGACCTTTCCTGGGGCTTCAGCCAGTTGCCAAAAGCCATTGGTGACGGGCTCTGTTGTTGCTGCTCCCTCCTTCCTGTTTAATAGAAACAGGAATCCCGATGCTAATGAAACTTTAAGGAGCTAATCGAGTCCACTGATTTTGCAGATGAGGGGTTTAAGGCAAAGCACCCCATCTTAGACTGGCGGGTGTAGAGCTGTGGCCGGGCCTCTGGGACACGGTGTTGTCACATCAGCAGTGGCTTCCTGTGCAGAGCGGCAGGGACACTGGTTTTGTAGGAAGAAGCAGTGAGGCTCTCGGCTGAGTCAGCTGGACTTTCTCCGCCCGCCTGACTTCTTGGTTTTATTATAATGTTTATTAAAAAGCACTTTCTAAACTCCTGCTATTGTTTTTATTCCATTAATCAGAAGGCCGTGCAAAGTAGACCTGAGAACAGGCAGTTTGGTTCCTTATGTTGGATTATTTATAAGTAGCAGGGAAAGTAAATTAGTGAGTTTGTTAGATATGTGTGTGTATTTCCCCAGTTAGTTTCACCGGTGTTTAGGCTCAAAATTGGACAAAAGAGTTGAATCTATGAGCTTGTTGGAGGAGGGTGGGGCAAGCTCAGGTTTGAATGTGGCACTTGGTGCTTTTGACAGGGTGCTTAACCCTCTAGGTGTCCCTGTCCTCCTGGGACAGTCTTGTAACACTGACATTAGGACTGTTGTGACAGCTAAATTAGGAAGCAAATAGCCCTGAGCACAGATCTTTCAACAAATACTGAGACCCTGTCACGTGCCTAGAACTGGCCTGTGGGAGACACTCCACCACTTCCCCTTCGCTGGGCAGTACAGCGGGGGACAGACATGAAACAGACAAATAAACTGATAGGTAGTTACAACTGTGGAATCACGTAGAAGTGCTGAGTGCTGGAAGAACACGAATTCCAAAAAAACCCCAAAGAAAATAAAACCCCAAACTCAAAGTAAACCCCAAAACTCAGACACTCCAGAGAAAGCTCGCCTGGAAGTGAAGTTAAAACACTACCCGAAGGATGAAGATTTTGCCAGGGGGGCGAAGAGCACCGGCTTTTGGAGCAGTGTGTGCAAAGGCCCTGTGGTGGAAGGAGTGTGGCTTGTTTTAGGCCCACTGAAGAATAGGAAAGGGGGGAAGCTGGTGCTGAGTAATGTGGGGGCAGGGGGAAGACCTCGAGCAGGTGGGGCCTCGTTAGGTACTGTGGACTCTGCCCCGGCACTGAGAGACTCTCAGGTCTGGGCTGAGGGGCTTCAGGAAGAGCGCTCCTGCCAGTGTGTGGAGGTGGCCCAGATGCAAAGCATTCAGTGAGGAGGCCCCTGCAGCTGTCCAGGGGGTGGGGGCGGCCGCGCTGAGTTGTGCAGAGAGCATGAGGAGAGCGGACGTGTCCGAGAACCAGGTGGCAGGTTAGATTTGGGGGAGAGGGGAGACCACAGATTTGTAGACTATGGAAGTCCTGGATGAGCATTTGTTTGTGACTGCCGAGACAGCAAGTCTTTTTTTTAAAAATATATCTTTATTGATTTCACAGAGAGAAAGTGGGAGAGAGAGAGAGAGAGAAACATCAATGATGAGTGATTGATCGGCTGCCTCCTGCACACCCCCTGCTGGGGATTGAGCCCGCACCCCGGGCATGTGCCCTGACCGGGAATCGAACCCTCATCTCCTGGATCCTAGGTCGACGCTCAACCCCTGAGCCATGCTGGCCGGGCGAGACAGAACGTCTTATTTCACTGCTGCTACATAATCCATCAGAGCCCGAGGCCCCATGTGGTCTTGACGGGGAGAGAGCATCCAGGAGTCATTTGCTGACCATGAATGTTCTGGAGTTTTAGTTTTACTTAAAAAAGCAAACACAGTTTATAGCACTGAGTGCTGTCCACTCTCATCTACAGACGAGGAAACTGAGGCACAGGGGAATCAAGTAAATTGCTCAAAGTCAGACAGTTAGCAGTGGTAGAGCTGGAATTGGAACCTGGGCACTTGCTGCAGAGCCAGTGCCGTCTGGGGCCGATTACTCCTCAGAGCAACCCTGTAAGAAACGTATTTTGATGGTTGGAACTTTGCACCCTACTAAACATTCACTCCCTTCTCGACCTCGCCCAGCCCAGTGTAAACAGCCGATTGGGTGGTTGTCACCCTTCGTGACTGCCCTGCTGGTGAACCGAACCTGTGCCTCTGACTTTTCGTTCTTTTCAATCCCGACAAACATTTAGAAAGACTGAAATGGGAAAGTTTGCTTCCTTTCCACGCACAGTACATGTTCTTATTTTCCGGACTGATCGCCAGGTTCGTCTCGCACATCAATTACTGCGGCTTTATTGTAGGAGTGACGCGGAGACGGCAACGTGGACGTCCGCGCACCTTCGCCGTGTAAATCCAGCCGCACGTGTTCCGCTTGGAGAGGGCGCATTTACGAGCATTCTCAGAAACGTTTATATGCCTGTAAAGTGTCACTGTGAGGTTCCTTCCTTTAGCGTGACGTCTGAGGACATTTTTGTGGTCGATTTATTACGGAGTCTGTGCGGGGATTAAGGACGGTAACAGTGATATAAGCGGCCTGTTGGAATAAAACATTTCACACACTGTAGTTTGCACGTGAGTTCGACAGTTTCTGGGAGGATACCGCTTCCCTTTGCAGGCCTGCGCACCATCAGCTTTTCAGAACCCGAGCAGATGCAGCCCGGCTGCCCTGTGGCACGGCTGTGACTTTTCCAGAGCTGGGGCCTGTCCCGCTCCCCTGGAAAACCCTCCCTTGAGCTGTCCCAAGTGGAACCGCTAGCTCACTGCTCAGTGTTGCGGGGGGCGTTTTGCTCTCAGGATGTCAGTCACTGCCCTTTAGTCCGTGCGCACCCCTGGGAGGGCAGGAGATGCATCCAAGCGTCCACGCCTCCTGCAGGCCCAGTTGGTGCCAGCAGTTTGTGAGTGGCACTGGCTTCCTTCCCCGAATCTCCCAGAGGCCAGACACCTGGAGAGCCTCCTCGCAGGCCCCTGGGCTGTGCCTCATTTCTGCACCTGCCACTAACCGTGCTGCTGAGCCGGGCTGCAGCGAACCCACACGGGATAGGGGTGTTCTGGAAGGTTCTTAGCGAGCCCGGTGCACACTGACATGCTGGGCAGCAGGTGTCAGCTCTTCGCACTTCGTCACTCCGGGCAAAGGTGCTTTTCATTGCGGGGTGATCTGGGCAGCGCCAGCCAAGGATCTGATCAATTAATGCCCAGCATTTCCAGCAGAGTCTGTGCTCAGAGCTCAGAAGGTGCACTCGCCTAATGATTCAGTCAGCAACGGTAGAGCATTGGTTGACTATAGTGCCAGCCGTTACAGATGGTGTGTGCATCTGTGCCGGGCCCGGTGATAAAGGTAATAATGCATACATCCCCTCAGCCTTCCAACAGCTGCGAGGGGGCTGTCACCCCGCCTGCAGGCCTGAAAGCCTGGGCCAGGACGTCACCCACGGGCCCAGGGCTCATTCCAACCGGCTCTGTCTGACGCCAGGTCACTGCCTGACCATCACACGATCTCCACTCCCTTACGTTACCCAACGTATAGAGCCGTGAAGTGCTGAGAAAGTTTACAAGAGGTGGCAGTGGGCGGGTGGCCCGTGAAAAGGAACGTATTGATCGTTTTCATAAAGTAAAGCACGGCTGCGTGAAAGCTCCTCTCGTGAACGCCTTCCCTTACATACTTTACCTGTCCGGCGTCACCTGACTGGCTTCCCGCAGAAGGTGTTTCCAAGTCGTCTTTCTTACTCTGTGATAATAGTTTCTTGAAAAAGGGACTGTGTTTAATCTATCTGGTAATTGCACATATGAAATAATGCTTAAAACCTTAAGTTGATTGGGTGCGCAGAAAATCACTGAGTCAAATTTAAAAATTAGCAGGGCCTGTCATTGAAAAAGGGGTACTTGTGTCTGGTGAAAACTTTCAGTGGGACTAAAGCATCTTGTACTAGTTGAGACCTCCAGACCCCAGTTCTCCCCAGAATCTATGAGTTCAGTCGCTCGAGGATCCTTCCAGAAATATTTCGTGTGTACCTTTGTTTACCTGGGTGGCGTGTTAGGTACATGCACGCTCACCTGTCTTACAACTGAATCGACTTAAATGATATAGCGAAGTCCTAGATGCCTGCTTAACCCTAAAACTATACTCTGAATATATCTTAATAACAGAAATCATTTATTGCATGCATTATAAAATAATCGCCTTGCGTAAACAAGTATGATTGTACTTTTAAGAAAAATGTATGTATGACATTAACCACGTCCCTAAAAGAAAACCAGTGTAAATACCCTGGAATTCTAATATAAGATGGTTATAACTTAGATCCCCTAATCTCTAGGGTTGCTCAGCTACATGTGAGAGAAAAATTAACCTTAGGATTCGTTCGATGCAAAGGTCCCAGTAGATTTAATATGTTCTTTGAAGTTTCTTTATATTTCCAAGTGTCTTTCTTACAATTAATAAAATTTTCAAAGTGACATTAGATATTAATTAAAGGCTAGGACAACGTGTTGAAGAAAAGGGTTATATTTTGCTGTAACCCACAAGTGTGTTTTGAAAAACAATAGCAGATAATATCAGGTTATCAAGGTATCTCGGAAATCGAGTTTCTAGTATAAATAAGACCTAAGAAAAGTAACTCTTAATGTGACTAAAAAAGGGGATTTGAGCATCTTGTGTGTTTTAAAGGGTTGTCACTGACTTGTTTTCTGTTTGCTTTCTAATTCCAGGTTTTAGTATAAAAGCGGTGCCGTTCCAGAACGCCGTCTTGAACGTGAAGGAGCTCGGAGGTACAGCGCTTTACGCCGCTTCGGTGTCTCTCGCTTTTCCTCGTATGGTATTAATGTGACCTGTGATTAAACACTGCGATTTGTTGTTCTCGTAGGTGATTCCTTTTTACCTCTGCTCTTGACGCTTTTCCTAGAAACATTTCCTTTTCTTTATATAAAGTTTGTGGGTGAGTTATAAGTCATATAAACATTGTTTTCTTTTGTATGAATCAAAGAACTATGTGCCCTCAGTGCCATTTCAGAAACCATACTCCTCGGTTTTCCGTATCCAGAAGTGTATTCTTGAATGAAAAATAGGAAGAGAACCTGACATCATCCTAGAAAAGTAAGCCACCCACTACGCAGGGCGAACCGTGTTTCCTTCAGAGTCGCCTGGGTACACTGCGGTTCCGTCGTGTCCGGTCTTCCCGCAGCGTATTGGTTCCGATGGTAAAGCTTTGCCGGCGGGTTCTCTGCTGGTCGCGCACGTTTATTGCCCAGGCTGTTCCCCACCCTTCCACCACTCAGTCGTTCACTGCACCCTCCATCTGGGGTTTTGGGCCGAGTCTTATGTCGTCAGGGCCTTAACCCGTGTGACTAGGTTAACAAAGGAGCCGCTCAGTTCAGGGAGCCCTTGAATCCCCTCGGGGTGCAGGAAAGGGCGAGGGCTCTGGCCCCACCTAATCCCCTCGGGGTGCAGGGAAGGGAGAGGGCTCTGGCCCCACTGAATCCCCTTGGGGTGCAGGAAAGGGAGAGGGCTCCGGCCCCAATGAATCCCCTCGGGGCGCAGGAAAGGGAGAGGGCTCTGGCCCCACTGAATCCCCAAGGGGTACAGGGAAGGGAGAGGGCTCTGGCCCCACCTAATCCCCTCGGGGCGCAGGAAAGGGAGAGGGCTCTGGCCCCACTGAATCCTTCGGGGTGCAGGGAAGGGAGAGGGCTCTGGCCCCACTGAATCCCCTCGGGGTGCAGGAAAGGGAGAGGGCTCCGGCCCCAATGAATCCCCTCGGGGCGCAGGAAAGGGAGAGGGCTCTGGCCCCACTGAATCCCCAAGGGGTACAGGGAAGGGAGAGGGCTCTGGCCCCACCTAATCCCCTCGGGGTGCAGGAAAGGGAGAGGGCTCTGGCCCCAATGAATCCCCTCGGGGCGCAGGAAGGGGAGAGGTCTCTGGCCCCACTGAATCCCCTCGGGGTGCAGGAAAGGGAGAGGGCTCCGGCCCCAATGAATCCCCTCGGGGCGCAGGAAAGGGGGAGGGCTCTGGCCCCACTGAAGCCCCTCGGGGCGCAGGAAAGGGGGAGGGCTCTGGCCCCACTGAAGCCCCTCGGGGTGCAGGGAAGGGAGAGGGCTCTGGCCCCACTGAAGCCCCTCGGGGCGCAGGGAAGGGGGAGGGCTCTGGCCCCACTGAAGCCCCTCGGGGCGCAGGGAAGGGGGAGGGCTCTGGCCCCACCTAATCCCCTCGGGGCGCAGGAAAGGGGGAGGGCTCTGGCCCCACTGAAGCCCCTCGGGCGCAGGGAAGGGGGAGGGCTCTGGCGCTCAGGAGAATATCGGTGGGTTGGACGACCTAGAAGAAAGTGCTCTGCCGTCTCCTCTTCAGTTGCTCTGTGATGTTGACTCTACCCTGCTTGTTTTTAAAGCTCATTCGAACCATTGCTCTATTTTTAACCTGATAAAATAGAAACTCCTGTTGCTTGATGGCCTTCTCGCTTTTATCTCCTCACGTGCCCGCTGACGCTTTCAGGTGTGGTTTTAGGGCTGTGCCGGGACAGGGGTGCTGTCAGCCCTCGCACGGGCGCCTCTGACTTGTGCAGCGTTAATGTTTCAAGTCGGCCACGGGGGGCGACTTCTGACTTTGCCATACTTGGTTTGTCATTTTGACGACAAAAATCATAAAACACAAATGTTCTTGTAATAAACTTTATGTTTGCACACATAACAGATAGATGTTTGTACATGTGTGCACATATAATTGATACGTGTAACATGTCACATATACATGTATAATTCTGTGTTCTTACCAGAGTTTTCCTTGATGAGGGCATTTCTTACATCTTCCGCCTACACGTTTCGGTAAGTCTCACTCACATGAATGTTCGTTCTCATAGGGTCTTGTCTGCAGTCGCCCCTAACCGTGGGCGTATTTTCCCTCCTAATTTTATTATTTAAAAAAATTTCATTGATTTCGAATATTTGTTTTCATGATTGTCTCCATCACTGAACCGTGAGATCCTTAAAGCTGGGATGGGGGCAGTGTGCACGCGGTTGGGACGACTCGGGGATGCAGGCGGTCGGTCCGGCCGGGTGTCCGACGGACGAGTTCTGTGTTCGCCGCACGGAGAATGCCTCGCTCTCCTCAGCCTGTCACCCTCCGAGGCTGCACTGACCAGGCCGATCTCTATGTGAAATCGGAACGCAAAGTTTTTTTCCTATTTGTCCCTTATTTCCATGTCTCTTCTCCCTCACGTTCTCATTTCATCTCTGCGCCTTCACGCCGGAGAGCAGGTGCGTTATCTCACAGAGGGCCGCGCGGGGCACTTGGACGCCGAGCGACCCGACTGCGGTGCCCTGGAGCCGGGTGGCGGTGACCTGGGCACCAGCTCTTGCCTGGTGGCTCTGCACTCGGAGGAAGGGGCTCCCGCGGCCCCTGCCGCCTCCCTTACCGCGGGCACGGTTAGTCCGCACAGGCTGGCGCTCTTACCGTTCAGACCGTCGGGAAAACGGGAGCACGTTGCTTTCCTGGGACTCGGCCTCTGACGCCCGCAGCTGCCTTTCCCGTTGGTTTCTGTCTCCTGGTCTCCTCACTTAGTCCTTTCGAGTCAGACTATGCGGCCAGGGCTGGGCCTCCAGTGCCGTGGGCAGCTTTCCTCTCGGGCTCCTGGGGGTCCGCCTTCTGCGTCAGTCTCGCCTCCACGTTCCAGACCACCTGGAACCTTCCACAAGCACGTCCTGTTCACGCTCTTTCGTGTTCCCTAATCCGTTCCTTCAGCAAGTGTTTGCTGAGCGCAGTCTCGCTCCGGAGCGGGGTGCTGATCCGGGGTCGAGACGAGCACAGCCCTGCCCAGGCACGGGGACACTCGCACCGCCGCTCTCCTTGATCAGAGCCGAGCCTTGCTTCTCTGGGCCTAGGACAGGATGCCCGTCGGCCCTTCCACACTGGGAGGGATTCTCACACCACCCAGCAAGGCCGCGGGCTCCAGCCGTGAGGGGCCTTCTGTGGTATGTTGCTCGTGAACTTGTTTGTCCTGCGTAGTCTTTCCTTTAGGAAGTTTTTGTTGAAACTGATCTAAATTCTTTCTCTTTCAGTTTTAATGACTTACTCTGCCTGTCTTGCTCTGTTACTTTTATTTTTCTGGGTTTTGTGCAGGACAGTGGGCTCCTGGACAGACAGGTTACTCTTTCAAAGAATTTTCCTTCCTCCCAGTGACTTGTTTCAAAGCCCAGCCCTTCTGTGTCGTCCTAGGTGAGTCCACGTTCCCGGGTCTCCGTTTCCTCATCTGTAAATGGAGTAATAATCGTTCCTGCATCATGTAATCCTGTGAGGACATTAGTTCATGTCACCTGAAGTACTTAGAGATTGCCTGCCCATAGCGGAAACTAACATTTTTGAAAATTTACCTTTATTATAATTACATTCTCACCCCTCCAGAACAACTTTCTTTTAAAAAATATTTTTATTTTTATTGATTTTAGAGAGAAAAGAAGGGAGGCGAGAAAGAGAAACATTGATGTGAGAGAAACATCGACTGGCTGCCCCCTGCGTGGCCCCTACTGGGGCCTGTCACCCGGGCCTGTGCTCTGACCGGAAACTGAACCGGTGGCCTTTTGGTGCATGGGGGTGGTGCCCAACCAACTGAGCCACACCAGCCAGAGCCCCAAACACCATCCAGTAAAGCCTTCTTCCCCCAAGGTCTTTAAAAATAACCCAAGTCACGTACATTGATTTGCGTCTTCTATTTATGACCACTCCTTTCTCCCCGTAGACAAGGTGTCTCTTCTTCACTGTGTCCCCCCGTGTCAGCTGAGGCGTCCGGGGAAGGGAGCCTCCTGGGTAGTTGCCCAGCGTGTTTTTCCCAGTGCAGGGGCATGAACATTAAATGTGTTTGTCCCTCGCTCCCTTCCACCTCTCCCGTTTCCAGATTCCTCCTGGGAAATCTCTGTCTCTCTTGGTGCCTCTGAACAGCTTCCTCCTGCTTGGCGCAGGGGTTTTAGCCACGTTTCTAAGGTGAGTGGAGCTCTGGCCTCAGGCCGGGCTGAGAGCAGTGGTCACACCGCGGCGACATCACAGCTCTGACGGTTTTCATCTTAGAAATTTCCAGTTCTTAAGTCTACAGGTCTTTACACATACATAGATGTTTTTCCTCCTGATTTTGCACATTGGATGAAGCCAGAGAGGAAATTTCATTTACCACGCTGGGGTTGTTACTGGTGCTGGCGAGGGTCCAGACGCGGTGCATTCCTCTCCCTTCCCTGAATTTCCTGCTGCCGTGGTTGGTGGTAGCAGGCGACGTGTTCTCCTCCGGTAACCTGATGCTTACGTCTGAGCTGTCCACCTGCGCCCTCCGGGCCCCTCTTGTCCACCCAGTTGACCTTGAGAAAGGATCAGAGATGCTTTGGTGTCATTGTTGCTGTCGGGGAAAGTTCATGTAGATTTTTGTTTGCGCTGATTTTATTTTTCCTCTGAAGAGAGTTTGCTTGTTTTCAGAGGGCGGCGAGGGTCCTGTGGGAAGAGCAGGTCTGTTCATGTGCCTGTTTGCTTGGCCCAGGCAGCGGCGATGGGATAGTTATTGGGGACGTCAGCTCAGCCGTTGCTCAAAGGTTGCTGCTTTCGGCAGCCGAGCCGTTATGGGAAACAGATGTTTGCAGGGTCCGTTCCTTTGTTTGCCTGGGGGAGTTGGCCTCCCAGTGAAAGGTGCTGTCTCCTCTGCTGCGTTACCTTCAGGTGCTGTGGATGTGTCCAGGGCGTTTGCATTTCTCCAGACACTGCACAGGGCTCCCTCCTGACAGGCCCTGGGTGGGGGCTGCTGCCGGCTTCCTTTCATTTCTTTTTGTACGCGGCCATATGTCTTTCACCAAAATAAAGCTTTCTTCCTCCAGGATCCTTTGTTAAAACTTACTTCAGAGGAAGAATAGCTCTTTAGTTTTTACCTGGTGCATTTTCACAGTTTTGTATGTAAAGATTATTCTTCCAGCCCGGCTGGTGTGGCTCAGTGGTTGAGCGTTGACCCGTGAACCCGGAGATCCCAGTTCGATTCCTGTCGGGGCACATGCCCGGGTTGTGGGCTCGATTCCCAGTTGGGGGCGTGTAGGAGGCAGCTATCAATGACGACTCTCACCATTGATGTTTCTGTCTCGCCCTCCCTCTCCCTTCCTCTCTCTGAAATCAACTAAACATATATATATATTTTTAAATATATCTTTATTGATTTCAGAGAGAGGAAAGGAGAGGGAGAGAGAGAGACAGAAACATCAATGATGAGAGAGCCATTGATCGATCCTGCAACCGGGCATGTGCCCTGACCGGGAATCAAACCCCGATCGCCTGGATCCTAGGTTGACACTCAACCGCTGAGCCACGCCTGGCCGGGCAATAAAACATATTTTTTTAAAAATTAAAATAAAAAAGATTATTTCTCCATATCCCACTACCCCCTCCTATTGAACAATAACCCGAGTGGCACAGCGCTTTTAGGATGCGTCTAGTAGGTGTTCTGTGCTCCGGGAAGACCCCACCACATCAAATAAACAAATGAAATAATAACCCAGCCGAACCCTGTGAATTGCACGTGCTCTCTGGCTACACAATGAAGGCAGACGGGGAGTCAGGACAGTATAAACCAGAAGATGGTGGTGAGTTTGAAGAGGAAGCAGTGTGGGCAGGCAGACCTCGCGAGGCGGTTGTGGCCACGTCGCAGGGACAGGCGGAGTTGCCTGGGTTGCTCGCGGGTGAGGAGAAGGCGCCTTGCCCTTGGCGGCTGTCTTAGCCCCTGCGCACAGGGCCTTGTTCGGGAGGGGTGGCAAGGATGGGGACCTGGCAACGGCCTTGACAGCGCCGAGCGGGGCCCCGGCAAGGGCGGGCCCACGGGAGACCTCTGGCCCTCTGCCGCCAGCCCGCGGGGAGCCGCACCGTCCGCGTGCTGTGTGATTGTGAGGGTGGGAGTGGGTCGGCGAGCGAGCGAGCGGCCTCAAGACACTCGGACGTCTTGTTGTTTTCTTATCTGTAAAATGTAACTTTTAATAAATCATCGCTACTTATTTCCCCAGGGGTTGGGCTGGAAGAGACACGCGAAATTGCCTGCAGCTCCTCCAGAGAGGGGCCGTGGGGGCGACAGTGGTGTTGCCCTAATTGCCTTCCCACGGTGGTGGGCCGAGTGTGGCTGTGCCGTCGGGCGATCGGCCCTCCTTGGTAGGTGTTGCTCCCTTACCTGGGGGAGGAACCGGCGCGCTCGGCCCTGAGCCGCGTACTTTCTCGCTCGCTGAGGCCGCACCGGGGGAGCGGAGCTGGTGGAGAGCCAGGTCCCGTGGACGGGAGTTGAAAGGCCACGGCTATCTAAATTGCTTGAACGGGATCCCAGGGTGGTGGTGTTCGAGCGTTTTCTACACTTGCTAAGGGAAAACCGAGCCAAGTGCTCGCAGAGCCAAATAAAGGAACCGGGGGCCCAGAAGTCTGTTTTGGGCTGATGCAGACCTGACCTTAATTCTTGTTTTCTCCTGGAGACGTGCCCTGGGACGTTGTTTTAAATCTGTCTTCCCAGTCATAGTTTAGTGCAGCACTTAATAATCACTTCTTCTAAGGCTGCGTGTGTGTAGAATGTTCTAGAAATGAGTGTCCTGGCCTTGTGACTCCCCCTTGGCAGTAGGGGTCGCCTGTGCCTGCGGGGTCCCCGCCTCACCCCTGCTCTCTCTGTAGGGCCACGAGGTCGTTTTGTGTCTTCCAGCTCGACCAAGCTTCCTCCAGAACATCGTGCTGGGTTCTCGGCTCGACTTCTGTCCCTCACGAAGGAGCAGGTTTTCTGTTCCTCCCAGGGGGTCGCCGTCACAGCAGCTCATTTTCGTTGTGTGTTTGGTTTCCTCGCGGTGTTGCAGCAACAGCACCGGGAGTCAGGGGACCAGTGTTTCCTGCTGACAAAACAGGCCGGACACTGGGCAAGGACTCCGCGTTTCCAGGCGCTTTCTCTTACGGCAGCCGAGGATGCTGATCGGGTTGTCCTGTTGGGCACAACGTAACTCGCTTATTTTTTACCCGCAGACTCGCAGCCCCCACTTGGCTGTGTCCCCTGGAACTGGAGCGCCTCCCGTCTAACAGCCGTGCGGGGTGTAATGCTGTGTCATCTCTGTTTCCCTCTAACCCTGCCTTCCTTTGTGGATCTTTATTTTTTGTACGGTCGACATTTTGGTAAAGCCCAAAGTTTCCTTCTACAGCCATGAAATAACCACTGACGCTCCCTGGGCAGAGCCGCTGTTGCCGCCGTTTTCTTTGGGGCGCAGTTCAGTCTGCCGTGGGAGGTGCTGTGACAGGGTCGAGGGCAGGCACAGGAGGGTCCTACAGAAAGGTCAAGGGGACGCCACACCCGGAAACCAAGCCGCCGTCACCTCTGACTTCTGTCTCATCTGTCCTTTCCTGGACGGCCTTTCCCTCTGTGGCTCTCCTCTGTCCTTCCCGTGTGACCCAGCTGCGTGTGGTGCCCAGTCCTGTGGCAGTACTCCCGGAGCGGCCTGTGCAGTCATGAGGAAGTGCGAAACGCCGCGTCTCTAGGGCCCACTGTACTGAAGCAGTTCTAAGCCCCCCGGGGGGGGATTTGCCCAATTATGCCCTCAGGATGCTAGAGCGATGCTAGACCCTTCGGAAGAAAAACGTTTTGTTGAATTCATTTCAGTGAATATTTAATAAGTACTAGCCTTGAGGATGCACAGAGCCTGCCCTGACACACACACTCACAGACATGTGCACACACATGCACATAGTGCCTGCCCTGACACACACGCACTCAGACATATGCACACACATGCACATAGTGCCTGCCCTGACACATACACACACACAGACATGTGCACACACATGCACATAGTGCCTGCCCTGACACACACACACTCACAGACATGTGCACACACACGCACATAGTGCCTGCCCTGACACACACACTCACAGACATGTGCACACACATGCACATAGTCCCTGCCCTGACACATACACACACACACACAGACATGTGCACACACATGCACATAGTGCCTGCCCTGACACACACACACACACGTGCACACACATACGCATAGTGCCTGCCCTGACACATACACACACACAGACATGTGCACATAGTGCCTGCCCTGACACATACATACACACACACAGACATGTGCACATAGTGCCTGCCCTGACACATACATACACACACACAGACATGTGCACATAGTCCCTGCCCTGACACATACACACACACACACACAGACATGTGCACACACATACGCATAGTGCCTGCCCTGACACATACACACACACAGACATGTGCACATAGTGCCTGCCCTGACACACACACACACACACACACACGACCTGTGAACCTATTTCTTTGGATATTTTGGTGGGCGCATGATGCCTCTGCTGATGATTATGGAAGTTCTCAGAAAAATTAAACAGCTTCGCTGGGTTGTTATAACTGGAATGGCAGCTGCTCATCACTTACCAGACTAGGTTGGTCCTCAGACGTTTCCTGCAGCTGAACCAAACAGAACTGGGAGGGTTTGTTCTGAGGCAGCCTGATCTGTGGTTTTCAATCCCTTCAGGCCCAACGTATTATCGGGAGGCGTTGGAGACCCTTGATCATTTCAGTCTTGAAATTCACTGATATTAATGACATCATCGTGAGAGGTGATACTGTGGAAAATTTATCCTATAAAGTTAATTATCATTTTTGATCCAAGTATGGGAATCCCTTATGATTGAAAATTGGAAGTTGATTTAAAAAATGTGCCTGTTTTCCTCCCTTGCCAAAATCTCATAAAATGACAAAATAGATCAGAAAACAAATAATAATAAATTAAATCTGTAACCAAGATAGATGCCAATCTATCAGAAAGGAAGACGAGAGGAAGCTTGAGGCACAGACAGTGGAAACGTGAAGTAGAGGGGAATTCTCCGGGAGTATTAACCGGGGAGCGCGTCGGATTATTAATTGGGGCTTTATGTTTGGAGCTCTGCCTCTGTTTTTCTTCTCTCCTGGTGTTAAGTAGCGGATCGCAGCTGTGTTTACCCACCAACGACATCGTCGCGTGGGGTGCTAGACTGGGAGAGGCGGGCAGTGCCGCAGCGATGCACTGCCCGCCGGGGGGAGGGAGCCCACACACAGGCCGCTCGTTTGTCCCCCTTCATTACTGGAAACGAGCTGCACCCAACAGCGCAGCAAGCGGAGGTTCTCAAACGAAAGGTAGGCCTGTGATCGCAACACACCCCGCAGTACGAGGAAAATCGCCCTGTCCAGGGTCAGAAGAAATAGTCGGGGACCTAGAGGTAATGGAGGGATCAGAAGAAGACATTTAGGGAGATGTAGGAGGTTTTTATTCATGGAAAATAACCTAACACAGGACTTAGGAGATTTATGGTTGGCTTTAAAATTTAAAATGAAAATGTCAGTTGACACAGCTCAGATGTGAATTAGTGGAATGAAGGACTGAGCTAGGGAATGTCCTCAGAATGCCTGGCAAGTGGGTCACTTTGAACGTATGAGAGAAAATGTAAGAGACGGGGAAGAACCATACAAATTCCAACGTCCCTCTGAGAAGAGCTCTGAAAGGAAAGGAAAGAGAAACCAGAGAGAATAAAATAAAGAAGTAATAGGAAACGAGCCTCAAATATGAAAAAAAGAGTCTTCAGGCTTAACGAGCCCTCTGGGTGCCGAGGAAGACGCATCCCTAGATGTGCTGTGAACACAGCATCGCTTGTAATCACAGAAACACACCCCGTAAAGAGCATTATTTCTGATTTCAACGTGGGAGACGGCAGCCAGGCAAGGAAAGGACCGTGAAAATATATTCTCTTCGAATTTAGAGTGTAGATTGTCATTAACAAAAGAAAATTTAAAGTTTAAATATATATCTTTAAATATTAAGGGTAAACACTACAACCACAATGTAGGGTAATATACATATACATTAAAAAAACTCTAAAAGATTTATTCAATCAATATAACATTCAATTAAATTTTCTTAGAGAATCAGGTGAGATTTTATTGAGATCAAATACAATTTTTGCTTCTTTTTGTATCGTGTGAATTAAAAATTTTTTTTTATTATTGTTGAAGGTATTACAGATGTTCCTGAATTTTTCCATGAGAACTTTTAAAAAAGACATTTCTAAATTTGATAAATTCAGCAAAATGCAAGAATGGAAAGAAATAGCAAAACAAAATAACCAGCAAAATGTTATGATAAAAAAGAGGTAACATCTGTATATACATTAGTAATCACAATAAATGTAAATAGATTAAATTCCCCCTTTGTAATATGGGTGGCATAAAAATGATTATAACATATTGAGCTATATCTGGTGATGAGAGAAACTTCTACAGTGCAAAGATGCAGTAAAGTAAAAATAGATAGAAAAGATACCCTAAGGAAAGACCATTGAAAGGAAAGTACTTGGAGTAATACAGGGGGGCAAAAGTAGGCCTACGGTTGTTCATATGGAAAACAATACAATAATTAATAAATAATATAAGAATAAACTCTGTGTTTCATGTACTCACACAATATCAGATGAAATGAAATTCAAAGCAAAAAGTATTAATTAGAATAAAAGATTTCATATTGATATACTAAAGTAACTGAGCAATTATAAACTTTTACATATTTAACTGCATAATTCTGAACTAGATAAAGCTAAAACAAGGAAATATGTAAGAAAAAAATTAAGAGATTCATAATCAGTAGAAAATGTAGCCATACTTTTTCAGAAGACAAAGGATCAAATAAATAAAAATATATAAAGGACTTAAATAGCTAATTAACAAATCGATCTGGTAATTATGTAATTTTATACTCAAATAGAAGATCATGTTGTTTTGAGATACATATGAAATTTTTATACATATGGCCATGTATAATGTGTTTTCTGACAAAAATGCAATAAAATTAGAAATTAATAGCAAATGGACAAAAATAATGACACACGACACAAGATTTAAAAGCACTCTTAACCAAATACCATGCACAAAAATTAAATAAAATTAGACCCTAAACGTAATTATAAAACCTAAAGCTAGAAGATCTAGAAGAAAACATAGGTGAAAAGTCTTGTGACCTCGGTTTAGGCAGCGATTCCTTGAATAATATACCAGAAACATGATCCATAACCAGAAAATTGGTGAGTTGGATTTTATAATATGTAAAAACTTCTGACTTTTGAAAGACTGTTAGATAATGAAAAGACAAGCCATAGGCTAGGAAAATATTATTTGAAAATCACATATCTGATAAAGTACTTGTTTCCATTATATATAAAGAATGCATAGAATTTAATGTTAAGGAACAGCACGCTTAAAAATGGGCAAAAAGTGTGAATGATGTTTCATCAAAGGAAATAAGACAAAGGTAAATAAGCTCATGCAGTGACGCTCAGCATCGTGTATTATTAGGGAAATAGAAATTAAAATCACCACATGCATTAAATGTCTAAAATAAAAAAGCCTGAGTATATCAAGTGTTGACAGGATGTAGAGGAACTGGCACTCTCACACGTGAGAGTAGAAATGTAAATTGCTGTAACCACTCTAGAAAACAGTTTGGTAGTCTCTTAAGGCAAATGCAAGCCAATCTTATGATTAAGCCATTCCACTCGTAGGAGAAACGAAAACTTAGGTTTATGCAAAATCCTGAACACAGATGTTCATGGTAAGTTTATTTGTAACAGGACAAAATTAGAAACAGCCCAAATGTTAGCAGTTGGTGACTGGATAAACAAATGGTGGTATATCCATACAGTGAAATAGTACGCAGCAGTAAAAAAGAATGGACTGTTGGCACATGCCACAACAGGGTGAATCTCAAAATAATTATGCCCAGTGAAAGAAGCCAGAGAAAATGCAGCGCATAACATAGCATCCCCACACTGGGATGAATTTATGTCCCGTTTATAGGAAGTTCTAGAAAAATGCAAACTAATATTTAATGACGAAGAATTTCAGTGATTGCCTCGGGTAGGGACAGAGACGGAGGGAGGGGTAGATTGGAGGGCATAACGGGTCGTAAGCAAATTTGGGGTGCTGATGGAGTCACTTATCTGGATTGTCCTGATGGTTTCACAGATGGCACACATATTTTGAAACTTAAATTATGTACCTTAGATGTGTGCAGTTTACTATGTGTCAGTTATATCACAGTAAAGCTATTAAAATACTATATCCCCTTAGACATCAAAAGAAAGTCTTAATCATCTCAGGTTGAATCTCATTGAAAGTATGTTTTGTTGAGCACTGTGGCCTTTTTCTTGGGTTGCTCTCCTGTAAGGAGTTATTTTAAATAGGTTAAGTCCATATTTGTGGTTTTTTTTAAAAAAAATTGTGACTAGGAAAGACCCAGAAAGAAAAATATCAATTTCTGGGTAATTATATATTGCTGGATTATTAAGATTAAATATGTAAGCACTTAAAACTCTAAGATCAAGATGTTATCAAATCCATCAGTTTAATGTGTAAATTTAAAAAATCTCAATGCTAATTAAAGAAGACAGATTGATCTGTCTGGGCAGAGCAGCACTCAGTTAAAGATTACACGTGGCATGGTCATTATCAGCGTGAGGGACTCCTCAGCATAAGCCAGTTCGCGTCCGTTCCGTAGGGGTCCCCGAGGCCGCAGGGCGCAGCGATCTCTGCCCAACCGGCGCAGGCAGGCTGGTGCGCAGCTTCGCGTTGGTCACTGCAGGCAGCAGGCGCAGGTCTTACAGAGGAGGCGTCGAGGGGGGAAAACCAGTAATAACAACAGCAAGGTGGAAAAATACGTGAAAGAGTATCTGCTTCCGAGCCACATTAGAATGATTATCAGTATTTTAATCCATTTTTGTGTGCACGTAAAACACCTTTCTGTTGTTGTTCAGGAGTCTTTACAGCTCCCGGCGAGCTCCTCGAGTTGATGTCGTGCTTTCGGGGGTACACCTCTGGCTGACGTTTTCCCGTCAGACCCTGTCAGGCGTAAGCAGTGTCATCTTTCCATTTCCATTTTTCCTTGTGTCACTTTGCAAGTCTCAGCAGGATGTCCCGCGGGGGTTGCTGGGGGTCCGTTTATTTGTACTAATATTCTGTGCACAGCACGCTAAGCGGGCAGAACATAACCTACGTACTTTCCCTCTCTGGCCTTTGCCGCCAGTGATCCATGAAGTGGGGCCGTCACATTCTCTTTCTTTGAGGCGATGGTGTTATTTTATTATTTTTTATTTATTTTTAAAAATATATCTTTATTGATTTCAGAGAGACGAAAGGAGAGGGAGAGAGACAGAAACATCAATGATGAGAGAGTCATTGATCAGCTAACCCGCAACCCGGGCATGTGCCCTGACCGGGAATTGAACCCCGATCACCTGGATCCTAGGTCGATGCTCAACCGCTGAGCCACGCCCGGCCGGGCGCGATGGTGTTATTTTAAATGTAGGGTGCATGAACAGACGGCCTCTTTATCTCAAGGCCGTCGCTGGTGATCCGCCCAGAGCTGGCGATGGGGTTTTCCTACTGTTGGGTGGCTCTCACTTACAGTTGTTTTTACTCTCACCCGAGGATGTGTTTGATCTTAGAGGGAGAGGAAGGGAGGGCGAGCGCCCGAGCCTTGGATTGGCCATCTCCCCTATGTGTCCCGACCAGGGATCGAACCCACAACCTGACTATGTGCCCTGACCAGGGATCGAACTCACAACCTGGGTATGTGCCCTGACCAGGGATCGAACCCACAACCTGGGTATGTGCCCTGACCAGGGATCCAACCGGAGACCTTTTGGTGCACAGGACGACACTTCACCCAACGGAGCCACACTGGCCAGGGCTTTGTCTTGTGTTTGGACAGCCGCCGGGGCTCACCTGGGCGCAGTAATTGGGGAAGCTGATGGTTCACCTCGATGGCAGGAACGGCCGGGGCACCTCCACTCTCACTAGTGCAGGTTCTCAGTGCTTTGTCCCTTCCTTCCGGCTCCTCCTCAGAGAGGCTCGGGCGCCACGTAGAGCGAGGTCGGCAGAGAGCCGGGGAGATGTGTGGCCTCCCTGAGCAGAGCCTGGATGTGTGACCCCCTAAAAGGACGGCCCGAGCCTGAGGCAGGAAGGAGAGACGGAGGGGCACGTCGCGGCCTAGCATCTGCCTGGGGGATGTGTCCAGGGAGCCCAATAGGCCAGGTCCCCGGAGGGGCGCACAGGGCAGGTACAGGACGGTCGTAGGCATCTCCGGAACCACCTGGGCCTGGAACACGCCTGACAGGACTCACCTGGGCTCTAGCCCTTTGCTGGCTCCGGGCCCTGTCCTCGTTTCCACTGTGCGGTGGGTTCTGATGCCCAGTGTGAACGTTGCTCAGTTCGCTGATCGGGGGGCCCCTGAAGCAGGAAAATGAGGTCTCTACCCCACTTCTAAATCAAGTTCAAACAGCAAAACACTTCAGTGTCGGTGCTGGAAGGGAACTGCCTGGCGCCGTGGGCTGGCCGGCGGGAGGGCAGCGGCCGCAGAAGAGGGTTCTTGGGCCGGTCCTGGGGCCGCCGAGCTGAACTGGGAGAAGCCCGGGCAGCCCCCTGTCTGGCGTCCCTGCGGGTCCGAGGGGATGCGGCCTGGCGGGTCTGGCTTGTGTGCCGGGAGGGAAATAAACAGCGAGCCTCGGCCCCGTGGCTATAAAAAGAAATGTTTTTTATGATGTGGCCGTGGTTTAAGAGCCGGCTGTGAGCTCTGTTTAGCGGTTCTTCCTCCGCCGTTCAAAACCCAGGGTCCCGCCTGTGTGCCTAAGCTCTTTCAGATGTTTTTATCGTGGGACATTTTCCCCAGGTTCCTCTTTTAATGTGTGGTTTTTTAACTTTTTCTCACAATCTGTTAAAAGATCAGTGTGTGTGAATCTTGACACTGGGATGCGATTTCATGGTTTTAATTTGAACGTGAGTTGCTGCAGCTGGAAGCTGTGATTAATGGTGCTGACCCGTTTGTCACAAAAACAGCCGATATTTTACATTTCGTCAAATACATTGAGACGTTGACTTGCTCTAGAGTTAAGTCGCATTTTATTTACTTCACTTTGAATTCTGCGTGTGATCTGAATTAATCTCAAACGTGTAGATTTGTACCGCGGGCATGCAACTGGCGATTGAAAGTGTTTCAACGATGGTTTGCAAAGTTCCATGTTGAATATATAGTGTTCATTAGTTGATTAGTTAACTGTTTTTTGCTGGAAAAATTGTTCTAAATGAGTCAGTGAGTCTGGGAGTCGGTGTAAAAAAGAGGTTATTGTTGTAAGGTTTAGAAATTCGTTCTTCTCAGTTGCCCCTGTATTTTTCTATACTTCAGCGCATCTGCGTATGTGGTGATGCCCCGGGTGTCCCGCACCTGCTGGCAGGTTGGCAGAGGTGACCACGCGAGGCAGGGCGGTGTCTACAGCTTGTATGTCATCGCACTGCGTCCTGGCCGCGTTTTCCACAGCGGCCCAAGCGTTCTTCTCAGAGGCAGTGTCAGAAAAGTTGTGTCCAGTTTCCTTCATCATTGAGCCCCTGAGTCATGTGAGGCTGGTCGTGGCATCTACCTTGTGAAACAGCAGAATCATACATGTTAACTGCGGTGTTACCTGGTCAGACTCATCCCAGCGGAGAGGAATTGGCCCTTCTCAGGTCCCCGAGGCGCGGCGGTGCGTCACACGGGTCCGCCGGGAAGCCGGCCTCCGAGAAAGCCCTGGGGGTTCTAATTGTCGTAATTCACTGTCACTTGCCCGGCTCCGACTTGCATCGTCCTGGACAGTCCCTCAGAAACGTGGAACTTGCTAGGATGCGCTCTGGGTGCCCATTTCCCGGGCTACGTGCCCCTCACTTCTTCCACGTCTTCCAAACGACGGGGCCTCCCCGCGTCACCGCTGCGCTGCCTTCTGGACAAGTTTCACATCGTGTGGTCCCCTCGGGACGCGTGCGAGGCGGGACGCTCTGCGTGCGCTCTGACCACGACGCGCTCGTCTCTTCCTCAGGCGCGTCTCTCGGCGCCGACAGTGTGGGCGCAGCGCAGCCCCCTCGGTCCACCTCGGATGTGCTGCCGGCACCCCCCGTTCCCGCCCGACCTTTTCCACTCTGTCCCTGCACAGCCGATTCTTTTCTAAGTTCCAGGCTCTACTTGCGTCTCTGTTGAATGTCCTTGTGTGAGCGCTCGCCCACTGCTTCGGCTTGCCAAGGACTTTCTGACTTTTTTATTCTGTCGTCCGACAGATTAGCAGTTTCTTTCAGCTTTTTGCCATGTGTAAATCTTGAAATGATACCGTCCGAGTTGTTCTCCATTTAGGATGTATAGACACGTATCCAGTTGTCTGCCCTGTGCCAGCGTCACGCCCCTGCCGGGCCAGCAGGCTGACTCGCACGTCGTGGCCTCGGGCGCGCAGGGGCCGCGGGGAGGACGGGCGTGGAGCTGGGCGGCCAGCACGCAGCCTGGCGAGGCTGAGGCGAGGTGGGTGCGAACCACTGGGAGCCCAGGTGGGCTGCAGACTGTGGCGGCCCAGCCCCTCGCCCGCGGGCACAGGGCCGCGAGAGTCCGGGCATGGCTGTTAAGTCAGTTACAATGCTGTCTGACTACCGCCATCTGATTTCAACTTGTCTGTGTCTTTATTGCCCGAGGATACAGCAAGAGACTTGTTAAATATTTTGCTGGGATGATCTCATGCTGTGGTATTTCCAGAATGTACCAACCTGCAGGCCGGTGCACAAGGAGCTGAGCGTGACTTGGGAGGACTTCTGAGGGACCCCATGGGCGCTCAGGATGACCTCATCTTTACAGCCTGGGGGGATAGTTGCCTGTTTCCAGTCTCCTGAAAACCTTCCCGTTGTCCGTGGTTGCATAACCGTGCTCAGAGGGGTTCTGTGGTGACGTCCACGTCTCTGCTATCTCGGTGTGTCTGTCATCTGTCCGGATCCAAAGATTGAATTCACTTAAAGCTCCTGATAGACTTTCTGCTGCCTTTAAATTTATTTTCTCTTGACGCTTTCTAGATTGAAAATCGCTCTTTGTGTGTTCTCCCTGTTGTGTTTTTCTTTGCGCATCTGTTCTTAACGTTTTTGTGAACGTAAATCCACGTTTAGCCTTGCGTGTTCTTTGTCTTTCTTGTGGGCTCACCCTCCTTCAGCTCTGTTGCTCTTTAGGGTGCCCGGGCACAGACTGGTTTTCTCTTCCCCGTCTTCCAGTTACTGCATCGACACCCCGAAGTCTCGCATCAGTGGCCAGTTTTGGTAACATGGTCTCTGGGAAACGTCACCCATTTCTTCAACGGTCACAGTGAAATGTGGAGACTCGGACTCTTGGCTCTTTTCTCAGCCACCTTTGCTCTGATCTTGTCCACCGAGTAAGGGAGAAATTGATCGGCGCTGAGGGCTTGGTGGCAGCCGTGAGTCCAGTGGCCTCTGGCTCTGATACCAGGACTGATCTTATCAATAGAGCCCTCCGAATGGGAAGTGGTGCAGTAATTAATGAATCGTTCAGGAATAGCTCTGTGCTTCCTGTACTCCCAGCTGTAAGCCTGCTTCTGCGCACCTGCCTGGTGCCTGGTGAATGTTCCTTCTCATGTGGTCTGTTTTCCGTCCTCAGGCAAATCTATTCTTTATTTAGCCCCAATCTAAGTAAAATTAGTCAGTGGGCTTAGCATCATTAAGTGGCCCTGTCTCTCGTTTTCCTTCGGAGCGGGTCCTTCAAGGGAAGCTGTGTTTAGAAGGGCAGAGCTGACCTCAGGCAGTTTCCGACGCATTAGTCTTGCCTTTGGTGAGCACACCGCGTCTTAATCTTTTTGTGCCCGATCTTTTTGTGCCGTGCCACTCTATGTGGCCCTCTGTCCCCTCGCACTGGGTGAGACATACACACTGATAGTTTAAAGTGAATTAAAATTAATTTCATTTTGAGAGCTCCGCTCGCCTAGTGAGATAATTGGAGACATCCCATAGGATCAAACATAGAAGGTTGGCAATTACTAGTTTAGATTTAATGGTCTCTTTTGCATATTAAAGATGAATGTCTACCATTCCAACACCTCTCTGGGGTCTCAGGCTCTTTGGTCTCTTAAATTTATTGACACATCCCCCCAAAGGGCTTTTATTTGTGTAGCTTATATGTGTCCACTTTTACCACGTTATACATTAAAGCCGATCAATTTAAATATTTTTAATTACTTTAAAAGTAACAGTAAACCTTACACATCAATGTAAACACATCTTTATGAAAATTAACAATTTCCAGAATAAAAACAGTTGGGGATAATGACTGATCTCTTTAGTGTCTGACTTTGTAGAAGACGACTGGATCCTCGTATCTGCTTCTACGTTTCATCTGCTGTTCTGTGTTTTGGGGATAGAGTGAAATTTCACAGATATGAAATTTGAAAAGGGAGGTGTATTTTAACAGCCTTTTCAGATAACTGTTGATAGTCTTTGGTACACCACTGAAATTCTTTAACAAGTGGTAATTTCTTTTTGTTAATAAGTTTTTACTGATTTTCAAGAGACAGGAAGGGAGAGGGAGAGAAAGGGGAAAAAACCATTAATGTGAGAGAGAAACATTGATTGGTTCCCTCTGCCCACACCCCCGCCAGGGACCAAACCTACCACCGAGGTAAGTGCCCTGGCCCGGAATCGAACCGACGACCTCTCAGTGTACAGGGCTGATCCTCCACCAGCTGAGCCCCACCGGCCAGGGCAAGTTGGAGTTTCCTAAAGGTTATTTGCAATGTGCAATCTGAAGGTCACATCAGTGAACGTCCCGTACTTGGTTGTATGGCATCCACCGATGGGTCTTGAACTTTCAGTGCTTTCCATCCGTCCGTGGTTTTGTGTGTCATGCATTGCCATTGGGAACATACTGATTCGTTAAGTTACATGATCTTCCGCATGTTGACACATTTCATCATAAATACCTATCTGTTAATATCACCACCTATCCCATCATTGAGAAGCTGTCAAGATCCCAGGGGTGAGAACACGTTTTCCAGAATTCTAGTTTTGGCTTGAAAACAGAGTTTCTCATTCACCACACACTGTCAGCTATTTCCTTGAAGTTCCAGGCTTCCATGTTCGCCTTCGAGAAAACGTCTATCAGGTACTCAGGCCTGAGTAACCCCAGTGTGTCAGTTGAAATTTCAAGTAGAAACGGAATTCCGTGAGAGAGGAACGAGTTGAGCTTGAGGCTCTGTTGCACAAGCCCTGTCCTCAAAACAAGCGTGTGCTTTGGCCTGTAGCAAAAACGCTTCCTGCCTGCCTCGCATTCAGTCACACAGAATATTGAAAACGACATGCTGACGAGCTAATCTAATCAGCCAAGAATTTTCACTGCTTTCTTAAGTTTATTCTTAGGCGAGACTGGCTTTTTCCTTCCTGCAGACGTGTGGTCGTCTAGGATACGGTGACAACTAGTCCGATGCCAACACCTCTGTTCGTGCGAAGCTACCCGTGGGTTGTTCACCGTTGCTTTGAGCCGTCAGTGAAAACGTCAACACTCTGAAAATTGCCAATAATGTCTTAATATCATTATGAAAATGTTGTTGATCTCTGTGCCTCCTGGAGTGGAGTAAAATACTTCCACATAATAGTGACTGTATTTTTCCTGCTCTCTACTCCTGAGCCAACAGCTGGTCAGTGGCCTAAGTGGACATTGATATGCTGTTTAGGAAGGGGGTCACTGAAGGGGATCCTACCCAGAACCCCGTTTTTGTGAGCACCAAGCAGACTGCTTTTTCAAAGGCCAGTTCCTTGGATCCTTTGTCTCGGAGCCTTGCTTGGCCGTGGGCATCCGCGGTGCCTGTGTGCCCTGGGCGAGCTGGAAGTCCTGGGAGTTCCTGCCTGGCCCTTACCCAGCCCGCAGCCGACCACGATGGGGGCAGGCAGGTGAAGACCCTGCAGCTCCACCCCCCTGTGCTTGGCTCCCGGTTCCTGCAGGAACTGGCTCAGGAAGCCTGCGGGGTGGCTGCCTGCAGCAGTCTCCGGTTGGTTCTCTGTCCCTGTCTCTGTGTCACCCCCCAGCCTGCCACCAGCCTCTCCCCATAGCCACGTGCACTGGCCGGGTCCCCTAGAAGGCGCGTCTTACGGCCTTTGGGAAAGGAAGCCTTTGTTCCCTTCCCTCCCACAGCGTTTCTCGGGGGGACACCTGCATGAAGAGCCCCTTTTCAGGCTCGGCAGTGAGCCCTCTGTGTGGGAGCATGGAGGGTGTCAGAAAGAACAGGAACAGAATTTTTTTTCATCCAAAAAGTTTACTTGGACATGGCTGGTCTAGGGAGCAGGCTTTTCACAGGGAGCTTTGGGTGCCTGTTTCCATGGTTGACGCCTGCACATCCCTGTTCTTTCTTAGCTTCTTGGCTCCACCTTTCAAAGAACAGCTCCTCTAAGGAACTCATCGGAGCCTTTTAACTTAACATGAGAGGAATATGCATCTTTCTGGCTACAAATAAGAAAATAATCTCCTGGAACTGGCTGGAATGATGGACGTTTCCTGTGCTTGCAGAACAAGGCATCCTTGCCATGCAGGGTCGGCCCTGCCGCCCGCAGTGCTCAGGGACCAGCTCCGTCTCCTGTCCTGGTGTCTTCAGGGTGTTGATGAGTCTCTTTCAAGGTTGCTGGAAGGTGGACGCTGTTCAGAGAATCTCCTGGTCACCTAATGACATGGTTGAGCTAGACCAACGGGAGAGGCGGCTCTCTTTGGGCATCTTTCTTTTTATTGAGGAGCAAAACTTTTTCCAGAAGCTCCTGAAGGACCTCGTGGAATCCTGTTTCTCCAGAACTGGATCCTGTGTCTATGAGGGACACAGGCTGGGGGGCGAGTTCCTGGTGTGTTCACCCCCTGTGGTGTTGGGCTGGCCCTGCTGGTGGAGAGTGTGGGCACTGCGAAAGCTGAAATTTTCGTCCGTTTTGTTTCCTTCTGTGCCCCCCTCACCTAAGACTGGGCCAGGTGCCCAGTAAGTATCTGTTCAGGGAATGAATGGATGAGAGGATGGGTGGATGGGTGGATGGGTGGATGGGTGGGTGGGTGGGTGGGTGGATGGATGGGTGGGTGGGTGGATGGATGGATGGGTGGGTGGGTGGATGGGTGGATGGATGGATGGGTGGGTGGATGGATGGATGGGTGGGTGGATGGGTGGGTGGGTGGGTGGATGGGTGGGTGGATGAATTAGAGAATGAATGGATGCGTGTGGTTGAGCTCTGTGGTGTGCCATAGACACCAGCCTGCACCTGAGGACTTGCTATGCTCCTGTCTTCTCTGCGCCTGCTGTGGGCCCTGAACCAGGCCGTCCTGGGTGGTGGCTCTCAGCATGAGCCCTTAGGTCCCCAGGGTCTGCCTGCAGCTTACCGTGCGGTGCTGTCAGACCACGGCCATGAGGACATTTGGCAGTACCCTCCACCCCACGCCCCGGTGGTAAGATGACCCCTTTGTTTTGCGCTAAACATACAAAGTACAGGCCAGATTCGAGTTTGATGGTGAACCTAACAATTGTAAGAGAAGTGACTTTGAGTCATAGAGTAAGAGTGGCCTCCGGCTGCTCTTAGACATGACGTCCTGTGTTTGTTACTCGTGTTCGGTTTGGTTTATGGGCCGGGAATGTTGGGACGTGGCATCCAGCAGGTGTTCCTAATTTCCCCTGTTAGACTTACTTCTCAGGGCACCTGGCAGCTGGGCTGGTGACGCATCCATTTCTCATTGTAATCTGGGGACTAAACTAAGGTCCGCTCAGCTGCACTGGATGTATACCCCCCTGGCCCCACGGCTGGTTTCCACGGCCCCAGCCTGGGTTAGGCCGCCCCTGGCGAACGCCGCTGTGCAGACCCGGACTTCAGAGCCCCAAGCTCCGTGTTTGTAATGGAAGCTGGAAACTCTAGGCCTGCACAGAGGCTGGAGCAGGAGACGAAAGACAAGTGGTTATTACTGGTCTTCTTACCAGTAATAACAATGCATTACTCATACATCACGTTAGGGACAGTGTAAAACGTTACGGCATTTCTCGTTGGGTTTGTTCCATCTACCAGCACAGTCACTGGACGGAGTTGTCATCTTGTCTCACCATTTCAGGCACCTTGTGCTCCTGAATGGGACAGATGGAAGTAGTTTCTTATTGAAAGAGGTGACCTAACAGTCTGGGTCTCTACTGCTTCCCACGTTTTCCCAACGGACGAATGCCCTTAAAACACGCCGTCGGCCGTGGTCGCTTTGTGCTGACGCCCTGGGCACCTGCTAACGCTGTGGCCGTGTTTGTCCCTCTGGTATATTTGCAGGCCGTCCTGTAATTAGTGTACCTTGAACTGAGAGGAATGATGACTTTCTAAATATTTCTCATAGGTCTCTGACTCGCGTACAGCAGGTACTCAGTAATACCATTCGTTGAATTCATCAGTTGGGAAATGTTCCTGGACTTGTTCTGCTGGGGCACCAACACCCACAGGCACTTAGGTTCCTTTTATTCCGACCTGTCCTCCCTCCCCTGGCTCGGGTGGTAGTCGAATCCTTCATTTGGCTTCCTCTGCTTTCTGCTCCATGATCCTTGTATTTCCGTCGCGTTGGAGCCAAGTGTACTCTCAGGAGTGTAACCTTGGGCACATCATGGAGTCGCTTTGTGTCTTGGTTTCCTTGTTGATAAGATGAGAGTGACAGCAGCTCCTACCTCGTGGGACTGTCGTGGGCGATCAGTGGGTGCGTGTGAGACACTCAGCACAGCCAGCGTTTATGTCAGAACCACACTCGGGCGGTTGGAACCGCCGGTTGGCTGCGGGCACACGAGTCGGGCCGCCTCGGCGACGGCATCCTGTGAGCGTTGATGGAGCTCCGTGGAATCGACAGTGACATGTTCCGCACATTCTCATTAGAGGAACGCCCTGTGCGACCCACCCTGCATGTTGGCGACGTTGTGACGGTCTCACGCGTGGGTGCACATGCTCACATCTCTCTCTGGCTTTGCGCATTGACGACCAGGTAACACTGTCTTGACGTTTGCTCCTCAAGCTTATGGATGGTTGTCTAGCATATGGACAATGTCTGCATGTCGCCTGCGGCAGATGCTGCTGGTGTCCTACCCAGACCTCCTTTCCTGGGCCAGTGCGTCCGTCTCCCAGCTGCTGTGGGCCTTGGCTGCTGCTGACTCCCACCTGTACCCTCCCCAGGGGCCTGCCCTTGGCTGACAGGAACTGCCTCCACCAGACACGTTTGGGAGATTATGACATCATGCCCACCCTCCTGCTCCCCGAGTGGCTCCTGGCCAGCGCCCGTGCAGGGGTGTAACAGCCCACCCCCCTTGCCTTTGGACCGGACGGCTTCTCTAGCTCAGCCCCCACCCTCGAGCGGCTCACGGGGTCCAGCTGAGGCTGGGTTTCTGAAGCCACGTCTTTGCTTAGCGCCTCCTCCCGTTCCAGCTGATTCTGCCGCCCTGGCTCCTCCTGACAGCACTGTCTGTAATCCGAGGTACAGTAATGCCGTCGCAAGGGCTGCTCTAGGGGACCTGGCCTCAGGGATCGGCCCTCTCGGTGCCGCCGTTGTTTCCTCGGTTCCCCCATCACCTGTGCAGCTAAGTTCCTCTGTAAACAGTCCATGGCTTGCGTTCCCTCTTTCCTTTGTTTCTGGTTTAATTGGTTTTCTCGGTGGGACCTGCCTGGTAGGCATCCGCCCTGCTCATGTCTCATGTCAGCACAGTTAAGGCTACTCCCCGGTCAGTGCCCTCGATCTTCCCATGCGCCCATTTATTTCTGGAGAGTGCGCTGATGGATGCCGCGGGTCTTATGACCTGGCATTTAGTCTCGAAGCTGGAGTCAGCGACGCCTCCCTCGTAGGGCTGCTCTAAGAGTTATATGAGCCGTTCTTTTGAAAGCAGGTAGGGCTGTGCCTGGAATGTAGGAAGAGCTTGTCCATTGACGCTGCTCATTTGAGAGACTTACTACCGTGGATAAGATGCCGCTCTCTGCTCCCAGAGCACCCAGTGGGGGGACCTCTGACCCTGTACTTTATTATGTGGTCTTGCAATCTGTGGTTTTCTTTTCTACTTTTCCCAGAAAAGCTTGAGCTGCTCAGTGTCACCCGGTGGTGTGTTGGCCCTTCAGGGGCAGAAAGGCCTGATATATAGCATTTACTGTTACTCCTAGTGAACATAGCCTACCCTGTCCAGCACCGGCTTCCAACACGATGCCCCTGGACACCGAGTTGGGAGGGTACCCTGGGCGCGCCCCACCCCACGCCGCGCCCCTAATCCTCAGCACAGTGTATCGAACCGGGAACCTTCCTGGTCAATAGATGGTTCAGATGTTGTTATTAAGTGGTTACAACGTGATCACGTGCACTAAATTGGTGAAATCCCTCGATACCCGATTTTTGTTATTAAAGTAATTTATTTATTTACTTATTGATTTATTTTTAAATCCTCACCAAAGGTTATTTTTCCCATCGCTTTTCAGAGAGCATGGAAGGGGAGAGAGAGAGAGAAACACCGATGTGAGAGAGGCACATCAATGGGTTGCCTCCCACACAAGCCCGATCGGCGGAGCCTGCAGCCGATGCATGTGCCCTTGGCCAGAATCAAGCCCGGGCCCCTTCAGCCTGCAGGCCGATGCTCTAACCACTGAGCCGAACCGGCCAGGGTGGGTTTTGTTGTTATAAGCAGCAAATCCCTCACCCCACCCCCAGACAAATAAATTGCAGACCTCCGGTTTGTGATTTACTAGACACACGAATGGCGGTCGGTAAGCTCACCTCTCCCGGCCTCAGTTTCTCCAGAGAGCTGGACCGGGTCGCCCCCAGCGCTCCCTCTGGTCCCAGAGTCCATGAAGCCCAATCAGTGCGTAACTTCATGTCCTGCCCCCGCACGTTGAGTGACGCCCTGTGTGGATACCGGAAATGCAAAGAGGCCTCGGCTGCGGCCCTGCTGACGAGAGCCTGCCGTGGAACCTGTGGGGACCGTGAGTGTGGTCATGCCACTGTCCCAAAGGCCAGGCTTCTAGTTTATCACGGACGCCAGCACTTCGACACGCCCGGGTGTTGTGCTTGTCTCTCCGACTTTCTAGAAGAGATCACACACGGCTGTCCCAGTCCTCGGTCAGTTTGTCCTGAGGCAGCCTTGACCGGTGTGCAGAGTCGTTCACTGGGGCTCTTCAGCAAGATCTGAAAACGCCCTCTCGACTGTAAGTCTGAGAAGCGCCCTGGCTCTTTCTCACCTGTTTTGATTGGAAAGGCACAGGGAGTGACCCTTCCACTTGGGTGTCGTCTCCCAAGGTCGTGTCCACCTCCTGGCTCGAATGTCTTCTCTGTCCCATCAACCGCGGCCCCGCAGTCAGTTTTCAAAAGCGACGCTCTTCCCAGCCGCGGAGGCCGTTTTAAACCGCGTGTGTTCTGTCTCGCCAGGGGCCGACCACATCCGGAAGTACTGGAGCCGCTACTACCAGGGCTCCCAGGGGGTGATCTTCGTGCTCGACAGCGCGTCTTCCGAGGGCGAGCTGGAGACGGCGAGGAACGAGCTGCACTCGGCGCTGCAGCACCCGCAGCTCTGCACGCTGCCCTTCCTGATCCTCGCCAACCACCAGGACAAGCCGGCCGCCCGCTCGGCCCAGGAGGTATGTCGCGCCGGGCGGGCTGGCTCGGCCTGTCGCGGGGTCGCAGGCTCGGGCCCGACGCCCGTCACCGGGGTACGCTGGGGACGCCGCCTCCGACGTGAGATGTGGCTTTCTCGCGAAGCCCGCGTCGATCTGACAGGAGCTGCTGTTCACGGGCCTCATTCCGCTCGGGGGGCGCAGACCTCATTTCCTAACCGTCCAGAGGACCCGTCGGGATGCTCTCCTCATATTTTAAAGGCCGGTGGCCTGGCGCTTTCCCGTTTCTCCCCCCTGCCGCTCAGGTGGGGCGCTCTCCCCTCCCAGGGAGGCGGCGTACTCCACGCATCCCGCATCCCCGTGCCACGCCTTGTCCCCGAGACGCTCGCTGCTGACCACGCAGGGGGCCCTGCATCGGCCAGGCCGAGACGCGGGCCTGGTCTCGCGGGTTCAGGGCCGGCGAAGGCGTTTTACTCCAGACCCGTCTCATCTCCTTGTCCACTTTCTTCCTTGGCCTCGGTCGCCGCCCTGACAGCAGCAGTGGATCCCGGCAGACTCAGCGCCTCGCCCAGCAGGGCTGCTCCGTGGGACCCCGGTAACAAGATGTGCAGATAGTTTTCAGAATTAAATTTCAGCGAATCCCGCTCTGTGCACAGTGGAAGGAAACCGCCTGATGGGTTCCTCTCCCCATAGCTTTCAGGATGTGTCCCCTCCTCCGGAAAATCGGGTGTTTCCTCAATGACCTCCAACGAGAGGGCTGGGAGGGTGACCCGGAGCTTTAGTTTGGAAAGTGGCTGAGCAGACGAGGACCTGACGTGTCCTGAGCGGCACCCCCAGGCCCTGTCCCGAGCCTGTAAATGGGAGGGAACAGTGTTGTTTTTATTGTGAGTCGGATTAATACGGATTATTTGCTTTGAAGTTTAGTTCATGATTACAAGGTGCTTTGCTGGAAATGTCAGGATGAGTTCGCGTGGGAAACGCTGTGCATTATACACATAACACTTCGTACAGATACTCTCGTGACGCGTATGTGATGAAACGCGACCTGAAATACTAGATGTAGTGCAAGTGGCCACATAACCTCAGATCACTCCATTCAGGTTACGCGCAATCGCTGAAAATATTTTTTTCTTTTTTGATTTTAAATATAAGAAACTGTTTCCCTGTTCCCCTGAGACACCGCAGAATTGAAACTGGCATGTCCCTTGCACCCAGCGTAGGCCTCGCGCTGGTCCTCGTAGGAAGAAAGGCTGCGGCGCTGAGTGGAGGAGGCTCCTTTGCGTCAGCGGATGGTTTCGGGGTGCGCGCTGAGTGTCGGCTGGTTTCGGGGTGCGCGCTGAGTGTCGGATGGTTTCGGGGTGCGCGCTGAGTGTCGGATGGTTTCGGGGTGCGCGCTGTGTGTCGGCTGGTTTCGGGGTGCGTGCTGTGTGTCGGCTGGTTTCGGGGTGCGCGCTGTGTGTCGGATGGTTTCGGGGTGCGCGCTGAGTGTCGGATGGTTTCGGGGTGCGCACTGTGTGTCGGCTGCCTGTCTCTCCCAGGCAGAGGGCAGATGTCTGGTTCATCTTTTAATAAGACAGAGACTGTAAGTGGAGAGCAGTCGTAGATGTGACGTGAAAACCTAGATTCCAGGCCCGCACCGCATGGACACGACTGACGTCCTTCGTGCATCAGTTGTAAATGAATTTTCCTCAACTCCTCTGCTCGTGATGGCAGCTACCAGCCGAGGACCGTTTACCGTGACGCGTTTCCCGCGTGTGTACACCGGCCACACCGAGGGCCTGCGAGCTGTCATGGGTCCTCGGTCAGGTCCCGTCACGGACCCTGGACTGTGTGACAACCGAAGCAAGTGCTCAGGCCTCGGGTCTGTGGGGGAAGGAGGGGCGGCCCCTGTCCTCCCGCTGCTGGGACGCCCGGGCTCTTGGCGTAGCCTCAGGGTGCGTGTTGAGACACTCCAGGAGTGTTTCAGGAGTTAAGTCAGTACCTTACCGTTAGCGTAAAAATGGAACTGTGAAACTGAATGTTAAACTTTAGAACCTTTTTTTTTATACGTCTTTATTGATTTCAGAGAGAGAGGAAGGGAGAGGGAGAGAGAGAGAGAAACATCAGTGATGAGAGAGTCACTGCACGGCCCCTGCTGGGGATCCAGCCCGCAGCCCGGGCCTGCGCCCTGCCCGGGAATCGAACGGTGACCTCCTGGTTCATAGGGTGACACCCAACCACTGAGCCACACCGGCTGGCTTGAATGTTAAACTTTTTATAAACAGTAACCTCAGGGTGTGTGGGAGCAGCAGCGGGGAAGAAGAGGGGCCCGACTGAAAGCGGAGCCAAGTCCCCGCTGCTGGGAATACGTTCAGAAGTGGCCACCTTACTTTTCTTCCCTTATCATGAAGGTATTACATGCCCTGGGCTGTGTTGCTTTTAAACATTTTTATTCACTTGTACCTGCTAATTTGTGTGCACTTTGTAGAATTTCCAAATGCTGAAAAGATGGTGCTTTACTCTGCACAATACCTGTGAATTTGGGGCAAAATCCTGTTCTTTCAGAACCAAGGGAAATGCTTTCGGTTTACCAGAAACCCCTGAACAGTCCTTGGATGCCGCCGAGAAAAGACGACTCACAGAGGCTCATCCCTCCTTCCTCCCTTCCCCTCCGAATTATTACATTTTGTGCTTAATGTGTTATGCAAAAATTGTGCAATTATTTATCCTGACACTGGAGTGAAACTTTTAGAATTCATTAGTCATTTCATGAGAAGACTGCAATGCTGCGTTTAGAAGCCGGTGGAAGCCAGCGAGACCCAGAGGCGGGAAAGCTGAGTTAGCGCTGGGCTCCCAGCGGGATGAAACCCAGCAGGAAGCCGCGGATATTTGGGTCTGTCCTCTGTGCTGTGAGGCTCTGTTTGGGGGGAGAACTGAGTTCAGACAGAAAGACAATGGTTAAAATCACTTCGTGAGCCGCAGACAGAGGGCAACATGCCCGATTATTTTATTGCCCTTTTATAAGGCAAGTGGGGTCTTGCACAGGGCAGTCCTCCGTCTGCAACACACCTGGTAACGACCTGCTTGAATGCAGCAGAATTTTAAGATTTTAACGTCTTGAGAATTGATAGTAGAAACTCCCCCCCCCCCAAAGCAGCTTTTTATTTTTTATTTATTTTTTGAATAGGAAAACACTGGGAGGAGGAACCCCCTTCTTTACATACTGTCCGAAAGCCAAGCAGTTCTTGCAACAGATGTTGGTCGTAGTCACTTTGGGGAGGTGTAGTTAGCATAGTTTTCCAGAATTTACTCAATCAGCTAGTTTTCTCTATAGAAAACATAACATAAAAATCTTAGACTTATGTCATGGGGCCCACGTGAATCAGGGAAAATCCTGGTCTAACTTAAATGATAAAGCTTTTAAAATGAGAGTCATCTGAAGGATGATTAGGTTGTTTTTTATTTGTTTTGATTGTAATTGTATCTAATTTGTTTTATAGCCCCCAAAGGAGAGCATACTTCGGTTCTGAAGTTATATGATAGATCAGGAGGATTTTATGAGAAGTTAAGTTAAAATAGTAGCCAATAAATGTAATCCTATTTCCCTCCGCCCCGCTGCCGACCATGAGGCTGTTTCCTCCTGGCTTTTCAGAGTCTGATTTTCGTTTCCTTGAGCAACTAGCACATCTTACAAAGCGACACGTTTTGTCAACGTGAAAGAACTAGCCCATCCTTCCAGCAGTGTAATCTGATTTGATATTTGTCCATACCCTTAACCCAGACGTATTTAACTTTTTCTGAAGTGCCGTGTTTACTATGTCCAGTGTTTTTCATTAAAGCGAATATTAAGAACTAGGGCAGCTGTGTGACACAGATGTTTGAAGTGGGAGCATGGGGCCGGGTGGCACGCTTGGTTCCCTGGCTCGTTAACTGTAGCACAAGAAAGCCCGGCCTCTGGCGGAAGGTCCGTGTTGAAGTTCAGATCTGCGGTCACACACGTCTCAGTTTTCATGCAGTTATAACTCCGTTTACTGTGTGATGTACATAGAATGTGTGTCCTGTTCCAAATGAACAGAATATAAATGTGAGAGGAGAATTTGCAAGTATTTCTGTCAAGATATAAAAATTACTTTTTTAGACTATGTTTTGTTTTGATTATAGATATTTGTATCTTTGAACAATACTTTCAATATTCAGTGTATCATGAATCGGTTATCTGGTTCTCACCTTTTAGTCTATAGGTGTCTTCTGGAGAGAGTGCTTTATGTTACTTGTTTATTACACGTCATTATGATTACTTCTTGATAAATATTTCTACATTGTGTACGTTTCCTGCTCCTACAAAGGGTCAGAGAGCATTTTGAGGGATTAGAAATGCTGGACAGTGTTTGTCTGTGAACAATAAGCTTCTGGTTTAAACTTTTATTTTATATTCTGCTCAACAGTTCTTTTGGTAGCTATGTGAGGCAGCAAATATCTGATTTTACATGACAAATTTTTTATTAGAAAATACAAAGCAGTGTTTAAATCACATAAAATACATAGCTTAATTTAACATTACTTTCTGCATATGGAGTGAAACGTGTGTGTTTGCAAAATAACCATTACAGAGTATCATATACTTTAAACCTTCGAAGTCTTCCAAGTCTCCTGACCTACCTCTGGCAGCGGCTGAGAATTCTGATTTGGCTTCACGGAGAGCATCGCGCATACCTATTGTGTGAGCAGCTTGCAGACTCCCTTCTGGGACGCACACTTGCTCTAAAACGATATGAGACGCACGTTACTTTCTGTCCATTCCTTACAGATGGGCTTCGCTCTGTTACAGTTGAATCTTGGGGGAAACAATTAGCGGTTTGGAAGCCAGTTTCCCACTGAATGACTCAGGGACCTGAAATTGTTTACTAACTCGCAAGAGAAGCCGAAAGAGCAGCCATTTCCATAGTCAGTTACAGAGGCGTCGTTAGTGCAAATATATTTTACAGAGCAGCTCTTAGCTGAGAATACTGAAACGGCCAGAATGTTTATTTATTGCACACTCAGGGAATTTTTTATATGCATTCCTTGAAAAAATTAATTTGTATATTTGGTCTCACTGATTCTAAGTCCAGCCACTGGGCCCCACCACTCTCGGGAGCTCTGCCTGCTGGGCTCGCACCGCCGGCCTGTTGGAGAACGTGCCCCGCCCGCTGGAACCCGACACAGTCCCGCTGACAAGCACAGTATCTAGGTGGGGTAACAGAGGAATGCGTTAGAAAATGTGGCGTTGTGCGCCCCAAAGAGTTCGTTACTCTCTCTTACAAGACCTCCACTCCTTTCCACTTGCTTTCTTTATTCAGTCCACGTATGTCTTTATTTCGTGTAAAGCCGGCAGATTTTGGAATCTCTTGTAGTTCCTACTGGTACTTGTTCCCCAACCAGGCGTCTGAGTGCCCCACTCCCCTCCTCCGCCCTCAGCCCTGCCCCCCCTCTGCCCCCCGCTCTCTCTGCAGTTCTCCGAGGCTCCAGGCTGGTCCCTCCCCAGACCTTCCTCTGCCCTGTGCCCTGCCCAGACCAGGAGAGCGGACTCCCTGCTGGTTTTCATGACACCCACCTTAAACGTCAGCATGACCTCCTGGTTCCTTCTAGTGTCGAGTGACGTGCCCAGAGCTTGCGTGTTGCTGTGCTGGGTCCTTGAATCCCCCTTTCTCACTCATGTTCATCTGGCTCTGGGAAAACTACTGAGAGATCACGAGTCCCACCCAGTTGTCCCGAGCACCCATGGCCAAGCCAGGTGCCCCCCTGACTTCCCCAGGCACCCTGGGCTTGTCCTAGTCATGACATTGGACTCCATGGCCTGTTAACTTTCCTCTCTACCCCCCGGATTATGAGCCCTCTGAAGGACGGGTGCGGCTCGGCCAGTGGGTGTCTCTGAACGAGCAGGTGCCTCCGAGTCCTGCCTCACGCGCTTCCCTCCTGGCTCAGCATCACCACCTTCCTTGGGTTCTTGCTCTCTTCACCCAGCCTGACTCTTCTGTTTCTACTCATGAATAGAAATATTTTCCTTTTCTTCTATGTCAGGCCCGAACTTTGATTATTTCTCCGGAACCACACCTTGATGAAACCTCACCGCTCTCACCCTGTTCCTAGTTTTAAAAACCTTGAATCTGTTAATTCTGTGTTTACAAATGTCTGTTTTCGAGTAAAGTCTGTGCACTTACAGTTGTGTTTGTCCGCTCGAGGGCCTTGCTTACAGCAGGTTACCACTTTCTTCCCCAGATCCCTTGTAGAAAGTGTTGGGACGTCGTCTAACGTGGTTTTAGAAGTTGCCTGTACTTGCACTACACAGAGCTTATTCCTGCGGCCGGCGTCCCAAACTGCCCCTTACCACTTGTTTCCAGACGGGGAGACCGGCGCGCAGGGAAGCTCCTGGGAATGAACACTGGGGAGGTGCTTTTAAAGCAGCGAATTCTGTTGAATGAAAACAAATCCCACTTTAGAATTAATAAAATTGTTTATTGCATTTGTGAAACATAGAAGGATTTTTAAAATTCTTCCCATTAACACTTTCTCTTCCTGCTTGTATCTGAGTAAAACACTATTATTTCCTGGGTCTTTTTGACGCAATATGCATTTGAGGGGTTGTACGGGTGAATTTCGCCCTCTCCATCTGTGTTTCAATTTTGTATTTTGTAAAAATTAGTATTTCATTAACCCTCAGTCAACAAAGGCAACAAGTGATTCTGTAGATGTTCGCAGAACCATGTTCTTGGCCCTTAGGTCCCTTTATTTATTTAGGGAAAGAAAACTCAGTTTAACTGCACTTTCCATCGCTTACACAGCCAATAAAACATTTGTCGATTTAAATTAATTTGAGGATAGACACATAGTTAACGTCAGTAAAGTGCTTTGAAGATAAAAAGCACAATAAGTGTTAGTTACTATCATTATGATAATTATTATCATTATTATTACATAGTGTCTGGTGAAAGCACCTTCGGTTGCTCTGGGACGGCTGGGAGCAGCGAGGGGCTGATCCGCTGGATGTCACCCAGGACTGAGATTCGGGCATCGCACTTTGGAGCTTTGTTCCTTCCTTAACAGATCGAGGGATGTGTTTGTCGATTCTCTTCCCTAGAGAGAAACAGACCCCCTGCAATGCAGACGGGGCAGACTCCTTTCGATAGGTCGGATGTTTTCTTGTGTAATTTCTAAAACAAAGCCTGAGGACTAAGTGTAGGTCTTCCGAAAAGGTTCTACAAATGTAGGCTTTGATTTCTACATAGTCAGAACCCTTTGTCAGGGAATTATTCCTGAGTCGCATAGAGCTTCGATTGATCATTTTATATAATAAAAATAATAGGGCATAATTATGGGAAGAAAAGATGAAAATTTAATTTTATTACAAAAATGAAAAGTAACTAAGGAGTTATAGGAATAAATACAATTAACTACATAAGTGACCTCCTATAAGAATATTTTAAGGGAGATTCTTTAGATTACTCTTTAGAGAGGAGACTTCAGGATTCAGCCAAATTCCTGACAAGATGCTGCAAGGATGGTCATCCCAAGTCAGAGACAAAGGAAATACTGAGACGTTTTAACAGGCAAACATCTGGAAGTCAGGTGAAGACGTGAGCAGCAGTCTGAAGAAGACACCCCCTCATATCAGTGCAAATAAACAGAAGGACCAGAGAGAGGAAAGAGGAAGGTGCCTGGAGCCCATGAATCACAATCGACAGCCCGAGGCTGTTGAGGGACCAGTTGCTGGAGCGATGGGGAGGCCATTCAGAGTGAGCAGCGGCCAGGGCCCAGCGGAGAGCGGGAAAGGCCTCGGCTCTGCGCGTTGCGTTGGAAGAATGGAGAGAAGGGACGAGGGGATGGGACAGCCACCGACACCAGCCCAGTTTTCAGGCAGCTGCACAAACTGTAGGCTGTACTGAAAGGTCCTGACCAGTAACCACAGCCAAGCCGACTGCACAGAGTCTGGGGCCAGCAGCGTTGTAATGAGGCCACCGTCCTTGACTTAAAACGCAGGTAAGAACAGTGAGAAGGTGGTGGCGGTGACTTGGAAAAGCTGTTGGGTTAGTGCCATGGTGACAAGCACGTAGTCTGGCTGGTCCTCAAAGGACAGAAACACATAATGAAAGATCCCGGCTCTCGTCGTTGGAGACGGATGGAAGGTCTGCCCCTTCGAGACAGGCAGCCTCCCTCCCACTTTGCCATGTTCCCGCTGTGCCTGTGACTGCGTGGGCCTTGGATCAACGCAGTGGCCTCGATGCGGGCAGTGGCCAGGTGCAGACTGAGCGCCCCGGGGAGACGCTCGCCCCCTTGGCGCATGGCGCTGGTGGAAGTGAACCCTCCGCACCTGTCGTTCGCCTGCAGAACCCCTGCTCCCTTTTGCTGACTGGCATCTGGAATCTCACTGCTTTACTTGCTCTAGTAGCATCTCTGTGTAGAAGTCCGTGTTCAAGCACAGACTCGATGACGTAACTGTTCACGTCCCTTGGATGTTTCTGTCTGGAGAGGAGGGTGCGCAGTGGTTTTGAGTGAGGCTGTGATCCGGCCAAGTGGGGAGGTCCCGCCGGGTGTCACCTTGCAGGTGCGTCCGTCCCCTCCTGCGGGCCTGCTGAGGTCTTCGCTGCGTCCGCTCTCCTGGCCTCCAGTGGGGAAGTCGAGTCCACTGTCTTTACAACACATTCCGAAATCTGAATTTATGCATGTTTCTGCAGGTTTGGGCAGCAAAAAATACCAATTTCCCATATTTCTATATTGACTTTGATGTTCTTTAATTAAAGCTCAAGTTTAGACATCTTTCTGTTTTTCCTTAATTAGTAATGGCTTTTTAATAACTTTTATGTTAATAAGCAAATTAAGCTCATTTTTTCGGTCAACAAGGGAAAACAGACTTTGAGGTGAGACATGAGATCACGGGATGGCTTGAGCCTGTTCGGGTTCACAGAATATTTTATTAATGCCACTGTGCTCCCTCGTCTGCACTTCACTGGAAGCTCTGTTTCCCCTCCTGTGGGGTCAGACTTCAGCAGAGTTCTCTGCTCTGGGGACACAGCCTGTCTAATGACTGCGTGTGGGCCGCCCCCTCTCTAATTATTCAGAGCACTCGTTCAGCAGTGGAGATGCCGGACGTGTAGGATGTTTAGTTTAAGCTGTACTCACTCCATCTGAGGCGCTAGACATTGCTGTAGTGGTAAAACAGTAGACTTGAGTCTGTGTTTTCATAGTTTCATCTGTTGAAAACGGAATACGGAATCGTCAGTCCTTTAAACCTGTTCTTACTTGGACTCTAGTCAGTCGAAATTCTGCCATATGGCTCTCCAGCCACGGTGAAGCGGAACTGAAAGATGTAAGCTATTAAAATTGTCATGTTTCTAAGACGTTAAAGCAGGAGGTCCGGCCGTAATTCCTGGGTTTACTTCCCTGAGATTATTTTTAGAGTAACAGCTCTTCTCTAGCGCAGCTTGTCCACAGATTCCTGCAAGTTTCTTACAAGCTGTGGTTGAGATACTTGATCTCGGTCAATCACGATTATAGACTAGCGTCCTCTAGAAATGCACGTCTGTCGTTTTCACGCGGATCCCCTGGAGTATTACATAACCTTTCACAATCCATTCAGTCTCGTCTTAGTGAGTAATCGGAATGATTAGTGCTTACCGACCTACCTACCTGTGTGTCTGTCTATCTGTGTGTGTCTGTCTGTCTATCTATCTATCTATCTATCTATCTATCTATCTATCTATCTATCTATCAATCATCTATCTATCAAATCTAAAACCTTGTGTTTGAGATAAAAATGGAAGCCCAACAAATGAGAGCATTACTGCCCGAGTGAGGCAGACGCCACCTCGAGCCCGTGATGGCTCCTTGCCCGTGGGCTGTGAAGGTGTGTAGGCCGACCTGCATTTTTTGTGCCGTGAGACTGACTGCCCAGCACACGGACTGGCTGCTGCCGGCCTAGGTCAGGTGCTGTGGGAATAATAAGGAGAGTTGTGTTCAACAGAATAAAGGAACGTTAGGGAGACCGAATTTGAGCTTTCCATAGGCGCTGCCCTATTTGTAGATACGCCTGCCTACCCGTCAACTGGCCAAAGGACGTATCCCAAAGATGAATGACACCGTGGTTCAGAATTTTAAGCATATTTTAGTGTTTTTTTAATTTCATTATTAACAGAACAACTGTGTTCATTCTTGCAGCCAGTGTGTCTTGCACCCTTGCTGTGTGCCAGGTACTATGCAAGGAGGTGCAGAGATGAACAGATCTGGCCCGTTTCCCCCAGTGCCTGCACGTCACGGACAGTGACGGTCTGTTGTGGAGAGGCGATGGGATGTGTGCAGGGCGCCGCGGGGACAGCAGGGACACGGGAGAGACTGACGCTCCTGCGAGCTGCACGTGTGTAGTGCAAGGTGTGTCTCACATACATCGTATCCGCTAGTTCTCTGGACCGTCCTGGGAGGCGTGGCCTTATTTCTTCACCTACTTTATAAATGAAGGTCCCAAAAAAGTAAAATAAATAAATAAATAAATAAATGAAGGTCCCAGAAATGAAGGAAAATTGCCCAGGATCCACCAGTCAACTGACCCAGGTCGTTGACATCAACTCGTCCGCCCTTCTCAGTCTCTGGTCATTGACTTAAAAAAAATAACAAAACCCTATTACCAGATTTTTCAGTTTTTCACTTACAGTTGGCACTCACTGCGCTGTTCGTTCCGGTGTGTTCATTATCAGCATTCATGCAGCCGCCAGAGCCACCTCCCCAGTGAGCCCGGTACCCACCCGGCGTCTTGCATAGTTGCCGCAGTATTATTGACTATATTCCCCGTGACTGTTTCTATAACTGGCAATTTGTACGTCTTGATGAACTCAGTCTTTACTGTTGTCATTAAAATACAACTCAGGTGCGTCTCACAAACTTTATTTAGAATTGTTCTTCTCTGCCTCAGAAACAGAAGTGCATTTCAGGGACTGGAGAAAGGTGGCCGTTTGTAAGGGGAGCGGAATGAAAACCTCGTGGAGGCTCGTCGGGGTGGGAGTGGGATGTGGTGAACGTCAAGCTGAACGGGTGTGACACTCGCCGTGGCGGGTGGGAAATGTCAGGCGGCACTGCCCCGCCCGCGAGCACGTGTGCGCCTGTCCGAGAGCCACGGCGTGTCCCCGGGGCCTCGTCTGAAACACCTTTCATGTGTCTCACTAATTGTTCCACAGACTAAACCCTGCGCAGAGCCCGTCACTCCTGAGACCACACGGGAAACAGATCTGCACTTCACGATGCAGATTTTCGAAATGCGTGTGTGTTTACATCCACATAGATTCGCACGTAAAAGAACCTGTTTCATAGCAGACCCTGGGTATCCCTCAGGATATAGTCTAAACTCCCCTCTGATGGCGAAGTCACTTGAACCCTGTGCAATGTTGATACTTACGAGGGAAAACAGTGCTTAAAAGTCATTTCTGCACATTTTCCAGAAACCGCCGTTTTATTTCAGAGGGGCCTTGCTAACCCACCCTAATGGGCCTTGGAGCGGCCAGACGAGGTGTGGGAAGCAGGTTGTCCCGCAGGCGCCCCCGCACCTGCTGCCCTGGGGCACTGAGGACCCGAGTGTCCGCTGCAGGAAGCCCCAGCTCTTCATTTAGGGGGAGACAGCGATAAAATGGAGTTGCTGACGGGGGCCCAGCATGTGGAGGGGGAGTCAGGTGACCCCACAGGCTCCTTACCCAGGGGCCGAGTGCTGCCCTGTGTTTCCAGCTCGTGCTGGGCCAGGTCTGGGTGCTGGTTTGGCCTTAGCGAGCCCTCAGGCTGCAGCCGGCACCCTGGCCTGGGCGGGGGGCTCGCTGTCAGGACGGCCGTCACATTTGAGGTGTGTGAAGGAGGCACGGCCCCCCGGACAAGCCCTCGGTGAGCCCTCGTGTTCAGCAGTGACACGGTTCTCTGTCACTGCCCAGAGCTCAGTCACGCGTCCGTTCGGCAGGAAGGGGCCGCATCTTCCAACCGGAGCCCAGCCTGCGGGTCGGCCACTCATCCTCGAGAACCCTTGCCCTCTGTCTGCATCTCAGCGCCTGTCAAGTGTGTGTGAGTGGACGGGATGTGATTATGACGCCCTAAGACTGTAAAAACACTCCCGACGTGTGCTGGTGCTGTCTCCTTACAGCCAAGACTTTGCGTGTGTGACGTATCGTGTGGCAGGAAAAAGTGATGAAAGTGGAAACAGTATTGTGTGGAGCTTGTTTTTCTGTTGAAAATACATCTAGATTTGAAACCTGCCGTCACATGATTTGGCAGGAGAAAGGTCAGCCTGACCGTGTGCGGGGTTGGGGCTTTGGCTGAGACCTGGTCAGAGTCGGCTCTGGAGCCGAGCCCAGGCAGGGAGGGGGGAGTCCGAGGAGGCCTGGTGGCCGCCGGACCGTAGGGCCCAGGCTGCAGGGCCTGTAGGGGACAGTCCACGGCAGACGGCTGATACTCTCGGGTCCAGGGCGGCCACAGAGGCTCTGTCATTGCGGCAGCCTCTGTCCTCCTGCCCTGATGCCGTCTTCTGGCTTCTGGCCTATGAGCCAAACAAGAAGACCTCCAACTTTTTGACTTATTTTTATAAAAATTATTTTATATTTTATGCCCTGGCTGGTGTTGCTCAGTGGTTAGAGCATTGGCTGGAGCACCCAAGGGTTTCGGATTCAATTCCCGGTCAAGGGCACAAACCTGGGTTGCAGGTTCCATCCCCGGCCCCGGGGGGGGGTGCCTGCGGGACGCAACCAGTTGGTGTGTGCTTGTCACATCCATGTTTCTCTCCCCACCCTCCCCTCTACTCTCTAAAAATCAATGGAAAAATATCCTCAGGTGAGGGTTAACAAAAAAAGCTATTTTCTATTTCATGCCTCGTTGCCTGTTTCAGTGTGTGTTTGTCTAAGGGCTGGAGCGTCTGCTGCGTCCATTCCTTCATTTCCCCTTTAGTGTGTGCTCCTTGGGCACCTGCCTCCCCGCCCAGGCGACCGGCTCTGCTCGGCGGACCAGCCCCTTCTCTCCTGCAGGATCGACTGCAGCAGTCGAGGCTCCTCTACAGGAGCCAAGAGGATTCCAAGTCAGTTCTGGGCATTACTTGGAATAAATCTATGCATAGACCTTGACAAGGAGACCACTTCTATACATACATTTTGCCCCGAAAGCTCTAGGCTCAGCATCACCGCTTCCGTATCCAGTGCTGTTTTCGTTTAAGGTTCAGCAGCCTGCCCGTTAGCCGCCTGTGAGAAGCTGGGGGTGGGGGCGGGATGTACGGAAATGCGTCTGACTTGGGGTGTCTCGGTTTCCAGGACCCCTGCCAAGCGCTGGCAAGCCCAGAACGGTAGAGCTGGCACCGTCCCCGCGCCCCCGCCCTCGCGGCCTCCCCGCCAGACGCCTGTTCGAGGCGTGACCTGGATCCCTCGCGGGCCTGCTCCGGCCCGGCCCGGCGCACTTCTTCTTTTTTTTTTTTCTTTCTGTTTCCTCATCTTTTCATCAAGTCTCGCTCGGTCATTAAGTTAAAGAAATGCTCCCAAGGCCGGTGCCAAAACGTCTCTGCCCTTCCCCTCCGTGGCACTCGCCCAGCTGGCAGACGACAGGTGGGCGCGCCACCTGGGGACCAGCCCACTTCCCGAGCAGATGGGGTTCACTGTCCGGGGACGGCCCACACGGGGCTGCGAGCAGACGCTCTGCAGACAGTGCCCGCACCCGGATTGCCCCTCGCCCTGTCTGCACGGGTGGTGGGAGGTCTCCCGCCTAAGACTTCCAGCCTTTTAGCTCCTGAGAAATCAAGTCCCCGAACACTAGGACAGGTGTAGCTGTGGAATTTGAACAGTGACCCTAAAGCACAGGCCTGTGAAAACACTCGCCAGCGTTTGCCAGAAGGTGGTTTGGCTGGCGCTGGCCGTATGGACGCTGGAAGTGGCTTGTCACCTCTCAGTGGCACCATTTGGATTTAAACTCCTTTGTGGGGAATGATCGTCAGCGTCCCAAGTGTCGAGGAAGCGGTTTCTTCTGCGGCTGCCGTATTTCCTTGTTTTGTTACAAATAATTGAAGAAATGTGGAAGTGGCTTCGTCTGATTTCCAACCAAGTACTTAAAATGTAGAGGAAATTTAATCTAGTGAAACTTGTTTTTCAATAAGAAAATGCCAGTGCTTGCAGTCCTGCCTCCCAGCCACAGACCGAGCATTAGGGCACGTGACTCACGCGTGCCAGGGAGAGGGTGCAGGGGCCTCCTCGGAGCAGCCCCGCACCCGGCTGCGGGGAGCTGCGGCCTGAGGCCCCCTGAGGAGGGTCCACGGCTCCCTCACTGTTCCCTCTCCCCCCGCCCTCCCGTGAAGTCACGGAACATGTAAGAACGTGTAGAGCATAACATATGTGTAGTTTAAAGAGTATGAACTCGCAGGCCTGTGCCCCGCTGCCCACCCTGGGCGCACAGACCCGCAGTGCCCGGTTCGCCTCTGCGCCCCTCACTCCTGCGCCGCCCCCAGCCCCCAGGAACCTCCGTCGTGGCTTGTGTGTTGCCACTTCTTTGCCTTTTACACTCTGCCACCTGCGTGCGTCTCTCCTGATATTCGCTTGCAGTGACTTCCAGCCCGCGAGCCGCAGGAATTTCTAAACACCCAACACCTGACTGTGTAGTCGGGCACTGGCCTCTCCTCGGATTGGCAGATAAAACAATAGCCGCCACCACACCGCAGCGGCCGGGTGGGAGGCGTAAGAACTGTACCTATTTTTTGTCAGATCGGCAAAAAATCCATCTTTGGGTGTGCGCAGGTTTTGGCAGTCGGTTTACAGGTGAGCAGTTAGTGTCTGAAAAAGGCGGAAACGCGCCGGTCGGCTGCCTAGCTGGGCCCGCGTCTTGAACGTGACGGAGATTGGGGGTCACACTAAACGTGTTCTTCTGAGCTTTTCCTGTTTTCGGCCTTGGTCGCCTGTCTGAGATTCAGCCGTGTTCCCCGGGGCTGCGACCCGTTTCTCGTCGTTGCTGCGTCCTGTCTGTCACGTGAATGTGTCCCTCTCCTGTTGGGGACGTTTCCGCTGTGCGGATTTACAGGCACCACTGCCGAGCGCGTCCCTGAACGTACCTCACGCGTGTGCGCCGCGTTTCCCGGTGGTCGTCCCCCGGGGACGCGCTCACAGGGTAAACGCATTCAGCCCCGCGAGGAGCTGCCCAGAAGTTTTCCAGAGCAGACACAGCCTCCCTCCTGCTTACCCGTGTCAGCCTGAGGAATCATCTGGCTTTTTACTTTTGCCTGTCTTCACATTTTCTAACCGACTGTTGCTGTTGAATATAAGAAGTCTGTATTTGTACATTGATTTTCATAGCTGCCAAATTTGCAGAGTATTAGCAGTTATGACTTATCTGTACAATCTTTGATTTTCCTGCGTGTGCGATCCCATCAGCGAGTGACGGTTGTCTCCTCTCCATGTCCTGCGGCCTTGCCTTGTCTTCCTGCGCTGACTCTGGTCTCCAGGACGAAGACAGGCCCCTGTGACAAAGACTCGGTCTCTGGGATGGTTTAGAGTGGGACTGGCTACCAGGGGAGAGCCCTGAAACCTTTCCCTTCAAGTGGAACGTTGGCGGCAGGCTGCTTATTTATTTACGTACTTATTCAGATCCAGGCCCCTAACCCAGAGAAGGGTGAAGGGCGCGCTTGGGAAAGGGGTCCTCTCCTGCTGGGAAGTGGGTTTTATTATGAATCGAGGTGGACATTTATCAAATGCTTTCTATACTATCGAGAGGATTATGTGGTTTCTTCCCTTATTAATAGTAACCTATTAATGTGGTAAATTGCCTGAATTTATTATCTAATATTTAATCGCCCTCGCGCCGTATTGGATGGGATGGCCACGGAAGAGATGTCAGGAGTTCTCTACCCTTAATTAGCCTACAGTCTAACTGAAGAGACAAAACATGATTAAAGAGAAGCTAATGGTGCCGCGAGGGGAGTTTGTAATTATTTGCCACATTAATGAGGCTTTGAGCTCAGTCAGCAAGAACCGTGGGTCTGCCGTGGGCTGGGCCGGCCTCCTGGGGGGATCCTGGAGCCGAGGCCGCAGTGGCTGTTTCTCTTTTAGACGCTGTGACTGCTGCCGCTTCGATTTACCAGATCCCCGGCTTCTTGAGATTTTAACACAGTCTCGGGCCTCGTTCCCCGTGTGAACGTTGCTGCTTCGTGAGGTTCGTTGCCCCTTGTCTGACAAAACCACCCTGAGAGTGCTCGGTTCCCAGCCAGTGGCTCGCTGCCGCCCAGTGTTCGGGTCATTAGTCCCATCCTGCTACAAAATAAGCTTCATAAATATTTGGACTTCCTTCCCCTAATCAGTGGCTCGATCCGCAGGGCTGACTGGGAAGAGTAGTAATTGGGAGCAGGTTAACTCAGCAAACGCGCGCCCAGGACCCGGACAGGGCTCCGCGGGCTCAGAGCTGCCCTCGGGCCGCCGGCCGCCCCGGGAGGCTGGGGCTCAGTGGGACTGCGGGGCGCCGCTGGCCGTGACCGGGGGAGGGAGTCTCGCTCTCCTTCCCTTTGGCAGTGATTGTGCCTCGTGGTCTGGGCTCCTCTGCCTTCGAGAAGGCCGAGCGGGTCCTCCCCACACTGCCCGGTGGGGCGGGCGCTGGAAGCCTACTCTCCAGTGGCCAAAACAGGTTATTTTCCCCGGTTTTCTTGAAAAGCTCTGTGTGTACACACACCTTTGTTCTGTTGTACTTGACCTAGTCCTGCGGCTTTTCTTTTGTGATTCTTCACTCTGCCTTTCTGCCATTTCAGTCATACACCTGCTACCCACAGACCTTGGTCCTCACAGCTCCTCGGCCGTGAAGTGAACGGTTTTCTTTTCTTGGTCTTCTGTGTTTCGCTCTGTTATCTGTGCTCAGTTTTGATCGTCTTCCGTGTGCTTTCTGGAGGCAGCCACGCTGGTGGGCCGTGTGTCTGCCACGTTAGCATGAAGATGGTCGAGAGCGGTGCCCGGGGTGATCACATCTGTGGTGACAGTCAGCTGATAGGCACAGCGTCAGGATCGCGCCTGACGTTTGGAGCCGTCGAACCTCATTCCTGTCGGCCGTCCTGGGTAGCGGTGTGCCTGGCCCCCGCCGCTGGCACTGTGAACATCTCGTGCCAGCGGAACCGAGTCGCGCGGCTGCCCCCCCGCAGGCCGCCGTGCCTGGGAAATGCCCCCGCGGCCGGCGTCTGCCGTTCCCTTGGCTGCTTCCCGAAGGTGGAGAATTAAAAGAACCCAACCGTAGCGTGTTTTTGGTTTCTGCTATTAAGGAGATTGCTAATGTAGCACAAAATCATGGTTTAGTTCATTTATTTATTTTTTAAAGTATGGTTTTATTGGCTTCAGTGAGAAGAAGGGAGAGGGAGAGAGAGGGAGAAATATCCATGAGCGAGAATCATCGATTGGCTGCCTCCTGCGCGGCCCTACTGGGGCTTGAGGCCTCGTCAAACCAGTGACGTCCCGGTGCCCAGGGGGACACTCAGCCAACCGAGCCACCCCGGCCGGGCTGTCACGGTTCAGTTTAGAGACGCTGAGATGTCGCCGAAAGTTGTCAGCAGTTCCCTCTGAGGTTGCGTGACTGTGGGTTCAGCCACGGCTCCTCTGCCTACCAGATTTACAGTGAAAACAATCTATTAACCCAGCTTTGAACAGGGTTTGAAATGGATCATTTAAAGTGTAAAAATTATTTGAGTATAAAATATGCCTTCACTTTGCTGTGAGATTCCTCTCCTCCCTTGTATCTCCCTGATTGGTCCTTATGTTTTCAAATCACGAAGCCATCTGCCTGGAGGAGCTCAGTGCTGATTTTTGCAAAAAGCAAACCCAGAGCCCGGAAAACGAAGGCCCGATTCATTGTACTTACCTTCAGGCCAGGTGCCTCACTTCTCTTAACCATTCCGACTTCTTTTAGTTCCTATTTTAGGGGCTGATGCATATTTTGCGGCTAATTAGCCACAGATTTCATGCAGCATCAGGACGACCTGGGGATGAGTAGCAGGCTGGGGCTGGTTTTCTTTGCTTCTGCCTCCCGTCTGGAGGGTCACAAAATGGACCCCACTCAAGGTCAGCAGTTACCACGGTAAGAAACCTCGTCAGCCCAAAGCCCGAGGAAATTTACAGGTGACGAGTGTACATTTAAGTTACCACAACCTACACGTGCAGGAGTTCCATCGTTTCAGTGCCCCTTCCCCGCCTGTGTGTCCTAGGGTCTCTCTCGGGCCGTGAATCGCTTCCCTAAGGCTCCCGGGAGCAGGGTGAGGCTGTTTGCACCTACAGGTGCTGGAACTGAAGGGCCACAGGCGGGATTCTTTTTTTAAATTTACCTTTATTGTTGAAAGTATTACAGATGTCCCCCTCTGCCCCCCATTGATCCCTCCCCCCAGGCCTTCACCACACTGTTGTCTGTGTCCATGGGTTATGCTTATAAACATATAAATTCTTACGTTAATTTCTCCCTGCCCCCTTACCCGCCCCCACCTTCCCGCTGAGGTCCCTCCGTCTGTTCCATGCTTCTGTGTCTCTGGATCTATTTTGTGCATCAGTTTATTTTGTTCATTAGATTCCACGTATGAGTGAGATCATGTGACACTTGTCTTTCTCTGACTGGCTTATCTCACTCAGCATAATACTCCCCAGGCCCCCCCAGGCTGTCTCAGAGGGTAAGGGATCCTTCTTTTTTACAGCTGCATAGTATTCCCTGGTCTAAATGTCCGAGGAAATGCTTGACATGATTTCAGTCTTCTTGAACTTGTGGAGACTTGTTTTGTGACAGACGGGGTTTATTTTAAGCCTATAAGTTCCAGTGTGATAATATGTCCAAATCTCATTAGACCTGACCCAGGCTGGTCTGAAGTGTCCAGTGATGAGGCTCATGTGTGGTCCCAGGAGCCTCAGGATACTCAGTTACTCGTAAGGCTGGCTGCCCGGAGACCCTTCCACCTCCTCCTGCGTCCTCAGTCATGGTTTCTGCGACCAGCCCCGGCCGTCCTCCTAGTGCAAACCTTCCAGGAGAATGGAGGCACCTGGAGTGTTCTGAAGGTCGAGGACAGCTTCATTCTGTATCTAAGAACACAAGTTTTAGAACTTTTTGTCTAATAAATTGTGCAGCAATTTGCATGCGACTAAGTGAAGGGGATTTTTAAATATTTTATGTATAATCACCAAATGTTTTAAACCGATACTGCCCTGGCCTGTGTGGCTCAGTGGTTAGAACATTGGCCGGTGCACTGAAGGGTCTCAGGTTTGATTCCCAGTCAACGGCACGTACCTGGGTTGCAGGTTCCATCCCAGGCCCTGGTCGGGGCATATGCGGGAGGCAGCCAATCAGTGCGTCTCTCACATCGATGTCCCCCCCCCCTTTGTTTCTCTCTCCCCCTCCCTTCTACCCTCTTTAAAAATCAATGGAAAAATATCCTCGGGAAAGGATTAACAAAAAAATAAAAATAAGCCAATACCAACCAGGCTGTTTGTAGTAAAGGACTGATCCCCACCCCCACCCCCGCCACACCCAGCGCTGAGCAGTACTTGGGTCTGTGTGTTCAGTGAGGTGAGACTCCTGGTCCCACGTTTGGAAGTCGTGGCCACGGCCACTCCGTCAGAAGTCCCTCAGTGCCTGTTCTCAGCTTCTGAGCCTGTCACAGCCGGGGACTGGCCTTGTCTTTGGGTCACTGCTCCAGGCAAAGGGTAAGGAAGGGAGACCAGCAGGAGTGAAGAGTAGGATTGATAATGCCACGAATCGAATTCTGAGGCTGGTTAAATACCATTAAATGAAACAAAGATCAGTCTATGACATATTTGATCCTGATCATTTCCCAAGCCCTCTGCACTCCCGGGCTAGGACAGTCCTTCCTTTCTGGTGTCCGCACGCTCAGGGACGACTGGACAGGGCGGGCGTGTCGCACCGGCTCCCCCAGAGCGAACGAGCTCGGCTCTGCCCGAAGCCCAGCACCCAGGACATAGTGCTTCTGTAATTTCAGTGAGGTAGCTCCTCACATTTCGTGGTTTTTATTAAAATCTGAGTATACATACACGAGGACTTTAGCCAAAGAAATATACCTGAACCATAAGACAGCTTCACGGAGGGTTTGTAAATACAGCCACTCCCGCCCAATTACTTTAAATCATGTTCAGTCTCTTAGCAGCTTCCAGGATGATGTTTCTCAGCTCCCATCACACCCTGAAAATGTGCCTGCGAGAGTGAAATCAGTTGCAGTCCTCTCTGCCAGAACGGGGTGCCACACCCTTGGCAGGTAGGCGATGTCTCCATGTGTTTGCAGAATTACTGAGCATTAGCACTCGGTCCTCCAGAGAGGGCTCAGCCCTGCCCCAGCCCACATGCAGCAGTGCCGCAGACCAAGCAGCTCTGGGGGGAAGGCAGTGCCAGGGCCCCCCCAGTTTGTGCATGCAGGGAATTGGGGGTGAGCGTGGTGTTGAGGTGGAAGGGCCGACATGGTGATTGTTTTTTCTGTTCCACTTTTCTCCTAAAGAGGGAGAGAGAATGAACTGAAATAGACCACTGTCAGTTACAGCCTCTGGATCCTCTCCCAAGAAAGTCAGCACCACTGTGGTGGCCCCAAAATGATCCTGCTCCCCCACCCCTCTGGGAGCATCCAGATCTCTAAGACTGGACAAGCCCAGGAGTAGCCTTGCCCCACCCAGCTGCTCCATCAGCCATCTGTGCACTGACTCTCGGCTCCCAGGCTGAAGCTGGCGTCCTGCACGGCCTCCTGGGCCTCCTGTGGGTTTGGTCACACAGGCGAGTGCCAGGGCCATGCACCGAGGTGAAAGGTGCAAGGGGCTCCAGGGCCCCTGGGCCCTCCCCCGAGCCTGGCCTCCGCCACCTGCCCCCCTGGAAGACTTCCTGACCCCTCTGAGATGTGATCCCTCCCCAGGACGGGTGCTCAGCCCCTGGTTGCCATGGCACCCTGGCTGTGGGGATAACCAGCCCACACCACTCAGTCATCTCGTCTGTGAGGCCGAGTCCCACACACCCACCCTGCTCCTTCACTGGACCTCAAGATTGATTAGGAAACCTTGGTTGAGCCCTAGCAGGTTTGGCGCAGTGGATAGAGCGTCAGCCTGGCGGACTTGAGGGGTCCCGGGTTCATTTCCGGTCAAGGGCATGTACCTTGGTTGCAGGATCCATCCCCGGCCCTGGTCTGGGCACATGTGGGAGGCGACCAATCGATCTTTCTCTCCCTCTCTCCCCCTTTCCCTCTCTCTGAAAAGCAATGGAAAAAATATCCTCGGGTGAGCATTAAAACAACAAGAAATCTTGGTTGAAAAATGAACAGCTGAGCAGCGTGATGAACCTTCCTTAGGTGGTGCTGGCCTTTGAAACAGGAAAAAACTCCCATATTAAACAGTTCTCAGAACCTTAGATGTTGTGCAGACCTCACGGTTCTGTCTGACGGCCGCCATGTGCTACAACCATAACCGATGATTTACGGTGCGAAGCTTTGGAGCTGAAAGTTTGGCAGCTTAGAGACCCATTGTGTGCTAGATGCTTATTAACATAACAAATGCATTTCTGGAAGCTCCTAAATACAGAGAAATGATTGTTTATTTTTGCTGTAATTGGAGATGTTTTTCTCATGGAAAAACTTTGACCTGAAGCGGCAAAATGTGTCACATTTAAATATGTCCAGATCTGTTTCATTGTCATTGTCCATCTAAAATGCATTTAATCCAAAAAATAAAAATAAATAAAAAGTAAACTGCATTTAATCTTCGCAAGGCCACCCCTGCAGCTAGTGAGGCGAGTGAAGACACACTTCCCACAGTGTAGACTGTTCCAGAAAAGTACTTACAACTGAAGTGGGCCCTCAGTCCATCCCGGTCGCACCAGGAGCTCTCCCTGGTTCCCCGAGTCCCCACTGTGTGAGCGCCACGCGGACCCAGGGAGCACACGCTCGCCTCCCTCTTGTTCCGTGGCAGACGCCGAGGTTCTTCACCCATCAGCGGAAGACAGCGATTCCCCCGGGGCAGGGTCGCGGCCTGAAGAGCTGCTTCCTTACGATGACACCAAAACATGCTTGGGAGGGTTCCTCCTGGCAGGTGTGTGAATGCCCCTGAGTGTGTGGTTTCCGAAGGGATGTAGCTCAGCCACGTGGCGACTCGCCCTCAGCACCCGTGGAGCTAAACGCTAAAGTCAGCTGCAAGGAAAGCCAGTCCACGCTCCCTTTGGCGGCCTTTCCGGACTCTGAGAGTTGCTTCGTGTCCAGCAGGGCAGTGTCCCCCTCCTCCCCAGGTTGCACAACAGGCAGCCGTTGACTCGAGTTCAGCGGTCAGGTCGAGTAAGAAATACCCAGCTTTGGCCTGGCCGGTGTGGGTCAGTGGTTACATGTCATCCCAGGTCCAATTCCCCGTCAGGGCACATGCCCAGGCCTCGGGCTCCATGCCCAGTAGGCAGTCCGTCGATGGCTCTCTCTCACATCAATGCTTCTGTCTCTCTCCCTCTCCCTTCCTGTCTCTGAAGTCAATAAAGATAGATATTTTTTAAAAATTTCTGTTGATTTTTTTAGAGAGAGAGGAAGGGAGAAAGAGAGAGAGAAACATCGATGATGAGAGAGAGTCATCGATCGACTGCCTCTTGCAGGCCCCCAGTTGGAAATCGAGTCTGCAACCCGGGCGAGTGCCCTGACCAGGAATCGAACCGTGATCTCCTGGATCCTAGGTCGACGCTCAACCGTTGAGCCACCCTGGGCAGGCGAAACTTATTTTTCTAAAAAAAGAAATACTCAGCTTTAAATATTAGAATCACACACTGGTGAGATTCTCACAAGAGGAGGCCCCGGAGAACCGAGACCCGTTGAGTGGACTCATGTTTTCCTTCCCAGAACATGAACACATCGGCTGGGGGGTGTCAGACAGTCGGTTTGCTCTTTCTCGAGTCTACAGGTTTGTGATACAGCCCACCCCAGTGCTGCCCCCCGGCTCAGGAGTGGGACCCCCTGGAAATAGTTATTGCAGACAGATAGACTAAATGCTTTTTGAGGGCTTACTGTAGTTGAAACATTTCAAACTTAGGCTAAGTAAAAAACACACAAGGACCAATAACTAGACGTAAGAAAACTGTATAATACATACGCTTTCATGAATGCCGTAAAAATCTGTATTTCTTGACTTACACTATGAACTGAATCGTGGGCCCTCAAAATCCATATGTTGCAGCCCTAACCCCCAACGTGACTGTATTTGGGGATAGGGCTTTTAGGAGAAGGTAATCAAGGTCAAGTGAGGTCATGTGGGTGGGGTCCTAATCTGATTGGATTGGTGGCCTTTGGAGAAGGGGAAGGAGACCCTTCCCCCCCCCACAGCCTGGAGGATCAGCCTCTGTTCTCTGTGCCACCCAGTCTGTGGCATTTTGTGGTCACATCTGAGCTGACTAAAGCAACTTATAGACTTGAAATTTAAAAGGTTTCAGGTCCCCACCTTCTTCCATAAGTGAAAGGAGTTGCCCGGCCTCTCTCCCCGGGTGACAGGACAGGGCGTGGTCTCCTTCAGCGCCTGCTGAGTTGCTCTGGTGAATGAACGTCTCAGGATCTTCCTTTAAATCCCCATTTGATATTTATATTTTATGAATTGAAACTATTTTGAGCATGAGTATTTATTTTAAATTAATATTTAAATACTTGGTTTTAACATGTTTCCATGATTATGAAAAAAAACTACAAAACTTTAGGCTTCTGTGTTTTTTCCTTGGGGATGGTGAGGACAGGATTCCAGGAAAAATAACTTTGTAGCCATGTCTAGATGCCCACTTAGAAAATCGCTGATGGGCTGAAATCGCCCACCCCAGAGGCACCTCTGAAGAATTGTCATGAAGATGAGAAGCTGGACGAGGGATGGATTCCCTGAATTCTGTGCCACGTGTCAGCAGCAGCACCGAGGGCCTGTGGTCGGCAGCAGTGGCCTTTGTGTCCTCCCTCCTCCTGACTCTGCCTCGCTTTTGTGAAATACGTAAGAATTTCTAACCTTCAGGAACACTTCTGTTTTAGAGGGCACCCGGCTCTGTGTCCCTGTGGAATCCCCGGGTCCCCGCTTCCTGGAAATGACACCCTCCGGAAGCGCTTGTGAACCCAGTGTCCCCACTGCAGGGCCTGGCCGTGGAAAGTGCTCATAGACGGTTGTTTCTTGAAGGGTTAAATTACTACACATTTTAAGTTTGTTTTAAATCTTTGGTGTTCTAACGCAGGTTACATCACCGCCTGTACCCTTTGCCCAATTTTCCACAGGCTGTCGAGCTAATATCCATGCATCCAATTCATTTAGGAAGAATACCTAGAAAAGGAGATTTTTAAAACTTCTTTCTTATTGACAGTTAATTTTCCTATATTTAAAAATAAAAGGAAGGGTACTCAAAATGAGTTTTAGAACGTGTCGATGTTATGTAGGTTTGTGAGTGAAAAGTAATTTTCAGGCAGTGGGACTTTGTGTTACTGCTTAATTTTGGGACCTACTTGCTTGGTGCCTGGTTCCCTTCTAAGACTCCTGGTTATATTCAGTTTTCTTTCAGCTCTTTATTCTGTGGTTATTGGGTTGGACGGCTTCGGTTCTGCTCAACAATGGGTGCTTTGAGGAGTGAACTTCAATGCATAATTATCCAGTGAAATCATAGGGAAGCGATGAGATGACAAAAAGCCAACTTATTTTCAGTAACTAAAAATAATGCTACAATATAGGCATTAATCCATGCTTGGATATTCTAGCATCTGACTTTATCCCGCTCGCTTTACTTATTTATATGAACTTTAACTTAAAATTATGAATTTTTATAATACTACTTGCTATTTATCTTTCAACATCATTTACTTTTTAAAAAGTAATACATTAAATCTAACATTTTAGTGAAATCCAAAACCTACTGAGTCCTTTTGAAGTTAAATAAAGGCTTGATAGCAATTCATTTAAAGCATTCTTTTCCCTCTTTGTCACTGTAGTGAAGAGATACTGTATCACAGGACTTCATCGAATACAAATTTGAAACTGACAAGCTGATTTCACACTCTCGGGGTTCACTCTTGTGGTAAGTTAGCGTACATGTGATCATTTTTCCTCGTGATTTCATATGTTACATCCGTTGAAGCATTTTTGGTAGTTGGAAATCACGCTCATTCTAATTGTTGTGTTTAGAACACGTGCAGCCGACCTTACTTTAGTGAGAATAGTCACCTCCGTGCTCGTGTTAGGAGCTCAGTCCTTGCGCAGGAACCCGTTTCGTCTCGTCTTGTGCGGGTGGTGGGGGGGGGGGGGGTTGTTGGACCCTTAGGCCGGCCAGTGCCTTTAGAGCTAACGGATGTTCGGGTCCCTCCTTAAAGGCATCTCTGTAGACGTTGACACTGGAACTCATTCCTACGAGGGAGCCGCTGGGCTTCGGTGGGCATCCCTGGGCGATGTGAAGGCTTTGTGGGCGTGTTGGTGTCGCCTGTCCTCGTGGGACGTGGGCTGCTGGATGCCGCGTGGTGGGCGTGGCCACTCTCGTTCCGGCTCCTCCTACACTCAAGGCTTCGCAGTCACTTCGGCCAGCCTGTGGAGCAGGCACCATGTACATTCTCAGCAAAGCTGGTCTGAGGACTTGGAGTTGATTGTGACTCATTGATGCTGAGGCACAAAGTGGGTTCCCCATCAAGAGAAACGCAACAGTTCGGGCTTTTAAAAAACTCACTGAACTTTTTTATACAACCTAGGGGGGGCGCTATAAATAATACGGAAAATTAAACTCAAAAGAATCTTATGTGGGCAATTCCTTTAAATACTTTCAATTCTATTGTTTGAAAGAAATAAAGAGCCTAGAGCTCACTTAGATTTGTTGTAATCGAATTAGCCTAATTCAAGACACTCTCATAGTGCATTTTCCCCGTGGTGCTTTGTTAATTACATCTTTTGAAAGGAATGGGCTCTCAGAGGCCAGAATCCCCAAAATGTTCACAAATGTTGTAAAACGTCCTTTGAAATGTAGTTAAAATCCGATGTCACGATAGACCCCTCGCCTCACCCCCCCCCCCCTCGCCCGGAGGTGCACACCTCACGTCTTTGTCAGTTCACCTGGGTTGGGGTTTCCAGTGTGACACAAGGCTGGAAGGCAGCCTGAAGCTGGCTGCCAGTCGCCTGGGCTGGCTGCTCCATAGTGTCCTTCAGACCCCAGCCTTTACTTACTCGTCAGTTACGTGACGAGAACCCCGCAGGACCACGTAGAGCACGTGCCTGAGCATTTCCCCCTTGGGTGGTGAGTTCCTCCCTGCCCCGTAATGTTTGACACAGGACACACATTTCTGCGGACCTTTCTAATACAACATGCCTGGCGGTTTGGAAGGTGGGTTGCTTTGCTGTGAGCTCTTTATATTCTCTCAAGTTTCTGAGTTCATTTTGGGGGGGCTGATACTGCCACGGGGTTACCAGTCACCACGTTGGTCTCTCTTCGGTGCCTCACCTTTGAGAAGTTTAATGAGCTAACGGTGAATTTCTGTTTTGTCCTGAGAAGACACTTTCTAAGGTGCTTCTGTGTAATTTTCTAGATGGTCCTACCACGATTTTCCTCTTTCAGCAGCAGACACCCTTAAGCATCTCAGTTTGAGAAAACATCCCTTCGTTCTTTGCATTCCATCCGAAGGCAGGTCAGAGTTTGGAGATCTCAAGTGAATGAATGACAGTCACCTAATGGGCATAAGAAAAGTTGACTCTTAACTTCTCCCCTTGAGCTTGCGTTGATGGTGATGAAGCGTAACTTACTATCTTGGGGGTACCTGAAACACCCCTAATAGCACAGAGCGTGTTACTGTAAGGTAACGAGGACTCGCCACCCCCTCTGCAGCTGCCAGGCTGGGAGGGTCTCGCCAGGACACGTGGTTAGGTGGCGCTGGACCGCTCGGTGCCGGCCTCTCCGCGAGCACAGGCCCCTCTTCGGGAGCAACCTGCCGGCCCCGTGGTGCCTGGGCCCAGTCTGGAGGGTCTGCAGAGGACCAGCGCTGCCGGGGACCCAGTCGTCACTGCATTTCCTTGGCTCGTGCTGTTTCACCGTTTGTGAATTGCGATCATATACTTCCAGGATCTATTAGAATTGACTGTCTTTTAACAAAGAGGTAAAACAAACAAACAAAGTAATGTTTTGGCCTCAGGAAGATGATCTTTACAAGATTCTTTCTCTCATGGTGGCTTAATTCTGTGGCGAGGTCACCTTTTCAAAGACAGTTTATAATCTGCTCTTTGTCACTGTCGGAGTTTATCAGAAAGGCTTTCGTTTTGATATATGTCGTGAGTAAACCTTCATTGCACACCTTCTGTACCCCCTGGATTTCTCAGTTGGCTGTTGAGTATCTGTGAGCTCTGTGGAGGGGCTCATTCCTCACCCCAACCCTGTGGGGCGTGTGCGTGTATAAATAAGACACACACACACTTATCCAGATACAGAATTTATTATGGGTCGATATCAGAAACCTAATGAAATGTAATAAAAGACAAACTGCAGAGTTAGTCTACAATTCCCAGTCTGTCCAATTCCAGATCTTAGGCTCTTAGTCCATATTAATCACTTACCACATTTTATATGGTGCTTAAGTTTATAATTTAATATAACATCCTAATATAAAATAATAAAATTAATTACAGCTAAGCTTATAATTTAAATACGAGGTTAAATAATTATGGCTTTAAAGCCTCACATAAAATATATTGTAGTTTATGTAAAAATAAATATATTTTGTTAACTGGAGCAATATTTTGTCCCACCATCTGTCTGTCTTTTTATTCCGGCTGCCTTGTGAATAGGTCTTAGTGGCCATTATGGAAGAATCAGGAGGCATGTTAATAGAAACCTCATGTAATTCCCAGTGAGGAAGCTTCACGTTCCTTGTTCGGGTGGCGACAGTGACAGAATTGGGGGGGTTGGAAGAACTGCCCAAGTTGATTCTCTGACTTGCCAAAGATCACGAACATGGATTTTTACCATCTAAATGGTGAATTCTCGTAGCTTCTCTGGGCCGGGAGACTCTCTCATTCCGCAGTGTGGCCGTGTGGTCACCCCGGCTCTTCTTGTGCTTCTCTGGTTCAGGGCTAAGCTGTCTGCCCCGCCTGTTGGGGGTTTTTCCGAAAGTTTCTCTTGAGCTTGCTGGATGCCACTTAGCTTACTAAATCGATATTTCTAGGCCTTTCTGCCCCATGAGGTCATAAATTGCCTACAGGGTGTAACAAATAAGAGACTAAAAACATGGTTATTTTGTGAAAATCGCTACCATTTGAGACATTGGATGGATGAAAGGATCTCACTTAATTTAAAGTTATTGTATCTGCTTATACTGCACATATTTTTAATTTGAACATGATTGTACCAGGTAGAATTTAAAAATAAGGCTTTAGAGTCAAATAGAGAAGACCAAAATTAAGAAGGAAAGAGATTTATTTTACTCTGTACCTGTAATACAATGAAATTAAAATCTCACGGACAGCTCTGAAAATGTGTGCCTTTTCTCAACAACAGAGCAATTTGTCTTTTATCTTCAGCGGAAGACAGTTACGCTCACGCAGATTCAGGGCCTCACGCGTCCCACTCGATAAAGCAGGTACCAGTGAAAAGCCGGCTCCCGCCTGGGCTCTTCTCCCCTCTCCTCGGTGGATTTTAAGGCTTCCCTTGAATTTGCATCACTTCCCTGGCGATCTGCAGTCTGTGGACCGTGTTATCCCCAGTCCGCCCCTGTGGAAGGAGAGAAGGAATACTAATGACCTTGGCCAGCGTGTTTGAACATTCGTTACGCGTGAGGCAGGTAACCTCACAACCACACCGCGCGGGGCGTGCAGCCACGGTCCCCATTCTGTGGACGGGGCTCAGGTCGGAGCCCGAATACCCATCGGTGTGACTTACAGACATGAGATTTCCCCCCGTAACCACTTGGGAGCGTTAGGATCTCGAATGGATGTAGTAAGGGTGCTGATCAACGATTAAACTGCCAGGCGAGCTAGGGGAGGCCGCGGCGTGAATATCCAGATTCTCGCCCCGGGAACAAAGCAGCTCCTCTCGGGCTCCCCTCTGCTGCCGGCGAGTTGAGAGCGGCAGACAGCACCTGGGGAGACGCGCCCCACCTGGTCCCCGAGGTGGGCCCTGGCGTTCCCGCCGCGCTCCTCGGGAGCCTGGAATGTCAGCGGGGCCAGCGAGCGGCACCGCAGCCCAGGTGAGCGCCGCGCTTGCAGGTCCGGCCGCATTCCCACCTGGCCGACGCTCACACCTCCAGATGTGAAGGTGCTTGTTACTGCGAGTCCGGGCCACCTCCACGTCTCGCTGCCTCTCCTTTAATCAAGGGGACTCGAAGCGAGAAAACATTTCCTTAGGGTTTAAATGATGTCAGCAATTGGCAATAGGAAAAAGGAAATTTAATCTGGTCTTTCCCTTTTATGAGCAGACACCGTGGACCATCTCCGTCTGCTTCGCCCCGTGGAACGTTGTTTACCGCTCCGTGGGGGGCCGGGCCCCGTCTTCCTGTGAAAGCGTTTTCTCAGCCACCTTCTGAAGAAGGATATTAACACTCTCTGTCGAGCCCTGGATTTTAGTACATCGCACACCACGCGCGTTTTCCCCGGAGTTGGCTCCTCCCGTGTGTGGCGAGCAGTTCCGCTTCCCCGTGTTTACACAGCCGGGGGCAGCCGGGCAGTGTGTTTTGTCACCTGCCGGCTGTCTTCTGCAGAGCTGGAGAGTTTACGAAGAAATAGAAAATATGACTTTGAGCCCTTGACATTTTAAAACAAATGTACATATTGTTAGTGACAGATTGCTAAACTTGGCCGCGGACGCTCGCCTTGCTTCTTGCCAGAAGTGGTCCAGATGTGCGCCGTTCCCCCGCCGCGTGTGCGCGGACGCGTCTCACCCGCGGTCCGCTCCGTGGCTGCAGGTCCCAGCTCCTCCGCGTCAACCAGCGTTCCGAGCAGTGCTGGCCCGGTAACGTGTGTGAAACGTAACGACCTCAGAAAGGCACGTACGGTTTGAGGTCGTAGCTAAGTGGCCAGGCAGGTCGAGCGTCGAGAGAAGACGCTGACAACCCCGAATCTCTGGGCCCCTGCATTTCAGGGGGAATCTAGGGTCCCAGCTTCAACGCGTGGCTCCATTTCGCTGAGTTTCTGAGGCGTGTGGACCGAAGGCTGTGTGCACCCAATTAAACGGTCACAACAGCAAACGAGTAACGTTTCCCGCGAGGCTATTTGTTTTGGGAAGGACGTGGGAGGGGAAACCGTGATGCAGGGTGAACTGCGTAGGCGGGAAGAGGCCCTTTCTTTCCTTAAACCCTGTCTTCCCTGCTGTGCCGGCTACTCCTGTGGCCTTCACCTTCATCTATTGAAGAAAGATACACCTTTTCTTTTTTTAAATATATCTTTATTGGTCTCAGAGAGAGGAAGGGAGAGAGAGAGAGAAACATCAATGATGAGAGTCATGGATCGGCTGCCTCCTGCACGCCCCCGACTGGGGATCGAGCCCACAACCCGGGCCTGTGCCCTGACCGGGAATCGAACCCCGATCGCCTGGGTCCCAGGTCGACGCTCAACCGCTGAGCCACACCAGCCCGGCAATATACACATTTTCTAAAATTTCTCTGGAAAGTACACGATGGGAAACGTTGCTGCTCTGTTGCCAATTTTAGCTGAGACTTGGTATCAGTGTGGCGACATTTAGACCCCAGGATGGCCACGTTTCCTTTCCGTGTGCTGTCCCCGAGGGACGCCCACCTTGAAACCATGTCCCTGTTTTTCCGTGCTCGGTGACACTGAGTCGCCATCGAGTCGAGGTGGGTGTTGCTCACTGTGTGTGTTCTTGTGTTTGTCCAGACTGTCCCCGTTGGCGGAGGCTGCTGGGCAGTGACCTTGCCAGTCCCAGTCCGCTCAAGCAAGCCTAAGGCAGGGGACAGATGGCAGGGCCGACGGTGGGACCACTTTGTTAGTGACTGTGATGGATGGTAACCCACCTGCCCTGACCTCAGTGTGGTTTAAAGTGACATATCCTGCCACCGGTTATAGAGTGATAGGCACCGGCTCAGTGCCGGTGTCCCCACCAAGACCAGAGTGACACAGCGGCCGGCTGGGAGGGCTCCGCTCTGTCCTGTTTCTGCAGCGGGTGGGGAGCCTGTCACTTGCTCAGCAGCCCCCACTCTCCCCTCCGTGGCTCGCTGGGAGGTTCTGACGGGCCTCTGCTTTCTGCACTGAGGCAGCAGAGGCCTTCAGCGTGCAGGCTTCCGGCTTTGCAAACGGGATCTGCATCGGGGTCTGTGCCCACGTGAGAGCTTGGAGGTGGGTGGTGTGTTCTGGTGAGTGGGGGAACCTGTAAGGAAAGCTTAAGAAGGGGACTGAAGTTCCTAAGACTCCTTGCCGGAGCTTCGCACCACCTGGCTGCACACGGTGTGATTTATAACTGTTCACTCGTCCACGGAACGACGGGTCCCACTGGGTGGCAGACAGCGCTTGATTGACTGCAGGTGACAAATCCTGTGCGATCGCTCGAGGAAAACGCAATTGTTCGCTGCCCCGAAGGTTAAGTCGGAGCCTTTGAGGTTTCTCTGCTCCAACGATGCCGCACAGACACGTGACAGGCTGTGTTAGACCTTCCTCGCAGCGTCAAGAACCTGTTTAACTCGCTGCTTCCTTTGGATATCTTTATTTTAAGGTCTCCTTTTTTATGTAAACGCACTAAGAAAGATGAGTTATGTCAGCCCGCAGATGCAGCCTTTTATGCCTGCGAGCGAGACATTTTTCTGTGAAATCTCGCATCAGATAATCTGTTAGTACAAGTAGCTTCGCTCACAAAGGAGCAAAGGGAGTGCCCGACACAGAACTGATACAGGTACAGTTTCATGCTTCTATTTTCATCCCAGTGGTGCTGACACTGGAGAAAATCGTCAGGAAAACATCTCTCCCCGTCTCTTCCCGAAACGCAGTGCGGACCGCGGCGAACGTTGTCAGCCTCGGTGTAGTAACACCCTCGGAGCACGACTCGCTCAGGGAAGCGAGGAAAATATTTTGCTGTTTAGCAAACGCTCCCCGGCCCCGCAGCGCTGCGTTTCCTGTTGGCTGCGGAATCCGGCATCGGGCGCCGCCGGGACTGAGCGCGGAGCAACTGACAGCCGTCCTTCCTGGGTTAGTTTACAGTCAGCCTAAGAAACACGTGAAAGGAGTTGAACAGGCCTAGCCTGACGCCCGTCCCCACACAGTGACCTTCTGTGTTGTGATTCTGGTTGAGTCTGTTTTACAAACAATTTTTTTCAAATTTGGACACATTTTACTGTTGTAAAATGATATAACATTATAAAAACGTGGAGAGTAGAGTAGAAGGGAATCTAGAACCCTGTCACCTTCCCCCGGTTCCTCTCGCTGCCCCACTGACAGCCGGGGCCGGGTAACGCGCTGTTTCAGGGGCCGTCGTGTGTGCCGAAGGGGGTTTAGCAGCATCTCTCCAGCTCCCTCTGAGCTGCGACAACGGGAAATGCCTCCTGACCTTGCCGGGTCCCCTGGGAGCAGGGCTGCCTCTCCGCCACGGTCAGCGAGAGGGTCCCCGGCCGTCTCCTCTGTGCCTGTACCTTTTACAGAACTGTGACGAGCGATGCCATGTTCTGATTTTATGCCACATAACACTGAGCATGTTTTGCTGTTGGGGAAGGTATCACAGTCATCACTTTTTAATTAGCCCCCTGCTGAGAGTTGTGTGACTATTATAGCAGGTGGCATCTCTGTACAAATACTTTTTATACTGTAAGTTTTCTTTTTAACGCAAACACTGCGCTGCCTCTGAGTTCCTTCCAGAGCGGCTGTGTCCCTGGAGGGGGCACGTTGCTCCTGTTGCCCATAAATTCCGAGGTAGCCTGTGCCCTGACTGGTTAGAGCGCTTACCCATCCTGCAGGGTGCCCTGGACACGTGCCCCTCCTCCTTCATGGGCCCACGTGGCCCGGGCAGGAGAAGGCACCTGGCTGTGGGGTCAGACGCACGGTTCATTCCTGCCCTGAACCTGCTGGTCTGCGAGTGGGGCCCACGTTGCCTCGAAACGTCTCATCTGTAAAAAGAGGGAAGATACAGCCTAGAGTACAGGGCTGTTGTGATGCTGGGAAATAATGTTTTAGAACATCTGGCCGAATAAATACTAAATAACTGATGGTTGGATGTAGTAGGGACGCCCTGGCCGGTGTGGCGCAGTTGGCTGGGCATCGCCCCGGCCGCAGCCCGGAGAGGACTGGAAGGAGGATTCCTGAGTTTACAAAGGAGCTGGTGAGCTCAGAGCCCCGCTGATGGCCACATGAATATTAATAAAGCTCGAAACACTTCCCACGTTAGCTTTATTTTTAAATCAAAAGTGCAAGACATGCAAGTGGTAATTTGTGTTAGTCCGGCAGACACGAAATTAATTGAGATGAAAACAAGACATAGCAGGCAGACCCTTTGGGCAAAAAAATAGTGAGTTCTGCTAACTCACCCAGACACTTCGAGAGCAACTGATAACAAGCGGGGAGGTCGCGGTGCCGAGCTGGGAGCTGTGTGCGGATCAGAGCTCGGCCTCTTTCCTCCCCTCGCCCCCAGGGCGCGCTCACCCCCGCCGAGCTCCGGTCTCACCTCTCGTGTCACTGACGGGTGCACCGCTCTGTGTGACTGTCCCCAGGCAGGCGGGGTGACGGGATGTTTTTTCTGTTGCTTTTTCAGAGAGAGTGGAAGGGGGGAGAGACACCGATGCGAGGGAGACACATCGAGGGGTTGCCTCCCACGCGCACCCCGATGGGGCCGAGCCTGCCACCGAGGCACACGCCCTTGGCCGGGATCGAACCCGGGACCCTTCGGTCCTTGGGCTGATGCTGTAACCACTGAGCTAAACCGGCCAGGGCAGGGTTTTCATTTTTTGAAGGGAAACTGTTGAGAGTCTTGTAGACTCTGGGAGGAGAACAGTCGTTTCTGTTCCAGAAATAGACAGAAATGCTGGGAAGTTTAAAGCTGAGCCAGATAGCGGAGAGGGCAAGGCGGCCATCCTTCCTAGTTTTATAAACACCTTTCATCCCTCGAGATCCCGCGTCATTTTACCCACAGATATTTACAAGGTACTGTTCCTACTTCAGGCTGACTGTAAATCACTTTTCCTAAAATTTCATCTCCCTTTTAAAGTGATTTCTTTCGTCTTCGCGTGTGCGTGTGCGTGTGCGTGTGTGTGTGTGTGAGTGTGTGAGGCTGGACAGTTCTTTTTTCCAAAACTTTCTGCCGATTCATTAACTTGTCATCGCATCACTCAGTGTGTGTGTCTCGTTACCGAAAACCTACTAGGCAACCAGAGTTTTCTGTTCAATTCTCAGGCTGTTCTGTGAGCTGGGTAATCAGCCTCCTCTCGTATTCAGAGGAGGTTGATTTTTAGAAAATTTGGTAACTCACAGCAGGTATGTTGTCCTGGGTGGCACCTGCACTCACGCCTTCCTCCCACGGCACGTGGCTCGGGGTCGCCCCGGCCTCTCCAGTTGTCTTTCTTCACCTGTCAAATGAGGGAGCTGAATCAGATGTTCTGTAAGCCCCCCCAAGGCCTCTGTTTATGGCTTTTATTATGGGCAATACTAAGGGCTACCACTGCTGGGTTAAATCCCTTATAAACCCGACTCGTTCAGGTCAACCGTGTGGTGCGATGCTCTTCACCCCGGGTTTCAGGTGGACTCAGAGCGGCCTAGCAGCTTCTCAGAGGCCACCAGGTTTTCGAATGCAGGTTTCTCATGACCGTTTCCACGTGTGGGCCCTCCTTCCGTGTAATAAGTGTCAACCTGACAGCTGTGAGGAGAATCGGCCTGTTCACTGGCTCAACAAGTACTTGTTGACCAGATAACGCTGGTCAGGCTCCACTAAGTGCCACAGGCCCAGAGATGAACAGGGTCCTGTCCCTGCTCCTGGGGGCCCACCGTTCCCTGGTGGGGAGAAGGGGAGACAGACGCCCATGGAGGATTATAACCTGGTGCGGAAAGCGAGCAGGGCGTGGGCATCGGGGAGGGAGCTCAGGGGGCTCAGACCCGGGCACCGAGGGGAGAGTGGGGACTTGACAGCAGAGAGCAGCGCGAAGCCAGATGGTGGAGAAACCTGCCGCAGAGTGTCACAGAGAGCTAAGGGGATGAAGTACTGACACCTGCCACGACCCGGGCGAGCCTTGCGAACATCACGCCGAGTGAGGGAAGCCAGACCGCAAGGCCACGTGGTGCAGGGCACCATTTATGCGAACTGTCCAGAAGGACAGCAGGAAAGTCGGTGCTTGCCGAGGGCTGGGGGTGAGGTGGCGTCTTTTTCTGTGACGTGATAAAAGATATCCTAAGGCCGATGGTGATGGTGGCACAGACTCTGAATATACTAAAAGCCATTGAACAGTACACTTTAAGTGGGTGAGTCCTGTGCTGTGTGCATTACAGTGCAAAATAGCTGTTACAGAAAGAAAAGGCAGGTGAGCGTCTGAGTGTGGGGCGTGCCGGTGACCGGGGGTCGGTGTGGCTGCGGGCGGTGGCGGAGATGCTGCAGATCCCTGCGCCCGGCCGAGAGCCTCGTGAGTCAGGGCGGCGCCAGGAATCACCCGTCTCCACCCCAGGGCCGCCCGAGCTCACCCACAGGTTCAGACGGTTCGTAGTTTTCCCTTTCGTGTCCTGCCTGGTACCGTGTGAATGCACCACAGTTTTCCTTGCTCATGCATCTGTCCCGGGACGTTCGTTTCCAGGCTCTGCTCTTATAAACAGTACTGTAATAAACTTTCTTATAAATTACGGGTGCACGTCCCAGGAGACAGGATAAAGCACAGTGCTATTTTTATAAAGCTGAAAATCGAGCAGCACTTTCAAAGTGTTTATCTTAGCGTCCGTGCGTGATAAGACTGTCCCGAAACAGGGAAAGGAGCAATAAACACAGATTCAGCAGAGTCATTGTCTAAGGGCTGGGGGTAGGCAGGAGGAGCACCGAGGGGGACGCGTTTAAGGGGATGCTCCGTTTAAGGGTTCTTCATCGGCGGGTGCATTTATAGGTGTGTTCACAGGTGCGTAGGGCTCTACTTATTGCTTAGATAAACTTTGGTCCTAGATGGTTTTAGATTCACAAAATCATTACAAAGATGGTAATGGAAGCTGTGTACCCCATACCCAGCTTCCCCTCCCGACACCACACCTAACTGTGGTCCCGTTGCCGCAGTGAATGGACCAGCGTTGAGACCACGTTACTACCTGAGGTTGTCCTTGGCTCGGACAGACTTGCTCAGATTTTACCTCCCACCGTTTTCTGCTCCAGGACCCACCCAGGAGCCACAGCACCCCCAGCTCTCAGGCCCCTCAGCCGCGATGGGTTCTCGGACGCCCCTGCTCTCGGTAACCTGGACGGCTCTGAGGAGCACTGGCCAGGTGCTTACCACGTGCTCCTCGGTGGCAATCGTGTGGTGTCTTCCTCAGGGTGAGACGTGGGAGGACCACGGGGGTCGGGCCGCACCGTGCCTCTCAGGCCCCGGGGTCAACGTGTCTTCTCCCTGTTGACGGTGACTGATGGGCGGGCTGAGGGAGCGCGTGCCGGGGCCTCCACCCGGCTGCCCCTCCCCGTGTCTTGGGAAGGATGTCCCTGAGCACAGCCGCAGGAAGGGCCACGGCTGGCTCCCCTCGGGAAGCGCAGAAACCTGCAGTGATTCCCTGACGTTCTGCACAGGAGGCCCCCCCCTTCGTTGATCTGGGTTATTTACGCCAGCAGGGGCTCGCGGGTATTTATCTTATACTTTGGATTATCATCTAATACCCTGGTTGCTCAAATTTCGCCACTTTTGGCCTTGGCGGGGGGGGGAGTTCTTTGCGTTGGCTCTGTGTCCCTGTGACATACTGACATCGCTGGAGTTTCGGGGTTTTTGGTTTTTGGTTTGGGGGCACTTCCTAAACGTCCGGCTCCACAGTGATCCAGACTCCTCTCGTATGTCTCCTGTCCTGGTCCTAGAATCAGCTGTGTCTGAGGGGCCCTGGGTGCTTTGGTTGGCGTGTGGCCACCAGGACCCCAGGATCGGGACGCGGTGTGTGGTTGCCCCCAGGCCCTCTCAGTGACAGAACGGGGAAACGTGTGTGCTGACCCACGTGTAATACGTCGTACACCTGAAAATACTTCACGTGTAGCCTCTGTGTCTGTATTAAGCTGCGTTCGTGTTCGCGTTCACACCGACCCAGCTCATTCGTTTCTGTATGGATCTCCAGCCGCTCCCCTTGCTCACGTGTGGCCTCCGTCTCCGGGGAGAAGCCTGGCTCCCGGGGCTCCCCTGCCCTTCGCTCGGCAGCTCAGTGTCAGTGGACACAGTGGCCTCTGAACGGCTCAGCGAAACCCCCGTGAGAACTTTGTCAGCTAGAGCGTAATCCTCACGTAGCTCCCTTTGCTTTCAGCCTGACCACTGATTTCCAACGTTAGGCAGGTCAGCATCTCCTGAGTGAGGCTGTTTCATATTCTTAATACATTCAGACACTCGTGTCACTTCCTACATTTCATTCCAGGATCCCTCGGCCGCCTAGTTAATTTTTAAGAAATTTGCACACATTCAGACGTACTCCCTGCTGCTGAGCTCTCTGGGTTTTGACAGGTGCTGTATGTTTTATATCTGTAGCGTACAGGATGGTCTCACCTGCATGAAAGTCCCCACTCCGAAGCGGAGCAATCACTGGTTTTTACTGCCTGTATTTGCCTTTTCCAAAATACCACCTAGCTGGAACCATGCATACTTCACAATATGCACCTAGGATCGGTCCACGCCTTTCCATGGCCTGAGGGCTCCCTTCTCATCACTGAACCTGTCCCATCGTAGGGCTGGAAGAGTATTTCCAGTACGTCCGTTCACCCATCGAAGGACCCCCGGGTTGCTCCCAGTTCTACAGTTTTGCATAAAGTCGACATTGACATTCGCGTGCAGGCGTTTGTGGGAACACAAGTTTCCACTGCGTCGAGGAGCCACCCGGGAACATGATTGCTGGTCACACGTTCATCCTGTATTCAGTTTCCTAAGAAGCTGCCACTCTGCCTTCCTCGGCGGCTGTACCAGTTCGTGCTCCTACCGCCCGTGAGTGAGGTTCCTGCTGCTTTGCATCCTCACAGCCGGCGGGGGTCGTGGTTTGGACGTTAGTCGTTTTAATGAATGTGTGGGGATATCTCCGTCAGGTTTACCTTCCTGCCTGCGGGGTGTCCGTCCCGGTCTTCCGACCACTGTAGAAAATTGTGTTGCTTGTTTTCTTTGTTTTAGAGTCTGTAATTCCTGTATGTCACATGTATTCTTTTGTGTATATCCAATAATATGATAAAGCCTTAAAGCAAGGGAGCAGGAGCAAACTTTGAGCCTTATGACGTAGATGTGAGGGCTGATTAACTTAAGAATTCGGACTCACTATTACTCAAAGTCTTGTAACGGTGAGAGTTATATCTCTCCGGGCCTCAATTTCTTAATAGTTAAAATGAGAATATTAATACTATCTCACCTGTGTTTTGTGAGAATTTAATGTATATGGGATATGTCCACGAGTCTCTGTGTGGTGGGATTTATAAGTCTTTTAGGCTGAATTGTGATATTTACTCATAATTTAAAAATTAACCTGGAGGAAAAGACCAGAAGTAGAGAATTAATTTACTCAACTCTTCTAAAAGTCCAGGCAAGAGATGATAAGAACCTAAAAGGTGGAATGTGCTAGAGGCCTAGTAGGGTTAGAATGTGCTAGAGGCTTTACGTGTGTATAACAAAGGAGATGCCCAGTGAATGGTGGTTTCTCAGACCCCCGACAATGGAGCGCTTACTCATGTATTCAGCAAATATTTATCACGTGCCTACTCTGTGCCAGGAACTGTTCTGCGTATTTGGGATATGTCCCCGAGTCTGTGTATTTGGGATATATTCATGAATCTCTGTGTTTTTGGGATATGTCCATGAGTCTTGTTTTTGGGATATGTCCATGAATTTGTGTATTTGGGATATGTCCATGAGTCTGTGTTTGAGATATGTCCATGAGTCTGTGTTTGGGATATGTCCATGAATCTGTGTTTTTGGGATATTTCCACGAGTCTGTGTATTTGGGATATGTCCACGAGTCTGTGTTTGAGATATGTCCATGAGTCTGTGTTTGGGATATGTCCATGAATCTGTGTTTTTGGGATATTTCCATGAGTCTTTGTTTGGGATATGTCCATGAGTCTGTGTATGGGATACGTCCACGAGTCTCTGTGTGGTGGGATTTATAAGTCTTTTAGGCTGAATTGTGATATTTACTCATAATTTAAAAATTAACCTGGAGGAAAAGACCAGAAATAGAGAATTAATTTACTCAACTCTTCTAAAAGTCCAGGCAAGAGATGATAAGAACCTAAAAGGTGGAATTGGGGATGGAGAGGAGGGAGCGTGGAAGGAGGTCTCGGGAGTAGAGTCCAGTGGACATGAGGTTGCGCGGCGACTCCGTGGACACTGAGCTTGTCCCAAGCATGACCGGCTTGTTCTGAACGAGACTACAGGCTCCTGGCGTGCGAGGAGCGAGCGGCTGAGAGTGTGTTTATTATCAACACAGCCTAACCACACCCACGTGCTGTCGCCGGGCGGACGTTCCGTGGTGAAACTTTTAATTCAGAAGGACCGATTCCCGGCAGAAACACCCAGAGAAACTTGAATCCTCAGGTCAGAAGGGGAAGCCTCCAAGATCCACTGCCTGGACTCACTTGCCACCGAAAGCTGTTCTGCGTCGGTTCTAATAACCGTGTCCCCAAGCGTGTTGAGAGCAGCAGTTTGTTGCTGGTCTAAGGAAGTGGGAAGGTCCGTGTTCGCTCACCCGCCCGATGGCTCAGCAGCCAGGAAACTGCAGGATTTCGTCTCCGACCCGCAGGCAGACGCCGAGAGCCTCCCGTGTGCCCGGGAAGAGTTAAAACCCCGTGTGATGTGGGAGCGAACGGTGACTTCAGTGCCAGACACAGCCCGAGGGCAGAGGAAGCCTTGCCGCCTGCCAGCCTGTGCCCAGCTCCCTGCTGTCACCTCCGTGGTGGACGGGGCCTGATGAGGAGCGTCAGCCCGCAGAGGGAGGACAGCCCTGCGGGGCTGCAGGGGAGGGAGGGGAGGACGGCGCCCCAGCACCCGCAGGCTGTCCACCGCTGACCCCTGCCGCCCCGCTTGTCTCCTCCTGCCGCTGGGAGCTGGTTCTTCACAGGAAGAGATGCGAGCCCACGTTTAAAACTGTTTCATGAAACGGTTTACCCGCTGCTGTGGAGTCAGACATCATTACCGCTTCTTTACGCGACTTCATTGCTTATAAAATGAGCTTAGGGAGGAAAAAGGAACCCCTACTTCCTCGGGGTCTCCAGTACCACGAGGATACCCTTTGAGATTCATGTTACTTAAGCGTCATAGCCCTGGCTCCCGCGTGTCTGTATCTCTAGAGGTAAATGCAAACACTGTGGGAGTTACCTCTAAAATCAAAGGACTGCTCTGGACAGACAGACGAGCCACGTGCGTCTTACCATCACAGTGGAAGGTCGAGAGGAATGTAGGACAGGCCTCAGGTCCCCACCAGGGTGGGGATTCTGCCCGGCGCTGAGGCGTCTCCTAGTTAAACGTTCCAGAAATGGAAATAACCACGACGGGCATCGGAGACAGACCTGAGCTGAAACCCCCTGGCCCCCCGACCTTCGCACGTCCCCCCTCCGCCTGGGGCCACAGAGAGGTTTGTGACCTCTGGGCGTTAGTGCCAGTTTCAGAGCCACTGTCCGGTGACCTCTGAAAGTCTCGTGTGTCCGTTTCCCCATCACACGGTCACCTGATAACAGTCCGTGAGAGAAGGAGGAAGGCAGGTAGGACGCGCTGCAGAATCCTGATGGAAAGGAGGCGGCGCTGTTGGGCCCGCGCCGCTCTGTGCCGGGCAGAGGCTTTCCAAGCTGCCCCTTGCTGAGAGTGAGACCCTGTGTTGACCTCCGTACGGAGCAGAGGCAGGGGCAACGCTGCCTTTCAAAGCAGGGGCGATGGCCCGGAGCCCAGCTGCCGGCCCTGTGCCCCCCGTGGTGGCACTGGGGGCCTCCCAGGGAGGGAGAAAAGAGGCTGCGTGCAGACCAGGCTGGGACCGGCCGTGTCACTTAGGCTGGGCTGTGTCCTCCGAGGACTTGGAGCCGTCAAACATTTTAAGCCAGCAGAGAGCCTCAGGTCTGTTAGAAAGCGGCGTAGGTGCTCAGTGAAGGGGTCAGAGGCCCGGTCCCCGGGTCCCCGGAGTCCCGGTGTTAAAGGAGCACAGCCACCAGCCTGCGGGATCCGAGTCCTGATTCTGGCTCCCCTCTAACCAACTGCGGGGCCTTTACGCACAGACTCAGGGACTTGAAAGGGTCCTTCCACATGTGCTAATTCAACTACCCCCCCCACCCGCTGTCCCTCTGACAGTGCAGTGGGCCAGTGACTAGGTCACTGCGGGACTCAGAACGCTTCCGGGACGGGGGCACACTGTGTCAGGGAGAACCCCATTTGTCCTCGGGAGCCCCGGTTGCACTTAAAACCAAAACAAAACAACTCTTCCTTTAGCTTCCCCCCGGAGCCGACCTTCTGTGGGGGTGCACCAGGCACCTTGGGTATTTACACCCAGCCCTCCAGTCCCTCCTCCGCTTACCTTCTCCAGGAAAATCGTACTGAGGGCCCCATTCAGCGTTCCTGGGACGTAGAGCTCAGACCGGTTGCCCTCTTGGTCGCCCTCTGCAGAAGCTGTGTCCTTGGAGCTGTTAGGACACGGAACACGGGGCTCAAACATGTCCTCCAGGGAATGGGCTGCGACCCTGTGGATCGGGAAGCCTGTGACTGCAATAATATTTTAACAGCCTGGTCACACTGCGGCTCACAGGGGGCCTGGGGTCAGCCCGGCCCCTGCAGCCTCTAGCTGGTCTGCTCACCCGTCTGCCCTCGGGCCCCACAGTAGGGTGACACCTGCCTCCTGTTCACGGTAGTTATGGATAATGTGAGGTTAAATTAAATTTATAGGCATGTTCTACATGAAATGCAAGGTCACCTGGTTGCTGTGCAGATGTGGCTTACGGAAGACACGGGAACCATCGGCAGGGAAGTAACTGGCTTCAAAACCATGCTAAATGGCCGCTGGGAAAAACCGTATTTCCTAGGATCTTGCGTTCTACAACCCTTCCTACTCCTGTGTTGGCAATAGGACATTTAGCCTGATTGCTCTCTAGATAGATTCTCAGTTTATGTTCTCAGATAATACCCATTTGACGGGATTGGAGACGGGTTTCCTGAGCGGCTCAGTTCATGAGCTTCTATGTTATGGCCTCGCCTGAGTCCCAGGCCTTCCCTTGGCTTCCCAGCCTCGAGACAGAAGCTACTTTCTCCAACAGAGCATTCTCGTGACGACTTCAGCAGAGGGGTGACTGAGCCCGCCCTTCCTTCACTGGTGTGTGAAGTCCCAGAGGTCGGCATGAAAGAGGGCCTGGGAGGCTCTGGAGACTCCAGCCGGAGTCACAGTGTAAACCAACAGGGACCCTCAGGTTGGCCCTCCGCGCGTGGGGGACACTGTGGTAGCCACGTCCAGTGCAGTTCCACAGCTGGGCGCCCTCTCCTGCCACAGACGAGCCCCCCCCCGCGTTACGGTGTTGGGGCACCCAGGGCCTCCCAGGGAGTCTGAAGCGTCGATGGAACTTCACCCCAGCGCTGAAACTTGGGGTGCGGAGATAACCTGTGTTGGCCCGGGATTGAAAATCCTTCACAGATGCAGCCACCAGCTCTGCTGCGATCAATCTTAGTAAAATACCGTTTCTCGTGTCTCATGGGGACAATGGACATGGGATCCAGGCTGTTAGCTGCGTTTTTTTTTTTTATCATAAAATGAAGGGAAATATGATTCTCTGATAAAAATTATAGGTACTTTGAAAATTATAACTGGACTTTCAGGGTCCTCCTGTTGCTCCTCTGCTGATAGGCCTGATGTTTGGTTTTCTCTCTCACGGGAACCGCAGGTGTGTTTCACCTGCTCACGGGTGACCTTCCTTTCGCTAAGAGAGGGACGGAGTGCCCTTGGCCGCTTTTCAAACACGATCGATATCTGAGTAATGCCATTAGCCAGGGAAATGTGCCGTTGGTGCCAGCAAATCTAAATGAGATCTTCTTTCTAAATTAGATTTTAGCACACGATGAAATTTAAAGAGAATATTGAAAAACAGAAGTGAAAATTCTGACAAAACTCTTCTGTGAATCAGGAAAATAAATAAAAAGGGGACTAAAGCTGATGCTAAATGCTCCGTATGTCTTGTTTGAACCTGGAATGAACCAGTTAGTTTTAGCCGTAGAGCCCTACAGTTCTGCAGGCAGGTGTTTTTACTGTTCCCACTTCTGCCCAGTGCAGCGTCGCCTTGTGAAGGCAGAAGTGCCAAAGTGAGAAAGTATTTTTCAAAGTCAATTTCTACCCATTTCTAACTGGATTTACTAATTTATTTACTCTTAAAGCATTTTTCAGTGCTCCGAATGTGATCATACCCTTTTTGAACACACCGTTTCTACTGTCTTCGCATACAAGGGCCGAGCGGGGGTGGGGAGGCAGCGTGCGTGGGGCGACCAAGGTGCCCGCAGGCCGGGTCCAAGCTCTTCTGCTCTGAGCTCTCCTCTGCCGTGGTTTCCTTTCTCTTCCCATGCTTCTATGTTTGGTTTTCACCTGCTAGCCTTTCAGGCCTTTGTTCCTGCTCACAAGTGGGAACGCCTGGGGACCAGGACTGTCTGACTCTCCCCATCAGGTACCAGGGTCCAACAGGCGCTGGGTGTGCTTGGCTAGGTGGGCGGGTGCCCGCTGGCTGGTGGAGCTGGGGAGTGAGTAGGTGGCTGGAAGGGCACATGGGGGTGTCTCCTCTCTGCCACCAGCACCATTAACTTTGCACCCATACAAAGTCTTTGATTTTTCCAAGTGAATTTATAATTTAGAAATGGGATATGACGTTATGACAGCAATGATTTCTCCAGAGACAACTGTCTCGTCATCAAAGGTGAAAATTACAAAAGCTGGTTCATCACTGATCTCACGTAAGTTCAGAGAGGGACCAAGAACGTGAAAGTCTCTTTCACGTAATTCCAGTTTTCGTTTACTCCCCTGTTTAATCGTTCAGTTGGCTTTTCCTATTCTGTTCGTTTTCTTTCAGTGGCTTTGTGCTGGTATTTACGTGAGTTTTGCTGGACTCTCAGTGGACTTGGCAGTACTTCTCTTGGGATTCTGTGTCTGTTTTAACAGTTTATTATTGTGATCAAGTAAACTTCCATCCAGCTTGGGGCATATGAGTTGTCAATTTGGAATCTGTTGCCAAGCATCACATTGGCAAAGACACGCTTTAAAATAAATCTCCTTCTAATTTGTCTAGACTGCTAAGTACTAACTATGTCTGCTGGGCCGAGAATCAGATTAGGCCGGGGGAGTCTTCTATCTTAATTATGCCATTATTGAGGGCACAGTGTGCGGATAAAATATAATTCTCCCGATATCTCTGAGCAAGATATAAATAAGCAAGAACTTCGTAGAAATGATAGTGGTTTCATTACCCTCACATGAGAGCCTCCTGTGAGTTGAAATACCCTTTGCTATAATCAGCCATAAATTGCTGGATATTAAATTAATCCCATAGATAGTGCATATCCATTTGGCTACTGAAGTGTGACTGATTTGCATGATAGATACTGATTAAACAATTCAAATAGACTATTAAGAAGTTGTTTCTAAGATACGTAATAGTTTGAGGTTTGAGGTGGTTAAAAGGCCTGTAATATTTGCAGTATTTGGAAAGCCTCTATTAAAATGTTTGCATCGCTGCCAAAAGCATCGGGAATAAATGATAGGTTTGTTTTTGTTTGTTGGCATATCGTGACATTCCCTCGAGTTGCGAATAAGCGCCAGTCATCCATGTTCAGGTGTACGTCAGCATCTTATTATTAAATACAGCAATTGTCCTTAAGTTCACAGTGGTTGCCAGGGTTCCTGAGTCAAGTCTGCTGAAATCTTTCAGATATCTCCTGGACTGCATGCTGTGTTTACTTGACAGGTAAAACCTAATGATAATTGGAGTGGAGACATCAGACTTCTCATGGACAATATCTAGCTATTGGTTTTGTGGTTCAGAAGTTTTTAATGTCCAGAGAGAGGTCAGCTTAACCTGTGTGTGTGAAAAATGGATTATTGTTCTCTTCATTCATTCATATTTGTATTTCCTAAATTTCCCCTATTGGTCATCATTCTCCATAAAAAATCTGCTGTTTTTCTTTCTTTGGGGGATATTTCTAAGTTCAGTGTTTTCTGGATAGAAAGATAAACAGCAGGGTAGGATGAACTGTTTTCTGAAACCTCATAAACACATACTTTAAAAATAATTTATTCATTAAGGTGATCGAGAACTGTGCATTTAGTACTTGGAGAGAGTATTTTGTAGTTGAAAAAGTAACATTTAATTTTAAGGATAAGAACTTTAAGTATTATGTTTATATGTTTTGTTTTTTTATGCATAGTAGGCGCAGTGTCACTTAAGATGAAAGATAACAACTGCCCTAAAAGTAGACCATTTTCTGGCAAACAGAAAGAGTTATTTATAAGACATTTACCTTCCCCATAGTTTTAATTTTAAGATGCAAAGCAAGAAAATATATCCTTGCTTAAATATGATGAATCCTTTGTATAAATTTCCATTTGAAAAGAGGACCATCACCTTGAACTTGGTATCTTTGAATCTATTGGGATGGGCTGTGATTACTTATTTTTAAAACCCCACCCCAAATCTGCTCTGTGAAATGAAACACTAACTCTGTTTAACTTTGGAACTCATATTTGTGGTGGCAGAGTGCCATGACGTTTGTTGGGCTACTTTAAAAATTAGTCATAAATTCTGATTCTGAAATAATTAGATTTTTATTAGCCTGAAAGTAGAGCGGGTCGCAGCCTTTGCCCTGTCTGCCGCGTTGGTGGCGGTGCTGGGGGAGCCCGGAGGGCGGGAGGGGAGGGGAGGGGAGGGGAGGGGGCCGTAGAGCCCTTCTTCTGTGAACAGCGAGGAAACGAGGTCTCTGCCCGAGTCAGTTCTGCAATGTGTGGAAAGTGGCTGTAGAAATTGGACGGCATTTGTCTTCTAGGGTTTTTGTTTTGTTTTTTAATAAAAAGCATTCTGCCATTATTACCAGTGCCAGATAGAAGACTATAAAGTGATTTATTGGCTGAATTTTATTTGTAATTTTGAAAGTGTTGCAAATAACGTGTAGTCAGTTTAAAACGTCATTTTCACAAGGCCTGTTTATTTGGAAAAATTTGATGTTTTTCTTTGATTCCCAGAATCTTTCTTATAGAGGATCAGTATTTTTACTTTTTTTTCTCTTTATAAATAAGTGGGGGAGACTTCCGTTAGTTTTATAAGTAATTTTTACCTCAGAGCATCTCCCACACACTGAGGGTTGTGGGCTCGATTCCCGTCACCGGCAGGTACCTGGGTTGCAGGCTTGATCCCAGGCCCTGGTCAGGGCACGTGCGGGAGGCAACCAGTTGATGTTTTCTCGTGCATTGATGCTTCTCTCTCTCCTCTCCCTCCCTCCCTCCCTCCCTTCCTCTAAAACTTAATGTAGCCCAGCTGGCGTCGCTCAGTAGTCGAGCCATGAACCGGAGATCACGGTTCGATTCCCGGCCAGGGCACGTGCCTGGGTTTTGGGCTCCATCCCAAGCCGGGATCGAGCCGGTCAATGACTGTCCCTCATCACTGACGTTGCTCTCTCTCCCTCTCCCTTCCTCTCTCTGAAATCAATAAAAACATATTTTCACAAAATTAATGGAAAAAATATCCTCGGGTGAGAGTTAACCAAAAAAAAAATTATATAGACAGAAGAAAATATTTTGAATATGACTTTACTAAAACAAACAAAAAGATTGAGAGTGGTGACATTTCTCTCCGAAGTGTCTTCAGCTGTTTCTTGAAGGTCTGCTTGCTCCCGACGACCTGCCGGTTCCGGGTGCTCCTTGTCGGGAAGGCGGATGCAGATTTCATCGGGCTCATCCCGATTTGGGGAAACCAGGTGTAGACTCCGCGAGACAGCCGTGTTTACCCCCCTGTTACATTTCTCATGAACCAGATACATCACAGTTAGATGTAATTAATTTTGCTGTTGCCTAAGGAAACCTGCTAGAAGGAGCGGTAATTCATTCTGGAATAATCAAGGACTTTGGTAATTAATTTTAAAATGAAGTGCATCACCGCTTGGCATGCGCGCCACCATTAATCGCGGATGGAATTGGATTACCCTGTCTGCACGCTCTCCCCCAGACGGTTTTCGGTTTGGGCCCTGACTGCTCGTCTGGGATCGCGGGCTGATGACTTACCACGTGAGCACCAGGACTGTGAGCTGGTCTTTATAAAGCCATCGGACGCTCTTGCTCAGAGGGAGGCGCTTGTGATCTGGTCCTTCTCAGGCCGCAAATATGTTTTCAAAATTAATTGACAGTTTTTTGGCTTGTCCCCTTTCCTTGGGGACACACCTGACCCGTGCTCTCAGGCTGAAGCCTGCTTTCTTTTAAGGAATCCATGTGTTTCAACTTCTTAGAATTCCAGTGTTCAGATTAAAACACTCAGAAGATATTTATCTTTATACATGGATTATTATAAACTTGTGTCTTTTCAGACCCACTGAAATATGTTTCGCTGCAGCAGTTGTTACGCCTGCCTGTGGAGTAGAACTGTCCTCAGGAGCGTTGATATCCATTAAGCTGTTTGGTGGACTGACCACCTTTTACTTTAGCAAATAGCTTTGGTTTGTATATACGGGGGTGGGGGTGGGGGTGGGGGCAAAAATAGGTTCACGAAACAGAGTTTATTCTTGTATTGCTCTTAATTATTGTATTATTTTCCCTATGAATAACTGTGAACCTACTTTCGTCCCCCCGTATTTACTCGTGGTGGAAAAAGGGAGTGACTCTAGACAGTCTGATACTTGATCTCTCTTGGTCTGTTGTCAATCTGAAGATTCGTGTGGTTGAGGTGTAGAGAGTAAGGTGTCAGGTCCTTTATTTGGGTATTATTTTTGTGACACATTAACTTATTTCAGTAAGAGCTACACAGGCAGCCCTGAGGCATTGTCACACGCATCCTGGGAGCCAGCTAATCCGCCATGAAGTGGATTCATCCTCAATTTTAGCGAAAACAGCTGGGGCATCTTTATAGTTAATAAAACACGGATTCTGCCTTCAAATCCCTTTTTCAAAATATTCTGGGTTAACAATGGCAGGACAACCCAAGACACACCTCAAAGCTACTATTTCTCAATAAAATTAGAATATTTTCATTAAGATGTGCTGAACTGTTATTTCTAAGGCGTTTCCTTAATAAGATATTCAACAACTCTTAATACTATTTTAAGATAATTATTTTAATTGTTAAGCAAACATTTTCTGAGCACTGTTGGTACAATTTGTTACCTGATAAATCCACAGAGTCCAACTTGCACTTGCGTGAAAAAAACACGCGTGTGTACATGTGTGCGGACACACCTCCCTGAGTCTAAACAAAGCCGTCGAGTAAACCATTCACCAGACTTTTCAGTTCAGTCTGGCCAGTCAACCAAGGAAATAGAAACCAAACGGGATTGAAAGTATTGCCCATCCAGAAAATGTCGGGTAATAAACTTGCAGTTTAATTCTGATTCACTGTAAGAGGCAGGAATCTGAATAGCTCATTATGGGTGATTCAAGGAGGAGTAACAAACGCCCATGTTCCTTAAGTTCAGTTTTTGTGAAACATCAGTTATTCCCAAATTGAAGCATCTCTCCTTTCATTCTATGCTCTTACCTGCCTTGTTAGAAATTTTTCCTGTTGTGTATCCGTTTTTCATTTTGTTGAGATTGTCACTGTACCGGCACTTAGCATGGCCTCCTGATAGATGCAGGAATCTACAGATGTTTCATAGGGCCTAAGAAAAACCCAGGAGCCAGAAAAGCATCCTTTAAATATCTCTCATTCTGAGGATGGAACCCTCACAGGGCCAGTCCCCGGACGCGACAGGGAAAGGGGTAGATTCTACCCACTGAACCAGTGCGGTGGCGCCCTCCTGTTAGCGAGGGGAAGACCCTGCCCCTCGGTACAGCCGGTTACGTGCTGCATAACCACACGTGATCAATGAGTGCAATTTCGATGCATATAGTTTTCTTAGAAATTGGATGTTTCACAGATTTTCCAAACTTCTTTTTCCCTTCCAGTGTGACTGGCCCGAGAAAAGCTTTGTTGTGGGTGCTGGGGATCTGGGGTGTGTGTGTTGAAGTTAAAGCTTTGTCGTGGGTGCTGAGGATCTGGGGTGTGTGTGTTGAAGTTAAAGCTTTGTCGTGGGTGCTGGGGATCTGGGGTGTGTGTGTTGAAGTTAAAGCTTTGTCGTGGGTGCTGGGGATCTGGGGTGTGTGTGTTGAGGTTAAAGCTTTGTCGTGGGTGCTGGGGATCTGGGGTGTGTGTGTTGAGGTTAAAGCTTTGTTGTGGGTGCTGAGGATCTGGGGTGTGTGTGTTGAGGTTAAAGCTTTGTCGTGGGTGCTGGGGATCTGGGGTGTGTGTGTTGAGGTTAAAGCTTTGTCGTGGGTGCTGAGGATCTGGGGTGTGTGTGTTGAGGTTAAAGCTTTGTTGTGGGTGCTGAGGATCTGGGGTGTGTGTGTTGAGGTTAAAGCTTTGTCGTGGGTGCTGGGGATCTGGGGTGTGTGTGTTGAGGTTAAAGCTTTGTCGTGGGTGCTAGGGATCTGGGGTGTGTGTGTTGAGGTTAAAGCTTTGTTATGGGTGCTGGGGATCTAGGGTGTGTGTGTTGAGGTTAAAGCTTTGTTGTGGGTGCTGGGGATCTGGAAGGGGGTGCTGGTTGCAGTTGGGGAGATGTCTGTGTAATGGGGAAAATGCACTGGGGTTTTTGCATTTTGCAAACCCTACAGAAAAGATAGTTCTTAGACAACTGTCACAATAAGAGATGCCACTCGCTGTTTGCATCAACGGTGGTGTATTTTGGAATTTGTTTTGTAGAGGGATGGGGTGTTCACATGGGCTTTTAAATGATACGACTCTGAATAAACTTCCCATAAAGCAATTTTCTTTTCTTGAGTGAGTAATTGCACCAAAGCAGCGAGTCCGTGCTGTGTTCTCTCTGGAACATCGCCCCTAGGGCTTGGCGGCCGTCATCTAGGAGGGAGCAGTCCCCTCTCTCACATGCCATGTGGTCTGCCTACCACCTTCCCGCACGAGATGAACCCTGAAGGTTTTCTTTAAGACCTCTTCCCGAATCTCCTCATCGTGAAATAGAATGTCACCCATTCATCTGCTGTGAGTTAGTGGCCGGGATGACATCTGAGCTGTTGGTCCAGGAACTGAAGGCATTACTCTAATGGCCTCGGCTTGGGGTTATCTTTCCCGGGTGGTGCACAGAGTGGCTCGCGGACATTCATTTTAGTCTAGATAGTCTCAAATATCTGCGTTAGCAAGTAGCTCACGGTTATTGGAAAATTCTCTGTGCAGCACAAGGGCCTTTTCTTGTTCTGAGCACCTCCAGCAAGAAAGACCCGACTTCTGTTTTAGGCCCTTTACCTCTTACCCAGGTGGGCAATTCTTCTGCTTTCAGCCCTTGTCTTGATTGTCACATCCCTGCGCGAACCCATCCATGACTTTGCATCACCCTGGAGTCACGTCCAGACTTTCTGCCGTGCCCTGTAAAGTAGTGTCCGCTCACTGCCACGGTGTCTGTGTGCCTCTCCCCTGTTGCTCCAGCTCCCTCTCTGTCAGCACAGAGGGTCAGCCCATTTGCTGCCCCAGGACCCTGCATCTGCTGGTGACTCTTTGGAGTTGTCTTTCCTCAGGTGTTTCCAAGTCCAGCTTCAGCCCTCAGCCCAGGGAGCTTTCTCACACGCACAAATCAGTCCTTATCATGTCTCTCTGTTTTAATATTTTCAACATTAAAAAAGCCAAGGACATGCAATTTAAAAGACTGATTTTTATTCTGAGTTTACCTCCTTCAAAGTTTTTGTCAATGTCCTTTCACTTAAGAAATATTAGTAACAACGTGTGGAAATGCGTTTGTCTCTGGGCCAGGCCGCGCCTTTTCTTTTATTTCACTTTATAAAGGTTACTCTCCTCACTGAAAACACTGTTGAAGGCCTTCTGTGCTGTGTGGCTCTCCTGCTGCCGAGAAGTGCTGTCCAGTCTGTCCTGATCCCCACAACTTACGTATGAGTGGGCACCGCATCGCCCTGCCCTTCACTGAATGAGCGCTGTAAGGACCGTGTGTGTGTGTGTGTGCATGGCACCAGCTCTGTGTGCCTGCATGCCACCTTGCGTTCTTGGGAATGGGGGCTTCCAGTGCTGCCACATGGAGATGGTCAGCTCTTCCAGAGCTGGCAGCTGACTCTTCCTTAGCATGTTTCTCTGGGCATCATGGTGGTGGCGGTGGTGGTGCTGATGGCAGTGGAGGTGGCGATGGTGATGAAGATGCTAGTGGTGGTGGTGATGAGGATGGTGAAGAAGGTGGTGAGGATGGTGAGGATGGTGGTGGTGAGGAGGGTGGTGAGGTTGGTGAGGAGGATGGTGGTGAGGATGGTGAGGATGGTGAGGATGGTGGTGAGGAGGATGGTGAGGATGGTGGTGAGGAGGATGGTGAGGAGGATGGTGGTGAGGATGGTGAGGAGGATGGGTGAGGAGGATGGTGAGGATGGTGAGGAGGATGGTGGAGGATGGTGAGGATGGTGGTGAGGATGGTGAGGATGGTGGTGAGGAGGATGGTGAGGATGGTGGTGAGGAGGATGGTGGTGAGGATGGTGAGGAGGATGGGTGAGGAGGATGGTGAGGATGGTGAGGAGGATGGTGGAGGATGGTGAGGATGGTGGTGAGGAGGATGGTGGTGAGGATGGCGGGGATGGTGAGGAGGATGGTGGTGATGAGCGTGGTGGCGATGGTGATGAAGATGACAGTGGTGGTGATGGTGGTGGTGGCTATTTTTATAAATAACTGTCTTCCAGGCTCTTGATAAGCCTGAGCTCATTCCATCCTGACAACCCAATGAAATAGTTTCTATTGATACCCCGTTTTACATCTGAGAAAAGTCCTTCAGGAAGCCGCCCGAGGTGTACGATGGGAGCTGGGGTGCGACCCCGCGGCCTGAGCCCCGGGCTGCAGTGGAGTGGCCGACCTGGCACTGTGAGTTCTCAGTAATTCTCCCCGGCGCTCGCAGTGGGGCCAGGCAGCCAGCCCCCCCTCTGCTTTCAGTGGACGGAGTGCCGATGAAGTGCTGGGTAGCATGAGTATTCAAAATCAACTTGACGTGTTGGTGAAAGTCTAAAGAAACAGAACAACAGTTTATGAGGAATTTGGGAAATGTTGATGCATTCCAGTTTTATTATTTGATCCACTAAAAAGAAGAGGACTCTCGACTTGGCCCGCCTCTGGTGGTGAACTGAGGAGGTGAGTTTCCAACGGGAAAGGAGAGACCGGACCCAAGTCACTGCAAGAGCTTCTGAGGTTGTCATGGGACTTAGTCTTAGGAAAGGGCTGTGGAATTCCAGGAGGTGGTCTGTAAGGTAAATGCAAGTAATTTCATTGTTGACTGAGGGCAGTTGTGAAACTTGGAATGAGTCATCATTTACATAAATTATTACTGCCCCCCCCCCCAAATATTACAGACTGGTTGATATTGGAATAGGCAATATTCCACAATTTTATAGTTTAAAATTCTAGTTTAGCACTTAACCTTCCTGCTCTTCAATAAATGGGGAATTTAGACTTGTTGATATTCATAGTAGACCTCTCTTGACATAATTGATTTCCCCTTGGCAAATGCGATTTTCTGCAGTTCAGTTGGCTGGGCTGGGCTGCAGAGCCTCAGGGATCACACCTGAATTTCATTAAGAAAGTCTAAGTAACACGGGAGGGAGGGAATCTCACCCTTCACAGAGCCTTCGACTGGTTAAGACAAGACCAGATGCAGTGTTTTTGTCCCCCCCCCCAAAAAAAATACCTTCTAGACCCACAGCTTTATTGCTTACACTTCTGTGGCAAGGTATTTGGTCATGTTGACTGGAAAGGTGATACCGCCATCTGTAAATATTGGGTGACTCGTCTTCTGTCCGCTCCTGGTCGCAGTTAGAGTGCCACCAGCCACAGCTCTCCGGAGAGTTTTTTTTAAAACACCACAAACCCATTCACTTGAAATGAATGGTCAGGGAAGAGTGACAAAGTACACTTTCTCTGGTCACGAGCGAGGTCGTCTTGCATAAGCATAGCTGTGGCCTGCAGGGTTTCCCGTCCTAACGCGAGCACCGGCACCCAGTGCTGGGACGCTCTGGCAGCGGGGATGAGAGGGTCTCCAGGGCAGCCTCCGGTAACTCAGGCAGGGGCTCGTCATGGCCCGCCAGTGCCCGCTCCTGTCCCGAAGTTGGCGGGCTCACCGGTGTCTCCCTCCTTGGTCTTTGGAACAGGTGCTAGTCCAGAAGCAATGGCCCGGTGGCCGAGCCAGGTGCGTGGTGATGCTGGGCCTCAGCTTCTCACCCCCCTCCATTCCCACTCGCCTCTGCAAGGCATTCAGGAATTTGCCCCATGGAACTGCAAGAAAATTTCCTTTGGCTCTCTTGACTGTCAGACTGGAAATTAGGAAGTGTGATTTATACCTTTGCTATGGGACATTATTTATTAAGTAGACTTTGAGTTTTTAGCATCTCTGCTGAACGGGACCTTTTTCTGTTTATTGACTGTGCAGTTATTTATTGAGCACTTACTATGTGCCAAGCAAATTGGACCAAGTTAGCGAATCTAAACATTCCACATAACTCGGGGACTAATAAAAAGTCTACGGAGATGATTTAACATATGAAATTATGAGAAGTGGCTGTAACCCTGGTCCTGAAAATTTGTTTTACTTGTGATTTCTTTATTTGTTTTTGGAAATGCTCCCATCGAGCCCTCTGCTTCTTGGTTGATGTTGAGATATCACAGGAAGATGGTATTTCCAATACGCCTGCCAAAGAGGGAGGTTAAGATACAAGAAGACCTACAGTTTGCAAAGTTCTATAAATATTTCTAAGAACAAGTGCCAAGAAGATTCACGCTCTCCTGATTTTTATCACAAGTACAATATTCTCAGAAATTAATTACTCCTATGAGATGACACAAGTTAGCTTAAAATAGTCAGAATCTCATCCTTGTCTGTTTCTTGGGAAATGACTTTCCCGCTGACGTCGTCAGGTTTTGTGACTATTGCGAGAAACGGAGCCCGCCCGCAGTGTAGGGTCGCTTACCGAAACGAGGAGGGAAAGGGAACGCCTGTCTCTGGCCTTACTTTTGTCCCCAGAGAGCCACGTATTATGCAGGGTCCATGGCACTTTCCACTTTCGAAGTCTTTGTTCGTGAAAATGTGATCATGACATATTAGAAATTGCCTCAGGTTCCTTATCGACGTGGTATCTTATGTTCAAGGTTCCAGTTAATTTTAAGAAATTGAATTAAGTTCCCCGTTTCCTTACAGAATCTCCCTCTTCGTGGGCCAGGTGTCGGGTTTGCTGTTCTTGGCATGGCGAGGCTTTCAGAGCGGGGCTGCTGCTTGCGTGTTTGCCCCCCTTTGTCTCTCTATAATCATCTCGTGTGTGTTAGGCAGCGAATAGATGAAAACTCAGGTGAAGGTGAATTTGAGGTTTCACCTGCCGTCCATTTGCTCCACAAAGAAAGAACTGTTTCATCCAACATCACCTCCATTTAGAGGCAGGAAAGTGCTCTCTTGTTTTTCTGTAGATATCAAATCAGCCTGGGATTCAGCCCTTCTTTCATTTTATCTTTATTGGTTTTAAGTAAAAAAAATAGAAAATTTATTTAAGAAAAATATGTGTATATAACATAAACACACCAGGCTGTAAATACATATGTAACCTACCTTTTCCATTTTTTTGTATCACTTTATGCGGAACCTTTTATGAAATATTTCATTTGTCAACTTATTTAGTAAATACATGTAAAAGGACTTTTTTCCTCATCTTAAATGGCTTTTTCCAGAGGCTCTGGATTTAATGTGCTACACTTTATTCTCGATAATTTACATTAGCTGCAGGTGTACATCTCTACGCATTGGTATATATACCTTTTTCTTGACACCACAACCTCTGCATCCAGGCCACGGAGGGATGAAGTGTTAGTGTGAGCTTAGAAATGAGTAACCATACATTGTTTAGTTGTGGGAAAATAGGATTACATGTTTTGATGAGCGTAAATACCTTTCTCTTGAATATTTGCAAAGTAACTCATAGTCTTGCTTAGGAATCCCCATTATATACATTATTATATTCCTGGAAGCGTAATAATTATAGGAATTAATACCATACAGATTCTAAAGTGACAAGTAAAATATCAGATGTTAACTTTCAAAACTTATTTTAATATGTCTCCTAGGATTCAAATCCGGGTAAATCCAACTTTCTAGTCATGCACTGGGTCCCATGACCTTTACATAGCTCGTTATTACCTATTTGCCATTAGTTTTTATTTCAGAATAACTACAGACTCTCAGGAAGTATCAGAGAGAACGCAGAGAGGTCCTGTGTTCCCGGCACTGTTTCCCCGAAAGCTCGTGTTTCATAAAGTTACATAGTACAATGTGCAAGTCAGGACGTTGGCATTGCTGTTGTATGTTTTCTGTGTCGTCTCTTTCACCTGCGTACATTTGTGTGGCCACCCGCAGTCAAGGCACAGAACGGCCCGTCACCCCAAAGACCTCCCGCGTCCCCGCTGTTCCCTGCCGTTCCCCGCTGTTCCCCACTGTTCCCCGCCGACACGTCTTTCTTACTGCTGTTCTCCATGTACACTTCCCTGCGCTGTTTTTCCTGCCTTCCTGCGGTTACTTGAAGGTTTACATTCCGTTTTGGTTTATCTCTAGTGCTTTCGAGTGTGTCTGTTTGTAGCTCCTTGAGCGGTTGCTCTGAATAGCCAGCCCACCTTCCATCTCGGAGCTGTCGCAGGCCTGGCCCAGCCCTGTCCTGACCGGAGAAGTGCGGAAACTCCGCGTCGGGGCCTGGGCCTTCCCGTCCCCTGTGCAGTCATCTTAAATGTTGCCCCTGTTTCTTTCGCGCTAGTTTCGTTCTGCTCTTCGGGCTGGGGAATTCCTGCTGCTCAGGCCTCCGGCCTCTTGCCTTTTCCTCCCCGAGACGCCTCGGTCTCCCCTCCGTCCCGGGGACGGTCTTGCTGGATGCAGACCTTCGCTCCGTGACTTGGCCGGGCTCTGCCGCTTCCTCCTGGCTCCTGCGTGTCTGCCTGGGAGCCTGCGGCCGTCGAGCTTGCTTTTCTCCTTCAGGTGAAAACCTTTCTCTCCCCGCTTTCGAGGTTTTCCTTTGTCTTTATTTTTCGGAAGTTGATTAGGTTGAGCCTCGGCATGGGTTTCTTTCGGGTTGATGAACTCTTTGGGGTTCTCTCAGCTTCCTGAATATGTAGGTTTATGTCTTTTGCTACATTTGGGAAATTTCAGCCATTGTTAGAAAAAAATTGTACCCCATCCTCTCTCTCTTTGTCCCCCTGAAACCCCAGTGTCACAGCGAGACCTTTGTGACGCCCGTGGGCTCCCGGGGCTCCTCTCCCCCTTGTTTGCGGCCTGTGTCTTCTGTTGTCCAGGTTGGGAGGTTTCTGTTGTCCTGTCTTTAAGTTTTACTGATTCTTTCTTCCCTTCTCTCCATTCTGCCCTTGAGTCTACTCACTGAGTTTTGATTTGTTTTTGTTTTCATTTCAGTTACTGTAATTTCCTGTTCTAAGACTTATGGATGGTTCTTCCTTCTGTCTCCTATTTGCTGATACTTCTGTGTTTTCCTTTGTTTCGGGTGTCTCTGTAACGGCTCCTGACTGCATTTTTGTGGTAGCTGATTTACATACCTTGTCAGATTATTCTAACATCCGTGCCACCCTGTGTGAGTGACTCTCGATTGTCTTTTCTTGTTCAAATTGAGGTTTTCCTGCTTCTTGGTATGATAGGTGATTTTCCATTGAACCTTTGACCCTGGGTTTTGTTTAAATCTTCTGTTTAGTAGGCCTTCTCTGGTACAGCTTGCCTCTTCGCTGCCGGTTGAGTTTGGAAACCCAGGTTTCCTAGTAGGTCTGCTGGGACACCTGGCGGGTAGGAGCGGTGCCTCACTGTTGCTTGGCCGGAGCGGTGGTTCGGGCTTCCCAGGAGGCCTCTGCTGACTCCGCCCTGTCCGGGAGGGATAGAGAGGCTTCCTGCTACTCGGTCGGTGGCCTCTATGGACACAGCAGGGGGTCAGCCTCCTTACTGCCTGTCGTAGAGAAAGTCCTGACCCGGGGGCCTGAGGCTGCTGCTGTGGGACTCCCCTTTACCTCTAGTGGAAGTAAGTCTGTGTTCTCCTTATGGTCTCCACTGACATGGGATGGCGGGGGAGGCTGCTCATTTTTTTTTTTTTTTTTTTTTAAGAACCGTTTTTGTTTTTTAGATGGATGATTCTAAGTAACTGGAATAATTCCTATGTTTACTTTCGGTATGTTTTGGTTATACTTCTTTTAGATCTAAAGGTTGGTATATACTCAGTGTCTGTCAGACTAGTTTTTACGCAGGCCAGAGCTCACATTGCGTCGCACCAAAGCTGCTAACTGCCCTTCAGACGTGAGAAGAGGAGACTCGCTGCAAAGCGTGCTGGGCATGAGTTCCATACTTCTCCAGGTAGTTTGTGAAAACTGTGAAATTATAAGTCTGTGTTTTCTTATTTGAGTCTTCAGCTTATAACCACCAGTTAGAAATATCGGCGTTTGTTCTGGAGTTACGACAGATTTAAGTGCATGTCTGTGTAGGACTGTGTCTGCATGAGAGATGGCATGTCACACTATTCCTATGTCTTTTTCCACATTTTAGATACCGATTATCATATTTCTGGAATTATGTATACCTAGAGGATCTAAATATAAAATTTGTGGACTTGTAAACACAGCCAGAGATTTAGGTAAATTCGTGATTTTTATGGCCCCAATACGCTCACAGTTGTTCAACAGGAAACTGAGGGCCTCTTAAGAAGTCCTTCTCCAAAAAAGTAGATTTGTAGGTGGAGCGGTCTGCAGACTTACTAAACACTACTTCTCGTTGCTCTGAAGATTCTCGGGTCATCTGCTGAGATAAAACTTCCAAAAATAACAATGGGAAGCCTCTTAGAAATAAGGAATACAAGGCTACTCCTTTAGCCTTGTTGCTGAGCAAATCGAGCCCATTTAGACCACACTTAGCATACTCACGTTTGACATAAGTGAGTGAGATAGATCATAAATAAGACCACTTGTCAGACGTAAAATCACAGCTAGGTAACAGGCTCGTATATTTCTCAGTTGGATTCAGGACATGGGAGCTTAAAAAATGTGTATCCTGTAAAGGGAGTTTAGAGGGTGTTTTACATTTATAGCCATAAAGTCATCGGTTTTGTAGATTAAATCGATACGCATATTTTTATTAAATTTAGTACTGACGATGCCACAAGCATTCCATTGATCAAAAACTGTTAGAGAACAAAGGAGGCAGTTGTCCCAAACCAGCGCCTTAGATAACGCAGCGACATGCGTGGTGCGGGTCGTAGGAAAAACAGCTGGGGCCTAGAGCAGATGAACGCCCTGGTGTTCAGTTCTGTTTTGTTAAAGAAAAAAGAGAAACTTTCTTACACTTTTGTTGCTTCTCTTCGCCAACCTCCGCCGGACTTTATGGTTTGTTTAGCTGTGAAGGGAAGACAGCCGGGCGGAGGCAGCTTAGTTTTGGAATGTAAATACACGTAGAGGGCCCCCTTTTGTTTAGCATCTCTTTAAACTAAGACAAAAAAATCAGTGGATGAATGAACAGCAGCCTGGTGAAATACCTAAATGTCTGAGTTAAAATTTGGGGTGTTTGAAACCCTATTTGGATCCCTCTCCCAGCCCGGGGTGCATTCATCGCCGCTCGGCGGGAGACTTCACGGAGCCGGCATTTGGGCCCAAGGCCTTTGAGGGCCTTTCTCTTAACTTGTGCCTTTTCTTCTTCAGAAAAGTGATGGCTTAAGTCTGGCTGAAGAGCAGTCTCCTTTGTGTTTCCCTATAAGGACTTACTTATGGTTCACGGATCTTTGCCCACCATCCCTGTCTGCAGCCCTGCGTTTAAAATCGCACACCCCCCGCTGCAGTCGACAGGAAACGCAAATTAGAGACAGGACCGGTGTAGGGCTGCTGGAGAGACAAAGGGGACAAATTATACATCAGTTCCTCGAACCTGCGGGCGAACCCCGGGAGGAGGTGCGTGGGAGCTGTGCGTGTGTGTGCGCGCGCATGTATTTTTTCAAGCCCTAGCATTTTGTTGCTCACACAACACGTGAACTTAGTGGTACCTGGGACTCGAATCCGATATTTTAAATAAACAGTGATGAACAAGAGAAATGTGCTGCTTCGGTGGGCAGCAGGGATGTCTCACAGTTATCACAGGGATGTTTCAGCCCATGTAACTCTGCCCATGTAGAAGTATTTGCCTCTTTTTGTCATTTTAGAATTACTCAGAGGACGGCGCTCGTTGGCGGTGTCGGCCTGTCTGGGTGACGTGGGGCTCTGTTAATTTTCCTCCTGGGTTTGCCTCGGCCACACTCGAGTCCACTCCAGCTTCCTTGACTTGCAGGGAAGGAGGGTGTCTTTTGTCTCCTTCTTAAGGCCTGGGGAAGGAGTGGGAACAAGAGGCGGGGTTAACGGAGGGCTTAGCTCGCCCAGCCCACAGGAGGAGAGGAGGCCTTTTCAACGCTGGTCTTCAAAGACCGCAGGGGACGCTTCTGGCTCCTTTCTCCAGCCTCCCCTTTGGCGGGGATTCTTTCAGAGGCACCGCGTGCCCCTAGGAGAACGTGCGCTGGGGGGTGTCACCGTGGGCTGGTGACATGCAGCTGGTGAAGTTACAGTAATAACAGCAGGGAAGGTCCTGGCGCCAGGGCCCCGGAGGATCTGAGGAGCTGCGTGTGTGTGTTTGGTCCAGGAGGTGTCGCAGGTGACCCCTCCGGGACAGGAGCCTCGCACAGCTGTGCCCGCCTTCCTTCTGCGCTGGCGTCACACTCAGGTCTCAGTCCATGTCATTGCAGTTCTTGTGGTTAGTGAAAGGAAACAACAGAAAACTGTCCAGGGTGCAGGCTTGCACGTGAGTGAACACACACACGTGCACACACTCATGCACACAGTCGCACTTATGCACACTCAGGCACAGTCACACACACTCATACACACTCACACACAGCCATACTCACACACACACACTCACTCACAGATGCACACACACACGTCCACACACATGCACATACACTCATACTTACATGCATACTCACACACCGTTTTGGAAACTGTCAGGCTTAAGCTTGCCCTGTGCTCAAGTGTCAGTGCGTTGGTGGAATCTCTGCACACTTTACTGTCCTGTCGTCAGCAAGTTGTTGTTTTAACATTGTTTCAGTTCTAGCAGAAAGCTAGATGGCACCAGGGGTGGGCACAGAGCGATGGGTCACTCCAGTGCCAGCGTGGGGGCAGGGACCAAGGCCGTGCCAGGGCTGAAGTGCCGGCAGGGTCACGCCACTGATTGTGATCCTCGACTTTCCTCAGAATTGAGTCCTTGAGGGCTGGTTCTTCCGGCCGTAGAGTTGGGCACTTCGTTCTAAGGAGTTTTTCATAAATGGAGGAGGGAGAAATAGGTGGTGATAATGCAAAACACGGTGGGATTATTTTGAGAAGATATTTTAAAAGATGTTAAAAGCCACTGACTCATGCAAAAAGTAGGGAGAAGGTATATGTAAAGCATAGCCTAGAGGTTAACTTCGAAAATTAGTGCATGAGAAATGAGATTGCGGCTGCAGGAGATCTGCTTGTGCTGTGATGAGCTCAGCAAGCAGCAGTCAGGGCCTGAGGCCCAAGGAGGGACCTGGAGCCCGATCTGATCCTGTTTGCAGCTCTTGGGGAGCTCAATTAATTGATGTGGGTGGGAAGGGAGCCGAGCTAAAGGCCATTTGGCAGAGCAGCACATAATTTGCAGGCTAGAGCAGCATGAAGATGTGGGCCACTTGTACAAAAATAAAAAATTTCCAGACAGGAACAGCAGATCATTAAACTAAGCCCGGGGCCCCTCTGAGGGCGCCCCTTCCCCCAGGTGCGTTACCTTTGCCTTTCCTTCTCCTAAGCTCCAAGGGCCTTCATTTTGCCTCTGTAACTTGTTTCCTGAGCCCACGCAGCCCAGATGGCTCACTTCTTTCTACCTCTGTGACTTGCTAAACTTTCCATTGGACTTGAGTTTCTTGGCTCTGAATTCTTTCTTTGCTGAACTCAAGTACCTAGGCTGCTGAACCGAGATCCAATCTCCGGTAACACCTGGTGCCATATTGCCTTTAACACTTATATGTATAAATAGTGTGTTTAAAGTGTGTAGTTATTTTTACACAAAATTATGGTATTTTGTTAACAGCCCTCCAGAAATGCTACTTTAGATTTACAGTATCTGGCCTAGTCTACAGCTGTTCCTTTAAAACCCCAGCAGGCGCAGTTTGCCAATATTATCCCCATTCGAACTTCTCCCTAGTTCTCTGACCAGGCAAAGCCTCTCACCTCTCCATCGTAGGCTGTCTTAGGCTAAATGATTTCTTAGAAATGAATTTGAAAGTGGAGCTCATGGGATTTCTCACTCTGCCTTTCTAGTCTAATGACCAGGTCAAGTGTCTTCCACTCACAAGGATATGTTTCCAATACGTATACTTTTTTGATTCTTTATTAAAAGGATCTCTTTCTGACAACAAAGGAAATGTGCTCATTTTTAAAAAATGCACCCATTACAGAAATAGATCATACGGAAAGTGGAGGTTCCCCATAATCCAACTTCCTAGAGGCAGTAATGATGGAGTTTGGTGAAAAGTTTAAACTTCCTATTTCTGTAACCTATAAAGCAACAAGGTATAGGACTGTGGAGAATTGAACTCACAGTTTATATTTCTGCAGATGGAGTATCTTATGTGATGACATCCGTTGAGACCACACTCCTTTGTGCGCTGGAGAGCTGCCCTTGTGTGGTTGTATCTGCTCACAGGTGGCTTTTCCAACCTCCTCTCTTGTGATTTGGCCTTTTATCACCTTCTCTGGGACTTTTTAATATTAACTACAGACTTTGTTAAAGTTAATTTTTTATTGTTTTACTGATTCTGTGTAGTCACGGTTAGGACCAATAAAGTAATATTTGAGATTATGCCTTCAGAGGCCAGTGTCTTCTTTGATGCCCTTAGGGTTGGGCAGTCTTGGGCCTCACGTAGCAGGTCATTGCTTTTTACTAGCCAGTGATTATTCAGAGCTAAGTGTGTTGAATAAATTTAATTTGCTGCATCCCTTTCAGAACGAGGCAGATTCTACCCATATTGAGGCTGAAGTTCTTACAGGTCTTGTCAGTGGACCCTATAGATATGTCCAATGGAAGAATAATTTTTAAATGGAAAATTAAATATTTAGCCATGGCAGTATCAGTTGGAATATTGCCTATCTTGAGAATTTTCAAGGCAGTGTTCGAAGCCTTGAATTTATAGCTTTGTTGGTTGAAAAATCAGCCTTGTTACCCATTAGGACTTCTCATCTCTTCGACACTCGAGGTAACTGATGAGTGTGAGGCAAGGACTATTTATTATCCATGGTTGTTCAGCAGCTAATCTCTCCTGCAGGCGGGTTTCTCGTCCTGGTGAGTCCATCCTTTAGGAAGGGCGAGGTGGGACCGTGTTTTAAGCTTTCCTGGAGGGGATTCCTGCTACTCCAGGTCATCGAACAGTCACCACACTCCCTGGATTTGTGGCCTCCATTGCTTGTCCTGATCTCCCCTCCCTGTCTTTTTTGTTTTGCTTTTCTCTGTAAAAGGGGAGTAAAGAGAATCTTCAGCCTGCCCCCCTTCCTTCCTCTCCCTTGCGGTGGGTGGGGTGGGCTGGGCTGAGGCTCAGGCAGAACCTTCTGCCCTGGGCTTCGTTAGGAGCTCCTGTGGCCGAAGCTGTTGGGAAATTGCTTAGAGGAGTTTTGGAGGCGCGCCCTCCTCTCCCTGCCTGCCGTGGCCGCAGATGACCAAGGGCCCGCTCTGTTGCCAAACAGGACTGATGCTGAGCCAGCCTCTAATGCTGACCCATTTTTCATCGAGTTTTACTTAATAGAACAGTTGCAGGATTGTAGTAATGCAGTTATGGATCTTATAGCAGAAGTCAGCTTCAGGCTGAATTCCTGCTCGCGGGCTGAGGACAGAGCAGTGTGTGTGGAAGGTGCATCCACAGCCTGTGGGCTGGAGCAGCGGCGCCTGCAGCCTCCGGAAGGCTCAGGCCCTTTGGACCCGAGACAGCCGGCCAGCAAACGGGAACAGAGCCTGAAGCAGGACTTCCTGCAGAGCGAGGGGCATTCGCAGCTAAACAAGTCCGTAACGGCGGAGCGAGGTGCTTTTTAAACCTGCAAATCAGTGTCTGAATGAAATAAAGTGAATGTCAGAATACTAACAATTTTCGTGGAAAGCCCATGACTGGTACCTTCAGGTTGATGACTGGAGGAAAGTGAAGGCAGCAGACTTTCGTGGAGCTCCTTGGTCGGAAGCTCATGCTGGCACTGCTGGCCTCTCCCAGTGTTTAAGAAGCAGAAAGCAGCCTGACCGGTGTGGCTCAGGGGTTGAGCGTCAACCCATGAACCAGGAGGTCACAGTTCGATTCCTGGTCAGGGCACATGCCCGGTTGCAGGCTCAATCCCCAGCAGGAGGCAGCCGATCAATGACTCTCATCATTGATGTTTCTCTCTCTCTTTCCCTTCCTCTCTCTGAAATCAATAAAAAAACATAGTTTTTAAAAAAAGCTGAGAGCAGCTTGGTGATCAGGCCGTTCAAGAAGGGCGGTGACAAGTCCAAAGAGAACGTGTGTTTGACTGTGGGAGGTCCATGGAGCTATGGGGTGGCTCACGCATCACGTAACACGCAGCACCTCACTTCATGTTCCACGGGTTCCAGTGAGTCCTACTCGCAGTGACACACGAGTGCTGTTGCCAAGATGTGCTAGTGAAAATGGGGATCATTTCAGAACCTTAGAATCATTTGCAAAGAAATAATTTCTGAAGTTTTATCTTCTTTCATTAAAGTGGTTTCTTCACCCTCAGTCAGCCACAGTGCTGAAGTGACGGTGTCAGAGTACATGGCGGTGATGCTCAATTACTTCTACATGCGACCGCATTTTATTTTACTAATAGGAGCTTTACCATTGTAATCCAGGGGCGGGAAGGAGAGTAACATTTTAGGAGAATTTTCTGGAACAGTCTACACACTCTTGGGGAAAAGGGAAACGGGGATGGACCTGGGGCCAGGAAGAGGTCTCCGTGTCCTTTGCTCGCAGGACGCGGCCAGCAGAGTGCACCCCTGTGGTTTGCGGCATCTGCTGGAAGTGCTGGGCTAGCTGAGGGGCTGCTGGTCCCAGCTCCGGGGCAGGACCAAGTAAACAAGGCCAAGGGAGAGAGAGCCCTGCTGGGGACCAGAGGCCACATCCCCAGCCCCTAAAGCAAGTCTCAGCTCCGTGTGGTGCCAGGAGCAGCGAGGTCAGCGCCGGGAGAGCTTGGGTTAGGAGGGTGTTTGTTTTGTGTTTGTGAAACTTTGGATGACATAGCCCTGTGCTCCGGGTGCAGAGGTTTGGGCCATCGGCGCAGTTTTAATAACTCGCTTACTGGCAGCGGTGCGTCAGCACCTGACTGGGTGGGTTTTAAACGGCTCCACAGGCACCTTCCCCGGCCCGTTTGATGTTTACAGGGCACAGCTCCCCTCAGGTACCGCTCCTGACCGGTCCTGTTGGGGAGGTTACTCATCTCTCCTCACTGATGTGAAGTGTTTCAGAATTTTGCCTACGTGCCCAGAGGTCTTTTGGCATTTAAACTAGTTTCTCAACGTTGAGAAGAAATCTGTGTCTGAGTTGCCGAGGTTGCTGAGCTTCCCTGACACACCGGCTGCCTCGGCTGCAGGACGGTCAGAGGGGCTGGTTTGCAGGCCACAGCGCTGACGCAGGGCCCGGCTGGGCATTGCTGGGGCGCTGAGGCGGGGTCCCCGGCAGCGTTTAACCCTCTCTGTCCCGAGAGCCACGGTGCTCCTAGGTCACCTGTACATGCCCCCTTTCAGATGGTGAAGGCAGATGAGACCCTCCCATTGGGAGCTGCGTTTGGTGTGAAGAACCTGAAGGAGTGGGGGGCTCTGGGTCACCCACCTTCTCTTAGCTCCTGTGTGTTCTCAGATGAACGTCCATAAAGGTTTGATTTCCTTTGCCATAGCTTTAAAGACTAACTGTATTTTTTTTAAAAATAATTTAAGAGTGTAACACATGTAAAATGGAAATTAGTTTACTGTTGTCCCAGTATTTAAAAAGTAAAAGGAAAACTGATCGTAACGTACCAGAGAATTAACTTCACCTTCTTAAATTTTTTCTTCTCAAATTTAATGATAGAAATGTTTCATCTGAGGCCAAGAGCCGGTCGTCACGTTGGAGGGTATGAACAACTTGGATGCGGTGCGGAGAAAACCTGTCCAGAGGCTCTTTAAATAAGATGCGTGTTCAGATCGGGAGGCCCTGTTGCTACTCCCCAGGGTAGTAAAGAAACTGACCCCGTTCCTGACACACGTTGGTTACTGGTCCTGACGACTGCAGGCTACAGAAGTGCCTGAGATTAGACAGGAGCCCGAGGCCGACCAGGTTTCCAAAGGCAGAGCTGTGACCTGGAAACCGCAGATCGGAAGTTGAGCTTCTCTTCCTGAGAAAACCATTTTTAAGAAATCAGCCCCAAAACACTCAGAGCAAAATGAAATCGAGCAAAACAGAAACAGCCCTAATCAGAAACCTTTCAGAAGGGAGGAGTTGTACTTCGTGTGACTTTCGGAGGGCAGATGCTCGCGCTCGCTCGCTCGCTCCACGTGGTGCAGGGTTTGAAAGGGGCGCCGTGAGCGGACACCTGCCTGCTCCCACCTCGTGGACGGTGACAGTCTTGCCTGAGTCTGTGTAGGCCACATAACTGACTGCACTTTATGAATCAATGAACGTTACTCATTTTGTCTGAACAAGCCTTTTTGCGTTCGTTCGGCACCAAATGGTAATTAAAATAGGAACGGTGTGTTCCCAGTCTCTGTGTTTCAAGCTGTTGGTTGCAGTGTGATTGGGAGTCATGTGAGGACTCTGGTGATTTTTGTGTTAAAAAAGAAAAAGAAAAAGGGAATCGAATAGAAGAAATCAGGCTGGGTTGTGGTGAGGGAACCTGTTGTATAGTATGTGTCCTTGTGTGTATCTGATCAAGCATGTCGTACGGAGAATCGTGGTTTAAAAAGTGTGAAGTCCTGTGTTTTACTTTTATTTCAGTATTTCTGAAATGGCTCCATGCACTTTCGCGTGCAAAACTATTTCAGGTCCATAACCCAGGGGCTTGTCTATGAAATGTCACTTCAGTTGTGGTCCAGAGACAGTTGTGGCCGCAGTTCGGAGGAGGCGTGACGCTGGTCATTGGTGGCAGGTGCCTGGGCTCCTTGGCCTCTGAGTTGACGGGGTTGTGTGTACCTGGGACGCGTGCTCCGAGTCAGAGGCCTGTTCCCTCGGGCGGCCGGACAGATGTGGAGAAGGTCCGCTGAGGGCTCTCCCCGGGGAAGCCCTGGGCAGAGACAGCCTGGCCCCGCTGGGTCCTGGGACACGCTAGCTCTTTGAGTCTGTGGACCAAGGCAGTCGTGTTAGGGACCAGAGCGCGTGATCGCGGGCAGCAGTGGCTCATCTGCCGTCCCCGGCTGTGCACTATTAGCTTGCCTCTCGCTGAGCCTCGGTTCCCAAAGTGAGTTTTCTTTTGAAACCTACATTAGATGAAAAATTAGGAAGGGAACACCTCTCTCTTGGGCTTGGGCCTGTTGTGAAGATACGGTCAGCAGAAGGCTTTGCCGTCTGACCCGCAGATTTCAGGCCCTCGGTAAAATGTGGATTCCCTTGTCCTGGATGTGAACTCAGTGAGACAGATGTTAGGTATAATACATCCTACACACGTGCTCACACACAGATACAGGTGCACACACAAAGAATTTTAACCACCCAGCAACGTGTACTGAACGTCCTCGAAATACACTTCTGCTACAGTCTTCGAAATAACTTACCCGTAAGTGCTGGTGACTCTCACCGAGAGGCAGTGACACATGAGATGCTAAGGGCAGGCCCCTGGAGCTTTGCCCCGCAGACCACCGGGCAGGTTCTTCAGCCTCACTGTCCCCAGTTTCTTCGTCTGCAACATGGTGATGCTAGAACTGCCTCTCAGGTGTTTGTGTGTGTGGGTTTGAAATGAGTGGGTGCATGGAAGGGCCGAGATGTGGCCAACACTGTGCAGTTGGTTCTTCCTGTCACCCAGGGGTGCCTGAGACGGCGAGCAAAGGCGGCCAGCTGGTCCCTGCAGGGCGGCCGTCCGTGAGGCTCTGGTGGTGCTCTGAGGGGCTGGGGAGAGACGGGCGGAGGTTTCCAGCTCACACTCCTGCGCTCTGCTTATAGATTCAGGCTGACGCTCCCCTTGCATTCTGAGGGGGGGCGTCCCTGTGTTTCTTACAGTCCAGCTGACATACCTGCTGCAGCGTCTGACAGTTTCTTATATTTGTTTCTGGTTCTTGTGTTTAGGGAAGTACTGTCATTAGTGCCTCTTTATTTTTTATTTTTAATTGTTGACATTATTACAAATGTCCCATCCCGCCTTTGCCCACCTCCACCCAGCGCCCGCGCCTCCCTGGCCTTCTCCGCGCAGCTGGCTGTGGCCGTGGGCTGTGCGCAGGCTCCTGGCTACTCCTTCACCTCCCTTCACCCAGCCCCCCCGACCTCGGTCAGTCTGCTGCGTGCATCCGTGCCTCTGGTTTTAAGGGGGAGGGGATACAAGAAAGATGTTTCTGAATTTTTAAGGCTTGGTTCCAGGCCGAAGGCAGGGCGTGTGTTCCGACGGACATCCCGGTCCCTCTAGAAGGGAGCACAGGGATCACAGGTGAATTCCTTGGCAGCTCAGACCTGTTCCCATAGCTCAGGCCTTGTTTGGGGGAAAACAGTTTGATTTTAAAGGGAATTTTCGGAGTGCTCTGCAAGGCCCGCAGCACATCTTGGATCTTCCCGGGCGTGTCTCTTTGTAAGTCTTATGTATAAAAGCCCACACTGTTGAGAAATGCGCGGCTCCTGAATGTAGCTGTGGAAGGACATGGGGTATGGCCCACAGGGCCCTGCAGTTCCCATATCGGACCCGATTCTCGCTGGAATTTGAGGCAGAGACAGTGCTCGCCCTGCTCTGTGCAGTCATCCCACCGCTCCGTTCTCCCCGCCCCTCAGGTTCGTCTTCACCGGTGAGTATCACATCCCGGCCCCCCCGGGCCTCTGCATTTGTAACTTCCCCACGTGGGCGAGTTCGGGGCTGTGCTCTGAGTTACCCTGGGAGCCCCCTGCCCCTGAGCGTGTCTGAAAACCTGGTTCTTGGTCAGAATGCTTCGGGTGCAAACCCGGTGTGTTTAAGATTTGGTGTGTCCTGGAGCAGCGCGTTTTCCGCTGACTGCTCAGTGTTGCCCAGCTTCCAATGTTGCTCACTTTACATCGAACCCAGAAAAGTGACCACGGAGGCCCGTTTTAAGGCCCGTCTTTGGGATTTTTTACAAAGCAGTGTCTGAGTGGTCGGTGGAAGCAGACAGAGAACAGGATCCTCAGTGATGAGCACGGTTGGAAATTCAGAAACGTATCCAGGTCAGCGAGGCCGGGACGCGGAGCCAGTCGCTCTGCTGGAGAAACTCGCAGATAGATGATGATGATGCATCTGTTAGCGATCAGCGTCCTGACTTAACGGGCGAGTTTAAAATCACTGATTAGGCTGATGTGCTTCTGATTCCTTTTTGCAAAACAGATGAGTCGTTTTTATTCCAAAATCTGTTCCAAGTCCTCTTTTTTGGCAGCGTGCTAGGGTTCGCCGCAGTGTGAATAGAGGAGGCTCCCTGGTCCTGATGACTCTGCCTGAAGTATCTCAGCGCAGTGTACGTGCAGTCCTTCCGCGGCGTTTGCCGCTAATGTTAAACATCAGCAGCTCCCTCTTCTAATGAAACGTTGTAGCCGAGACTCGTTACCGTGTGACACAGCCCCCGGCTCCCAGCCCCCACTCACCGTGTCCGTTCCCCCCTGTTCTGAGCACCAGGTACCCTGCTGCCCCCCCTCCCCACTTCCTGTGCCCCTCAGTCATCGCCTCCTGGTTTTGTGTCCCCCCAGTAATGTTTAGAGGACAACCGCTGTCTCCCTTCACCCTCGGGTAAAGGACATCGTTATTGACTTGGCTCTTGCTTTGTTCCATGTGTGTCCTGGATCTCCATCCCCTCCGAGTAGCCAAGGACACATTTCTGAGTTCTTGATCCCTGCGCTTTGCCAAAAGGGGAAAAAGAAAAATTGTTGAACCCGGAGTCTCACCGAGATACTTAACCAATTTAATCCATATTTTTCATATACGCGACCTTCTATCATCCAGTGGCTCCAGCCACGGAAACTGCGGACTGAACACAGCAGAGTTGTTGGCTCCTGGTGGCGTTTGTCTTGGGGAGAGTTATCGGTAATGAACTTGCATCACAGGCTGTAAATCATGGCCCTGCGCAGAGCCTGCGGGGCCAGCATGGGAATTAGCAATAGTACGAGGTGTAACGGTGCTGGGAACCCGAGACGGGGACTCGACCTCGGCTTCTGGCCTCTCACCGCCGGAGGCAGGCGGTCACATTTGCTCCCTCTGAGAGATAAGCATTTGGGGAGCTTCCCTCGGCCATTTGTTGACTCAAACGAAGCCTCGCAGGAAGTGGCCAGAGTTCAGCCCTTAGGAGAAGCCCGTTGCCCAGTTTGGGAATCTTCGATGCGGGAACAGTCAACTTTCAAAAAATGCTTTGATGCTCAGATTTAACAAAAAGTTAAAAGGAAAGAAGGCCCTTAATGAACGAATGAAATACCCCGCCACTCATGTCGTTTCATTAATACCAAGTGTTTTCTCTTCCAAGATGAAGGGGGAAAATACCAGTTTTTCAGAATCTACTGTGATTTACGTGATCAGATTGCTTCCCTGGGGTCAACCGGAAGCCTGAGAGCACTGGCCTCTTTGCTCAGATGGGCCCCTGCACCGGCACATCTGAGCCAGGGTGCCCCTCTGAGGAACGAATTTTGGAACTGCTTCCAAAATGTTTCGGTTTTCTCTGTGACTGGGGGGCAGTGCTGGCCTGTGGGGAGGGGCCGGGATGCCCGGCGAAGGCCATCCCTGCACAAGCGAGAATCGTACCCCAGTGCCAGTGCCGCCCCACCGAGGAGCACGGCGCACCTGGATGGAAACAGCCTACCCTTTGCCATCTCTGTCTCACGGAGGAGCCGTGATGAGCTGCTCTGAGATGGGTCATCTGTAGTTGTCTCGCCACTTTGGACGTGACCAGAAGAAAACTCTTTTCTCTGACACCGGATGCTCCGCGGGTGTGCCTGCCAAAATTCTGAAAACTATGAGTAGCGAGGCATCAAATACTTAAAGCACATATTTCTGTTTTATACGTGAGCAGTGTAATCATTTTTAAAACCACTTATCATGCCCCCCCCCCAGTGTACACAAATGATTATGAATACCATTTGAATTAAATTTAACCCAACATTCTCATTTAAAAAAATTTTTTCCGGTTACTTTTAAAGAGTAGCATCAATCTAATACCGTTTAAGTAGATAATTCTAAAAATTCTTACAGCACGGCCACTGCTGTACGGTCCGTTTAAATTTGCATCGGAGGTTTTAAATGCATCCTCACCGTTGGTGGTCTCAGCCGTGACTTCAGACAGGGTGGGAGCTGGGGTGGGGGAGACATTTCGTCTTCCTCCTGTTAAATGTGAGTTATCGAGGTCCCAGTTTGAATGTGTCTGACATAATGGGAGCCCCCAGGAGGCACTTTGCTAAGCAGCTAATTCAGCCCATCTTCCCTAGAGAGGGTAATTGTTGTTAAAAACACAAAAGTAAAATGTGTTGTTTTCTCGTGTAATTATGTAACTGACATCTTTATATAATAATACATTTGGGTGGTCTGTCCCCGAAACACTTGGTTTGTTAGGAAACATTGCAGTTTCCACAAGCAATCACTTATGCCTAAATATTATGAAAGAATTCGGCATTGTTACATTGCATCATTGCCTTAGTCAGAAGCTAAACTTTCTAAGTGAGCTTGGCACTGGAGGAGGCTTCTAGGTTTTTTGCTATTTTTTTTTTTTCCTTAAATGTCATTATACGAGCTAAAATATTCCTGAGACAGAATACTCTGACAGAGTGGTAAAAAGTAGCAACACACAAATCCCGCTGAAGAAGAGAGCAAGGGCCCGGAGCTGCTGTCATTGGGACAGTCACATTGGGACCCCCTCACAGCGTCTTATTTCAGTTTCCGCTCGTTCGGTTACCCCGCCGGCTGGGTGAGGACCCATGAACTTCCCGGGCTGCAGCGAACCACAAATATCCTGACTATGAACACACTGCCATTAGAACCGGCTTCATTTTAATCCACGTTGGTAATAAGGCTCTGTGCCCTGCTGATTAAAAAAGCCCCACTTAACAAAACTGAATGGAGTTTTTCTTCTAATTCCGCTCTTCTGGGGCTGCAGACTGCTCTGGCCCTGCGACGCCCATCGTAAATCCCAGATTCAGCCGGGACCAGACTCTAGCTAATCATGATGGCTGATTATGCCACCCAGGGGCATTCTTTTAACTCGCCATTACCCAGAATCGTGTGGGAGGCTCTTGCAAAGTGGCAGAGAGAGGAGAGTCCGGGCACAGACAGATAGCACTGTGAGCAGGGAGAGGCCGTGTGCAGTCCATGGGAGCGTCCATAGGCGGGTGGGGGTTTAACGGGAGGCCTGGGTGATTTCAGGCCTAGGAAAGGAAACTGGGAGATGATAGCAAAACTACAATCAGTATGTGATGTGATCGAAGGCCTGTCCCGGCAGCCAAAGGAGGTAAACGGGCTGTGCGCAGAGGGAGGAGGGGTCGGATTTAGTCCTAGGAGTGGAGGTGAGGAGGGGCCGTTCCATCGGCAGCCTCTCCTGAGCCGTGGGCCACAGTGCCTGTCGTGAGATGGGCGGTTTCTGCTTCACCTCACCCCGAGTTAATGCTTTTAAATCTGCTGCACAGAGAACGGGGTACGTTTGTCACGCAGGGTACCCCCGCCTCGGCCAGGGTGCCCAGGTGTCGCCCCTCACGCGCTGGAGGTGGCCGGGCCCCACCAGGGTAGGCGCCGTGACGTTTTGGCCTCGACATCAGGTTATACAACAGCACAGAACTTCAGTAATGGGAGAAAATAGCCCCCACCCTCAGTATAAACTGAATTAAATCACTGCTCAGATGCAAAGTCACTGAAGTAAAGCTGACATTTAACGCTGTATTGTCTTTACACGCATTTCCGTAGATATTGTCTTAAAAACTGTGCCCTCCCTGGGATGGCTGTGCTTTGAACTGGGGGTGGGATGTGCACTGAAGCAACGGGTCTCAGCTCTGCGCCTGTGTGTGCACATTGGAAAGCAGTAAAATCTATGATGTGGGTTAAGTCCTTCAGGTAAATGAAAATAGTCTCCCTCGTCTGGGAACATATGGTTCCCAAACTGAGTGCCAAGGCACCCCAGGGTGCCGCGGTCAATTCCTGTGGCGTGTTTTTTTATTTTTGCGGAAAACAGTGCTCTCTGGTATGTGCCAGGCACCCAGGGAACTACTGCCCAAAGTAGTTCATAGTTTCAACATTAGATGGCGCTACATTCCTTTCAATGATGTCACTTTTCTAAACTGGGTCTTTGGGAGTTGAAGGCTGTGTGGCCCTGAATGTCCCAGAGCAGAGAAGTATCGGGACACAGGGCGATTCCAGGTCTTCAGGAAGAAGCTGTGCGGTGCCCCGTCTGATAGGGTTTACCGGGAGTCACGCTGTGGTTAAATTTTCAAAATTCATCTGTTTACCTGGTAGGAGTGTAGGTCCTATTAGATCTTAGGGAGTACAGGGTCCCCGCTGGTGTCCCTCCCTGCTCTCTGACAGTGACTCGACCTAATGAGAAATGAAAACCTGACAAGAAAATAAATTCCAAGTAAATTCAATTAGATGATCCTATTGGCTTCTAGTCCAAAAATTGAGTTTGGGTGGGGGGGGCGGGGGCATGAAAGGAATTAGTCTTAGAATATATTAAAAGTTACACTTTAGGAAAAAAGGAAATATTTACAAATTAAATATTCAGAGACAAAATATGTGGTTTTTTTCTTTGTAAGTTGTTGGAAATAAACCGCAATACGCAAGCACATCATTACAAAACCAAACCGAAGACAATCAGTGCATCCTGTAAGTTAGAGGTGCTTTTTCGGCCCATAAAATAGCTCTTCACACTTGTAGAAACTTTCACAACAGGGCTCCCTGGGAGCGGCGCCTTCCCAGGCATTGGAAATGGGATTTGATTTTTAAAAATTCTGTATGTGCCCAGTTTTTTCAGAAACAGAACTTTGGTTTTAAACAAGGTGCATGTGTGTCCAGAAACGCTTTCCCAGGGAGCCGCGCGGAGGGCTCTCGGCTCCAATCAGGCCTCCCTTTGAACACACTGAGCTCCGGGGCTTCGCTGTGCTGGCCCTTGGCTCGTGTTTGATCCTGGTGGGAATGAGACTAATTGTTCAAGAATTTGTGTCCTGGTGAGGCTGTTAGCACTTTAAATTGATTTGGTATTTCAAAAAAGTTATTTAAAACATATTTATACCGAGGAACTTGGCTTTCCACTCGCTAAAAAACACTTTTTCCAGATTTCACCTGCCTCATTGTCTGCACAGAAAATGTATCTTAAAATCATCCTTCTGCGTAGCAGTTGCAGCTGGTTCCAGCAGGTCCCTCATGGTGTCTGTTTCCTCTGAAACCTTTCCTGCCCCCCACACACGACAGGAACTGCCCTGTGCCTAATCTAGCCTCACAAAATGAGCGCCCTTAAAAATGTTTACATTCAAAGTGCCTTTTGCACGAGCACATGAGTTCTTTATAAACATCAGCTGATTCACAGAATTCTCTGGGCGGAGCCACTGATTTTTCCTTCTCAAAGTCGTGCTTTTGGTCCTTTGGGTCACCGTGTATCGGTTTTCCTGCACAGCAAGCAGGTATTGTCGGTTTCCCAGGAGCAGAGAATCAGACCTGCGTGGCTTTGGAAGCACAGGTGACGGACCACGGCGCCCGGTCATCAGTAAGGGCCGGACGCGCACGCACACACGCGGCCCCTTCAGTAGGGTTTGTCCCGGGTGATGTCACACTTCCTAGTCGGCGGTGGGTAGACTGCAAGATCTGAACGTTCTGGAAATCTTTCTGATGTTCAGGACAAACTCTGACTCACATGCTGAGAGGAGCCTGGGAGGAGTCTTTTTGGTAAAACAATGTTTGGGAAACTGAGTTGCCCTTCAGTCTGTCGTGGGTTAACTGTGCCTTAAACTTGGCAGTAGGCGCATTTAACACAGTCATAGGGTCATGTGCGAGTGTGCCGTTGACTGAGCGTCTGTGACCTGCCCGATAACTAGGAAATATCCTTCACCCTGGGCTCTGCGTGTACGTTCCATTTTCCCCGTTTCACGCGGGAGAGGAATTAGAACCAGCGTGTTACGTGCTTTGCCTGGAGGGCGGGAGACCAGAGGTCCCGCCCGGGGCTGACTAACCACGTCCCCTGGGATCTTTCAGTGACCTGTTTCCTTTCCCAGGACCTGGGAGAGCCGCAGGGGCCCTTTGCAGGTTATCTAGCCCATCGACCTTGCAGGCCAGAGACAAGGAATTTGTGCAAGGTCACCCCGTGTTCAGTTCTTGTGGGTGCTTCTGAATAACCTTGAATGTGCTCGGTAAACATTCCGGGTTTATCTCCACTGATTGGAGCCTTCCAGAAGTTCCCCCGCCCCCCAAAGGTAGAGACGCCAACTGTTATGCCTGGGAGCTCATCTACGATGAGCACCCAGGGGTGGCATTGAGGGCCTCCCATCGTCTACCCTCAGTGGCCATTCTTCAGTCGGCCTTTACTCGGTGTCCCTGCTCTAGTCTACCATCAAAGTCCAGCAACACAGGTGGACACTGGGCAGTAACACTGTCTTTTGGAGAGTGTCCTGTTCACATAGTGCGCAAAATGTGTCCATTAATAAGTCACAGTTGCGGTTCAGTGCTCGGTGTGTTACCACTCAGTAAACGTTAAGCGATCATCTCGTCTCCTCTCCCACTCGCGATGATGTGTGTTCCTGACCCTCTAGCAGCTGATGTTTATTGAGAACCGTCCTGTATCAGGCCCTGCAGTGAAGCAACTTAAAACTCAGCTCGTTTACTTATTCTAAGAACCTGAAGTGGTAGCTGACACGTCTTCAGTTCTACAGTTGATAAGAACTCGGGCTCAGGGGAGCTAAGTAATTGTTGAAGGGACGCAAAACTCTTCCAAATGGGAGTTGACTGGACCTCCACTGATGAGCCACTTTTCTCTTAAAGGTTCGTTAGCCAAAGAATCTTTCATCTCCCTCCTCACTCACTTAAAAGATGCTAAGATGCTCAAACGGACCCAGAAGGTGTGGGTGGCTTCTCAGCAGATAAGTGGAAAAACCTGGGGCTGGGAGCCCAAAGCTGAGCCGTATTAGCCCTGGAAGGAGGAGGGTGTGTGTGTGTGTGCGCGTGTGCACGCATGTACACGCATGTACACATGGACACCTTTTCATCACGTTGGACGGAAGAAGAGGTTCCACCGAGGTGAGGGAAGACGGGGTGCGGAGCTCACACCAGATGGACTTAATTAAAACTTCATCAGCCTGGGGACGTGGTTCTGGAAACTCTTCAAGGTACGTTTCTACGCTTACAGTTTGCACACAATCTCCAGTGTAGATCACGTTTAACCTGCCTTCCAGGAGGGAGGTGGGCCTTTTAATGCCTGTCCTGGGCCAGATCTTGACATTACGTCCTGTTGCTGCCGCAAGGCCGGAGGGCCCCCCACTGCCCTTTAGGGTGACTGCTGAGGTCCAGTTACTTGTCTCCAGTGCCGTCCTCAACCCGGGTCACTGCAGCCTGGCCACCCCAGCCCTTCACTGGTTTCCCTGGGACCGCCCACCCCTCCTCGCCTCTCCTTTGTCTAGTCTCCCCCCCCCCCCCGCTGGTGAGCGTTCCCCTCAGCGAGAGGCCCCAGGTGCACCTCCCAGGTTTCCTGTTTTTCCTTCACACTCTGTGTGCTCAACTCACAGCAGCACCATCAGCTGTGGCCTCCCAGCTGCACCCTAAACCCTCTCTCGACGAGGTGTAGCCCGTCTCAGTTTGACCTTGGTTAGCACAGTGCTGGCCAGGCTGGACTGTACCGTGAATCGTCTGGTGATCTTGTGAAAATAAAGGTTCTCCCGGGAGACCTGGCAGGGCCCAGATTCTGCATTTCTAACAGTGGAATTGCCAGGTGATGCCGGTGCTTTTGCTCTGAGGACCACCCCTTGAATAACAGCAGCACTTACACACCTGAGTGGCCGTAGGACTGGCTCCCTGTCACCTGTCAGCTTCCTAGAGCGCCAGGGTCTTCCTTTTCCGTGGTGCCCTCTAAGTTATACTCCCCTCACACAGAGGTCACCGCACAGGTGGGTCCATCAGTCTGTAGCCCCCAGTTAAGATTTAATTATATTCTCCGTTGTCCATAACTGGTTCTGATGCCTTAATCTTATTAATGGGAGGGCTTAGGCAACGGCACAGTCTGTTTGAAGAACTTAGCAAATGGGCGTGGAAGTAGCTGTTCGGCTATTTCTTTTGTGGTCTCCACGGTGCCCAGCGTGGGCCTGACGGTTCCCTGGTGGCGCCCCTTCCTGGCCCACAGTGGTCCCTCCTCGTGCAGCCGGGTCCTGTCCCTGGGGATGGAGCCTCGGCCCAGGGAGGCAGGGCTCCGGGAGGCCCGTCTGCAGTGGCTCCAGTCCCCGAAACACGACCGGCTACGTAGCAAATACCTGGTGATATTCTTCCAGGGGCCGAACGATTGAACAAAAATGAGAGTTTAAATTCCATCCTGGGAAACTGTCCCTCGTGACTCCAAGTAACAACCGCGTGCTCCCTCCAGCACTCCCACGGGGCCGGGTGCTCCTCAGGCGCTCAGAGCCCGCGGGCGAGCTTGGGAAATGCAGGTTCCCAGGCCCGCTCCAGGCCTGGTGGCTCCCAGCCCAAGCACAGGAGCGTTTAGAGGCCCTGGTCTGGGCTCGCGGCTCTGTTAGCAGGGCCGACAAAGAGCAAAATAACAGGAGGTTGTCAAAATAGAAGAATAAACATTCTCTTCCCCGAATAATTACCGTGACCCCCTCGGTTTACTCTCGCTGGCCTTCGTTTTCTCCCCAGCAGTGTCTTGTCTGCTTCTTTGTTCCAAATTCTTGCCGTGAGCCCTTTGAAATTTGAAGTCATGAGGCCTGGTGAGCATTTCAGAGCATAGGCAAAAAAGCCATTCGAGGTACAGTGTATGCTTTAGAATTGGGGTGGAAAGAAGGCGGGCTCTCTCTTTTTTTAAACTTCCGCAGGGTTTTAAGTGGAGGGAGAGGAAAGGGAAACACTGGCACATCGGGTCGGATGTGTGTTCCGCTCGCTCCGGCCCTGGGGGTCAGCGCTGATGAAACCCACAGCCCCGTCGCCCGCCCGGCGGTCGTCCCCAGGCGCCTGGAAAACTCCCGAGATGGACGCAGGCTGCCTTTGACTCTCTAAAGAAGGGGATTGAAACCTGGGGTCCTGTGGATTTGGGGGTGACATGTTAAAAGTTAACCTGTGGAGTATATGGGGAGGGGTGTCAACTGCACCAATCACTCTATTTTTTGTGTCTTTTTGACAGTCCCTAAGAAGGGGTGATCTGAGCCCAGCCTAACGAGAGGTGGGTGGGGGTGGGCGTGGGTGGGGGAGGGAGGGGGTGGGGAGCCTGCTGTCTTGGGGGGGGTTGTCCTGCAGCACTGGGAGCACCTGGGCGTTGTGAGGGTGACATGTGCGCCGCCCTCTGTGGAAACAGATGGGCTAGGATCTGCCTGTAACTTAGGCGGTTTTTATGTTTAAAGGGAGATTTCCTCTACCAGGTCCTGCTGTAAAGAAAGCTGGAGTTTCGCCCGGCCCGTGGCTCAGTGGTTGAGCGTCCTGTCGCCAAGGGGTTCGATTCCCGGTCAGGGCACGTCCCGGGGTTTCAGGCTCGATGCCCAGTAGGGGGCGTGCAGGAGGCAGGTGATGGGTGCGCCTCTCTCATCGCCTGTGTTTCTTTCTCTCCCTCTTCCTTCCTCTCCCTAAAATCAGTAAAGAACATATTAAAAATTTTATAAAGAAAGCTGGAGTTTCATGTGCAGGGAAGATTGGCAGGAAGATGGGCGGCAATGAAAGGTCAGAGGAAGTGGCCCAGCTCCGAGCTCCGTCCTTTCTGGTTCCAAATCCTACAGAGGTTGGGGGAATCGCCTTGACGATGGAGAAAGTTTGGGGGGGTTAGGATGATGCAGGTCTAAACAAGTTTTTTCAGTAAACTGAAGGCAGAATTAGCCTGTTGGCCCGTGGTCGTTACAAGGAATAGTTCCGAAGAAGACATCGGCCTTCAAAATAGCCAGCGGTGCTGCTGTCGATGAGGGTGATGCTGACCGTGAAACGGGAAATGGAAATCCCAAAAGGCTTCACCGTTGCAACTGAGCGTCAGCCACACGGCCCTGGGGCCTCCCAGGAGATTCCCGTCATTGCCGTGCTTCCTGAGGCCCCGACTCGAGTTGAGTGGCCACTGTCCAGAGCATAACGTCTGACCAACGGGGAGTTTACAGAACCAGAGAGAGGAAGAGGAGGGAAAGCCTGCAGGGAGGGGGGGACAGGGAAATAGGACCCAGCGTCGGCCTCCGTCGAGCGGACCGACCAGGCGTAGTGCGTTCAGGGGAGCAGCTCGGTTCCAGATGAGGAACAGCTGGAGGGAGTTCAGAGGAAAGCGGCGGGAAGAGATGAGACGGAACAAAGAAGCAGGAGGCACATAAACGGCGGCGGCCTTTGAGAGTGAAGCCCCGATAGGAGCCCCTTTTCAAGTTTTTATAGCGAGGATTAGGAGGTATCAGGAGTTCTTTTAACTGTGGTCCAGTGTAGCCCGGCGGCCACTCCCTGCGCCCCTGAGAGCTCACAGACAGACAGAAATGTGTGCACAGAGGAGACTCAGTGGTCTCGGTGGGCCCCGAGCTCTGCGGGGAGCAGCGAGGGTCAGGGGGTGCGAGTGGAACAGCAGGGAGGCAGCTGTGGGAGTGCGGGCTCCCCGAATTCCAGAGCAGCCCCCGGTGTGCGCGAGCAATTCCGTGCTAGGAGGCAAGGAACTGGTTTGCTGAGCCGTCCCGGGGGCTCTGCTGTTGGGAGCCATCCTGAGCCTGGCAGGGAGAGGCCACCTAATGGGTCCCTTCCGTCTGCTTTCCGTGACTCACCCCCTTGGCCTGCAGCACTGCAGGGCTGAGTCACTGCCGAATGCAGATATCTCATTAAAAGGGGGAATTAAAGGCTATTAAACATGATTTGCTGCTGGTCCCAGATTAAAGAAGGTAAACCAATTTACAATTACAGCTGCCCTCGTCCAAAGTAATATGCAAATTGTTGGAACGGGGCAGTCTCGGGGTAGCCGGAGTGAAGCAGACACCTCCCGGCACCCTCCCGAGAGGAGGGATCCTGCGAGGGAGTTTCTGAGACAGGGTTGAGCAGCCCCCTCACCTGCGGCGGAGACGGAGGGCGCACACCGAGCTCTCCTTGGTGCATCCGTGACGTAAAATGTGGAGTGTGGATCTGTCTAGACAATGCATTCTCTGTATCCCTTTAAATGAAAAGGGACTGAGTCAATTAATGATCCTATTAAAAGAAAATTTACATTTAAAATATACTTATGGTGCCACCAGGCATCCTGATGACTCAAGATAGGTTTACCAATCCCTCTTGTAAGAACCTGGAAATGGCGTAAACAACGTGAGTGACCCAGTGGTTGCGGGAATCTGTGGCATTACCACCCTGGGGTCAGGACCAGTGGCCCCCTTCCTGGCAGCTCGAGGAAGGCGCAGGGACCTCGGGGAGTTCCGCCTTCTGTCTGGAAGACCAGTGAGAAGTTACGCAATTTAGTCTTTCATCGGCGATCCTGCTCTTGACCTGCCCCTCACACACCTCGGACGTCCCTCAAGTGTAGCCCTTACCCGCCCTGGGAAACAGCTGGGGCCGTTTGGTCCCATGAAAATTACAAAGGGGCGCTTAAAACTCTGGGGACACTAGGCAGTGGGTAAAACCTAGGAGTGTCCATCTAGAGCGGTCGCCCGTTTCTGCAGCCTCCCAAATACGTCTGTGCCCTGCTCGCCTCCTCACAGCTCCCGCCTCCCATGAGTCCCTCGTACCCCACCCTGCTGGGAACCCCACCCTGCTGGGAACCCCACCCTGCTCGGAGACCCACCCTGCTGGGAACCCCACCCTGCTCGGAGACCCCTCCAAGTGGTTTCTTCTTCCGACGAGGTGAGTCCAGGCTCCCAGCCTTGCTTTGAAAATGCTCTTATTTCTTCCGAGGTTCTTGCACGTACCACAGATTCCCGGATCTTTGAGTTGTCGAACCAGGAAGGAGTCCTGGGGGCCGAGTGGCGTCACCGGGGTTGTGTGAAATACACTTGCCACTCTCACAGAGGGTCTGTTGCCTGGAGACTGTTACCAGAATCTCGATATGTTGCCCGGAAAGACTGGGGCGAGAGAGGCCACCTGTTCCCACCACCCCTCACCGCCAGCTGCAGGGACCGCTGGTTCCTTCTACATCCAGTGCGGCGCTGGGTCAGAAAACCCAGGTGAGCCCGGCCGGCGTGGCTCAGCGGTTGAGCATCGACCTGTGAACCAGGAGGTCACGGTTCGATTCCCGGTCAGGGCACAGGCCCGGGCTGTGGGCTCATCCCCAGTCGGGGGCGTGCAGGAGGCAGCCAGTCAGTGACTCCCATCATTGATGTCCCTCTCTCTCCCTCCCCCTTCCTCTCTCTGAAATCAATAAAGACATATTTTAAAAATCAAACAAACCCAAGATGAGTAAAACCGGAGGAAGACTGTCCTGAGGCAACAACAAATTCATTCTTGTACACTCTTTAATTCCCGTGCGTAATAGTCTCTCCTGTTACCCGAGAGAATTGCATATTTAAAATTTTTAAATCAACATGGAGTAGAGATTCTGTGATTTTTTTTTTCTTCTTTAGTCTGGATGCAGCCGTAGCATCTCCAGCTTGGAGCCGGGAGATTGTCCTCTGCGTCTGTGACCCAGCTTTCTCTGTTTTCTCAGGCTCCGGGTACTGAACGACACACTGTAAGACCGGATTATCCGTTAGGTTCCTTTTTTACTCGGAGGTGTTTGGGGCCGGTGGCCTACGAGTTAGCTGGGGCGTGGGCCTGCTGGGCAGTCTGTCTCTAGGGGGTTGTGTGCTAGTCACCCCTCTTCCGAGCGAACCCCCGACTCCCCCTGTAAGTGGCAGGCTTCGTATCTTTCATCTGAAGCGCGCAGAGTGCTTTCTGAAACCGCACGGGTGATAGGAGGGAGAAAGCGAACCCCGGCGGGGGCCTGCCCGAGGTCGCGGGGCACCTGGGGAGGCTCAGTGGGGAGAGCCAGGCTCTGCTGACGCGGACTCACTGTTCTCAGCCCCCGGTCCAGAGCCCTGATAAGGCTCCGCTGCTCCAATTTCGTCATCAAAGAGCTTGGGTTTGAAATACTTACATTTTGTGCCGGTATCTTTCAAAATATGATATCTCCTATCAGCGGGGTCCATCTCGTGGGTTAATTTATTTTGGCAAAATTGTGTGGACTGAAGGCCTGAGGTTGTATTGATCTGTATTCCATAAGCACTCAGACCAGACATTTGTGACCGACTTGACGGGAGCCTTTCAGGTGAAAGAGAACTGAACCCTGGAGGCGAGGTTTGTGCCGCCAGCTTTTAGTCTCCGGGGGGGGGGGGGGGGCACCGCAGGAGGCCGCTGGACTGAATTCAAAATAGCAGCTACTTGTGGGATATTTTCCTTGCCTCTGCCTCTAGCTCCCCAATATTCATATTGTAATTTGCACATAGAAATACAACAGAACTCTTTTGTAAATATCTTCGTCATTTATTTGCATTTGTTATAAAAATAAGACTGAGTGAAGGGCTTGCTGGAGCCTGGAGACCCAACAGGTAACCGCCCGGCGTGCCCCCCAGCAGACGAAGCCCACGGCCAGTCCCTGTGGGAATCCACACCTGCCCCCCTCAGCTCTGCACCTGCGTAAGCAGCTGTCCTTCTAAGTCCCCACCGCCAGGCCTGGCCCGCGGAACAGGGCTCGCCTGCTCTTGGTGGCCTCTCTTCCCGTTTGCTCCATTTCAGGTGCTAGCTTTGCCCTCACGGCTGCCCCAGTCATTTTCTCTGTCAGTGCCCTGCTTACCCCCGTTAGTGGCTCCTCGTCTCTGTTAGCACCGAAGGTCAAAGTCTGGCACAGCACAGACGCCCTCAGCCCCTTCTCGCTCGTTTCCGTCCACAGCACGTGGCAGCCCGACCGTGGCTGGGTCCGGTCATCTCTCCGCTCTTGGGGTTTGGCCCGTTCCTCTCTCCCTCCAGCTTGGCCTGTGCGCACTGGCTCTGGCTCTAGGGCCTTCAACAGGACACCTGCCCAGCTCCTTCTGAACCCGTAGGTTTGTCTCCTCAGCCACCCCACCCATCCGACCCTCAGGGCAGGGAGAACGTCGTGTTTGTGTCCACACTGCCTGTCTGTAGCCCAGAGCCCGGGATGTAGGTGGTGGTCAAATGCTCTTGACCAGCGGAGGAGTGGACAGAGGCCCCGGACGTCGATTCCCTCCCTGGTAATGAACAGACGTTGATGGTCCATCTGACTCAAGGCCAGAGGGGGTCCTGCGGCTACAGTGCTGGGTAGCTTTCCCTGATAGAGAGGTATGGCCCCTTAATTTCCTTTTTGCTATTTTTACTATTATAGCTACACAGCCAGAGGATCTGTGCAGAGCCAGGGATTCGGGCCAAACAGCTGGCCTGATGTTGCTGGACCTATCAGAGCCTTGGACAGGTTAGGCCAGCGAGCTCTGCTCCCTCTCCCCCACCTGCAAGCCCTGTGGAGGGCTCTGGCTCGTCTGGCTCTGGCCCTTCCCCTTCCCCAAAGATCCTGGGAAAGCTTCCCCTTTTGTTCCTTCAACTCCCAGGCTCTTTCTCAGCACACCCTTCATAGTGCCCCACCCCGTGAGCCGCGGTGCCCCTGACATCTTCTGTTCAGTATTAATCATAGTCACTAGATGATGATGATGTGAGAGGGAACGGAATTGGATTCGGAGCTTCTCACATTTCTCAGCTTGTTTTTACAGCCCTGCGTCACGTGCGTGTCAAACACTAACCAGGGATTTAGGGTGTTCCTACAGGACAACGTCCTTGAGAACGTCTTAGAGAGGCCGTGTGACAAGAGGGACCCTTGGCAGTGCCCTGTCAGCAGCTCGCTGAGAGCCCGTGAAACTGTGGTCCCTGCAGCAGTGAGCGGGCCGTCACCAGGTCGCGCCCCACCTGGCACCTGGCTGAGGCTGCAGGTGTTCTCAGGACACGCAGGCTGGAAGCATCCCTGCCCCCTCCTCTCTGGTTCCTCCCTTATGAATGATGTGGGGAGAAGGGAGAGAAGGCGGGGGGCTCCAGCCCCTGCTCTCCTTGCTGCGGGACGGCTTAGCTGGGAGCGGCTAGAAGCAGGGACCCTGGTCAGGAGGCCGTTGCAGGATCCAGACTGAGTCATCTCGTTGGCGCAGACCAGGGTGGTGGGGATCACGGCATGTTGGAGGTGGGGGCCGGCAGGCCTTCCGCGTGGACCAGATGTGTGGTTTGAAGGAAGGAGAGTCGAGACGGCTTTGAGATCGGGGAGCTGAGCAACTGGAAAGTGACACTGCCATTTCCTGCTGTGGGGGCTGCTTTAGGAAACCCAAGGGAGGGAGATGTTAGGTTGGCTGTACCTGCGAGACATCAGAGTGGAGGTGCCAGGGAGGAGCCGAGGGAGGAGCACGTGAAGATGGAGAGAAGAGGCCCAGAGACTGAGCCCTGGGCCCCCTCCACTGGGGGGAGCCTGGCAGAGTTAACCCAGCAGAGCCAGGCTGCAGGCTGCCCTGCGGCTTTGATGCCATTCAGGGGGGCTGGATACAAACAAAGGACTCACCGATTGATTGACCTGGAAAAATGCCTTCATATTAATGGAATAAGTGACCCACTATTTAAACGAAGAGCTTAAATTCTCCTTTCTAGTAGTGCTTCGTCTGTCAGGGAAACAGCTGAAATAACTTGTGTTGGATTGTGAGTCGTTCCCTTCAACACATAAACCAAACAGTCTGTACTAACTGAGGAGTCTGGCTTCTAAACCTATTTTATTTCATTTGTTTTCAGAAAATAATGGGCTTTCTAAGAAGTGCAGACACAATTCTTTATATGCAGGCTTTCCCCCCCTCCTCTATTTGCACTTTTGTATTAAAAACGGGGCTCTAACGTTCAGCCCCAGCTCACATGGTTTTAATTTAACGATTGAAGAGCGTAGGAAATGACAAGGAGATTTGTACTTAACCGCTGAGTCTGGTGTGCCTTCCTCGGTGTCGAGGCTGTGGCTGTGGCTAAGAGTTGCGTTTCTTACGTCGGTAGCTCTGGAATGACCAGAATATGTTTTTTGCTGTTACGATTTGGGCAGTCTGGTTCACTTAGGACTTTGCTGCCAGGCATATCTTTTAAAGCCCGGTTTTCCCCCACTAATAACCCTCTACAGGGATGCTTTCTGGAGGGACAGGAGTGTTGACTGTTTAACCTGAGAATTATATAGCTTGTTTGATTGTGGCGTCGGGAAACGTACCAGGGCTCACTCACAAGAGCCGCGGCTCAGTTTAATACAATTTCAAAATCGACATAAAAATTTTAAGACTTTATCATCTGCCCACAAATCCAAAAGGGAGAGATCATTAGCAATATTTTGGAGTTACTTACTCCTATTATAAATGGCTGTATCGTCTCAGTTTATAATGCCTTAAAAAGAACTGCACCGCCTTATAGAAACTCGAACATTATTTAACATCGGTTAACGTCAGTCTATGTGTACTTTTCAGTACTGACATTTTCGAAAGCAGGTTTATATCCACTATAAATTTTCATACTCTGTTTATCTCTTGGACCTTGCTGTGCTTAGATTTTTCTGTGCTTGGCTGTGCTGTGAATTGCAGTCCCTTAGCCACCCCTGTCGTCTTCATCACTAGTAAATAATGCTTTTTTAGGGCCCTCTTACTTTTTCTACTGCTGGCTGTTTCTCCAGGTAACCTCACACTTGCACAAACAAGCTGAATGTGACAAAGTAAAAAGCAATTCATGTTTTTAGGAATTGTACTCCAGGTGTTTCCAGGTCATCGTAAAGTGAAAATAACACAGAACTGGTCATAGGGAGCGGCCATCGAACTCCGCCCCAGGCGATGACAGCTCGAGGGAGACGCACTCTCGGAGCCTTCGCTCCTACACTCGCCTGACGGCGAGATCCCAGCCGGGGATTAGAGGGTGGGACCAGGTCTCAACTGCAATTTACCTGCAGAAGTAGGTTCCTGTTCTGTGTCCCACGGAGAAGGCCTTGGTCCAGGAGGTCCCTAATTCTGTAGAATCATAAGTTATGTGTTGATGATCTTTGGTTAAATTCTCTAGAAGAAATAAATCATAATGATAATGTCTTCTATTAAATTGGACCCACATGAAATTGCTACAATTCAACTGTTTTTGGCATTAAAAAAAAACAAAAAAAACAAAACTGAAGTGACCTGGCCCAGCCTCCTCTTTGTATCATGATCTGTGAAACCAGCCAGGGAGGTGTCGGCGCAAAGTCCCAGAAGGTTGAGTGGCTTGTTCAAGGCGCTGAGGTTGGACCGGCGATGCTGGGGCTTCAGGACCGGTGTCCTCGACTCCGAGGTCAGTGGTCTTTCCACTCCGCTTCTGGGAACAGGTTAAAGTTATCACGGTAACTGTGGCCTTGAAAGCCTGACCCCAAACCAGGGAACTGTGTGTTTCTTTAGGGAAAAGGAGGACTGTCATTGTGGTCAGCCAGTTAATCACTGGGAATCACAAAGCACCGGGAGAGCGTGCTTCGTCTAATTATTTACATTCTCTGGCCAAGAGGTAATTTTTAAAATTTTCCGCTCCTTTCTTTTAATTTAAAAAACTTATAGAAAATTTCAAGCATTTACAGGAGTAGAGGGAAGAGTTTAAAGAGCCCCACATGCCCATTGTCCAGGTTTAGCGTCGGTCTCGTTTAAATGGGATTTTTTTTTTTTTTTTTTAAATCCTTACCCAAGGATATTTTTTTCCATTGCTTTTCAGAGAGAGAGAAACATCGATGTGAGAGAGACACATCGACTGGTTTCCTCCCACACATGCCCCGGCCGGGGCGGGGGATCGAGCCTGCAACTGAGTGCCCTTGGCCGGAACTGAACCCGGGACCCTTCAGTCCGAGGGCAGCCAGGGATGACTTTGAAGCCAGTCCGAAACGGCCTGCTGTCTCACCCCTGAGTATCCAGTGTGTATTATAGTCATCCCCAATCCATTCTGGAGGCTGGTGTGGAGAAACACCGTTGTCACTGAAAACAAGCAAACCTTTCAGAACCTCCGAGAAGCTGAGCGGAGCTTGTGCGAGGGTTGTTTAGAACTAAAATTGCATCACATCAGCAAGAATTCGGTTACCAAGTCTCCCCTTCTGGCCTCCCTGGGTCAGATCCGAGCTGTGGGGCGCCAGAGGGAGCAACGGGGACTCGTTCCTGAGCTCGCTGCGGAGCAGGGTGCCCAGCACCAGGCCTCCCACGCCATCCGCTCAAGAGCGAAGGCTGCCCCTCGGTTGCCGGTGTTGTGTCACGTCCTGTTGTGTCTGCCGGTGGATGCATTTTAAAGAAAGAGGTTGTGTGTGAACGCGTTAGCTCCTGTACTCAGTAACTCCGGCACACGAGGCCTCTAAGTATTGCTGCGGAGGTTGCGATTGTCGATTATGAGTGTTTTTTGTTCTTAGTGATTTTGTTTTTATGGGTTTTTTGTGGGGGTGTTTTTGGGTCTAATTGGAAAACTGGTAAAATACTATCATTTTCCAGATAAAGTTCTTGGCAAGTTTTCTCTCTTTCAAACCCCCTAGGACTGTCCAGAGCTCCGTGAAAACATGAGTCAAATACGTTACAAATATCCCACAGAGGATCAGCAGCTTTCCCAGCTGTTTGGATTAGTGTCTAACATCTGACCGAAGCCCTCACCTCCCAGCGTTGTCCTGGGCTTTTACCCTTTGACTTGTTTAATGTTATAATTTAAAAACTGAGCCAATAGGGAGGGTGTCTTCACTTTTTTCTTTAAGACTTTTAACTCTTATCACTTACAAAAATAGCAATTATAATTTTTTTAAAAAAGCACCCACCACAGAAGTCCCTGTCTTCCGAGGAATTTCTCTTTGACGGTGCAGAATGCCTTCTTGATGCCACCAAGCTTCTCTCGCCCTGCCCACCCCTCTTTCTCCTTAGGTGACTTTTCTATTATTTATACAGTAAAATGTCTCCTAACTCTTAACATCAAAAAGAACTAAACTGGTTTAGATGGATTCGTTTCAGGTTCTGTTTTGAAGGTCTCCTGGCCCTGACCAGCGTGTTTCAGTTAATTGGGAAGGAATGCATTTGCGATCCCTCCGGCTGATCCCTTGTCTGTTGTCTGGCATCCGTGTGAGACGAGTTACAATAACTTGAACGTTTGGCAGGCCGCGCGGTGAACTGCCCAACGTGGGGTGGGACGCTTTCAGGACCCGATTCACGAAAGTGGAGCCATCCTCAGTTGCTGTGCGTTGTCTCCAGAGCCATTAGTAACGTCTGAGGAGGGGTTCAGGGCGAGAAGGTGAAACAGCAGGTCAGTAAGAGCAGATTCCAGAGCTGAAGACCAAATTTCAGCAATTAGTGTAGAGCGTGCCCCCCCCCCACGCACTCTGTCTCCCTTACAAAGTGCCGTGGGCGGCGGAAGTAAGCGGTGGAAAACCTAGAACCCCGTTCCAGCCATTACCCAAAGAGAAAGTGATTTTTGTTCGAAACCCGAGAGGCTGAGTTGTATGGATTTTTCACCCCACCTGTGTGCCCCCCTGAAACTGGCACGAGGGTCATGATCCCAGGACACCACTCAGAGTGTAACAGGGCAGCCCCAGTGGCTGTCGCCAAAGCTCATCGAATTATGTTTAATGGCTCTTCATTTTCTATTATCTTTGACTACCTTTCATCTTTTTCCTTTTTAACTTAAAAACGGACATTTATTTTCAAAATTTTGATGGCCACCTTGGATACCATTTTGGGGGAGTTTCCCTTCAACCCTCGTCGGTGGCCAGTGAGATGGGACACTAGATGGGCCCTTGGACATGCTCACCCTTTGGGCTTCCCTCTCCCACGCCCCCTCGTTTCTAGCATGCAGCTCCTATAGGGGTGGAAGACACACCACGGTCTTGGAGCATCAAACCACTTTAAAAAAAAAAAAAAAAATCTTTATTGATTTCAGAGAGAGGAAAGGAGAGGGAGGGAGAGAGAGAGAGAGAAACATCAATGATGAGAGAGTCATTGATCGAGCCCGCAACCCGGCATGTGCCCTGACCAGGAATTGAACCCCGATCGCCTGGATCCTAGGTCGATGCTCAACCCCTGAGCCACGTTGGGCTGGGCCAAACCACATCTTTACACAGATTTGCTCATGTGAGAATGCAAAGCTCATCTTGATTTATGGCAGTTTAAATGCCTCAGCCTCTGTTAACCACAGTGTCTTGAATAAATGTGAATAATTGTTTTTGTTTTTAAACAATAAAACGTTTTAAGCTTTCACATTTTTATGACTGAAACCAAGAACTCTTCTTGCATTATTTTTGCAGTATTCTAGGTACTTGAGGGAAATTGTCGACTCACAGGATTCAGAGATCTTATCGCATCGCATGTTTCCTAGTGAGTTTTGTTGGGACTGTTACATTCAGTGCAGAAATCGCTGTTTTTAATTGCGAATAAAGGAGGCTGCTGAACTGGGAGCAGGCCTGCTCCCACCTGCTCGGGTCTGCGGCTCCACCCGCGCACCTGAGCTCATTAACCTCCCCGCTCGGCCGCGCCGCTCCAGGCAGATGTGCTGAGGCCACGGCTGCGACATGTCTGTAATTTTTGAAAACCCGTCTTTCTCAGACAGACGCGGGAAGAAAAACCGAGTGCACACAACACCACATCGGGAGGGAGCAGCTGAAGGTCTGCCATGAACAGTTACCAAAAAAAAAAGTACACCGCTAGTTGGCCTCCTCTTCCTCGCTGGGGAATTCGCCTTGTCGAATGCCTCATAGTGCTTTTGTAAGGATCTTAGTTTTAAAAATATGCTGCGGTGGACAGAGCATGCCTGTTATGTAAACATACAGTTACTACAGACACCAGACATATGTGAGTATTTTAGAAGATAGAAAATGTGCTCGGATTAAAAAAAAGAGAGCTCGTTGCAATGTTCTATATAAGAGGTTAGCCCTCTGCGGACTGCAGGCTCCCGCGGACCAGCCGGACACAGCGCCGTAGGCTAAATACAGATCCTGGCCGCTTTCTTACAAAAATTAAATTATATCTAATTTGTCAAGATAATGAACGTGTATCTGATTTGCCTGTGGAATTGTGTCGACATGTCCTAAGGTGCCTTAATGGAACTAATGAAGATAATTTTGCATTTGGGGGCTGGTTTGTTTCTTGCCCCCTTTCTTCCCTCAGATGTTCAGAATTAGCTTGATACTTTAAATTTCTAGGTCTTCATATGTGAGATTTTAAATCATTATGAAGTAGAAAAAACTAAGAGCAGAAGGTCGGTTATGCCCGGTCTTGCTGCGGCTTTGCTGAGTAAGACTTGAAATAATTACCCCAAACCTGTATTAGTTTATTCAACTGGATTACTTTGTGTGTAACAGTTCACGTGCTACATATAATTTCACTTCAGCCTGCTCCGCGTTCCTCCATGTCAGAGACGAAACCCCAGCCCGGTGTCCCCGACTGTCCACGCACATCCTTCTCGCAAACAGTCCGCGTGGCTGCCCCTCCCCGCCTCCCTGCTCCTGCCTGCAGCGCCCAGCTCCGCACGGGGCAGGGCTTCTCTCCCCAGCCCCGCGCCACTCCCCAGGCCTTGTTTTTAAATTTATTTATTCTTCACCTTCTGTACCTTTTTGTCATTGTTTGGTCGCCCCATTTCCCCCCACCCCTCCCGTCTTCTGTGACACCGTGCTCCCTGCCTTGGGCTGCTTGTTTGGGGTCTGCTCTTCCTCCGTGCTCGTTACCTGTTGTTGTCCCTGGGGATTCCATCCCGTGGCGTCTTGTCTCTAGACGTGGCCCCCCGCATGCCCATGTCGCCTTCCCCGCTGTGGGCCACCACCGCGCCGGTGACCCCACATCTGTCTGCCGAATGGTGCGCGTGGACCCAGAGCCCTGGGACCCCCGCGGGCCTCTCACGGTCAGATGCAGACCGGAGCCTGTTCTTGTTCGACCCGCTCCTTTGGTTTTCCTGGATGCAGTGGCCAGCACCGGCCGTCCCCGACCCAGATTCTGTGTGTGGTCCTGATGCTGGCCTCCCTTCCCATCCAGTCCCCACAGCTTCTCTGTGCCCCGCAGCCTCCCACGAGCCGCCCCTGACGTCTCCCACCTGCTCTCAGCTCTGCCTTCGCATCTTCACGTGTCTGTTGTCACTTTTCTGTCCTATATGGAGAGAGGAGAGAGAAAGCTTTGGGACGAATTCGTTGTGTGTAAGCAGCAGTTCAAACCAACATTTACGTCAAATTATTAATGTTTTACAAATGCTAGGAATACAAATAAAAAAATTTAAACTAAATAAACTGAAATTATAATATACTGGAGAGAGATTGTTAAACTATTGCCCGTAACTTGCAGACCCTTTCATTCAAACAAGTATCATAATCTTCTAAAAGCTGGGACTGTGATATACAAACTGATTTATATGATCCCAGTGCAGCGTGCGCGTGCTGTTGGGTAATCTCAGATCCGTTGTGTCGTTTTATAGCATTATTACATGGCGCAAGCGTAGCTCGCTGAACCAGTGCCCTCCTGGTGACTATACGGCATTCCGATTTTTTATTATAAAAAAAGCTTTATTTGTCATCCTTTTGTCCTTGTTCACCTTTTTTTTTTTTTTTTTTGAGGACAAATTCCCACTTGTGACATTTGTCAGATTAAGGGGATGCGTTGTTTTAAGGCCTTTAAAATGCATCGACAAACAGCTGTCCAGGGGTTAATGCCAGTTTACAATGTACTGTTCTTCGTGGGATACGAGTTCGTCTGTACTCCCCACGCCCACAGTAATAATCATTCTTTTATATCTTTAAACCAGTTGTATAAATGAAAAATGATGTCTCCGTCCATTTACTCTAATTTTAGAGATCTAAAATGTTTGGCGATCTGGTTCCAAAGCCCCCTCACCTGTAATGACGCAGGAGCAGAGAACTGGAGGGAGAAAGACGAGTTGCTGCCCAGCCACCGGCGGCGGTGGGTTTGCAGAATCGCAGGCGGCTGCTCGGGAGGAGGGGTGCAGGGGAACCGGAAACCAGAACTAGAGCCCCGGGCTCGCGTGCACGGCCCCTCGAACTCAGGCCCACCCGCCCGGGGGCTCGGAGGCTTTCCTCGCATTTCAGCAGTGGCCACCTACAAAGACAGTGAACAGCACAGAAACAGCGACTCATTCAGTGTCACCTGCTGTCAATCAGTCGCAGATGGCTAAAATAATATTCTTTATTTAACTTCTTAAAAATGAAGCCTTTCAGACGCTTATCCCATTAGTTACAAACCTTCAACCCTAAACTCACCCTCTTCGATCATGCGCTGAAACACTGAAGGATGTGCTAGCAATTGCTAAACAAGAAATACATTCTAAGGGACCTTCCCGGCCTGGAGGAAGGGACGCTTCTGGCAGGCGTGACACCCAGCTTTCAATGTTCAGAAACCGCTTTCTGAAAATGTATGTATTTATGTCTCTCTAAGCGAGGTCGTGTGGGCAGAAGTTAAAAGAAGGCAGATTTCTAAGAATCGGGACTTTCTCATTCTGCCAGGGGTTTTCCTATGAAATGTTTTGCAAACTGTCCGACCTCAAAGGGATCTTGGTGGCCAATAAGTAACAGCTGCCCCATGTTATAGATAAGCAGCCCGCAGCCCGGAACGTGGCAGTGCCCCCCCCGTGGAGCGGAGGGGCTCCGCTGCCCGGCTTCTACTCCGCTGCTTTCTGCCGTGACAAGGTGCCCTCACAGCGAGCTCTGCGCTGCCAGGGCTCCACCGGAACTCGGGTCCTGAGTGCCGGGGCATGTGGAGAGAATTTCTACAGCAGCTTTCCGGGGTGGCTGCGGGAACCCCTGCTGGTTCAGAGGCCCGAGCCATTTAAATGACTGTTTAAAACCAGGATAGAAATACCTTTAGGCATCTTTCTCAAGGGGGAAACCCAAAAGTTTTTTTAAAGAGAAAAGAGAGACGAGATGGCTTCCCAGTAGACTGCTGCGCTGAGCTGATTCTTCCAGAGGCCGCCCTGTGAAGCGGAGGCGCTGAGAGGGAGGAGACGGTGGCAGCCGCTGGAGGCTCCGGCCCAGCCAGCTCGGGGCCTGACTCGGTCCCCCGAAGAGCCTCTTCCCCGCGCGTGCAGCTCCCCAGCCACCACCCTCCTCGGTCACCTTCAGATACTGCGAGAAATGCCAGGGTCCGACCCACAGGAGCCCGGTAGTTGGGAAGTTTTAAAATAAGGCAGGTTTCTTGCTGAGAAGAAATAACCATCAATGTCTAGAATTTATCTGGCAGTCAGTTATCAACTATGGGAGAAATTCAAGTGACCTTTTAGGGTCAATTTTACAGTCTTGAATTTTCATGTTTTAATGAAATTTTTGCACGAGACGGACAAAATCGGGGGGAGAGTAGAGCTCGGCTGGCCTCTCAGCCGGAAGACCCTGTGAGTTTCTGTACTCGCTCCAATGGGAAAATGCTGTTTTTACCCAAAGCCAAGAGGTTCGGCTCAGTTTAGTCCTAGAATAAGGGTTTCAAGATGTAGCCTTACCGCGCCAGAGCCTGCAAGCCTTGGAAAACCGGGGTGATAGTGTGGGAATCTGACAAGCTTGCTCGGCGACCTGTTCCTTTGGAGATAACTCGTCCGTGTCCCGCAAGCGGGAGGGGATGCGTGTGCTCGACACGCAGTAAGTTTCTGCGGACAGACTCGCCCCGTTTTCCGTGAGTTACCTTTCCTCTCTGCGTCCTCGGGAGCGGCGTGCTCCCCGCTTTCCCGGGGCGCTGCTGGTGCCCGGGGACTGTGGCTGTGGATTAGCAGCGCCCGGGGCGGGGAGCGCTGTCTACCTGCCCAGACGCTTTATTTACAGTCTCTCATTTACAGGGGAGAGTTGGGTGATTGGTCCAAAGTCACACAGCTTGTAAAGAAACAGGCCAAGATGTTGCATCACCGGCCTCACTTTTTCTTAAATTATTTAGACCGCTCTCTTTTATCTACGACCTTCTGTTGTGCTCTCTCTTCCGACATACGCGGGACGGTTATGTTCGTAATTTACAATTTACCCTGAGGCTTTTATATCTCATTTTGACCTTTGATGCTCTTTAAATGAACCAAAGATAAGTAATGAAACCTTTTCACATTACTTAACTTGAACATGAGTTATTTCTCATTACTGTTGAGGAAAATGGAATACGTTATTTAAGATCTATTTTGGATCGACCCTTGCACAGAGACAATAAATGGATGTTTTGATTTTGACGTTTTTACAAGCTGATGCAGATATATTTCAAAATGAAACTTACTGTTCAGAAACGAACACACAGAGCATGCTCTTGTATGGTTCCAATTACGGGGACCGGGCTGGCCTCCAACTCCCGGGATCGTCCTTATGGAAGGTTCTACAGCGAAGGGTATGAATTGTTCTCGGCGATTAGTGTTTGGTAACGTGGAGTTCCAGATATACGGTGCTGCTGTCGCTGGTAATTATTTATGTAGATCATACTGGTCCCAGAAGCTAGGTGCACGCCTGGAATATGCACTGAGTATGGTCTGTGTTGACATCGTAGCTTTTGTTTTCATGTGCCTTTGGATTAAAAGTATTATGAAATCATGGTCCCCAGCTGTTTGCTGGAATATAGATTGTGCAGGCATTTTAGGGGGCGGTTTGGTTAAACCTATCGAAGTTGTAAATGCATGTTCCCTTTGACCTGATACCCTTCCCAGTAATTTTCCCCGAGAGATAAGCTTATAAAAGCACACGGGCTATGTATACAAAGATGTCCCGTAAGCGTCCCTGGTAACAGTAACAAACCGAAAACAGACTAAATACCCACCAGGAGGGTACTGCTTACATAAATTACATCATCTCTGTACAGCGGCACAACCACCACGCGATCCCTAAAAATATATGTCAGTACCCAGGCTGCTGTTGAAAGATCTTCAGCATGAATCAAATGAGGGAAGCAACGTGGAGAAGTTTAAGCAGCATGTGTTAGTCTGTCTTTCTGGGCATGTAGACACATCCAATTAACACGCACAAACACCAGCTCCTAAAACATAAAAGATGTATTTTTTCTGGAAGGAGACATAGAAATATAATAAATAGAGTGAACAGTGATTGACTTTGCAGAGTTGAGTGAGGATGCCGACGATCAGGAGGCTTTTTCCTTTTGTTTCCTGCCTTTCTCCACGGTTGGAGTTTCCTAAACCTGTTCGTGCATCCCTTTTATTTTTAAATTTGATTTTCTCCGTGGTCATTCGGATAATGGGATTAGGCATATTTTTCTCTTTTGAGCTTTTGTGCGTTACCTGGAACTAGTAAGTGTTATTTACAATAAAGCCAATGGCAAGGATCTTTGGTTGTTGTTAAGATCACACTCGATCCTTGAGGATGTAATTATTTCTAAAGTCTGTGACTCCACTTACTACTATTTTTCCATAGCCCAAACCGTTGAAAAAACTTCAAGCCTGCCCAGACTATGCTGTCTTATTATATACCGGGTGGGGCAAACGTAGGTTTATAGTTGTTCATGTGGAAAATAATACAATAATAAATAGTGATACAAGAATAAACTCTGTGTTTCAAGTGCTCACGACAGTGAATCCCCCTTTGCCTGCCCTGTAGAAGCAATTCTCTTACTGCTTTTTGGTCTTTGGTCTTTGGTGTTCCCCAGTCCCCTTGACTCGAAGTAGGTAGGGAATAAGCATAAAGACAGATGCCCGAAGCCTTGACATGGGAGCCTTTAGGGTACAGGACAGGGTACAAGGACCCCTAACAAGAACCAGCCAGCTCCTGAAAGGGCACATGCTCTGGGGAAGATCAGAAACACAGCCCAGGATCCTACCCATGGTGATCTGGAAACGTGACCTGATGGCTCTGATTACGTGCATATAGAAGGCGCTGAGGACTGAGGGTGGCAGAATTCTCTCTGAGCTCCAAGTGGAGGCCTGGAGTCCCCAGCTCTGTCACTAGCCCTGTGACCAACCAATCCTCACCTCCACAAAGAGGCAGAGTAGCCCCTTATCTTGGCAATAAAACAAATCAGACGTTCTGATACGTATGATCACAGTTAAGCCCTGCCACTTGGTCACCTGGTGCACACAGCACCTTGCTTCCCTTCACTCAGCAACGCAAAACTGCTGCAGGAGAGTCAACCTTGAGCTGAGTGCTCCTGTCCAAACCGAATGGAAGCGAGGACAAGCTCTCAGTTTCGTTAGGGACTCTAAATTCAGTCCTAGATTGAGTTCGAGCTGGAGAAATCTTTGTGCTTTAGCCTCACTAGATTGACTGCAAAATGTTCCCACTGAAGTCCGTTGACTTTTGTGTTGACCCTGAGCTGCCTCTGGGGCCACAGTAAGAAAATCACCGTTAAGGATACGCTGGTTCATTGTACTTTTCAGTGAGCTTTTAAAAAAATATCCTGATATTAAGTTCCCTTTAGGATTTCACTAGGAAAACGTTGATCTCTTCTGCCAGCTGGGTTTACTTCAGCCTGTGAGATCATACAAAGACAGTGTCTACATTATACAGGCTCATTCTACCCAGTCCAAACCAATGTGCACATCTTTAACTTGGAGAAAATAATTAACCCATTATAATCTCCATTGACTCTCAAACTTATATCTTCCCTTTAGACCCTTTCATTTAAACTCTAAACTTATCTCTGCGTTTGTTTGCTCAATACCTCCATTCATTCATTCATCAAATATTTGCAGAGCATATACAGTATGTCAGGCACTGGTCTAGGCACCGGGGATGCCATGAAGATAGAGACAGGCCAAATCCCTGACCAAGATAACATAAAATTAGTCATGTTTCCTTTTGTGTTTCTAGATATTTTCATACTGGTTACTATGGGAGCTGTAATTAACATCCTAAATTTATAGCAATCTGAATAACATAAAAATTGAGCCTCAATACGTAAAAACTACTCTCTTCCCTCTATTTATGTTGTCTCTACAAATTACATTTATACATTGTGTACCCATTAACATAGATCTTAAATTACTATTATTTTATGCATTTGTCTTTTAAGTCGTATAGGAAATAAAAAAATGGAGTTACCAAAAATACAATAATATTGGCTTTTACATTTACCTATGTAGTTACTTTTATCAGAATTCTTTATTGCTCTGTTTAGTATCCTTTCACTTCAGCCGGAAGGACTTCCTTTGGCGTTTTTTGTAGGGCAAGTCTATTGACAATGAACCTCCCCCGTGTGTGTTTGTCTGGGGATGTCTTACTTTATTTTTCATTTTGAAGGATAGGTTTGCCAGGTATAAAATTTTTGGTTGACAGTTTTCTTTCTAAAGATATCATCCCACTTCTTTCTGGCTTTCATGGTTTCTGATGACTTTTACTGAAGATCTCCTGTATGAGACAGGTTGCTTCTTTCTTGCTGCTTCTCAGGTTTTCTCTTTGTCATTTGCTTCCAATAATTTGATTATTATGTGCCTTGGTGTGGATCTCTTTGCATTGATCCTTCCTGGAGTTTGTTGAGCTTCTTGACTATGTGGATTCATATCTTTTATCATATTCTGGAACATTTCAGCCATTAGTTATTCAAACATTCTTTCTTCTCCTTTCATCTCTCTTCTTCCTCTTGGATTCCCAGTGTTCATGCTCACACACTGTTATGCTACCCCACAGGTCTCTTAGGCTCTGTTAATTTTTCATAATCCTTTCTTCTTTCTGTTTCTCAGACTGGGAAATGTCAATTGACCTATCTTCAGATTCACTGGTTCTTTTTTCTGCCTGCTCAAATATGCTATTACAACCCTCCAGTGAGTTTTTCATTTCAGTTTTTTACTTTTCAGCTCCCAAATTTCTCTTTGGCTCCATTTTATAATTTTTATTTCTTCATTGATATTACCATTCTCCTGGTTTTCTTTAGCACTTTGTCCATGATTTCCTATAGCTCTGTGAGTATATTTAAGACAGCTTAAAGTCTTTGTCCAGTAAGTCTAATGGTTGTATACCTCGGGGTAAGTTTGTTAACATCTTCTGTGAATGGGCCATACTCTCTTATTTATTCCCATGTCTTGTAATCTTTTTAGTTGAAAACTGAACATTTTGAATATTATAATATGGTAACTCTGGAAACCAAAGTCTCCCTCTTCCAAGAGTTTGTTGTTTGCTATAGGCTATAGCTATTTGCCAGGTAACTCTTCTAAACTATTTTTATAAGGCCTGTGTTCTTAGTCATGTGTGGTCTCTGAATTCTCTAAGTTTTTTTTTTTAAGCTTATATTCAGTTAGTGTTTTGACAGAGGTTTCCTTAAATGCTAGGAGCCAAATGAGAGAGAGGAAGAGAGATGAGAGAGTGAGAGTAGAAGGGGGGGGGATCTAGTTTTGCCCGGAGCATGCACAAGACTTTCTAAATTCCTTAGTATGTACAAGTGCTTTTGAATTCCCTGATTTCTCAAATAAATGCTGCCTAACTTTTCCTCCCTGACTTTTGGCGATGTGTCCAATGCCTCAACTTAATCTTTGGCTCCAGGTGGCTGCAGACTTTTTCTTTGCCTTATAAAAAGTTCCACCTGAGTAAGTTTCAAAGTAGGTAAAAAAAAGACCAGCACCTTGATCAGCCCTTCAGGTAGTCCCAGGTTAGAACAGGCAAACAATTTTTTTACAGATGAGGTCTGCTCTGCTCCCTCCTACACCAAAGATCTGGATCCCATACTTGGTACGTGGACTGTCACCTTCAAAATAGGTAGGAGCACTGGCCCACGACATATAAAAACACCACAGTGCTTCCCTGCCATTTTCAAATTGCCTCTTTGCTCACTCAGCGTTCACTTTGTTGCTGTAAACCTTTGTTTTCCAGAGTTCTGGCAAAGTTGATTCTGACAGTTTTTGGCTTGATATTTCAATGTTTCCTTGGGGGACGGGGCCCTGGGAGCTGCCTGCTCTGCTATTTTTTTCTTATGTCATTTCCTGCTTTTTAAAATCTAATCTTTAGATGTGTTTTATTCATCAGAATATTCTTTCTCAAACTATAAAATATTTCCCAGCTTCAGAATTTGTAATTGTAGTTGTAATCTTTATATCGAAATAACACTGTAGGCCCATGGAGGGTGCTTTGCAAAGTATTTACCTATTTGTAAGAACCTTTAAAGAGGAAAAGCAAGTCATGTTTTATTAGGTCGGCACTAAAATAAGGTAGAAATTTCATCCGTTTTAGGAGTGAGCTAATGGCTGAGTGAAGGAAATTATTGGGATGTGAGGAGAGGGCTGAATGGAGGGCTGTCCACCTTCCCACGCTTCCCCACTCCCTCACTTTGTGTTTTCACACTTAGTTGAAGTCCGGTTCTTCGTGGTCATCATTCGGGGCGACCTGCAGGGCGTGACCCAGTGTGTCCCATGGCCGTTGCTCACTAAATATTTGAGAGAGGACTTCACGCTAACTAGGGCAGCGCGTCTGTGCTGAACAAGGCAGGGGCTGTGCATTTTTATGTTGCAAGGAGTATAGAGACTTTCACCCCGAGAACCATTTTAAGGCAGGTTCCAGGAGGTAGCGTTGGAGCAGGTGCATGTGGCCACACTAAGTGCAGGTCAGAGACTAGAACGATCGTCTTTCCACAAAATAGTTCCCACTTCACAGACAGTGCTTTTAGAAGTACATCTGTTTCTTTTTCCTACGCGAGGCGCAGTGTGGTGCTAGCAGGCGGCATGCTGGAGGCAGACTCTGCGTCATTTTCGTGGCCTGGCCCTGTCCTCTCTCCACCTCCGCTGCATCGCTCGGGGATGGTCCCGTTCCGCATCCATGTAAACATTTATAAACACTGTCACTGTTCCAAGCTCATGTGTCTTCCTCTTGACTGTTTTATGACAGTGGAGCCGGGGAGTGGGGTGGACGTTTGCAGAAGTCCCGGCTGCAGCACTTTTACGTCCCCTCTGCTCTGAAGTTGTCACCCTCTGCCTGCAGCGGCGTCCTTCCCTGGCGACGTGAGGAGCCGTCTCCCTGGCCGCCCGGACGCTCGCCTCCCGCGCCCCGCACACCTGCAGAGCCTTTCTGCAGGCCCTTCCCGCCGCGAACGCGCAGCGCCGCTGCTCCCTCGACTGTTTGATCACCCGACACCTAATAATAAAAAATTCATCGGCCCCATAATGGAGCTTCAACCTTCTTCATGTTTAAAAATGTTTAGACATCATTTCGTTTTTTAAACAGAAATCACAGTCGAATTAAATAAGCATTTTTCTCGGGAGATAACATGGGGATTTGAAAGTAAATCACGGCGCACTGTAGACCAATAAAAAAGGCTGCGTGGAGATGGTTGCCTCACTCCGGTTTTTAAAACGCGGCACTAAAACCAGAGCGTCTCTTAAAACAAGCCCAAAGCACTCTTTGTTCCTCAGCTGGAAATTACTTCCGTGGCCTTTGACATATCAAGGAACTTCTCTATTAAAAAGCAAGCGCAAGAAGAAATCTTTTCAACCTCTAAAAATTTAAACACACGAATCTGTTTCTGCCTGTGCGAGGACAGACAGTTTCACTCGCAGTTTCTAAAATCACAGCACAGATTGTCTGAGAAGCATTTGTACTAATCATTTTTATGAAATTTGAGTGCATGACATGTAAATGAACTCTCTGGTTTTTTTAATCCCGAGCCTAGGAGAACAGTAAAACGCTCATGCATCGGGGCAGTTGGCTAGGGAGGAGCGGCCGTTGCCGTGTCGGAGCGCAGCCCTCGGGAGAGGGCCCCGGAGCCCTGTGCCCGGGCCGTGCGTGTGCTTATTGACCGGATGGATGTTCTCAGTGAACAGCGAGGTTTCCAGAAGGCTGTGTGACGGTGGCCTCGGGTTTCCTGGACGCCTGCTTTGTGAAGTGCGGTCCGTGGCCCGGGGCTGGTCCGCGAAGCGCCTGCACCCGGGCGCGGCCGGATGGACGCAGAAATCGAAAGCAAGCGTCTGGGAAGCTGGTAGCAGTTCGACCTGGCGGCAGCATCGGAGCGCGGGGCTGTGCTTTCCGCAGGAGCGCTGCTTGCTCCGTGATGGGTTAGGAAAAACACGAACAAGCTAGGTCCTTCCTTGCACGTGGTATTAGAAGCTGCGAGGGAGCTCGGGGTCCGCGGACTTTCCCTACAGAGTCACACAGTAAATATTCTGGGCTCTGTGGGCCGCACTCGAAGTCGCACCCGCTCAGCTCTGACAAGGGCCATAAGCAGGTGAAACCGCCCGGCCACGCGCCAGGTCAGCTTTGTGCGTGGACGTGGACGTTTGAATTTCATCTAGTTTTCACATGTCACCAAAAGCTGTTATTTTTATTTTTCCCCTCAACCGTCTAAAGGTGTAAACACCACTCTCGGCGCCCGTGGGCCCTACAGAAGCGGGCGAGGGCTGGGTGTGGACCCCGGGCCAGCTCGCCAGCCCCCGAGCTAGTCCCCAGCCCGGTGACAGATGCTGCCGTCCCTGGTCTCCGCGCCCCCTTGTCTCGCGAGTTTACTGCCATTTCCTTCCACCCCGAAGTCTGGGTGATGATTCAGGAAAACCTCAGAGCTCTCGCAGCGCCAGGAACACCACGTTTCACGAAACCCAGAGGAGCCCGGCCGCGCGCGGCTCAGCGGTTGAGCGTCGACCGAGGATCCAGGCGATAGGGGTTCGGTTCCTGGTCGGGGCACAGGCCCGGGTTGCAAGCTTGATCCCCAGTCGGGGGCGTGCAGGAGGCCGCCGATCAGTGACTCTCATCATTGATGTTTCTCTCCCTCCCTCTCCCTTCCTCTCTCTGACATCAGTAAAGACATATTTAAAAAACAAACCCAGAGGAGAATGTCCCAAGGATCACTGTGGGAATAGCTGCAGGATTCCCTGTGACCTACCAACTTGCGTGGGTTTTGCTGAGAAATGGAATAAATGCCGGCAGAGTGGGGAGGGCGAGCTCTTTATCGGCCGCGTAAGAGCGGTGGGGGGTTGTTTCCGAGGTCGCCAACATGGGTGGCGACAGAGCCTGGGTGGCTGAAATCCCGCTTCGCTCTTGAAATGGAGGAGCCGCCTGTCCCGATGGTCATCGAGTGCCGACGAGCCGTGGAGACCCCGCGCGAGCTTAGCACCCGAAGGAGAGACGTGCTCGGAAGCCGGCCCCGCCGCCCGGCCGTGGTGCTCCCCTCAGGAGGCTCCATTTCGCTGCTCGGACGAGGTCCGTCCCTCACTGTCTTGAGCTCTGCCCTTTGTGGACCCGAGCGCTGCGTAAGCTCACGACTTGCTTGGTTTTCCGCCTAATCGCCAAGTTATAACAGTCATGTGGCCCTGGCCGGTGTGGCTCAGTGGTTAGGGCATCGGCCCAGGCACCAGAGGGCCTCGGGTTCAATTCCCGTCAGGGCACCGACCGGGGTTGCAGGTTCCACCCCCGGCCGGGCCCGGGTGCCTGTGGGAGGCAGCCCATCGACGTGTCTCTCAATCCATGTTTCTCCCTCCCTCCCTCCTCTCCTTTCTGCTTTCTCTAAAACTCCGTGGGAAAATATCCTTGGGTGAGGGTAAGCAACAAATTATGACAGTCCTGGCACATGGTGGTCGTGGTTTCATCTGTTAATGTTCCACACCGATGCAGCAACCCCTCCTGCATCAGGTGACCCGAGCGCCATCGGGACGCGGGTGAGCGAGGCGGGCGGCTCCGGGCGCGGCCTCCTCCCCTGGTGTTCGTTGTCCGCAGGCATAACGCCAGCGGCGTGCCTTTCACGCTGCACGTGTGTGGGGTCTTCTGAGGAGCTGCTCGTGGTGCTTCGGCCCGGGAGAGCCCCGTCTGGTGATGAAGCTGGGTGCTGAGCTCACGTGATGGTCTCCTGCGAGCGGACGCCCCTTGGTGTTCTTTCTCGGGGTGTGAGAGGCTAGCTTTTGCGTGCGTGCCGTGGCATCCGGGCCTGAGTCAGGCCCTCCAAAAAGTGGGGACCGTGAGACAAGCCAGCGCTCAGGAGACACGTCCTTGGCCCAGGCGCAGGCTCATCACTGCTGTGTCCTGCGTCGCGTGTCGGTCACACGCACGCTGTCCTCCTGTCGGGGGCAGGCTGTGCCTCCTGCTGTCTGAGAACAGACTGCGGAAGTTGGCCCCCTGATTGCATTAAATCCATGAAAAGGTCCATTTTCGAGCACAGCCACTTTTAAAATAGGCAGTTTCCTGTCTTTCACTTGAAAATCCCAGCGTCGCAGTGCCTTCTCCACCGGCCACGTTTACGTGCACCGTCTCGGCCTCTACCGTTTCGGCTGTCTGCGGCTGTGCCTGGTCTGTAGGCACCTGTGGGCTGGGTCGAGTTCCGGGTGCACCGCCGCCTGGGAGCGGAGGTGAGGGCGGCCCCGTGGGCGACAAACTCGGAGTCCCCTGCAGGCTGCGCCCAGTGGGAGGTCAGTTATTACGTTGTTGTTTTGTGGGTTGAGGGCTATTTACTGGCGTTTAGCAAGCACCTCTACGTGGCACGCACTACGTAGCTTTTACTTTATTTAAAATAGCCAGACTTTTTTAAAGATTGTAAGATTGTAAAATGGGCTTTTTTGTTTGAGTATTATTTGCAATTAGAGACACTTATAAACTTACACAAAAACTTTAAAACTAAAGAGCCCGTTGTCTTCAGAATGGCAGTGTGTGTGTGTGTGTGTGTGTGTGTGTGTGTGTTTTGTGTGTTGTGGTATATGTGGGGTGTGTGTGATGTTATGGTGTACGTGTTGCATGTTGTGGTGTGTGTGTTGTATGTATTGTTTCCGTGTTGTCTTGTGTTTGTGTGTATGTGGAGTGGGGGGTGGGGGGGTGGTGTGTATTTGTTGCGTGTTGTCTGTGTGGCGTGTGTAGCCTGTGTGGTGTATGTATGTGTGCATTGTGTGTTTGTGTGTGCTGTGCGTGTGTTGCGTGTGCGTCACCTGCGTGGTGGTGGTGAGCGTCCCCGGCTCTGGCCTGCGTGTAGAGCCAGGCCTCCGCCCGGTGCGTCTCAGTGAGCTGAGCTCCGCTCTGCGCGGGGAACGAGTGGGCGTGACTGGGGCTCCCTGGACCCGAAAACCACCTGCTCTGCTTCTGGAGCATATTGCAGCACGTCTGTGACCCTCAGTTAATGAAAAGATGTTCAGCAACCCGTTTAATACAAACGTGCCTGCCGGGAAGGGAGACCGCCTCTAAGGTTTCGTAGCTTCGCTGCTCCCCTGTTTTAATGACTGGTCTGGAAGCCCGCTGGTTAAAGGCTCCCGCGGCCTAGGCTACCCCTTCTGTGCCCCATTGCTCCCGGGTTCCACTCTCACGCCCCGGACACGAGATCGTGGAGGGACCGCGTCTCTGCTGCCGCCCGGGGCCGCTCAGGCCGACGCCAGCGGAGCCCGCCAGAGCCGCCCGCTGTGGGGCCTCGCGGAGGCCCGGAGCCGCGAGACCGTGTTTCCTGAGAGGCGGTGGGAGGAGGGTGGGAGTCGCCGTCGCTGTGAAGCGTGGTCCCCGGCGGTCAGCGGCTGGTGGCGACCGGTCCTCGCCCCCGAGTCGCCCTCGTGTCCGTCTGACTTCACTGTCGTTTCCTCAGCTCTCCCGCCCTCTGCCGTCCTGCCCCGCGTCCCCTCGCTCGCGTGCGAGGCCCGTGTGCCGCCTCAGTCCTGCCGCCCCCGGTTACGGCGCCTTTGGCCCCCCGTGACTGCCGCCTCCCTTCAGTCTCGCGTCCCTCGGCGTCCCGCAGTGACCTCGCGGGGACGCGCGGCTGGGCTCTGTCCCCTCTGCCTTTGGACTGTTCCTGCAAAGCAGGCCGGTTTGGGTTTGGGTTTGGGTTTGGGTTTGGGTGTTTTTGGACCAAGAAGACCCCCTGGTGCCTCTGCCCTTGCCGGTCCTTCCACACGGCAGGGGCTGAATCTTGTCCCAACAGTGGAGACGGGAGGCCGCTCCGGGGCAGGGAGCGCCACCCGGGTCCCCTCGCTCCCATTCCCTCCCACCCTCGACACACCCCACCCACTCACACCCACTCACACCACCCCCATACACACACTCACACACTCCTCTCACCCCCCATACACTCACACCTACTCACACCCACTCACACTCCTCTCAGACACCCCCATACATTCGCACCCACACACACTCATCTCACACTCATACACTCACACCCCCACACTCACTCATTCCACACACACCTACACACCCACTCACACCCACTCACACACTCATCTCACACTCATACACTCACACCCCCACACACTCACACATTCCACACACTCACACCTACACACCCACTCACACCCACTCACACACTCATCTCACATACACCCGCATACACTCACACTCACACCTACTCACACCCACTCACACTCCTCTCAGACACCCCCATACATTCACACCCACACACACACTCATCTCACACTCATACACTCACAGCCCCACACACTCACACTCATTCCACACACACCTACACACCCACTCACACCCACTCACACACTCATCTCACACTCACAGCCCCACACACACTCATTCCACACACACCTACACACCCACTCACACCCACTCACACACTCACAGCCCCACACACACACACTCATTTCACACACACCTACACACCCACTCACACACTCATCTCACATACACCCCCACTCACACCCACACACTCACACTTCTCTCACACACACACCCATACATTCCCACACACACTCACACTCATCTCACACACACCCCCATACGCACTCACACACACTCACACTCATCTCACACCCACTCACACCTACTTACACCCAGTCACACTCACACCCACTCACACCCACTCTCACACACACACACACTCTCTCTTACAGTAAGTCCTCATTTTTTATTCAATGTCAGCGATAGGTTCTTGCCACCGGAGTGAGTGATGTGTAACGAGTTTTACTGGGAGCTAATTGGTGTAAACAAAGGTTCCTACAGCATCTCATCCAGGTCACAGAGAAGTGACACTGAACAAGACGACATCTTCGAGAACCTGCTCTGCTCAGAGCTAGATCGTCTTCTTGGCTGAACCCTTGTTTACTGCCACGGACACGGCAGGCTGTAGACGAGTTTGACACGGACTCGGAGTTAACACAGTTGGCCGCCAGCCTCCTCTGTCCTGCGTCCCAGCCCTGCCCGTGCTTGTTGGCTTCACACTGACTGCGTCCCACACCCGAGGCTGAATCTGCCCGGCTCCCGCGTGGAGTGTCGAGGACATCCCGGGACAGTGGGGAGGGCTTTCACTCTGGACAGAGTCCTCCATCTTTCTCCCCAGGTTCCCACGTATCACTTCAGACCTGTTTTTCCAAAATTACTGGCTGCTAACAATAGTTTTCAGGATTTGTCCACGTAACTATCCCTTCCCCGGCCCAGTCTTGTCTTTTCTTGGAATCTCTGTATTCCCGGCACCACTTTTAAAGATTATGGTGCATTGTTCTCCTTAATTTGGTTGGTTTCTGTTAACTTTTTTTTTTAATAGTGATTTTAAGTTTTTTTAAAAACTTACCTTTATTGTCGAAAGTATTGCAGATGTCCCCTCCCCCCGTTGACCTCTCCACCTGCTCCTGCCCCCTCCCAAGGCCTCCCTGAACTGTCGTCTGCCCGCGGGTTATGCACATCTGTGTATAAGTTCTTTGATTAATATCCCCCCCCCCCCCCCCGTCTTCCCCGTGAGATTCGTCCATCTGTCTCGTGCTTCTGTGTCTCTGGGTTTTTTGTTTGTCATTTTTTTGTTGTTCATTAGATTCCACATATAAGTGAGGTCATGTGGTGCTTGTCTTTCTCTGCTGGCTTAGTTCACTCTGCATGATACCCTCCAGGTCCCTCCACGCTGTCCCACAGGGTACGAGATCCTTCCTCTTCACAGCTGCGTAGTGTCCATGGTGTGACTGTCCCTCAGCTTTTATCCACTCGTCTCCTGAGGGGCACGTGGGCTGTTTCCAGATCTCAGCTATTGTGAATGGCGCTGTTGTGAACATCGGGGTGCATAAGTTATTTCTGATGAGTGTTCCAGGGTTCTTAGGATACATTCCCAGAAGGGGGATCCCTGGGTCAAAAGGCAGCTCCATTTTTAATTTTTAGAGGAACCTCCACACTGTTTTCCATATTCCGTTATGCTTTAGGGCAAACATTCTATTGCCTGACTTCATTCTGCCAACTTAGCCCAGGAGTTCTGTGCTAGGCCCCCTTCGTTTATCGTCATATTTAACCTTCGAGTGCTGCCTCCTTGATGAATCACAGCTGACATGATCTCTAATCCACGTATGAGGACACCGAGGTTTGAGAGGGTGACCTCCCCCGATGTCACGCAGCTCAGGGGTGACGGTCAGGGTCAGACCCGGGCTTGTGTGTCTCCACGGCCTCTGGTCCTCCCACTGCCACGCCACCTCCTCCCGCCTCCTCGGGTTCCTGTCTGGGTCCGTCCGTGACCCTCTGGGGCTTCAGTTACTTTGTCTGCAGAACAAGGGGCCGGCCTGCAAGGGACCTCCCAGCTCCAAACTCCTGTGTTTATGGTTAGCGGGATGAGGAGACTACATTTTACTTTAACATAAATTCATTTGACTTTACATTTAATCGGACCGGCCCTATATTTCACGTTTAAATATACATTTATATGCCTCTGCAGCGGGGACTTCTAGATTATGTAAACCGCTTTGCTTTCCCAACTCATTTCTCAGGTGCTTTGGAATTTCACTGCTGTTCTTTTTAACATACTGTGTTTGCAAGAGCGCTGGAGACCTTTATTCAAATGTTAATTTTCCCCTGTATTATTCTGTCCTTTTAACACTTCCTAGTGTGCTGAGAATGCTGGCTTCGGGGTAGCTTGAGACAGTGGAGCTCGGAACAAAATGGAATGATCTGTTTGGAGGTCAAACCCTCAACCTTGACCTAAACAAACCGAGTTAACTAACCGAGGATTACATTAAGGGAACGACAAATCCTGGTTCTGGGAGTTTGGAATCTACGAGATAAACAGACGGATGTCAGTGCATGTCTCACCCACATGTGCAGGCTCAGTAAACAGCACTACGTCTGTTCCCAGCTGCAGATGACAGTGGTGCGAGGCCGGGCTCGCAGTGGGGAGCGGTGGTCTTAAGTTAGCCCGGCCAGTGGGAACACGAGGGACACAGTGGACACTGGGGTTGCTCAGGGCTCAGGTCCAGTGGGTACACAGGTAAGGCAGGCCTGTGAGGATGGGCGGGCTGGGAGCGCTGACCGTGTCTCCTTGGCCACCCCCAAGCCTGTCCTGCAGGCGGGCGCTGCTGCGCCCTGGCCCACGAGCCCACAGCCTCCCTGAGCTGGTGCCCAGGAGTGGACGGTCCACACTCATTCCAATCCCTTCCTTTATGAGCCTTCCCCTGGGTGATGTGACTTAATTGAGCCACTTCTCACCGTACTTTTCTCACCCATTTTGTCCCCTCAATATCCTTGGGACACCTTGTATTTGCCAGACACTTGGCTCGGCCTCGGGTGTACAGTGGTGGGAAAAGACCCAGTGCCTGGTCGGACGAACTCCCGGTGGGTGAGCGAGAGTTAGAAAGTCAGGAGGGGCTACGGATCATGGGCAGGGAGACCAGCGGAGGAGGTGGAGTGGGAGGGAGACGCGCTGAGCCTGCACAGGCGCTCGCTGGTGGTGAGCTCATTTCTGATTTCATTCCTGTCCTTGCAGATTCCAGGCTCTTGCGCAAACTATCTGACCCCTCCCTTCTGGACTTTTCCTAAAGCCTCGGACGGAGGCCGTCTTGTCTCTGGAACTGATAGTATTTTTAAGCTCCTCTTAGTTAAAACCCCAGTATTTGTTCGGCCCTGTGAAGCGTTGGCCCTGTGTCAGGCGTGGAGGTGTTTACCGAGATCTAAGGCACCGCCGGGTCCCTGCCAGGACCTGTGGTCTCTGTCCTTCGTACCTTGTCTCCCAGGCCACATACCAGGGGACCACAGTCGGGCAGCTGGCCTCCTTTGTCCTTACTGCCAACATCCAGGCTCTTGTCTCCCAGCGAAGAATCCCAGGTCCCGTGCGTCATAGCCACCGGACTCTCCTACCTGCGTGCCCCGTGACGCATTTTCCACACCCTCCCCTTCATCATGCCCATCGCCCATTGGCGCTCGGGGGCACCCGGTGGCACTCTCTCCCCAGGGCTCAGTCTGTTGTTCTTGGAAACTCCAGCCTCCAAGGAGAAAGTCCATCCCGCTCCCGGGACTCTCAGCTCCTTGAGCTCCTTCCCTCCAGCCACCTTTCCTTCACCCCCCTCCGCCCCTCCTCTGGGCCGTTCTCTCCCCGACTGGTCGCTGCAGGTGGCTGCCCCACCTGGGAACCCCACGTTCAAGCGCTGTGACTGACGGTCGCATGCTGGCCTCTCATGATTGAAAACTATAAGGCTCAGGTCGCCCCAAACTTCCTGGCAGCCCTGCCTCTCCCTGGTCACTTGTCTGCGAGGACCAGCTCATCCTTTCTCCTCTGTCACAAAACCTCAACACCCCCTCTTCCCGAGGGATGAGCTTGCTCCCCGTTTTACTGAGGACTAGAAACCAGCAGAAGAGAACTTCGTATTCCACGCCCGGGTCCACTAGTCCACTGTACCACGCGTGCCGTGGCTCCCGTGTCCTCTCCTTGGAAGTTACCCTTGGTCCCTGGCATTGCCACCTCGCACTCCCGTCTAGTGACTCGTTCCAGTTCCAGTCGTCCCCCTTACCTGCAGGGGACATGGTCAGACCCCCGTGGATGCCCAAAGCCACGGAGAGCCCCTAACTCTATGTGTACTGTTCCCTTCCTGCACACACACACCTGTGGTAAAGTTTGATGTATGGACTAGGCGCAGTGAGAGGTTAACAACAGTGACTAATAAGTAAACAGAACAGGCCTAACAGCGAACTGCAGTAACTAGTGATCCCCTCCTTCCTCCTGAGAGGTAGCGCTGTCCTGAAGTTGGGGTGTCCTACTTTGTGTTGGTTAACTTTCTGCAACGTGATTTCCCTTCGCATCTTGGAAACGCCGCGTGAGTAACTGCGGGTGTGGAATTGGGCACCGTCTCCGCCTGGGTCGCTGTCCTCACACCAGCCCCCGGGGGCTCCCGGGACGTCCTGCCCCCTTCAGTCACTCGTCGCGCTCGGCCCCTGCGCATCACGTGCCTGCGCAGCACCTTCTCTCCCGGCCGGTCCCCTCCTGCCCCGAGCTCGTCCCGGTCCCACACGTGCCGGCCCTGGTAGCTGTCTCTGTATTGGCGAAACGCTTCTTGTTCTGACGCCTGGAAATCTCAGGCACGTTCACCTGTGAATCCCGTCTCAGGGCCAGGCCCCTGTGAACCGCATCTCTGCAGCTCTCTCCTGAATCAGAGGCCCCGGAGGCAGCTGCTGGGGAGGCCCCGAGGGGAGCCCCCTGCAGGGCCCGCCCGGCCCTGGGTGCAGGCGGGGAGCAGAGGGAAGGGAGGGAAGGAAGGGAGGGAGGGAGGGACCGCCGACGGCTCACAGAGGGGCCTCCGCACGCGTGATGCCCGTCGGAACGCGCCGCTCGCCCGCTGCTGTCCAGCGGTCCCCGTGACGGGGACCCGGGTCCGCTGCATTCTGCAGTTCCTCTCACAGGGAACTGACCGGGTCAGCTTTGTCCCCCCAGAGCCTTGGAGCCTGCAGTTCTCCGGCCTCTTGCCCAAACCGGGACATCACCTACCTCGAGCGCTTGGTTGGAACCCCTGGAAAGCGGTTCTGACACAAGACAGTTTGAACCCAATAATTCCTGCTTTGTTTATTTTTAATTACAAGCACATTCTGTAGGGGTTTCCTCCACGGACTTACCCGACCTCCTTTAAAAAGAAAGCGACTTCAGATGTGGAAGGAAATTTATCTGTTCCACCCTGTTCTCTGAGAACAGCAAGTTTCCGTGTGTTTCGGCGACACGGCGCTTGTTTTTAAGAGCCGGAGGCACATTTTATTGCAGATGTGCGTGTGGCTCAGTGACGTGTAACGCAGATCTTGTATTTTAAGCGTTTTCTTTTAAATATCGTGCAGAAGTCAAGGGGAAGGAAAAGAAGAAAAGAGTAACAAATGCTTTGGTTTCACAAATAAATAATATTGTGAAATAAATCATCGGGATTTTGTTAGGTAAAAGTCCATCCGATCTGCTCATTGTTATGAAACTAAGTAATAAAATGTTCATCTCGCGGGCATTTCGCAGGCCCTCTATTGACTGAACGTGGTAATTAATCAGTAAGTTTTAATGAGCAATATAATAAACATTTTTCCTTATAAAAGCCTGGCCTAGTATGATTTTCAGTGAAACAGTTTGTTTTTACAGAGCAATAAAACTGGAGACATCCTGACACGGGCCAGCTGTGTGATGGGGTTTTTATACGGTTTTTTGTTAAATGTACATTCACACGATTGGACGTTCAACAGAACTGATGTCACATTAGAACTGCTTTTTCTTTTTCTTTCTTTTTTAATTACAGTTGACACACTGTATTATATTAGTTTCAGGGGTATAGCAAAGGGATTAGACATTTATCTACCTTACAAAGTGATCACCCCGCTCGCTGAGTCTAGTACCCATCTGACAGATGTCTTTATTATTTTTTTTATTAAGTTTATTGGGGTGACAATGGTTAATACGAAGATACAGGTTTCACGTGTGGGTTCCTGTGTCACGAGGTCTGTGTATTGCCCTATGTGCCTTTTCTATTTTCCGTATCAAACACAAAAGTCCCAGAAGTTATGCAGGTTTCTCTATTTTAAAATGCACAGTGATTGTCTTTAAATGCAGAAGCGTGGCTTTGAGCTTCTCCACCTATAAAAGCTGAGGAAGAGTGAATTTCTGTTACGGGAAATCCTGCAGACACGTATGAGGAGCTCCCACCAGGGCGGTGGCTTCTCGTCGGCCATCCTTGCACTTTGAGCCCTGCTCTTGATCTCTCAAAGTTTGATTTTGTTAAATTGCTCAAAGGTAGAGAGAAAAGTGTGTGGCTTTTTTCTTTCAACAAATTAAGAAAGTGCGAATCGGCTGTGTCCCTGCAGGAACTGTAGTACTGGTTGGTCTGGCTTGTCAGATTAAGGCCTTTGTTTTGTTTTGTTTTGTTTTGTTTTAAAGCAAAAATAATGTTTTTTCTCTTTCTGGGTAGATCTCTGGTAGCGTATCTACGTTACAGATTTCTGTGCATTTTTGTTAGAGTCGATATGATTATTAACCCACAAGACTTCAGATGTCAGGAACATTGGGGAACGTGAGAGACACAGTATCTAACTTTCTATTTGCAAAAGTGAAATGTTATGACTGAATGTTTTCACCGTCCAAAAGCCAGGCTGGCTCCCTATCGATCACTCGCGCTGTTAAAATCCCCTCCCTCCGCCTCGCACGGCCACCGATGCAGATTCCAGGGGGCCCGACGCAGAAGCGGCATCCTCGGGAACACACGGGACCCCCCGAAAGTGTTTGAGCGCCCCGATAATTAACACGTGGTTGGCCACTTTGTTTAAAATCTTCGAGAGAACGCCAGCCGTAAGGGGTGGGGTGCCCTCGAACCCAGGCAAGATTCATCTCCTGAACTCGTTCTGTCTTTGTTTAAAGGACCGTGAAAGACAGGACATTTGTGCAAAGTAAACACATTTGAGTAATTTCTTCTTAGGACTTTCAAACAGAGCGTGTTCTCTGACACCAGGAGCAGTGCAGGGGCCGAGTCTGCGTTTTAAAAGCCGAAGGTGCATAACTTTTAGCGGCGTCAGAACAAACGGATGTCGTAAGATGGAAACTGAAACACAAGCGTTAACATGAAACGTGAGTGTGGGAAGATGAGACGATAGGCGATACTTTCATAGGAAAACTTTTCAGAGCAGGGCCCCTCGAGCGGGAGAGGTCAGGTACCTGACCAGCGGCAACAGATGCCTTTTGATTCACCAACAATGGGCCCACTTGGAGCTCTTCCGAGACCCAGTCGGTCAGGGGTGTTTGAAACACGCTGAATTTGGGGAGTGGAGGGAAGCGTCTTCTAGAAAAAAATGCAACCAAGATGATATCATCCGGGTGTGAGTCTGGGAGCCTTCGCGGCCACCGACTGGAGGAGCCTCGAATCCCTCAGGACGTAGTGTCCTTTCACGACGCCGGGGAATCGCGAGAGTGGGAACAATTCGCACAGAGGCACAAATAATTCTCATTCATCCCGGAACCCCAAACACAGAGAGGGAAACTGAGGCCGGTGTGGGCAGACGACAAAGAGATCACCGCTACAAACACCCGCAAGAAGGATTTTTTAAAATGTTTACGCACCCAGGTTAAGAGCGGGCTGGACCGTCTGGGGCAGACGAGGGACACGCCGAGTAACGGCAGGAGAATGCACATGGGCTGCGGGGGAAACGTGGTGGGAGTCAGGGTGTTCGCCCGGGCAGGTGGCGGGGGTCCCCCAAGGGATCTCGAGTGTTCCTGGGGTCACGGGTGTGATAAGCCGGTTTACAATGTTGAATTTTTAAACAGAATGTTAACCAAGGAGAAATATGGATCAGCCACATTTTGTAACTAAAAAAAAAACAAAAAAAACCACACACAACAACAAAAGGAAAAATAGTAAGAGACGTGCAAGCGAGAACTCAGTGGAACAGGCCGTGGGCTCGTAGGCCCCGTGAGCCCTGGGTGCCGGAGTATCTGGGCGTTATCTGCGCAGCTGAGTCCGGAGGAAGCGTGTGGTCGTGTGCGCCGACCGTCCTTTCTGCTCGCGTAAGCACAAGCAGGAACACGACTGACCTTGGCGCGAACGGCCCTGGGGATGGTTGACGCAGGGGTGACACTGCTCTTGGACAGTGGTGCCCAGTTCTGGCCAGGACGTCCCTTAAAGAGCCCGCGCTTTTCTGCCAAGGCCGCCCCAGAGCCCGCCCGCTGCAGGGACCTCGCTCATCCTTGCCGGGGCCGTTGCTGTTGGTGCTTTTTCACGTTTCCACGCAGCCTTTTCTCTGAAGTATTCAGAGCTGTTTCAAAGAGTTATCCTAGGAAAGAAAATCTAGTGTAAGTTGCTGAAAACCAAACGAGACCTTTCTTAACCCCGCGTGAGTCAGTGTGTGTGCGCTGTGCTTACTCCGCTATAACTTTTTATCTCCTGGACACTTAATTCGTCACTGCGGACATCTGCAGTGAGGAGTCAAAGGCCCACTTTTGAATCGGTCACCGTGCCAGAGGTGAAAGCCGCTGACTTCGAGCCCCTGGGAGGGACTCTTGGCCGCGCTCACGGTCAGTGGGTGTGTTTAAGTCCTGTCAGGTTCTCTGTTCCCTCGGGGAAATTTGTACCCAAGGAGTATTGAGTTTTTTCTGTTGATTTGTTTCCAGAAGCCTGTGTTTGCTGCATTCCTGCCTGTTTTATGGTTCTGTGCAAAGGAGGAACAGTTTCTTGCCTTATTTGGTTTGGATTTGATTAGCAATCTTTGAGATTAGTTTGGTCTTTTTAAAGTAAAACAAATGAGAGGTGGCCAAGGGTGGTGGAAACAGCGCTGGGCAGGGGAGCGGAGCCCTGGTCCCAGCTGTTCCTGCAGCCAGCCCTGGCGGGGCCCCTCAGTGCCCACCTGAGCCCCATCACTAGGTCCTGTGCAGAGCAAACGCTGATAAACGGGAGCACTGGGTAGTCAGCTCCAAGGGATTTCAGAATCCCACGTTCCTCGTAACGGTCGCAGCAACAAGCCCTGCACTCTGTAGACACTGCGACTCCCACGCCCCGAGAGGCGGGTGTGTGTTGTTGGTCAGATGCGGATGCAAAGGTTGTTCAGGACCAGGCAGGGAGCAGATGGGCGACCTGACGCTCAGGCTGGCCCTGCGCCCTGGAGTTACCCCATTGCGCTGGTTTCCCAGCCACACGGCGTCGTACTAGTTCTACATGTAGCTTTTAGAATCGGGCAGCTCTGGGTTCAAAACTCTGCCACTTTCCGGCCTGTGGCCTTTCTCTGAGCACCGTGCACTGGGACGTGGGTGGAATCACACCGTCGTCGAGAGATTAAGGATAAACGCGCAGGCCACGGGGAGCACCGAAATCGGGCGGTGTGGCGCCTTCGGGAGCCCCTGCCCCGGCTGCTGTTTATCGCCATTTCTAAGAAGAGAGCCCAAGGTGGAGATCTCTGTATAAACATTGTTTTATGAGGCCTGTACACGCATCTCCTTCTAAAAGCTAATTCCCTCACAAACGATTCTCACTTTCTGTTTTGTCTGTCTCTCGTCCGAGATCACGAATGGACGTCTGAGGTAGTCTGGGATTTGCGATGCTGTTGCCGTTTGCTTTGGGGGAATGTGGCTGTCAGAGTGCAAATGGGACATGAATCCATTCCCCCCAATAGCGGTTGGCCCCCTGCCCCCCAGATTCACCCAGGAACTAGAAAACAATCCACCACACTTGGAAGGACCTCTCTCAAGGACTCAGTGGGACTCCCTGCCTGCCGGGCATTGAGGTCGGGGTGTTGCCAGTCGGCCTCCTGTAGGGAATGCCAAGTCCAGCTGCGCTGGGCAGAGCCGTGGCGCGTGCGGGCCACCTCCGAGGAGGGCGGGCCTCCTGTAGGGAAAGTCACCTGCGCCGGGCATCTCCGAGGAGAGTGGGCTTGCTTTCGAACTCACAGCCGACTGGCACCAGACTGGGATTCTGCCTGTATTTACCTTCCTTTGTGTCAATAACTTGGAGGTGCATAAATCAGCAGCTTGCAGTGCCTCCGTCCCTCACACGTGCGGGTCCGCCTGTTAGCAGACGCAGCTTCTGGGTGAGAGGAGCTGTGGGGAAACAGGCGCTCCAGTGCGCAGGGAAGGCGTCCAAGAAAGCGTGAGGATGTGAGTGTGTTTACCGAGAAAGAGCAGCACCCAGGAGGCTAGGATTATTTAGTAGCTTATTCTACATTAGTTTATTAAGTGGCTTGGTTCTTTACTCAGACGTTCCCCACCCGCCCGGTGGGAGTGGGAGCCTTAAGTTGAGACCCTCTCTCCCTTGTGTCCCCGGGGGACATTCAGCTCCTTGTCTTTATTAAGGACCTTTCTGAAAAACGCCACCTCTGGGAAAGGGCCCTGGACTCTCCCACCTGAGAACTCTTTTCTGCATAATCAGCCTAATTTTTTTCAAGTCGGATCATAGTGGCCATTGTCCCGTCTGTTTTCCCTCCACGATGCTCCCAGCACGGATGTTAAATTCGAGGCAGCCAACCTTCCTAAGGAAAGGCGTATACGGTGCCTCAGGCCTCATCACGGGAGGCACTTTGCTTTGAAGTCCAGTGTGAACACTTAATTTTTATTTGCTATTATAAAAGTCTCTTTGAGCTGACAAATATGAAACTATGACTGTGATTTCGGCAGGAGGCCAGCAACTGCGGAGAGAATATGCTTTTATCTCCGGGAGGCCTTCTGACTACTGCATTCTTCTATTAATAGACGCAGGATGGGAGCCGCGTCCTCCGAGGCCTTCCTACGAGCTGTAGGCATAAGATGGATGTGTCAAGCAGTAAAAGTTTAATGTACATTTATTTAAATCTCCCGTCGCTGGGCAGCTGTTAAATTTATTTAAGAGCTCTCTGTGGCCAGGATTCCATTTTTTTCCCTCCATTTATTTGCTGTCCTCCCTGGAATTTCGGTTAAACAATAAAAAAATTACACGTTCAAGTTGGTGAGCAGTTGCATACTCAGGCTTTCTCGTGGGATGACATGGGAGGTGTGAGCCGACCGGCGGCTCCCGGCCTCGGGAACTGCTCCTTGGTCTTTACGGAGCCGGCCGGTGGGGCCACCTGGGCGCAGAGGCTGTCGGGGCGGCTGGGCTCGCCGTCTCCTGCTGTAACCAACAGCTTAAGATTCGATGAAGGGTTAAGTGACACTCCAGACGGAATATTTTCATAGGTCAACTAAGTGCACGTGCTGATCCTAGGAAACGTTTCTATGGACAGCCGTTCAAAAAATCTTTAATTAAACAGCTACATGAATGTCAGTGTTTATTTAGGACCCCAGGTGAAAGCTGAGTGATTTCCTTTACATCAGACCTGTCAGAATGAGCCCGGCCGGCGTGGCTCAGCCGTTGAATGTCACCCTATGAACCAGGAGGTCGCAGTTCGATTCCCAGTCGGGGCCCAGGCCCAGGCTTCAGGCTCAGTCCCCAGCAGGGGGGTGCAGGAGGCAGCCGGCCCATGACACTGATCATGGATGTTTCTCTCTCTCTCCCTCCCTCTCCCTTCCTCTCTCTAAAATCAACAAGGACATATTTTTTAAAAAGAAGGAAAAAACTGTCAAAATCAAAGAAAAGAAATTATTTTACCGGCCCTGACTGATTTTGAGGGAGAGCTTAAGGGATTCTGCCCACACAGCGTTTTCATAACTTTTAGGAGTCTTCAAATCTAGGAGTTAGCCTTTGGGCATTGGTTGCTACTTATAAGCCAGATTTGGGGAATATCCTGTAGATGTTCTTGTGAAAATATTCCCTCTCTGCCATCCATCATCTTCTAAAACTGAGCGACTTCGCGGGAAGCACAGGCTCCCATCAGGCGAGACCCTTGACTTGGGTGTGTGCTAGCACCGCCTTTGTGGGGGATCGTTCTGATACCTCCGAATGCTTTTTCTTCCTCTCGACTGATAAAAGGAAAGCTTTCTCCTGACGGTCAGGATTGGTGAGGGACCGCCATTCAAACTCCTTCCTCCCTGTCGCCTGTGTCTTTTTTTCTCCTAGGGTATGAATCTCTTTTCTCAGGGGTAATTCTACCCAGGCCACCAGGCCCCTCCTTTTAGAAGGTCCTTGGAAAGTGTGAAGCAAAGGTGGGCAGGCTATTGCTCTTGAAAAATGCTCTGGAGCGTGTCCCAAGAAGCAATGTCTACAGAACACAGTGGCGGTGCTCCATCCAGTTCTAAATGGAGGTTTTCATTTGTCTTTGTTATAAACTACAGCATTGGCTCTGGGATAACTAGGACCTTACGTTTGGATGCTTCCATAAATCCTTTTAAATATGAAGACCAACCGTACCCAATAAATGTGCAGACGTTGGGGAGCTGAGGGGGATTATGAGCAGGGCTCTGTTTACCAGCAGTGGATCAGAAACCGGCGGGCTCTCAGTGTCCTTTGCCCCAGCTCCTCCACGCACTACGTGCAGTTTCCTGAGGTCTTCGTCTTTGACAGTCTCACTTTTAGCCTCTATTTGCAACCTCGGTTCCCTGTGGCCTGCTTTGGTTTTGCCAGACCCTTGTCCCAAGCTCACAGGCTTCATCTGCTTCACGCTGACCCTGCGTCCAGTGCCACCTGTACCCACAGAGTGTTAGTAACAGCGACCACGGAACCGGCCACGGACTCCGGCCACGGACACCGGCCACATCTGACCATGTTCCCGGGTTGGCTGCTGCCCAGTCCTTCTGGTCCAGGCACAGAGTCCTCCAGAATGTTGATGGTTTTGTAGCAACGCTTCATTGGCATAAATCCGTTGCTCAACCCGGACAGGGATCTGCTTACCAAGTTTTTTTCTGTTTTGTGTATTTGTTATTTAGAAGGCCCAGGATTGGGAATAGTAGGTCCGTGTTGTAACCAGTCTGTGTGCCAGAGGTAAAAGCCATTGGCAAAGCTCATCACAGGAGGGAGGCCGTTGGCAGGGCCGGGGCTGGTGGGCGTTGCTGGGTTCCGGTTGGTTTACGCTCCCTCGGGGCAGCTTGTACCCAGAGCATTTTAAGGTTAGTTTTCTACTGCCCCCTCTCACCCGCCCTGTTGCATATGTTTTCTGCATTCTTCACCCAGTTCTCTCTCAATTAGCGCAAATTCCCTTCCTTATAGGGTGTAAACCGCTTGGAAACACTCACGGCTATGATTTTTTTGTAACATAGCAACTTATGGAGACCATGGCTGCCCCTTCTGAGCGAGAATGCAAATGCCAATGCACAAAACTAACCCGGGTTCCAGCGAGGGGGGCCGATCGCCCACAGCCACGCGTGTCTGAAATAGCCAGAGATGGGGGCAGCCGCGCCGTGAGCGTGGAGAGGAAGCTGCCCGTGGGTGTTTCTTCAGTTCCGTAGCCGCTGTCCCAGGTGTGCGGAGGCCAGAGGCTGTGAGGGTCACGCCCAGTCCCCCGGCCGGCAGGCTTATTAGGAAGAGAGCCCCGAACTGGACCCACCTACCGGAGCTGGGACAGGAAAGGCCTGCGGCTGAGCGGGGAGGCGTGAAACCCGAGCCCGGGCCTCCCGGTTTGGGTGTCGTCGAGTTTTTATGCCGTTGAGGAAAGTTGCGATGTACTGTGTAGGAAACTGTATGTCGCTGTTTATATCATTCCTGTGACAAGTGGCGGGGAAAGTAAAGGTGCCAGAGATGAGGGAGGTGGGCTTGGCCCGATAAAGGCACCTGCTGGTGCAGCTGACCTTGGGAGGACGGTCCAGCGGGAGCCCTCTGCCCAGCACCGAGACCGCTCCCCACGCTGAGCTACCGTGTAAGACAAGCAAGCGCCCTGAAGGCTCGCACGACCAGTCCCCACGCGTCTGCCGGTGGAACTCGGCTCTTCAGTCCCATGTTACATCCTAGATTCTCTGCTCGACCACACGCTGCGTGTGATGTGCTCGCACCTTATGCAGCAGGAGCTGCCCGCGTGATGACCGTGTGTCGGCGTCCTGGCCTCGCACGGCGCAGGCCTGTGGGGCCAGAAGCAGCCACCCGAGCGGGAGGAAGGGGTAGGTTGGGGAGAATTTCCCCCTAAGTCCTTCGTTCCAATATGTGCCTGACCGTGAGTAGCAGCATGTAGCCAACGTTAATTTTTCTTCCTCTTTGTAAACCAAACGTGGCCGGGACTATACCTTGTGTTCCTGAGGGTTTGACGCTGAGACTCTAATCCCGAGGTGTGGCTTGTGAAGGTGGTACGCCCCACGCGTGCGCTGTTTCTGTTACGCAGTCGGTAGCCGCCTCGCCATCTCTTCTCACCAAGTCCTTTTGGGTAGAAAGAAATGAGAACGTGGAGGGGAAGCTGTTGCCCAGAATCCCCAAGGAACCGGTGACACAGTCTCTCCACTTAAAATGCGTGTATTTCAAACAGATTTCATTGGATTGAATTGGCATAAACATGGCTAATGCCCGAGATCAGTCTACGTCTCCTCCATGGGGCAGCCGCCTTGGTAAGAGTCCGTGTGATGCCGGCTCGTCTGAAGGGGACCGTGGTTTGTTCCGCAGCTGCTCGTTCGAAGGAATGTCGCCCGAGCCGGCGTGGGCGCGGGTTGACCTGGGACATTCCCCCTGCGGAGCTGAGCAGCCCGGGGTTTGTCCGACATTCACTTAGTTTTGAAATGAACTCTGAGTCCAAAAGCAGTGTCTCCTGCGTCCTGTCTACTAAAGGTACCCCTTGCATTGAGAAGCAGCGGTGTTTCTTTTTATGGGATATTCCTTAGGCTCATGGAAACTTACAGAGTGTAGGGAAAGGTTTGCCGGGGGACAGTGAGTCTCACCTCTCAGGCTCCCTGGAGATACCGAATCCGAGCAGCCCTGACGGTGCCCCTCAGCCCACCGAGATGTGTCCCTCGTCTTGTAACCGGAAGGGGAGCCATGGGCTGCTTGGGTAAGACGCAGGTCCCCCCTTTTCCATTTTTTGGTTTTTTTTCTGGTAGTCAACACAGTCTACATTGGGTGGCAAGAGGCAGCCCGTGTGGGTATGTGATTTTTAGATTTATTACGAAAATATTTAATTTTTTATTAAAAATTCCATTTGAGCAGTGCTGGTGATCCATCTTCATTTATGCCAGGTTCTCCAGGAATTTAACATTATTAGGCTTTGATCTGAAATTTCCTATGAAATTATTTGGCTCCCCGTTAGTATTTAACATGAAAAGACCTCATCGTAAATGGATCAGGCCCTGAGAACAGGGTATGAAGGACACTCAGCTGAGCCCCTGCTCCGTTCCTGTGCTTTTCCCTTTTCTGCAGTAGAAGCGGGTAAGCTCCGCTGCACCCGTTTCCCAGGTGGGTTCTGGCACCTGGTGCCATGCCGAGCGCTTGGATCGAGAAGCCAGACCGGCGTTGGCGTCAGCTCTCCTGGAGGAATCTCCCCGATGGTGGCCCCCGGGCCCCTGCCCCGTCCCCCGTGGCAAGTTCCCCAGCGCTGCTCTGCGTGAAGTGTTTCTTCTCAGAGATTCTCTTTGTCGTTCGGGACCTAAACTTAATAAAGGGAATTAATCTTACCTAATGATTACAAAGCTATTTTTTATTACATTTTTCTCGTTCAGTGGATTGGTAAAAAGATTCACAGTTATTGTTTGCTGGCAAACATGCATATTGGACAAGCTGTAGTATTGTGGTTTTACAGCTTTCAGTGTAACAGTTTTTGAGTGGCCTAAGGGCACGCGCAGTCACCCCGACTCCTGGGTGACCCATAAGAGACAGACGCGTTCTGCGTGCTTTTCTCGGAGGACAACGGCCACCAGCAGTACTTCACAGAACTGTTGACACTTCAGGGCAAGGCACTTGGTTTTAAAATACTCCCATCGAAGGAAAAATAATATTTACCCCCCTCCTCCCTCTACCTCCCTTCCCTTTTCCCTGCTATCTTCCCAATCTGCATGTTCTATGTGTTGTTGTTTTTTAACTTATTCCCCTATCTGGAATGCTTATCTAAACAAAGAGTTAGATGGCCCGATAAGGCAGACGAGGAAAGGGCTTCCCTTGGGCCGCATGAGAACTTTCAGGCGTCTTCCTCGGGCGATCTGCACTTCATAGAAGAACACGATTTCAGAATAAAACTGCAGCGCCTTTGCCGACGTGGACTCCGGGGGCCCCGTGCACGCTGGCACATTCCTGAGTGGGGGCCGCTGTTGTCACAGTAGGGAGTCGCCTCATTCGAGCGCGCAGTGGGGTGGCCAGCGCCTGTGGACAGACACCTGGGGCGAGGGAGGGACGTGCAGCTCTGCGGACCCTGTTGAGCGGCAGCCTGTGACCTTCGTGAACCAGGCTTCCCGGGAGCGTTTCCTGGAATAACACGTCTTTGGGACATTTTTTTTCAAGTTTAGTCCATAGACACACCCACACTCTTCCGCAGAGAGAATATGTGTGTCACTGGTGATTTGGAGAGTGTGGGTCGTGGCTGTTTGTGTGTCGAGTCCCCCACGCGGAGTCGCCGTGTGGGCCTCCCGCTTACGTGGGTGTTCACTCAGCAGGGTCTGTGTTGGGGACGGCGGGCGGGGTCCTAGGGAGCGGCCTCGGGAGGACCGCGACAAGGACAGGCGTCGTGGGTTTGCCACCAGTGCAGAGAAAATTAGAACGTTAGGCATCTGGGTTTATGACCTTGGGTGGTCGTTCCATCCTCGGGGTCTTGGTCTCTTTATCTGTGAAACGAGAGGGTTAACACGTGCCTCCGGCTCTAAAATTCTGGCTCTGAGAACATCTTCCCCATCTCAGCTATTTAGAATGAACCTTATTTTCAATTCATCTAAACAGCTTTAAAACGCTGTTTAGAATCATTACAGTCACACTAAGAAAGGCTAAAAAAATAATCGACAAAATTGCGACTGTCTCCCATCACGTTGTTTGTGTGACAATCTGCTAAAATTTTTTGAGCTAATAAAAATAAAAGACAGACACCAAACGGATGCTTTTTGAGAAAGCGAAGGGAGACATATGGCAACTCTCCAAACGCTGCCGACACTTGTCTGCCCCTCCGGCTGTTACCTCTCCAGGTGCGCACGGCCCAGGGGACCCGAGGCCACCTCAGCCAGGCCCCTTCTCCGACTTCCATTCCCCCCTTTCCCGAAAGTCGTGATCTGACCCAGGAAGAGGGCTCGGAGCCATGGCTCCATAATCATTCATCTCTAGGGCTCCGCTTGCCCATCGACAGTTTCCACTCTTGAGCCTTTCAAATCGGATCTTAAGCTCTATCCACAAATGTCTGTTTTTACTTTTATTCTGCTTACCTGGTCTGGAAAGTAATCGGCTGTTTTTGGCATTGTTTAAGCAATAACGCTCAATGAGTTCTTTTAGTATCGTTCAAGATTTTGACTTTGACATGCCCAAGAATATTTCAGAAATGAAAGACTGTCACAGTCTAGGTCCCATAAATGAGCTGCTTTTAAGTGAACCAGCCTTACTCAGGGAAGCTCTGCGCCTCGCCGAGCTTCAGGGGCTATAACTCACCTCCAGTCCTCGGACCACGGTGCCGGTGGCCGTCCCCCATGGGCAGGGCCGGGGAGCAGGGAGCGCAGGAGCAACTGCGCGTGTTCGATGCAGGCGGAAAGGTGTGTGGTCTGCAGAAGCCCATCTCAAGCTTGGGCGCGCAGCTGGAGAGGGGCGAGGCTGCTTCTCAGGCGGGAGTGGTTGGTTGCTTTGAGTTTCCTGCGTTTCCTTCTATCTGACCTGTACCAGGGGCAGCGGACGGAGACCAGGACTTGAGTGATGAAGAGGCGGCTCTGTGCCAAGCCTGCCCTGGGTCTGAAGGTGCCGCCTCTTCCTGAGACTCGGGGGGGCGTGGTCCCGATTAGAGGCTTCTCCCCGAAAGGCTGCGGTTTCACCAGTCGTCAGAGCAAGTGCAAGGTTAATTTGGGTCGGCCGTGGCTCTGTTTCCCGAGCGTGCACTGTGCACTGGGCAGTCGGTAAATGTCAGGCAATCAGCAGTTTCTCGTGTGCCGCCCTCCGTGATGAGCGTTCACAGGACAGCGAACCTTGCAAGGGAAGGGACAGTCCTCAGGCTGCCTCTCGGGTGTCTCAGGTTGGGGACCTGCAGCTTGGCTGTCAGCAAGGTAGGAAGGCAGCTGCCCCCTCCCGACGCATTGGGTGCTCAGGTCTGAGCGTCCAGCACTCGCTCGGGCTGAGGCAGGAATCTGTTGGTTCTCAGTCCCTGTACACAGTCGTCGAAACACTGAAGTCCTGACCCGTCCCTGTGAGTTTATCTGACTGCGCCGGTCCTTCCCCCAGGACCTCCGGAGCTGCCCCGCAGCCCCAGGACGAGTCCTGACTCCACAGGGGCCTTTGGAAGCGGGCGCAGCTCCACAGCCCTTGTGCCCGCTGCTTGGTTAGCGCCCACGCTGTGCCCCTACTCGCGTACTGTAACTATTATCCTGGCGGGAGGCATCATCTGCACGGAAAGCTAGGTAACCGTCAGGAATGGGGTAAAGGGGGGACATCTGTAATACTTTCAACAATAAAGATAAATATTAAAAAAGAACAGGCCCTCAAAGTTATAGTCAGTGTCATTAAGAGGCAAGCATTTAGTGCAGGGACTAAAAGTACTAGTACAAACAGTGACTCTTTTATAGTAAAATATCTGCTGGCCCCGGGACAGGGCCGGGTCTGAGCCTCATTACTGAGCGCAGGCAAAGGGACGGGAAATGCCAACTGAGCTGAACCGGCCTGAATGTAGACCTCGTACTTCAAGAAAGAGCCAGTGGAAATTTGGAGGAGGCCAAGCTAGAAACTCGAACTAAAGACATCTCAGAAGAACTCGTCTTCTCCATCACAACGCGGCCGGCTGGCGAAATTAGCCAACAAACCAGATGGTGCCGCCTGCACGTCAGTGACCCCGGGAGCGATGTGACAGCAGGCCCTTGAGCGTCGCCGTGTCGCTCAGCTGGTCCTTGCCCCGACGGTGAGCGCTGGCTTATAACCCACAGCACCGGTGTGTCCGCGGACCTGCGTCAGACTTTGGAAAGTAGGGGTGGAAGCCCGAGTGGCACTGAGAAGCACCCGGACGCAGTCCTCAAAGGCTGGTTCCTGGGAGCCCAGCCTGGCTCCGTCAGCACATCCCTTCAGTGTTTTATGCACACTAATCTGGCACCTCCTGGGTGAAATCATCTGCAAAAATTAGTCCATGTTCGTTTTCACTGGCCTCCTGTAATTAATGGGAAATGTAAACTACTTCTGTTATGGGGCGTAAGTTCAAGCTCAGAACCGGGAGTCCCGTCGCCTGGGCTTGTACTTGCACAGCTGCAGGAGTGTTAGGGAGGCCGTAGACTCCCATGGTGGGAACACGGCGGGAACGTGGCGTGGAGAGGACTGACCTGGGCCGACGTCTGTTCCCTGCTTGCCCTCGGACAAGGTACCCCTGAGCCTCCGCCCCCGTGAGGTCAGTGCGGGTGACAGGTAATACTCCGGGCAGAGCTGAGTGAGAGCACACGAGCTGATGCTGAGTCCACTGGGGTGAGTGACACAAGTTGCTATAAAGCTGACAGCCTGGCCCTGGCCGGTGTGGCTCAGTGGTTAGAGCCTGCAGACTGAACGGTCTCAGGTTCGATTCCTGGTCAAGGGCATGTACCTCGGTTGCAGGTTCGCTCCTCGCCCCTGGCAGGGCACGTTCGGGAGCCTGGTGTTGGGTTTGATCACATGGCATTAAAATCCCAGATGTTTACTGAGCCTCTACTACAAGCCACGCCAGCTTCCTGCGTCTGCCTCTGCACACAGGCCCACTTTTATTTTCTTTTGAAAAATGGCCTTTCTGTTTTTTATTTGTCCACAGGCATGTTTTTATTTTGTTTTTTAAAGTACAAAAACTATCAGGGTACGTTGTCTCAAGTCCAATAATTTAGAGGCATATTAAGAAAAAGCTAATAATCTTCACTCCCCTGCGTTACCATTTTGATGTGGCTTCTCCCATAGCTTTTTCTGTGCTCAGTAACTTTCCTAACTGTGCACATAATGTGCCTAAAACCTAGATGTGCGATACTGGTGATTTTTACATGGGGCTGTATTTATTATGCTGGCAAGTGGGAGCATTGTTCCCCTGACGATAACTGACTCTCTCTAGTGTACTTGATTTTGTTTCATCTTAGAGAAGGGAGGGGAGGCGTTGTTACCTCCCTGCAGAATAATTGAGCAGCTGAGACCCCACCGTTGGCCAGAACCTTCCTGTTCTGAATAGAAGAGACTCGACTGATGTGATGGGCTTGCTCCTCCCTGGTGGTGTCAGCTCTCCTCGGGCAGCGGGACTGTAACAGGTAGATGTGCTCTTTGATTTCGAGACCGTCTCCAGGGATCGCAGTATCAGATCTAAATACTCAGCACCCTTCTCAAGCTTCGGTGCTTGAGGGTCCTCTCATTGGGTTTTGTTCGTAGAGAAAGAGCCTGTTTTAGAATAGGACTAAGAAGCGTCCAGACCCTACGAACAGCGTGACCCTGAGGTTGCAGAAGGAAAGATTTGGAAAATGTGACTGTGTAGTTACATTCACATATATATCACATATTCATGTGTATATCACAGAATATATGTCCCTTTCGTGCCTATGATGATAGCACTCAGGATGCTTGGTTGAAGCAAGATGGACTGTTGAAAAAACAGGACTACTCTGGGCTATTTAAGTTTAATGAAACTTAAATTTGAAACCTTTCTAGGTGCCCAAGGCTTTGAAACAACCCCTGAACTACCACGCGGAGTCTTCCCCGTTACAGTTGTTAGGCAGTGCTGGCCCTTAACCCGAGAATATCCCCTGCACACGCTTCCCCAAGATTTTACTCTAAAACCCGAAGACAGTAATTACAGGTACGCGTTCGAGTCCGTGCGTGAACATTGCTGCAGGGACGTCGAAGACCTTTAGTGTTCGCAGTTCACATGCGGGGCAGGAGGTGGGAGGTGGGAGGTGGGAGCACGGGGGAGGCCGCCCGGGTAGGTGGCCGTTAGTGCGAGTGGGAGGCAGGCCTCTGCTAGGAGGCGGCACTTTTGGCCTCAAGGACACAGTGCCAGGGCTGCCACCCTCCCCTGGAAACTCCAGGAGCCTGAAGACAGAGACCTCCCCACTCCAGTAGCCTCAGCCCCTCCCTGTCAGTCACTTGCGTACGATGTGAATAGACTCTAAATTCACATTTCTGGAGCCACATGGTCAAAATAGCACGTAATATTCAGTGTGAAATTCTTAACGTGAAACCCAGCTGGCAGATGGGAGGGGTCGGGAGAGGGGAGTGCGGGTGTGCGAGGGGCGCGTCGCTGTCGGAGAGCTCGTTACGCTTTGTGCCGGTGCGGGAAGATCTGCAAACATCTGCGATGCAGCAAGAGGGAGTTTCTCGAACCTGAACTCTGTCCGATTTGCAGTATTTCATAAAAGTATAAAAACCATTAAGATAGTGATGCGGGCCGTTCCAAATCCTTGCCTGTCTAGACTAATTTACTCATTTAGGGACTCTTCAATTCTAGTTAATAAATTATGTTTTTTGATGCTTTAAAATAAGTTCCTGGCTTAATAACATAATTTAAGGGGGCAGGGGGTTAGTAGGAGGAGGGAGGGAGGGAGGGAGGGAGGGAGGGAGGGAGGGAGGGAGGGAGGGAGGGAGGGAGCAGAGCTGGTTCAGCTCAGGTCCATCTAGATCATGTGTCAGGCCCTGGCCAGGGTGCCCAGTGGTTAGAGTGTTGGCCCTCGAACCAAAGGGGCCCGGCTTCAATTCCTGGTCAAGGGCACACACCTGGGTTGCAGGTGCTCCCCGGCCCTGGCTGGGGCACATTCAGGAGGCAGCCACTCGACGTGTCTCCCTCACATGGATGTTTCTCTCTCCCCCCACCCCCCTTCCACACTCTCTTAAAAATTCAATGGAAATATATTCTCAGGTGGAGATTAACAAAAATAAAAATAAATAAAAAAGAGATCCCGTGCCGAGAACTCCGCCCGTCGCGTTGTCCGTGTGCGTCTGTTCCGTTCCTTCGGCCGCCCCAGGGTGTGCAGGGAGCCCCCTCCGTCGTGGTGGCTGACAGGGTGGGGGGCGTGTGAGGACCCGCAGACCCCACCCAGAACACGCTGCTTTAGTTCCTCACCCAAGCCTGGCGGCCCTTGGTCAAACCAGACGTCTTCACGGTCGGTCAAATCCGCCGCCCCCTCTGACGGCCCCAAAAGGCAGTTGCGCCTGGGACCAGGTGACCTCCGTGAGGGAGGTGAGGCGTCGCACACGGGCGTCCTTCCAGGGGCCCTAGACCCCTCGCGTCGCTGGCATTTAGCTTCTAGTTAAAAATGGTTAGCAGGAGCCATCATCGGCCAGGCACTGGCACCACATGATTTTTATTTTCAAATGCTGTGATAAAATCGCCTTCTCGCTGATGGGAAATCGGGGTGGTAAGGGTGGAAGGAAACAGATCGTATTGTCGAGGTAAAATCGGGCTGTGGCGCAGAAGCACAGCTGGCTGTTCCCTGGAGAAGGGGGCATCGAAGGTGGTGTCCAGGGCGTTGGCCGAGATGCGCTCAGGGACATTCTCCTGGGGGTCCTCTGCCGTTGGGCTTCCACTTCGGAGTCCAGGCCACGGGGATAGGGCCCACTCAGGAAATGCTTCAAGACGCATTAAACATGGCGTGACGCTTGTTTGTGAGGATACTGTGTTTAATAAGGAGGTATCCAGTCGTGACCATAATCTACTAACTGCAAGGCTGGGGGGGTGAGGGAGTGTGGCTTTGAGTTATAGAGTTTTGTTTATTTCTACTCTCACGAAAGGATTCGAGGCCAATTCTGATCCTGGACGTGACTTTAAGTAACTGAACTTCAGGCTGAAGTGGGTGTTAATGGCTTCCCCTCTGAGCCGGCTTCTGATCCAGCAGCATAAAAAGTATTGTTTGAAATGCACAGTTTAAACCCCCTTATCTGTGCTGATCTGCCCTGGGAGTTGAACAGCTAATGAAGACTTGGTGAAAGGGCCTTAGCATTAAAAAAGTAAATAAATGCATACCCGCAATAATTTAACTTAAAACATACAGATGGTACCAGGCCAAGGCCTTTCCTCTGATTATTATATTTCTCACATAAAGCACAGCCATGACCTACGTCTTTAAAATGGAGCCAGAGTCAAAGGCAGGTGGGAGGTGACCTTGCACCCTTCCCTGCGGTCCTCAGGCCTAACCCAGACCCGACTCGACAGCCACTCGTTTGTCGGGCAGACACGGTTGTGGATAAACGATGCACTTCCCCCAGTATCTCTCAACGTTGTGAAAGACGGAATTCACCTCTCCAACCTGCACTTAGGACGCCAGGATATCGCCCCGCCCGCCCGCCCGCCCACCCAGACGGCTCAGTGTGCATAGTTAATGAGTATTAAGTTTAGAAAAATAACCCTAAAAATCAATTTCATGGTGAGTGCGCCTAGCTAAGTGAGCCATTTAGACGACATTGTGCTCGTGTGTAGCAGACCGTTTTATAAGCCACGCGGGCTTCCCAGGCCTGCGTCTCAGACGAGCTAATTGGCCGGCTCGGATGTGCTCGGGCCTCACGCAGTAATTCTCCTTCCTGTCCAGAGCGTCCTCGCCTGCGTCTCCTCCGTGTGGGTGGAACGTGAACGGCCATCCTCCGTGGCCAGGAAAAAGTTCTTCATGGGCAGGTTTCTTCCTCCTTACAGTATCTGATCTCTTGAAATAAAGTAAAATCATAACTGAGTGTTATCCCAAACGTGGGGGATACAGAATCAAGTATAACCCCCTAAAAGTGGGCAGTGCCCCCCAAAATGAATGCTTTTTATGCAAGTGGAATAGGAGTGATTACAGGAAAGGAGGGGAGAGGAGAGGAAGGTGGAGGCCATCGAGAGCCGGCCGCCTCCGTGACGACGACTCTGTCACAGGTGGTCCTGGGAAGCCTGGCGCCCGCACCTGGGTGCGAAGGCAGGTGTCCCAGGGCTCTCGCCGCACCTGCCGGCGCTTCCCATCCTGCGAGATAAGCAGCGGCCTCTCTGTTTGGACACAGATTAAAGGATTTATGGGTCCTACGGGTCTTTTCCCTGCGACAGTCTCTCTTCCACCATAGGGTGTTTTCTGTTTGCAAAACGGCCCATTGCAGCTGCCTGCAGGCGTGTGTACAACGGAGCTGAAACCAGCGAGGCCCGAGTTTTGAGACTGTTCGTGAAACCCTCCCTCCCGCGCGAGACCCTGGCGGGGGTTGGGCCGCGTGGGAGCTGCTCTTCGTCTCCCGCTATCCTCTGTGTGTCTGGCATTGGACTGGGTCCATTAGAGAATACAAAACATTTTTTTCATTGTCTGTGCCCTCGAGGGACTGAGGACTCATACACACGAAAACAACTCAAGAGTGGTTGTCCTCGTGCGTCTGGGAGACGCTGTGGCGATGCCGCGGCCCCACTGAGCCCGACACCCTGTCCCACTGATTCACACGGTGGTTATTCACAATGCCTGTTGTAAGGAGAAAGCGATGGCTCGTGTCACTGGGTACACATAGAGCCAAAAAGAAGAATCAGCCCACATGTCCATGAACCCGGGTAAGTCAACGTGACGCAGCCGTCGGTGTGGCGTCCGTCGGCCGCGAGAGGAGGGAGCTTCCGACACGTGCCGGAGCACAGGGGGCCTTGAGCGCGTTGTGCCCAGTGAAGGAGGCTGACACAACTGAGTTTAAAACGTGGGATTGCAGCATCGGCCTCCTGTTGGAAAGGTATGAGCAGGTGGTTAGGCTGGTAAATAGTGTTAGAATGGCCCAAAACTTGGGTCGCTGAATTTATCAATTTAATGGAAGATATTTTTAAGCATTCTGATTGAGGGGGAAATAATTCTTTTACTTTTTAAAGATTTTTTTATTATTGATTTTTTAGAGAGAGAGGAAAGGAGAGAAAGAGAGAAACATCGATGTGAGAGCGAAACATCCATTGGCTGCCTCCTGCGTGCCCCCCGCCGGGGATGGAGCCTGGGACCCGGGCGTGTGCCCCGAGCAGCAATGGAGCAGGTGACCTTTTGGTGCTCAGGACCACGCCCAGCCAACTGAGCCACGCCAGCCAGGGCAAAAAAAGAATTCTTAAAAACTTGAGGATGTTTTGATTAATAGACAGTCTAAAAGCTTTAAAAGAAAATTAAATATACTGAATTTATAAATGGAGCTTCGAGATGCCTACGATGCAGGGTGCTTCAGGCCTGGGCTTGGCAGTTATTTTCTGGAATTGGCCAGACAGTGACTATTCTAGGCTCTGTGGGGCAAAACTGTCTCTGTGCCATTAACTAAGTCTGTAAATGGACCCAAACATTCAGCCTCCTGAATGTATTGTCAGAATTTACCAGGTGTATAAATAGAATGTGAAGGTTGTTAAGTGGAATGTAAAAACTAGATTCTGGAAAAACTAGATTCTTTATAAATTTCAAACGTTTGGGTTTTTTTGTAAATTTAATAAGTGTATGCTCCTTTTTGAAACTGAGAGTGACAGTAAGGGGCATTGCTGTGGCTGCAAGCCCCCCGTATGGACGGCAGGTCGCCCTGCGCCCGGCTGGCTCTCGCTGCCTTTAGAAGGAAGTCTCCACGCGGAAGAGCCCAGGCTGAGCCCAGGCAGGAGAAACAGGGCTCTGCCGGGAGGGCCCTGCACTAGGCCGCAGTCCAGAGCATCTGAAGTCGTCGGTGGAGCCTGGCCAGGTTGGAGACGCCAACTTCCCTCTGCCCCTGGAGCGAGAGCCAGAGTGAGGACGGGGGGGAGGGGGGCTGGCAAGTGAGGCCACATGGGGCCGCCGCCAAGCGCTCCCCATGCCCCGCCGGACAAGGCAGGACACTGCAGGATGTGTCAGGCCAGGCTTGGCAGTCATTTTTCTGGAGAGGGCTGGATAGTAAATACTGCAGGCTTGGTGGGACATAGCTGTCTCCATGGCAGCTCCTGACTCTGCTGTGGTGGCAGGAAAGCAGCCACGGATGCGTGAAGCATGGCTTCGTTCCAGTAAAGCTCAATTCACGGGGTGCCGGGCCGCTGGAGAGGCAACCCGCCGTGGCTGCTGTGACTCAGGTCACTTCTGCTTTTAAAAGATTTTCCTGTAACATTAAGGCTTCCCCTTGCGGTGATGGGAGGACCTCAGGGGGGACTTAAAACACAAGAGCATGGCCTGGCCGGGCGTGGCTCAGCTGTTGAGCGTCAGCCTAGGATCCAGGAGATCGAGGTTTGATTCCAGGTCAGGGCACAGGCCCGGGCTGCAGGCTCGATTCCCAGCTGGGGGCGTGCAGGAGGCAGCCGATCAGTGGCGACTCTCTCATCACTGATGTTTCTGTCTCTCCCTTCCTCTCTCTGAAAGCAATAAAGATATATTAAAAAACACACACACACAAAACTGCAAGAGCATTTCTAGGCTGCTCCTGTCCACCTGTGGGAGCACCGGCACCCACGCGGCGGAGAGCCAGCCACGCCTGGGGTGCTCTCGGGAGCGCTGGCGGCTGGCTTTGGTCTCTGACAGCAGGGTGCACCATCCCTAATCTGGGCCTCTCCCCATCACGTCCCATAAGCAAACTTTTGGACAGAATCAAACCAACCCCCAGCATAGCAAAAGGAGAAACAGATACATGTTCTGAGCTTTTAGGTTCCCAGATTAAGCAGAAACCTGACTGCTTCCCAGACCTACCACCGAAGCACATGGGTCGTTGTAGGTGGCTCTTCTGGACGCCACGTTCTGTGCCCCAGAAGCCCGGGTTTCTGTGTAGTTCCTGTCACCTCCCAGGACGTCCTCTGCACATCGAGGTTACTCCCTGCGCAGGAGGACGGCTAATACAGGCTGGGCTCAGTCCCAGGTCATGACCTGCAGGCATTTGTCTGGGTTTTAATTTTCCGAGCTCAGGCTGCATTTTGCTTAGGAAAGAAGCCGTCTTACCAGAACCACACTTTTTCTATTACACCGAGTGTCCCTGAAAGCAGCCCCCCATTTTAAAACTGCACCCCAAAGTGGTATTGTGGTGTCGGTTGTCACTTTCGGGTCCCCGTTGGAGCTCAGTGAAGAGAAGCTGTGTCTGCTCTGTGTGGTAATATCGTGGGGACCATGGCGAATTGGTCATGCGCCTTATTTATCCCCGCCTTTAATGACATATTTATACCTTTTGAAGGATTTCAAAATCCTACGAGCAGCACAGCAAAGAGGGGACAGCTGGTGCCACCTCTCTGCACTGACTCGCTTTGAACCAGCTGCCAAGAATGCGGCCCGAGGCGTCCAGTGACGCTGGACACCGTATCCTGGCGGCCTGGAGCCGGGCCCGTGCGCTGCCACCGGTGAAGGTCGTGCCCTGCGCCCGGCCCACGCGCGTGGACGGCGGGGCGAGGCCCCTGCGCACCAGCGGCACCGCGCTCCCGGCTGCATTGCGGGGTGTCCCCGGCTCCCTCCCGGGAAAGGAGTGCGCTGCTTCCCGCCGGTTCCTGCGGCGCAAACACGCCAGGTTCAGGCCCGAGAGACCCGACTCCCCGCACCTGGGGGGTGAGAACTGGCCGAGGGACGTTTCCCCCCGTGTGGCGTCCGCGTGCCGTCTGCGTTTTCACCAGTGATCGGGGTGCAGACGGCGGAGCCCCCCGTCCCAGTGATGAGCTGTATCCTGGGACCTGTCAGCCCCGCGCGGCTCCTGAGCCCCCCTTCACCTGGGCCCCCCCTTCGCCCGAGCCCCCCCTTCCGCCCGAGCCCCCCCTTCGCCGGGGCCCGGGGGAAATTTACCACCCGGCCCCTCCGCCTACCCGAGTTCAAACCAGTAAGAGCCTGTCTCGGAACAGCGCTCACAGTCCTCAGAGAAACGCCGACTGTGGGCAGGCACCTCGTGTATTAAACACGAGAAAACCCGCAGGACTCCTCGGAGCTCAAGGTTCTGGACCGAGCTCTGCGCACTCCCCGCTCTCCCAGGTGCGTCCCCCCACCTGCGGTCAGAGCCACCCACACGGCCCCCACGTGTGGTCACAGCGCACCCACGCGGCCCCCACGTGCGGTCACAGCGCACCCACGCGGCCCCCACGTGCGGTCACAGCGCACCCACGCGGCCCCCACCTGCGGTCAGAGCCACCCACGCGGCCCCCACGTGCGGTCAGAGCGCACCCACGCGGCCCCCACCTGCGGTCACAGCGCACCCACGCGGCCCCCACCTGCGGTCAGAGCCACCCACGCGGCCCCCACCTGCGGTCAGAGCCACCCACGCGGCCCCCACCTGCGGTCAGAGCCACCCACGCGGCCCCCACGTGCGGTCACAGCGCACCCACGCGGCCCCCACCTGCGGTCACAGCGCACCCACGCGGCCCCCACCTGCGGTCAGAGCCACCCACGCGGCCCCCACGTGCGGTCAGAGCGCACCCACGCGGCCCCCACGTGCGGTCAGAGCGCACCCACGCGGCCCCCACGTGCGGTCAGAGCGCACCCACGCGGCCCCCACGTGCGGTCAGAGCGCACCCACGCGGCCCCCACGTGCGGTCACGGCGCACCCACGCGGCCCCCACGTGCGGTCACGGCGCACCCACGCGGCCCCCACGTGCGGTCACGGCGCACCCACGCGGCCCCCACGTGCGGTCAGAGCGCACCCACGCGGCCCCACGTGTGGTCACAGCGCACCCACGCGGCCCCCTCACCTGTCTCCTCCGGGAAGCGCTGGTTGAAGGAATGACCCTGTGGGAAGCCAGCTTTCAGGCTGGGGTTTACCGAGCTCCTCATACCCACCCCACCCGGCCACACCCACCCCGAGTTTAAGGGCGGCCCATTGGCACCTGCTAGTTTTCCAGGGGGAATGTGTGTAGTGCCTGTGGGGGGGCCCGGAGCAGGTGGAGCCATCACCCAGCTTCTCTGCCCAGCGGTGAATCGTGGGAAATAAGCTAATACCCCAGACAAGGGCGGAGGCGGCCGCAGGGCAGCGACGGGCCCCCCAGGCGGTGCCCTGGACTGGGGGCGCCTCTTATCACAGCAGCGCCCGGCACAGGGTCCCGTGCTCTGGAGAATCCTCACCCCCAGCTCTGACGTCTGACACGCTCACGTGGGTCCAGGCCCTGTTCATGAGCATCTGAGCTTAGACCTCAGCTCCATGTCCCGTGGAAACGCCAAGCAGTCCTTCTGGACTGTTCACCCGCTGCTCCCCAGGGTGCTTGGAGGGTCGGCGCCAGCTCCGGGCACACTCCCCTGGTTTAGTAACAAAGCTGGGGAAACACGCCGCTCGTCCTGCCTCAGGTGAGGCGAGTAGGTTTTAGGAAAGAGAGACCTGTGGTCGCAGCTCAGAAACTCCTCACCGGCCTTCGGTGAACTTACAACAGGTGGAGAGAACTGAAAGTAGAATGTCCGAGTGGACGTGAGGGCGAGAGAGACCGGGACTCGGGGACCGTGGCTGCCAGCCCTTTCCGGGTCCTGGAAGCAGGCAGGCTCGTCGCCTGGTCTCTCTGCCCGCGGAGACGTGAGGGTGCCTTGCCTGCCCAGTGCCTGGGTCCCTCGCAGGTTAGCCGCTGCCACGACTTCAGCGCAGTGACGCGGTGCTGATGTGTCTCCTGTTGAATGAGGACTTTGCCGCCAACGGGGTGTGTGAGTGCCACTCGGACTCGGGACGCACATCTCCCCACAGTGCGTGAGTGCGGGGGGCCCCGGTGACGTAGTTATGGTGGCCTGGTTTTCCTGTCTCTACCGTGGACGCAGGGCCACCTTCTGTGGCCGTCCTGAAAACAGCTGAGTGACCGCCGGTCTCCGGGCAGCTGAATTCCGATGTGACTCCCCGAGTGGGTGTCCAGAGCCCATGTGGAAGGGCCGAGGTCTCCTTGCAGCAGCTTCCAGTTAGCACGACGTTCCGGCAGCCGATAAACTACTCCCGAATCGTTTAAAAAATGTTTATCTTGATAAGAAAGTAACCGTTAAAAAATTATGTCCATTGTAAGAAAAATAGATTCTTGCATCATAGGCAGCTTTTTAACTGTAAAGCCAACATCAGATGTCAGCATATGACTTACGTTGGTTAAACTTAAATACCTTTCTTTAAAATTATACCCCAGCATATCAAAGGGCCACGGAAAAGCAGTGGGCGCAGGTTCAGTGGGACGGTGAGTGATTTTTATTGTAATAGTACTGGGAGGTGGAAACGGCAGCCAGGGTTCACATGGAACCCGAATCGGACTGTCACTCGAACGGCAGAGCCCACGCCCGGCGCCGTGTCTCCATGTCCCCTCCCGTGTCGTACTTTCTGCTCTTGAACGTGAAACTCTGGGCGCCGAAGGGCGGTGTCCCCGGGATCGGCACAGTCACCCGCTCAACCTGAGTGTCGCCGAGCGCCCGGCTTGTTTTCAGGTTGGCAGTAAAATGGGGCGTGGGGAGGAATCCCTGGGGCACCAGCAGGGTGAACGTGGCAGGTTAGGTACCACTGAGGTGGCAGCGACAGTCTCAGGCTCCCCCGCGTGTCTGTCAGCTTAACGCCCGTGGGCCCCTTTATCGGTGACCACCCTGGGGTCGACGCTTCCTTTCGTTTTCAGCGGGAACTTCCGGGGCGCGACCACCTGTGTGTGTCACCTCCCAAGTGCCTGCGTGAGAGACTGTTTGCAGTTGCCTGGAAGCCCACCTCACGGGCAGCTAGGAACCGTACTGGTGTGTGTGTGAGTGGGTCTGGCCTGTATTGCAAAATATGACACATTTTGTGATTACTTAAATCTAACATTGTTTTCAAATTAGCTATTAATGTGCTACCAGGATCAATTCTATGCACTTTGTTTTTTGTTTTTTAAATATATCTTTATTGACCTCAGAGAAAGGAAAGGAGAGGGAGAGGGAGAGGGAGAGAGAGAAACACCAATGCTGAGAGAGTCGTCATTGATCGGCTGCCTCCTGCACGCCCCTGATTGGGGATCGAACCCCGATCTCCTCGATCCTAGGTCGATGCTCAACCGCTGAGCTACGCCCGGCCGGGCTCTGTGCACTTTTGAGTGGACCATTCGGAGGAAATATTGTCAGGAATATGCACTGATTGTATTTGTCTTTTTCTTTATTTAAACATTAATGCATTTCCTGCCACCAGACATCTTTCAGGTGCTCACAGTACTCACAATGCTGTCCTTTGGCATGTGGGGTTATAAAACGTGGCAAGTGTACGACTTCCCCCCTGTACCAGGTTGTGGATGTCGCCCGCCATCCCCTCTTGGTGGGAGACGTTATTGATCAGAATCCGGATCGCTCTTAAGCACGGGCTCCCCTTTTCTGTATCCCGTGGTGCGGTTTGAAGCCTCGCTTTATGGGAGAAGGAGGCCTCCCTGGTTTTAAACTCCCTGGAGCAGCCACCTCCTCTTGGGAGCTGTGGACTTGAGCATCGGGCCCCCGTCCCTCCTGCCAACTCCTCTCTCCCCCGGCTGGGCACCCGCTGGCTGGGCTGGGGCGGGCAGGTCCTTCTTCCTGGGGCCAGGTTCCGTCCTGGTGCTGGTGGCCACACAAGCAGTTTCAGATTCTCTTGGAAGTTGTCTTCAGTGTCCTAAAGAAAGGAAACTAAAAGGATGGAGTTTACATTTTCCATAAGGGAGAATCCTCTTAACATGATTTGCAAGAACCTGTCCTAACAACCACTTTCCCAGGTCTCAGAAATACATGCTAGATATTTAAGGAGAGAGAAGATTAGTTAAATTATATATTTTTTCTGTGTGTGTTTGATGAAAATAGTCTCGAGTAACAGAGAGAGCGCACACGGTCCTGCAGGTTGTCGCCAAGTTAGTAAGTTAGCGCGGCAATGAGGCGTGAGGTGCTCTCCTGGCGACCCTGGTTGACCTGCGTCGTTCTTGGCGTCTGTGGTGTGTTTGGCCTGCGCCGTAGCACCTGCAGCTCTTCCCAGGACCCGTCAGACCCTGAGCTGTGAAGTGTGCGGACGGGATGGCCGGCGCGCCATCCACCCTAGAGGGACACTCCCGGGTGGTCGGCGTGTCGCCGCGTTCTGACCGCAGCTGTGGGTGGGCTTCGAGGACGTCCCAGGCCGCGGTTCAGAGCCGTTCCCCCGACGGCCCCCCACTTTATCACGCTCAGCATTTTGGGATGAGGAAGGTTCTGACATAATGAATAACGTATTTATCTTCTCTGTCCCCCGTAAGGTCAAAAAATATTTCGAGCTTGAACCCCTGGCCCGCGGAAAGCGCTGGATTCTGCATCCGTGCTCGCTGCACGACACGGACGCCCTGAAGGACAGCTTCGCGCAGCTGATCAACCTGTTAGAGGAGAGGGACCAGGACGCTGCAAGGCTGTGACACCGCCGAGGGCCTCAGCCTCCCGGGTGGCTGCCGTCGGGCGTGAGACGTGCCCCTCTCCTCTCGCTGGTCCTCTGGGACGCATCCCCCCGCTCCCGTGAAGCCTGCACATCGGCGGAGCCCCGTCGGCGCAGCGTCGAGCACACACTACTGAGAGAACGTGTCCTCCGTTTACCACGGTCTCCGCCGCTCTCGCTCCCTTCCGTGCCGGGCCCCCCGTGCCCTGTGCTGGGGGACGAGCTTGGGGCTCGTGGGGATCGGTCCCCGACGAAGGGCTCGGAGACGCAGAGCCTCGCCTCCGTTTCCCGGGGCTCGGGGCACAGCGTTGTGTGACTGGGCCCCCCCACAACGTGTATCATTTTCAGCATCTCTTGGGGGTTTCATTTTATTTTATCTCATTTTATGTTTTAGTTTTTTGTGTACTGGCTTTATAGATTATGGGAGACAAAAGATGAGCACCAAAAATTTTAATTAATTACCGTATCAGAAAGGAATATCCTGCCATAGAAAATTAACTTCGAAGGATTTAAGGGCGAGATGCGCCATGTTTCCTTCGTTACATCTGAAGCCTCCCCCCCGCCCCCTTTTGAGAGCAGAGACATGGTCTTAGCTTCTGAAAGGAGCCCGAGGGCTTTCAGGCAGAGTCTCACATCTCGGGGGACGGTTCAGCCAGTCCTCAACTTTCTTTTTAATGGGAAGATCATCCTGCACAAAGTCAAGCTGCAGCGTCATATAGGTATCTTTTTCTAAAACTCTTGTTTGATTAAAATAGAAAAAAATAATTTTTAAAATAATAACATTTTTAAAAACTGCCCAGTGAAGTCTAGTTTATGCCAGCGGAGGCTGCAGCTGGCGTGGATTTGGCAGAGAATCGTCTGTGAGCTCATTCATTACGTGCCGACGTGGTTCCACCGGGCCTGTCGGTGTCTCCGTCCAGTAACGAAGAGGTCCGTCAGTATTTCTATGGTCAACCTCTATTTTCAGGGGTTTTGATGTGCCCTTAAAAATATGCTGGGGCTGCAGCAAATACATAGTTTTAGGGCCCAGATTCAGTCTTTGGAACGGATGTTTTGTGTCATTTAATTTAAATGATAAAATTATGTAAAGATTAATGTACAGTTTTACTGAAGTTTGGCACCTTTGACCTTTCCTAAATCGGGGATAATCTAGGGATATTGAGGTTTATGGTCGAAATACTCTTTGGCACATTTTGTAGATTTTTGTCCACTTAAAATTCTAAGTGGCCCAACGACCTAAACTGCTCCCTCCACCTGAGCAATAAAAACGTGTTTGTGATTTTGGGGCGGCATCGCTGACTCCAAGCCCCGCAGCCCCCAGTCCCGCGGGGCCGTGGGATGCCGGTCACTCTCGGGAAGGTGTGTCATTAACACTACAGCCTCTGTGGTTTAATCTTGGGGTTTTTAATGAAATCGTCACCTTTGAGACATCAATCGCCTCCTTAAGCTTTTTTCTTAATTGGCTGGATCAGGAAGATTCACGTTCGCCTTCGTGTACATTTTTCCACCGTGTGGCCGGGAGCGGCACAAACTTCTCGCTCCCGTGACCAGCTCGGCAGCCCCGGCCGCTCCCCTCCTGTGGCGAGTAACCGGCGATGGGCCTCGCCGCCTCCGGAGGTTCATTAAATGCAGCGCGGTCCTTGTCAGCCGGCGGCGGGCGGCCGGGCCATCTGTTAAATGACTTCCCTGCCTGCGTGAGCTCGCGTGGCGCGATGGGCCGCCCAGCCCCGCTGTCTGCGCCCGCCGGCGGGGAGACAGGATCAGTCAGGGCCCGGCAGCAGCTGTTTCTGACAAGTGTCTGTCTGACGCCTAATGCTCGGCAACTGTCAGTAAGGCCCGTCTCCGTCTAGCAGCATCCTGTCCTGGCAACCCTAGAATGTGCCACGTTTCGGAAATCCACACGGGGCGGGCCGGGGCGCGGGGTGTGCGGGTGCCCTGGTCCTGCTCTCGCCTCACCTGCCACAGGTGTCTCCGTGTGCGTGTCTGAGTGTTGCGCAGGAGACCGCCCGCGGTGTGTCCCTTCACTTTGCTTCTCATGTTTATGGAAGTGACCCGTTTTTGTACCTTCTTAGCTAAAGCAGTTGCCTTTTTGTAACGGCAATTAATTTATACGGGACTTTGTACCTACTGTAGCTGACAGTATCGGTTGCTAATGAACTGCCACTCCCCCGTCTGTGAAAAGTGCTGAGTCTGTGCCCAGAGGTCACAGACGCCTCGGACAGCTGCCAGGCCAGGCCTCGCGCGTCCGTGTTTATATACGACCCCCCCCCCCCCCGTCTTCACATAAAAATAAACGCTGGGTAGAGCTCATGTTTTCAGACTCACTCCTTTCGGCTCGAGCGTTTCCCGGGTTCCTGTTTACATTCGAGGGGCCTGGTTAAGTCTTCAGAATTGGTTCTGCTGCTCCTGGGTCACAACAAAGGATGGATTCGAATTTCCTTTGAAGCCCCTGTGAAATCCTTAAAAGACAAAAACACACGTGTCTTCCTGCGGGTGTGTCCTGGGCAGCAGCTCACCTCCACCGAGGGTCCTCCAGGGTGAGAGTGGGGACGCGGGTGCCAGGTGTCGCCCTTCAGGCAGAGCCTTGCCCTGTAGCATCTGCCACCGAGCAGCTGGGAGCCACCTCTGGTGCCCTTAGGAAGTCAGTAAATATTTTTAAGTGACTCGAGGAAATACTGTGTCTTTGCAGGTCCACCCTGAAAGATTCTGTAAGACAGTGAGAAAAATAAACCGATAGATGGGCAGAAGGGAGAGAAAGAAAAGGGTGAGATGGTGCATTGTGGACATTGAGAAATTCAAGTCCCAGCTCTGTGGGTCCCCAGTGCAGCCCGATCGCCGCACTCCGTGTGGCCACCCGGGGAACTAAGGCAGTCAGTCCTGGGCGGGACCCGCCCGCGGCCCTGCTGAGCGTCCCAGGTGGGCGGTTCCTGAGCATCTCGGATCCCCCAGCACATCGGGCAGAGCTGTAGGATTATCTTAATGTCCAGACAGGACGTTCATGCACACTCACCGGGTTTATAGTTTCGGGGTGCATCTTCCTTAACCTCCTGACCTAATGATGCCGACAGAAAGGAAGAGGGGTGTGGAGGGGGCGGGGACGTGGGGGGTGCTTTAGGGTCCCGCGTTTTCCCTGAGTTTGGAAGGGAGGGTCTGTCTTTGTTATGCAGAAACCTAGAGAATAGGGTTGGTTCCCGGCTCCTGTCCGGCCTGCGTCCTGGAGATCTGAAGTCCCCGCTGTGAGAGGCTTTATCTCATCTCGCTGGGGCTCCCGGGCTCCCGGGTTCACAGTGTCAGGTCCCCGCTGAGGCAGGGGATTGAGTGATTTGCATCTGGGAGGTGACGGCCTTTCAACTCCTGTGTGAAGTGAGGGGTGAGCCCAGGTGTTGGCTCCCAGTCCCCTCCCCACCCCCACTGACCGTCCTGGGGCTGCCCCCCTTTGTGACAAGCTTCCCGTGAAGCCAACGCAGAGAGTTCACAAGGCGCCAGGAAGACTCAGCTGCCCCCTCCCTTTCTTTACAAAGTGGAAGTAAAAATCATGCCATTTTCCTCAGGTTTTCTCTGTCGTCCCTGCTCTGAGAGGTTGGGAAAGGACAGCGGCCCTGTTTGAGGCTCAGCTTGTGCCTCCGGTCCCTGGCTCCAGTTCCTGCTGGAGTGGCCATGGGACGCCTGTGTGCACGGTCACTTTTACAGGGGCGGGCAGGCTGTGTGGCTCGCCTCGTGGGCCACCGGTGCCGCGTGCCGAGAGCACAGAGAGGGCCTCGGTCTCCTGCCTCGCTCGGCTCAGCCTGGCCTATGCCCAGTCTGACCCTGACCCCCCGACACACACTCACTGCTCCCCAGACCCTCCCACAGCTGTGGGCAGCTCGGGCACTGCCATCAAGTTGCACCTGAAGAAATGATCTGCCAACCACCAGCCAAGTTTGAATGTCTTGCTTTCCTTTCTCTCTTGTTCAGAGATCTCTCCCTCCTCTGACTCTGGGCACCCTCTACGCAGACGCGGCCTGGCCGCCTCGGGGGGCAGCGCTGTCCCCAGAGAGGAGACCCGGCCCAGCCCGTGGGGACGGTGCACACAGGCTGACAAAGAAACAGCCCTGCAGAGGCATCATGTCCCTGTCTCTGTCCCCTGCTTCCTCACGGGACGGGATGGGGGACATGGGGGGGGGTCCAAACAAGCCCCGGGTCTCTCACGTGCCAGCCACCTTCCCGCAGGTGTGACTCCAGCCTCGGGGGCCACAGCCTCTGCTGACGTGGACTCGCTGAGACAGGCTGGGGCTCCAGCACCAAGCACGTCACAGAGGGCCAAGCGCCTCTGAATGATCGCCCCGCACACGACCGACCGCGGCCCCGGCCTCCCGGTGCCCCCTCCGTCGGGCAAGCTCCAGACCGCGCTGCGGGGGGCGGGCGGGGCAGGCGGCTGCCCTGACGTGGAGTCCCCACCAAGGCAGGTTCTGGAGGGAGGAGGGAAACCACGCTCACCTGAGGGCTCCGGTCGAGGGCATGGTTTCTGCTGCTTTGTGTATAACAGACGTAAAGGTCACCCCGAAAATGCACACTGAGGGTCCCCAAAGGCCAGGCGGTGTGATATTAAATCATCAGACACATAAATAACAGAGTAAATCAAGAGGGAGAGGATGTCGTTGGAGTGGAAACTGCCCACCGAGGCGGACAGTGGGCCTGCCCGCCGCTCCCCGTGGCCAGGACGTGGCGGACCTGGCGCGGGACCTGCCCCAGCGGTGTCCAGCCTTCGAGTCACAGCTGTAAGAGCCCAGCGCTCCCATCGACCAGCTTCGGCTGGATTCCCAGGTGACACCTGGCGAGGACTCGGCCCACCGCTGTTCTTCCATAGGTCTTGTCTCACAGTTGGAACCTTTGGTTTTAATCGTTTTAGGCTCTAATTTATCCATTCAATTGCACATTTTTGTTGAACTCCTACTACGTGCCCGGCATTGTGTCAGATGCCTGGGATACAGCAGTAAACAGGACCGACTTTCTTCCTACCTCTGTAGGACTTTGATTCCTGTAACATGGGTCAGGTCGGATTATTTCTATGACCCTAGGGAATTTTTTTATTTGGGGGGGTATTTGGTTATATTAAAATTGTAATTCAATTTGCGTCTTTGTAGTTTTCTCTAAATATTTTCTCTTGGTCCTAATTCTTGATTCAGTTTAATCATTTAAATTCTAAAATTGTCTTTGGATGCTGTTTAGTTTCTTTGGAGACCTTTAATAAAACTAGAAATTTAAACAAACCCAGCGGAAAGCCTTTGCCGCTTTCTAGCATTTTTCCGGGACGCTGGCACCTCTTATTCTGCTGCGTAGCAGCTGCATCACGAAGCCGGTGTCCAGCACCCAGAGGTGCGCGCTGTGCAAAACCAAACCCGCCCGTCACCCCGTCCTCTCGTCTCCCTGTATCCAAAGGGCTTCACCGCCTCCAGAGCCGCCCGGCCTCATCCGCCGCTGACCCGACAAAGGATCTTTGTTGAAACTGTTGAATGTTGAATCTCCAGGAGCCAGAGTCTTACTCAGTGGCTTCTCCTGCATTTTATTCCACCCACAGTCAGGCTGCTGTTAAAAATAATAAAAGTCACAGTTCAGGTGCCCAGACAGAGGCGGTAACCGAGCCCTGTCACCCCCTGGAGAAGCTGAAGCTGATCCCATATTTTACGATTGAAGGAAGAGTTGATGACCAGGATATTTTAAGGGTGATAGTGACTTTGTGGCTGTAGTTTTTTAAAGGAGCCCTTATCTGTTAGCGACACATGCTGAGATATTTACGGAGGAAATAATGGTGCTTGAGATTTATCTTGAAATAATCTATTGGGCGGAGAGGAGCGGGAGTGGGTGGGGCTGCGGTTGCCGCGAGGTTGGCCCTGGCGAGGTTGGCGACTGGGCCTGGGGGACACTCACGGTGGCTCACCCGCCTCTGACGTGCAGCCGACATTTCCCCCAGGAAAAGGGTTGTGGAGGGAAGGACGGGACCAGACACAGAAGAGAAGCCCCCGCAGCACAGAGCCAGCCCGGGCCCGGACGCATCCGGAGCTCACTGCGCGAATCCGTGAAGAAAACCTGCAATCCGCGTGGGGACATCGGAGGAGACGGGAACGGCAGCCTGGGGGGGGGGGGGACACCCAACCGCCAGTGACCTCGCGAGTAGTGAGGTACGAATAAGTCGCGGGAGAGCACCATGCGCGCTCCAGAATCGCTAAAATGAAAGACACGGGAAAAAGTGAGAGAAAACGTATTGGAATCTGGCTGCTCATCACTGGTGACAATGTGTGGGCTGGTCCCAGGAAGGGGCTGGTGCATGGTGACAACCCCGGTGCTCGGGGTCACCCAGAACCGACGGCGAGCTGGTCACACTGATGGGACGAATGTCATGTACAGAGCATTGGCCTGTTGGCCTAGAGAAGGGTGAGCCGGCGGAAAATGTAATCTGGTGTCGTGCTCAGAACTCAACGTTGGCTATTTAAATGTTTATTTTTCAGAAGTCACTGGTGCTTTCTAGGGTTTTGTGTGTCACTGGCTTATAAATTGCCTAAAATAACAAAGTAGAGGCACGGTTCGCAGTGGCAGATTCTGCGCCCCTTCGAGCCCCACCCGGCCCTTTCTCCCCGCGCTAGTCAGCTACTTGCACTGAAAATAATGACGTGGGAGGGAGACCAAGGCAACCCGCAGCTTCAGCTCTTTCCAGCCGGTCCCTACTCCTCAGTAGAGTCGTTGGGATGTGTGTGTCTCAAGAAGCGAAATAAAAACAGATGAGTTCATTTTGTGCAAAACACCAAAGAACTGTACAAGCTCCGGAATACAAATTGTCCGATGTCAACGCTCAGCATGTGGGAAAACTGGCCTTGCACAATACAGAGATGAATGGTACAATTTAGGTTAAAATTTAAATTTTTATTGACTTTGACATTAAATAGCAAAGACACAGCACCATGGCCAGGCAACATCAAGGCTTTTGAACAAAGGAAAAAGCTTTACATTAATGGCATTTTTCCTGCGTTTTGTTTGTTTTTGTTTTTTGTGTTTTGTTTTTGTAATTCTCACCAGAGGATATTTTCTCCATTGCTTTTCAGAGAGAGTAGAAGGGGGGGAGAGCGAGAGAGGAAAAGAGAGAGAGAAACATCGACGCGAGAGACACACATCAGTTGGTTGCCTCCCACACAGCCCCGACTGGGGTCGGGGGTCGAGCCCACAACCGAAGTACGGAATTGAACCCGGGACCCTGAAGTCCACAGGCCGATGCTCTAACCACTGAGAAACTGGCTGTAGCTTCCCCGCATTTTGAACAAGGAGCCCCGTGTTTTCACTGGGCTTGGACCCCCCGAGCTGTGGAGCCAGCCCCTCCTCGGCGCTGACAGACGTGGGCCCCGAAATGAACTGGGCCTGACTTTCAGCATTCGGACCCGCGGATCTTGGGTGACTTGTTAACCTTTCCAAGGCTCAGTCTCTTGACCTGCAAAATGGGAATATTAACCATTTATATCATATACCATCCAGTCTTTATAATGATTAAATAAAATACTATAAATAAATAAAACACCCAGCGCCTTGCCTGCCACATGGCAGGTGCCTGATACGTGGAGCTCGTGTCATCGCTAATTATTAGCTCTCACGGGGGAAACGTTGGTTGCTGCCCTCACCCCGGTGTCCCGCCACGTGGGGACCTGACGCAGCGTGGAGTGCGTGTTCCAGCCACTCGGCCTCCGCCACCTCGGGGGGCTCCCTGTCACGGTCCCTGCAGGCTCCTGGAGGAGGTCATGCCAGGCGTTCTCTGGTGTGGGGCACCCCTGGCGGCCGGTGGCTCAGGAGTCACTGCCAGCTTGTGGATGGCTGGTTCGGGTGGGGCACCCAGCGTGGGCCCGTCGAGCACGGCCGGACAGCCCGGTTCCGTGTTACAAAGCATAAGAAACTGCTGGACGGCCACTGGGTGGGGCCACCCCTTGGACACCTCCCAGGTGGGTGCAATGTGACGAGGAGACACCTCGCTTGGTTCACCCAGCGCAGAGTCTGGCTGCCCCCTAAGGTGGTCTTGAAATGTTTGGAAGTCAGGCCACACTGGTCTTTTTGATGGTCTGGTTGTCAGAAAGATGCAGTTCTTTTGACAGAACACAACCCGGACACTACTATCCTACTTCTGAATCCACAGAAAAGAACATTACACCCTGATGTTGATGTGACATCTCGGCATTGAAAGTGTTACTCCGCGGGCATCCGACAGGCCTCCCGAGGATGTGGTCTGTGGACTGTTACTATATAGAAATAACCCAGAGGCCCAAATGCAGATTCCTGGGCCAGGCTCCTAGATCTACCGAACCAGGGTACCTCTGAGTGGGAGGCCCAGAAACTTGTATTTCCAAAGGCTCCCTCGGCGACACTAACCACCTGCCTCTAAGAAGGGTTTTGGGCAGCACAGGGCACAAGAGGGTGACCCATGGTGGGGAACTGGCATGAGGAAATGTGCTCGTCCGGGACATTTTAAACCCCACTGGACCCTCCACGTGCCTCTGTTGGCCGCTGCTCTGGAAGGCGAGCTGACGGTCACTGTCATGCAGGTGCCGTGAGCCCGTGGCTGGGTCCTGCCTGTCCAGACCTAAAGGGGCCTCTGGGCGTGAATGAGGACCTGGGTCCGAGACCAGGAGCAGGGCCACACCGAGGGCTCTGAGAGAACCATTTGAAGACTTGAGGGGGAAGGTTCTGGTATGTTCTACGCCAGCAGGCGACCAACCACATACGCCTGCCCTCAGGGAGCAGGGGGATGTGCGGTGGGTGCTGGGAGGGATGGGGTGTGGACACTAATTTCTGGACCTTCGGCCTCCACGGGTGTTTGTTCCTGAGACTGGCCTGCCTGAGGCTGGGCCAGCACCCCCTCCTCCCCAGGCCCCCTTCCCCGTCGCCCTTCACCTCGGCCCGGAGGGCCAGCCTCCCATCGCCGGAGAGTTGGTTGGACACCCGGTGACTCGAGAGCGTCAAGCCGGAGGGTGAGAGAAGGAAAAGCCGCTGCCCAGTGGCTCCCGGAGAGGGGGCAGCATTTAACCCAGCGCCACGGCGCCGTCGGCGGCCTCCCAGGCTCGCTGCTCCTGGAAGACCCCCTGGAACCGGCCTTGGTGCACCGGCTCTGGCCAAACGACCCGCGTTGTCTGAATGTCAAATAAAAGCAAAGAACGAGGGACCTGAACTTTGAAAGGCATCCCCTCCAGAACCATCTGACACCCTCCCCCAGGACACGGAGGCCAGGCATCCTCGCAGGGGTCAGGCCTCCCCCCAATACAGTACCTACAGTAGGGGCTGGAAAAGCCATCAAAGCATGAAAGGTGTCAGGGCTGTTTACGCCACATTCCTGTCTATTTGCTGCCCAATTAACATGATTTGCAGCTGAGAAAATAATGATGTTCTCCCCCTCAGGGATGGATCGGCCCTGAGCTGTGGAACAAAGAGGAGAGAGCCCGTGGTGTTTATAGAAGATTTTGCAAACAAATACACTTCAAACGGAGCAGTGGGGACAGATTCTGTTCCCAGGGTCGTCCTCCCTGGTTTGTCAGCCTCCCAGCCCCTCCTCACGCTCTGCTGGGGTCCTCACGCCGGCTGCTGCCGAGGGGACGAGGGGACGGTGCATGGAGCAGGATGTCTGTCCTGGAGTCCAGACCCCACTGTCCAGACAGGAGCTTCTGAGCACTGGGGTGCTGGTCAGACCGAGGTGTGCTCAGTAGGACACGAACCCCAAACTTTAAAGACCTGGTACCAAAAAAAGGTGAACTGTCTTTATATATATATATATGCTTTTTATTTGTTCATTTTAACAAATCAGGAATCCATGAATCAATGTTGTTTAAGAAACTTTTAAAACTGACAATATCAAACATTTTCACTAGTCTTCTCCATGGTTTTTTCTTTATTTTTAAATTTTATTTTTAAATTTTCCGATCACAGTTTACTTTCAGTCTTATTTTGTATTAGTTTCGGGTGTACAGCATATACTTTACAATCATATACTTTACACAGTGTCCCCTGATATTTCCAGGACCTACCTAGCACCTTACATAGTTATTACAATATTATTGACTACATCCCCTGTGCTGTACTTATTTTCTTAATAATTTTTATATTGGTATACTGAAATGATAGTATTTGGGATATAGTGGGTGAAGTGAAATATAACATTAAAGTTCATTTCGCCTGTATCTTTTTTTTTGAGTATGACCACCAGGGAATTCAGAATGTGTGTGTGCCTTGCACTGGGGTTGTGTTATGTTTCTGTGGCACAGCCTGGAAGCCTAGACTGGGGGCGAGCAGCCTCGGGCCAGGGCTGACCAATGTGGAAGTCCAGTTCTGAGAGGAAAGTGGTGTTGGGGGACTGGGGCTGGCAGTGCCCCTCTTGCCGAAGAGGTATGTTAGGGACAGTGGCCCCGTGCGCGGCCCAGGCTGGCAGACTAAACCTGCCTTCCTTCTGGCTCGACACCCTCCAAGGAAAGTCCATATTTAAGCCTGGTGGCCGGGAGGTTTCGGGAGGCCGATGCACGCTCTGCGCTCAGCCACCTGAGGAACCCTGCGGGGTCCCCACGCGGCCGCGGTGCTCTGCCCCCACATCCCTGTGGAAGTCTGGCTCGGCACGAATGAGCCACTGAGATTTTTCCGTGTCTGATATTAAGTAGGAAAGCCGTTCAAAGGAAACGTTTGAAGATAGTGTGGAAATTGGAAATGCGGGTTTTTGCTGAGCCAACTATGACAGATCTGAAGACAGCCGTTGCCTATGGTCAGAGTGCAGGGCTCTGCTCCCACCGTGGGCTCCACCACCAGCTCATGGCCAGCGCCCTCCTGTCTGCCAGTGGAGCCCAGGCTCATCCTGCTGGGGCTCAGCTCAGTCCTGAACCCTGCTACTTAAGATAACAACTCACTGATCTAAGCCAAGAACTTGAAGCATTGGGACCATGAGGCTGAGTCGATTCGTTCTGTTCAGAAGCAAGGCCTCGGCACGGACATGGATCCCTCAAACAGCAGCAGCAATAATAGTAACAGCAAGTGTTTACGGAGCACCTACGTGTGCTCTAACTCTGCTGGCTTACTTCACTTCGGCCCTGAGTGACATAACACGGTTTTGGCCTGTTCTTTTTGTTTGTTTGTGTGTTTTCTAAGTTGCCCAAGGTTGCACAGTAAGTGGTAGGCCCAGGTGGTCTGACCAGGGCCCGCACCGTTGCCCTTGCAGAGAGTGAGTATTAAAAACTTAACAATATGTGTCAGAAAGAGCAAAATGACAACTAGAGCTCCAGCCACTCAGGAGTGGAGCCGGGAGCACGTGTGTGAGCCAATGACCCTGGTGTAAATGCGTTGCATTACAGTAGTGCTTTTGGATAAAAAGGCCCTAGTTCTTAGTCCTTTTAGATAAAAGGTCTCAGCAAGGACTTAGTTCACGTGGAGCTACCCAAGAATAGGGTCCAGATTTGATCTCAGAATCCTTTCTGGGCCTGCCACACCTTGCTTTTCAAAGACCTGCTGTTGCCCGTAGTACATGCCTGTCTGTACATATTTTATTAACTTACTGAAACCTCAAAGCTTTGACTTTCAGACCACTCCTAGGCTTGATGCACCCGGGGAGGAAAACTGTGAGCCTGTTGTCAACGTGCTGCCTGAGAGCCTCTCGCAGCCGTGTCAGCCCTGCCACTCACTACGTTTTCCAGATGTGGCTGGACAGGCTGCAGTCGGTGGCTGCAGATGGATGGCCCGGCCACGGCAGGCGGATGGACATGGGGACCTTTGATGTGGGGCGATTCTTCTCATCTCTCCTCCAGGAGATAAAGCTATTACTCCTGTTGAGCCCGCAGCTCGTCCCCACCTCTAGGAGACCGTGTAATTAGCGTGCAGCAGCCCTCGGAGCTGGGAGCCGGCCCCCATCCCTCCCTCCAGCCAGGTAGCCGGCAGCCCGGGCGGATTCGGAGTAACGGGAACCCCAGGAGAGCTGCAGGCCGGTCTCCCCCAGGCCAGGCTCCTCACGCACACAGGACAGTGGGCCCAGTTGGTCCGTTTAATCGAACTTTCAACCCAAACTCACAAGCCCGGCACCCACGCTCCTCACAGTCAGATGCAGTTCATCAGAGGCCCTTGCTGCCCTTGGGGCGCTGAGGAGGAAAGGACTTTGAAAGGCGTTTAAGGAAGGACATGAATGAGTGACGAAGGAAACCAACCTATGGGGGCCCCGCCTTTCTCTGTCCTTCGTCATCACTTCCTCGCAGGCAGTTACTGAGCCGGGAGGAAGGTGTGAGAGCGGATCCTTCGGGCTCCTAGCTGCTCACTGCACCTGTTCCCTGCCTCCTGCTCCCTCGCCTGGTCTGAACAGAGAGCTCAGCCTCCGGGGATGGGGCGGCTCCGCTTACCCGGTTCCAGGGGTGACACGTGGCCTTGTGCTTCCTGGCACCTCACTGGGACTCACCCGCTCCTGGGGCATCTCCGAGGTTCTATGCACAGAGGAGGCGGGGACAGCAAGGACCAGCGGGCTGAGAGACCGTGCGCCGGTCCCCGCTCACGCACAGCCCCGTCCCACCGGGCTCCACTCGGAAACGCACGTGCGCAGGTAAAGGTCAGGCATTGCAGCGCGGTGATGGCAGGCGTGACCGTGCGCACGCGCCCCCCGGCGCGGCCCTGTGACCACGGAGCTCGCCCCGAGAGGCCGCCCGTCCGACGCCACCCCTCACTCTCCATTCCCGCAACCACGGCCGCGCTCCAGCTCTCCCCGCCCCGCAGCCCCAGGACCGGCGGGTCTCAGAGCGGGTCTCCTGACCCCCTCCTCTCCAAGGTCCTGCGGCTCGCTGCCGGTGGAACCCGCCTACAGCAACGTGTCCGCACAGCGCCTGGCCGCTGCGGTGCGCGGGGGAGCCTCATCGCCGACAGGCTCCAACTCTTCACCCCAAAGTCACAGCCTTCCACAGCCTGGCCTCAGCCATCGTTCCGTCCCCCCCCCCCCCCCAGCTTCATCCAGCGAATGTGAGCGAAGGTGCTGCCGGAAGGACTGACCCGGCCTGTGCTGGTCATTCCCTCCCCTGAAATCAGGGCCATTCCTCGGAGCCGGATTTCACCTCCCCGAGCCCTCCACCCACCCACGACAGCAATGTCACCGTAAGGACCTGCAGCTGGCTGAACAGTGCCCACCCAAAGGTACCAAGCCCTGCTCCAGGCCCGAGAGAGGCTCTCTGCGGGTGTAACTGTGATAGGATCTTGCCTTGGCATCGTCCAGGTGGCCCTAAGCCCTCCAGGGTCACCCGGGGAGAGGTTACATGGCGAGGAGTGGTCGGCGTGAGGGAGGCCGAGGCCGTGGGACGCAGCACCCGTCGGGGGGAGGCAGGAACGGACCCTCCAGAGCCCCCGAGCGAGTGTGACCCGCCACCACCTGGCATCGGGCCCAGTGCAGCCCCGGCTGACCTTCTGGCCTCTAGCTGGAGGAGAGTGAGCTCCTGCTGTGTAGCCACTGGGTCCGTGATCATTTGTTGCTGCGGCCACACAGGACAAACTCTCACACTGTCGCTTGTCCACACTGATGGGTGGCAGTTATTTTTAGACATTGCCTCTGTCCGACTAACACCATGACTCCCTCAGAGCACAAGACCGTGTCTCTGATCATTGCTCCTCTGTAGCACTTTACTAACCTAGTGCCTGCAGCCGATGCTCAAAAACCAGCTTTGGGGGTTAGGTTTACTGGGGCATAATTTACCTATTTTTATATATATATTTATTTATTCCCACTCTGTGGCTTATTGTTTCATTTTTTCAACGATATGTTTTAAAAAGCAAACACTTTAGATTTTGATGGAATCCAATTCAGCAGCATTTTCTTTTCTGACCCCCGCTTTCTTTTACTTTTTCGAGAAAATGTTGCCTAACCCATTGCCATAAGGGCTTTTCTCCTGTGTTTTCTCCTAGAAAGTTTATTATTTTAGCCCCAACATTCAGATCTGGGATCTATTTCCAGTTCGTTTTTGCAGGGAACCATTTATATGACGTGCAGCTATGTCACCCAGCATCCAACCGCCGAGACTCTAATGGGAATAAAATGATGTGTTTCATAGAACCAAGACCAGGGCCCAGGCGAGGGCTTGGGATTGTTTCTTGGGGGCCCTGAGAGGCATGTTTCTTTTATTGTTTTTTTATTAGCACAGCTTTGCTGGTTAAAGGTTCGCCTTTCAGCACGTTTTGAAATTCCAGCTCCCAGGTGCCGTGGAGAGAAAATCCTCGCGTGGCCGGCAGATTGGGAACACCTGTCTGTAGCTCCCGCTGAACCTGCTGGACGTTAATTAAGAAAACCACACACCTATTTCGCTATCTGTGAGATGGTGTCTTCATAGTTGGCGTGAAGTTATTTAAAGGCCCATGTAGACTGTCGGGAATCTTGTGCAGGGGCCACAGGGCTCCCCAGTTTCACTGTGATCATTGCTAATTATACCAGTTCTCCATTAAACTGCTCTTAGGAGCCTGCCGATGACATCAGTAGCGAGGGGCCCACCGTCTCCCATGTGTTGTGAGCGTATTAATTGTAATTATTGCTTCGGCGGAGGCAACGTCCCACCCCACAGGTGCTGGTCCCATTAGTGACTCATGGTTTCCAAAGGACTCGGGCAGTGAGGAGGCCGACAGGCCAAGGTCCTCCTGTGAGGAAAGGTCATTGTTTCATGGGATGTGCGGGTCTTCTCCCACGGGAGACACCCCCACTCAGCGTGCCTCCCACACATGGCTCAGTCTTTTAAAACTATGGGGGGAAATCATTTCGGTTCAGCTGCTGGGTTTTGTTGTGTGTGTGTTTTTTCACCCCGAGAGCAGGTGCCTTCCCATAAATATTTCCCTGAAGTGGAAGCTGCCCTGGGAAGCGGGTGGGTGGTCTGGATACCAGACCGAGGGCCTGGCAGCCAGGGGTCTGGCTCTATCTTTGTGTCTGAAGGCCCAGGGCAGTGGCAATAAATACACAAGCGCAAAGGGGAGAGGTGGCCCTGAGCCTGAACCCAGCAGAAGGGTAGAGGGAGCCGCCTCCCCACGGCCATTGTTCGACATTTTTACTCTGTGTTTGCAACAGGCCTTCAAATTTACTCTCTTCCCTCAACAAGGGCAGGGCCCTCCCTCTCTCTCTGTCTGTCTCCACCTCTCCCTCCGTATATCCCCCCACCCCAAGCGAGGGCAGGGCTCTCCCTCTGGGAGAAAACAGCCACCCCACCCCACCCCCCTCCGGATGTGAGCTATGGTTTCTCTCTCTGCTGGGCCTTTTCAGCTGGTCTCTGGTAATAGTGTGAATTATGAGTTTTTAAGGGTCAGAGGCCTTAACTCTTTCAGGTTTTCCCCCCCTTAACTTTTTAGTATTAAAAATATTCCAAAGCAAAAGAAAAGTTTAATAAACTCCCGTGACCTCATCTTCAACAATTATAAAGTCATGCTCGAACTAATTTTATTTCTACCCTTGTTTCCATTTATTTTCAATGTTTAAGGATTATCTTTTTAAACTAATTTTTGTCCTTGTAAATATGTAGAATATTTTCAGAGCGTCAAAGTCTAATCTACAGGGCAAAGTATAAAGAAACCTTGTCTCCTCCCTCCTTTGGGGGTAATGATTTAAACTGTTTCTATCCCTTAATTTTTGTATATTGATCTTGTACTCTGCAACCTTGCTGAGCTCATTCATTAGCTGTAACAGGTTTTCAGTGGGCGCCTTAGGATTTTCTACGCACAGTGCAGGATTGTGCCGCCCATGAGTGGAGGTAGTTCCGGTTACTGGTTTACAGTCCGGAAGCCTCATGTTTCTGTATTTTGCCCAGTGGTCCTGCTGGAGTCTGCAGGGCGATGTCGAATGGAAATAGTGAGAACAGACCTCCTGGTCATTTCCAAACTTAGGGGGACATATTTTAGTCTTTCGCTTTTAAGTACAAGGCTAGCTGCAGGTTTTTCTGTAGATGCTCTTTATCAGAAAGTTTTCTTCTATGTCTAGTTTGTTGAGGTTTTTTGATCATGAAACAATGTTGGATTTTGTCAAATGGTTTTTTATGTCTATTGAGATGCTAATGTGTTTTGCTTTTAATTCTCTCTGTGTGGTGTGTTACATTACTTGATTTTAAGATGTTAAACCAACCTTGCATTCCTGGGATAAATCCCACTTGATCATGGTGTATAAATCTTATGTTGTTGGATGGGTTTGCTAGGATTTTTTTCTCTATGTCTGTATTGATATGCAGTTTTATTATGACGACTTTGTCTAATTTCACTATTAAGGAAATACTGACCTCATACAATGAGTCGAAAAGTGTTTCCTCCTCTTTAATTTTCTGGAAAGATATTTCCTTGTTTTACTATCAAAAATATGCGTGTGTGTGTGTTGGTGTGTGTGTGTTGGGGGGTTGTTGGGTGCATGTGTGTGTTGGGGTGTGCGTGTGTTGGTGTGTGTATGTTGGGGTGTGTGTGTTGGGGTGTGTGTTGGGGGGGTGTGTTGGGGTGTGTGTTGGGGTGTGTGTGTGTTGGGGTGTGTGTTGGGGTGTGTGTGTGTTGAGGGGGTGTTGGGGGGGGTGTTGGGGTGTGTGTGTGTTGGGGTGTGTGTGTTCTATAGCTCCACAGCTCTCCACCGAGGGAATGTAATGGAGTTTAACCAGCTCCTTATTGAACTGTTTCTAGTTCTTTCCCGTTACAACTCACCCTGCACTGAATTACCCTGCAGCACATGCTTTCATATGCCTGTGTGTGTGTAATTCCCAGAAGGAAGATCCATGACTCAAAGAGTAATCACATGTAGGACTCTGCTAGATGTTGCCAAATTCTTTTCCTTAGGGGCTGGACCATATTGCATTTTGTTCAAAAGGGGTGATTATTTGTACACAGCTTCACTAATAAAGTAGTTTAACTTTTCTTTCTTGCCATTCTGGTCGATAAGAAATAGTAATTCCATATAGTTTTAATTTGCATATATTTCATTATGAGTGAGTTTAAAACTCTTTTCATATGGTTAAGGACCATTTACATATCTTTATTTATGAAAAGTCTGTTCATATCTCTGGCCTATTTATCTATAAAGTAGCTGAACGGTTTCTTCTGATTTTAGAGGCTCCGTATATTAAGGATATTGAAAATGTTTGTAGTTTATATTGCAAGTAATTTTTCCTAATATTTATCTTTTTGCCAGGCTAATGGGATTTTCTCTTACTATGCAAAAGTTTTGATTTTTAATTTTTATAATCAATCCTCTAGGTTTCATTTTTTAATTGAGTGCAGGCGTAGAAATGATTTAGAAAGAAAGAGCCCTGATTCGAGCAGCCCAAGTCCGAGGAAGTCCCTGGCTGGACGCCGGCAGCCCTTAGCCTAACGATTCCCCTCAGGGCCACGGACGTCCCCCTTCCCTTCTCACCATTATTGACGCAGCTATTACCAGATAAATCATAGCTTTCTTTGCAACACTCCTTCCTCCAGCTCAGAGCGCTTCCCCCACAAGGCTTTTGTTGACTTGGGCAGATGAAAGCGATAATGTGGGGGTGTGGACAGGGAGGACCCAGAGAGAGCAAAAGCTTTGGATGAAGCTGAGAGGCCCCAAACAGTGCGAAATGTGGTTGACAAATGTATTCCCCCCAAAAGCCACCACCACGGAACAGAGACGTGTTTTCTTCCACTCAGATCTCCTCTCAGGAGCGGGTTGTGGCTTCCATCGGGACTTCTGCAGAATGAAACAAACGCTTCAGGCCTCGGACGTGGCTGGAGATGGGCACAGCCTCGTGGGCAATGCCACGTCTCCTGTACCTTCATAGACGTAAGGGTGGCAGCAAACATGCCCACTGCTCGTTGGTCAAGGACACGGGTCGGGTCTGTGGCAGGTGAGCTCCGCCAAATGAAGTGTCCTCGTGCCACACGTTTGGGTTAATATATTTACTTTTTGCTCATTTTTAAAAATTTAAACTATGAAGCATTTAAAATATTTTTTAAACCCAGAAAGTAATGTAACTCACCACATACTTGCCACCCATCCTATAACCAGAATTCCTACACAAGGCCTATTTTAAAAATTGAGCTTCAGCCTGGCTGGGCGTGGCTCAGCGGTTGAGCGTCGACCTGGGATCCAGAAGATCAGGGTTCGATTCCCGGTCAGGGCACATGCCCGGGTTGCGGGTTCGATCAATGACTCTCTCATCATTGATGTTTCTGTCTCTCTCTCCCTCTCCTTTCCTCTCTTTGAAATCAATAAAGATATATTTAAAAAAAAAAAAAAAATTGAGCTTCAGATAACACATTCAAACAACTCTCTGCTTTACGGAAGGTGATATGAATCGATGTGTCTGTACAGATCCACGTGTAAATGCGCTTGTCTCCATGCAGGGTTGAATAAATCGGGTTGGGAGGTGCCTCAGGCCGTGTCCTGTCCTGTGTCTCTTCAGAGCGCGTCCTTCCTGCATTTCACAACTGAAAAGGAGGGTGCCCTGGGCCTAATTCCTTTCTCTAATTGTCCCCAAACGTGTGGTTGGCTTAGGGACAGTGTCACTCAGTACCCAGCATGGGACACCCCGAAAGGGTGCCGGGTCTGGATACATTCGAAGCTCTAACCTCCCCTCGGACCCGGGCTCTGCCGCACTCCCGGGATCTGTGCTCCGTCTCTGTGCAGGAATCTGACAGACGGTGCTCGACGCTGCGAGCAGGTTGTGATTCTGACAAATTAGCTCCTAATTGCTTGGCTCCAGGCTCTGCCCGTCTTGCATGCAGAGAAGGCCGTCCCCAGGACACTTGGGGGGCTTGTAGCTCAAACTAATTTAATTTAAACCAAATGGACCCATGCGATTATCTCAACCGCAGATACGTAACACAGTGTGCAATATGTTTAAAGGCAGGAGGGGGTTAGTGGTGGAATTTCAGACTGTGGGAGGCAAGGGGCTCCGAGGGGAAGGCAGGCGGTGGGGCCGAGATGCCAGTTTCGCTGAGGCTCGTACGTAAGGATCAGAGTGTCACCAAGGCCCTGGCAGGACTCTAAGGCTGGGAGACCCTGCGGAGGAAACCCGACGAGGCTGGGACACCGGGATCCTGCAGAGCTCGCGTCCCCTCGCGGTGCTTCATTTTCCGTAGGACGGTTTCCCGATTCACATGCCCATCAGGGGAAGGTCTGGGTGCTCACTTTACTCGCTATTTAGTTTTTATTCCTGGCTACTCACAGCCTCCATTGCCGCCCCAGCACATGCGCCTTCCATGTAGACCAAGTGCGAGAGGAGTGACAGTGACGGCAAACTCTCACTGAGCTCTCGGGACGTCCCCAGTGCTGCCCTGAGTGCCACGTGTCACGTCGCTGAGCTCCTGCAGCCCCCCGGGGAGGCCCTGTGCGACATCCCCGTGCGCTTGCAGAGCAGGGGGAAGGAGCAGAGCAGGGAACATGCCAAAGATGATGCCTAGGAACTCACTTTTTAAAAAATTCTCACCTGAGGATATTTTTTCCATTGCTTTTCAGAGAGAGTGGAAGTGGGCGGGAGAGAGAGAGAAGCGTCCGTGTGAGACGCGTCCATTGGTTGCTTCCCGCATGCGCCCCGACCAGAGCCAGGGATGGAGCCTGCAACCGAGGCACATGCCGTTGGCCGGAATCGAACCCGGGACCCCTCCGTCTGTGGGCCGACGCTCTAACCGCTGCGCCAGCCGGCCAGGTGGAAGTCACTCTGAGCCATCACACTGCCGGACGCCGTGTGAGCCACGCGTGGCAGCGAAGGGACCGCCTGAGGCCAGCGCTGCTCCGCGAACATGCAGGACCGAGCGCTCCAGGACCTCAGGGGCAAGGGGATGCTCAGTGCCCTGGGGCGCGGCTCCCAGAGCTTTCACTCAGATGTGCCGGTTTTAATGCATCTGTTTGAAGCAACCACATTTTCCCACAGCCACACCCACTGTGGTAGGTTTACTAGGTTAACACATACCAAGGTGCCACGGTTGACTCTGTTTAACTTATAAAAATTGCAGTTTCAAATGGTTCACGCCTGCCCTGCCCGGTTGGGCTCAGTGGTTAGAGCGCCGGCCCAAGGACTGAAGGGTCTCAGGTTCGATCCTGGTCAAGGGCACGTACCTGGGTGGCAGGCTCCATCCCTGGCCCCGGTCAGGGCACGTGCAGGAGGCAACCAGTCGTGTCTCTCTCACAGCGATGTTTCTCTCTTTCTCTGAAAAGCAATGGGAAAAATATCCTTGGGTGGGGGATTAAAAAAATTTTTTTTAAATGGTTCACTCTAATACTTCTGGCGCTATTGAGAAGACGATGCTTCGTCGGGACCTGAGCTGTTTGTTTATCCCTCCGTGAGTGATAGTTACTGAGGATTAACTGCCAGACACTGTCTGTGCTGGGGCCAGAAGCCAAGGAGACACAGATCTGACCCCCAAGAAATTCTCAATTTTCCACAGGAGACGGACAAGTGTGCACATAACACAATTAAAATAAGAGTATTGTGATTCTGAAGTTCCAGATCAGACATCTGGGGGAGACTGAGAAAGGGGCACGAACACAGGCCTGCAGAGGTGGGGGGACTCGCACAGAACAGGAGGCCTGAAGGATGTAAGAGAGGAGTGACCATCTGCTCTCGTGGGAAAGGACATTAAGACACCTGCCCGCTCTTGAAGATGAAGAATGACGTTTCTTTTTCTCTTTAAAAAAACAATATATATGTGTGTGTGTATATATATATATATATATATATATATATATATATATATATATATATAAAATATATCTTTATTGATTTCAGAGAGAGGAAGGGAGAGGGAGAGAAAGAGAGAAACATCAGTGATGAGAGAGTCACTGACCAGCTGCCTCCTGCAGGCCCCTGACCTGGGATCGAGCCCCCAACCTGGGCTTGTGCCCCGACCGGGAATCGAACAGCCATCTCCTAGATCCTCGGTCGGTGCTCACCTGCTGAGCCACGCCGCTGGGCGTGGAATGACGTTTCTTTAGTTGCTGGATTTCCTCAGGAGAGTCAACGTGGACCTGCCAGGCCCCGGCTCCCGAATCTGGGCTCTGCCTCGTCAGCGCTGTCCCTCCTGCAACAAGCTACTTCTCGTCTAGAAGGTGGAGCTATTAGCACCTGCCACATAGAATTACGGTGACCAGCTGCACAACACACGCCCAAAGCTCAGCATAAGCACGCGTGCAAAGTGCTGGACCAGTCGTTGCTGTTGTTACCACGGTTGCCCAGCTCTCTGTTAACGAGCATCGCCCTGGACCAGCCTCGGGGAGGTGTCAGCTGTGTCCTCTGGGAGCCACTGGGGGGGCCGCGGCTGCGGCTGGGGCAGGTACTGCGTCGGGTGATGTACGACCTTCAGGAACTCGTGACTCTTCATCGGGTCGTGCGGCGCAGAACTTTCCCAGAAACCCGGGGTGTCTGCTTGTCATGCGGCGTGTGTGTGAGCTTCAAGAAGAGCTTGTCAGCACACAAAACTTCCCAGATGGCTTTTCCAGGGACTTTTGATCTCTGCTGCCTTTGATTTGAATGCTCCCCAGAGGTCCGAGAGCAGATTTCCCGTTGCATCCTAAACACGGCCGTGCAGAACTGAGCAGATTGTTGGCACAGTCGGCCCCTCTTGTCCAACTGCAGATGGATCCATGGCAGAGAGGACGGCTCCACATCTTTTATCATTGACTGAGCCTTGATCCGCTGGCCCTGGAGCTCTGCAGGCCCCTCGGAAGGGCCTCGGACGACGCCGGCCAGGTGTCCACCTCCAGCCAGCTGGAAGCCAAGCTCTCGCTGCAGAATCCCGCCTCTGGAGCGGCTGCCAGGTTCGTCCTGCTGCAGGAAACCGCCGTGATGTTTGAGTGGTTGTATTAGCTTCGCCTGCAGGCTACCATGGATTCGAGGTGGCAGCTTAGAGGCTGAAGGACCGAGGCTCTGGAACAGGGCACACGGTGGAGTCAGCCACGGTCAGCGAGGCCCAGCGTGAGCCTCCCCGCGTGGGCCTCCCGCTCGGAGCGGAGGCCAAGGGAACGCTGTCCATGCCTCGGCTCGCGGCCTGAGCCACGGGAGGGAAATGAGGGCCCGAGCCTCACAACTCAGGGTGCAACGAAAGAGCAGGGCTTGGCTGCGGAGGCCTGCTGTCCACAAACAGGACTGTAGCCTCCATCGGGGCATCACATTTACTGTTTGTTCGTCTCCTCTCAGGGTTTGCAGGAGTCACACTCGTGCTCTGCACAAAGGGTTAACCAGGGATTTACGGGGGGGCGGGGGGTTGTAGCTGTGGCAGAGCTGCTTGCCTTCCTCCTGTGCTCTGATGTAACCCAGTGCCAGCCCAGGCGATGGAGACCAGAGCAGCTGGGGTCACTCCAGTTCTTCTTCCCCAGCCTCTCTGCCTGCAAGTGTGTCAGATTTTTAAAAATGAGGCTCCATAAACCACATCATCGCCGAGTCCCGTGTGCCGTCTCCGGGGGTTTCGCGGTTCCAAGTGCTGGCCTTTTTGGATGTTGCCCTGAGGCGGCCCTGGGGACAGTCAGCTTTGCTGAGACGCTCTGGCCCTGGGTCACCTGTGGCCAAGGTGAACCCGGGACCTCGTTTGCAAGAGCTTGGAGGAGAGCTCACCGGGCAGGACCTGAGAGGGGGCGACTGGCTCTTCGGGGCTTAGGAGAGGTTGACCCTTGACCTTCCAAATCCTCAGAACTCAGCAGCTCCTAGCTGGTCACACGTGGTCACTCCCAGCTTGGCAGCCGGGATCCCCCCATCCTCCGAAATTCCTAGAAGTGTAAAGACAAAAACCAGCCCCGGGATGTTGGCAGGATCCAATGTGTTACTAAAAATGGGCCTTTGTGGAGGGAGACTTAAGAGTTTTAAGTGAAAAAAGCGAAGGAAATTTATGTGATTGTCAGGGCCTCCAGTGACTGCAGTTGCTCTGCGATGGTTCATTACCAGAGATGGAAACAGGGTCCCAGGGTCGCTGCTTCCCGGCCGCCCCAGCCAGGAGGGCGGCTTGGGAATCTTCCAGGGTTTAGATTAATAACTTCGTGGCTGGCCTCTGAGTGCCCAGCCCACCTCCGCAGCGGCTCCTGGCCTCCAGGCCGGCGCTGGGTCCCTTCCCAAACTCTGAGTAACAGTAACGTGCTGGGGATAGGGGACAGTCTCTTCTCCAAGCGCAGAGGTGGAGGCTGGATGACCGTCCCCGCCTGGTTCGCGCTCCAGCCCGGCTGATACCTTCTCCATGGGCCTACAAGGGCCGAGGTCCCCGTGGAGCTGGGAGAGGGCGCGGCCTCCTTGAGAGCCTGCTGGTTCCCGGCCACCGGCCACCGTCTCGGCCAAGACTGCACTTCCTGTCCCTCTCTTGGGGCTGCAGGGGAGGAGCAGTTGGATGGTTTGATTCAAGTTTTCCCAGAACAGGGACCCTCCCATCTCTGTTTACTTCCCAGGGAGCGAGAGTGGAGGCCCGAGGATGGGGCGCCTGCCGGGGCTGCTCCTGCTACAGACAGGGCCCGGCCGGGTGGCAGCCTGGGCCCTGCATCGCTTCTCCCGGGGCAGGCGGACACCTGCCAGCCCTGCCTGCCGACTCTCCAACGCCTGGACCCCAGGACGACTACTTCCAGTGGCCCGACTCCCTCTCCCCCAACCAGCGAGGCTTCCCTCATGCACCACCCGTCTGCTGCATTTTTTTTTTCCCAATTGTGGTAAAAAGACACAACGTACAGTTTCCCACACTCACCATTTTTCACTGCTCAGTTCAGCGATGTCGACTGTATTTACGCTGGTGTCCCCGTGTCTCCAGACAGCTTCATGCGGCAGAGCTGAGCCTCTGTGCCCGTTAAACAGCCGCCCCGTCCCCTCCCCTCCCCGGCCTCCAGCCACCACCGTCCTGCTCTCTGCTCCTATGGGTTCCTCCGCTGTGGAAACCGCGTGTCAGTGGAAATGTACATTTATGTGAGGTTTCTGTGGCTGGTTTATTTCACTTCGTGTAATGTCCTCACCAGTCTGTGACGGGATTTCCTTCCTTTTTAAGGCCGACGGATGTTCCATCTGTTTATTGTTCTCGTGTCAGTGGGCATTCGGGCTGCTCCATCTTTTTTTTTTTTTTAAATCTTCACCCGAGAATATTTTTCCATTGCTTTTCAGAGAGAGTGGGAGGGAGGTGGGTGGGAGGGAGAGAAACATCGGTGTGAGAGACACACGTCGACTGGTTGCCTCCTGCACACGCCCGACCAGGGCCAGGGATCGAGCTGCAACCCAGGTGCGTGTCCTTGACTAAGAATTGAACCTGTGACCCTTCGGTGCACAGGCCGACGCTCTAACCACTGAGCACGCCGGTCGGGCCAGTGGGTACAGTTCTGATATCGCCAAGCCTTCCACACCGGCCACCCATCGCCACAGGTGAGGGCTGTTTCCTTCCTCCATCGGTCGCACCAAGTGTGGAAGGAAAGGCAGGCTGGCCTCTGCCCGCGCCCCAAGCCGGAGCAGAACACGGACTTCTGTTCTCCAGTCTCTGGTGCTCACTGGGTCCTTGCCACCCCAGTCGGTGCAGGCCCCCCGCTCACTCACCGGTACCCGACAGGCCGTGCGTGTCCCCGCGTCCCGTCCCGCGGGCGCTCCCACGCTCTCCGGGCAGCCGCTGGCTTTCTGCTGGGCCCAGTCGCGCACTCCACCTTCTTGCTGATGGGAAAGCCAGGCAGGCGGCCCTGGCTCCCGCTCTGGTCCCCACAGGAGTGATGGCTTGTTAAGCACAGCTTGGTCACTCCTGCTAGACAGTCAGGCAGTGGAGGAGGGACCGTGGTTTGGCTGCCCACCCAGGCTGAAGAGCTCTTACCTTCTGCGGGAGGAGCCCCGCTCCTGGATGCTGCAGAAGGGAGTGAGACCTGCAGGGAAGGCGGAGGGCTGGTTCCTTTAATCCACACACATGACACACACATCCATGCACATGCACACATGCACATGCTCACGCATCCACACGTGTGCACCCACACACAAGTTCACACACACATGCATGCACACTCAAATGTACACGCGTACACATATGTGCACATGCCCACATATGTGTGCACACCCATACACGCACACGTGCACACATATGCACACACAGAGGACCCAGGGCTCCTGCCCTCTCCTGCCTATGGTTTCCCTTCCAGTTCTTCTTGTTCCATTTCTAGCTTTTGACTTTAAAATTTTTTGGCTCCAAAAAGGAAGCAAAGGGTAAAATTCCTTAAGACTGACCAGCAACCCAATGCTCAGACGTTGTCACTCTATTCTGTACTCACCTCATTTGTCAGGGTCACTGCTGGTGTTCGGTGGGAGAGGGACATTCTCAGAGCAAATAGAAATCCCCCGAAGAGCTGCTCAAGCCATCCGTGTGGGAGCAGAGGATCACTTCTTGGTCTTGTGTTGCCCTCTCCGGACTGTTTAAAAATGCAAATCCACCTGCTCGGAGCAGCAAGTTGTCACTAACACTTCGCTGCACCACAGTCCATCAGGCGCCGGCCTCGGGGAGCGGCGCGGGCGGGGATGGAAGTGAGACGCAGCCCACAGAGCGGGGCGAACATCCACTTCCCTGCTTTTCCTCGGTTCGGCTCTGGGTGCATTTCCGCTAGAATTTCAGAATCGCTTTGTTTCCCTGCTCGACGGCCTAGGAGACGGAACGAGCACCTGGGCCAGGTCACCCCTGACGTCTCCGTTTTACACGCTGGCACCGTGTCACGGCAGAGCCTATGGGACGGGGCAGCCCAGGATGGCCGTCTCTTGTCCTAATTGAGTCCCAAGTGTCCCAGCTGATACCAGGACGTTTCTTCCTGATGACCTAGGAGCTCATACATTCACTCAACAGAGGATGAGCCGAGCAATCCCCTCTGCATCCTCCAAGTCCAAACGTTGACTCGGTTCTTGGATCCCACCTGACTTCAGGGTATCCTGGGACCATCTCCCATTTTTTGGTTTGTGTTGTTTTCCTTGAAGGTGCTGCTTCCGTTAGAGAAGGACCAGCCCGAGGAACCGAGGCCTGGGAGGCGGTCAGCAGCCCCTGACCGCTCAGCCTCCGAACGCCTGCCCCTCTCCTCTCGCTCGGACCAGCTCTCTGGCTCTGTCCTGCCACGTGGCAAACGGCTGCCCCACCGCTCACATCCTACCTCCCCAACCACACCAAGATTAACCAGCTACCCATTAGCCCCAGTTCGTGGTACGGAGAACCGGAGGGGCTCACTCGGACCAGGGCCTGCCTTGGCCTAAGGAACCCGGGACAAGGGGACAGGCTCACATGCTGCGAAACAGCTGCTGGGCTCACCCGGGGCCCCAGGGACACATTCTCAGAGCAAGGAGCAGCCAGTCCCTGCTCCAGGAGGAAGGTGCCCAGCGTCTTCTGTTTTTCCCCTTTGTAGCCTGAATGTCCCTGAGTCTCATCAGCTATAGACACAGCTGGAGCCATGCTCCCAGCGCCACCTGCCCGAGTGCCACCAGGGTTTCCTCGAGCGCTCATCTGAGCTCACAAAGGGCATGCTGCCCCTGGGTCCACCAGGCATGTGGTCTCTGCCACTGCTCTGCTGGGCACATGGCCCCACACTCCAGACTGGATCCTGCACTAGGGCCCAGCACATTCCTTGCTCACGGTCGCTGTCCCGGGGTCATGGTCAATAGCACTCCTCTTAATCTCGAGACTGCCCTGGTCCTTACGGGAAATCACACATCTACCTGTGCCCACTGCACAGGTGTTTACAAGGGTCTGAGGCCAGGAGCCTCTATGAGAGAAGCTTCTAGATATTTTAGGTCAGTTTGACCTAATGAACCAAAGCAGGGGTGTTTATGACCGAGGTAAACTAGGGGAAAGGCAGGGGGGCATTTCCCCCAGTGGCCACTCGATTCAGAACCCGAAACACCAGGGAACTCGCTCCCCTCTCTCCTCTCTCCGTCTCTGCTCCTTTGGGGGGGGGGGGGGTGTGAACTTTCTTCCCCCAGACGTGTCCCTGAGGCTGGAAGCCCGGACACCACCATCAGCCCTTAGCATCTGTCCTCACAGCTCCACAAACACTGAACTCAGAGACCCCGGGAAAGAGCCTTTGACCCTGGTCGGGTCAAATGCCTGTCACTGGACCCATCACTGTGGCCAAGGGATGAGGAATGTGGCTGGTGGATCCACCCGAACCCTGCTAAAGGGGGAGTGCTGTCCACTCAGATGTTTAATACCAGCCTGTTTTCCCCAGAACCCAGACCTCAGCCCAGGGGCCGGTTGTGACGTCCTCGTAGGGGCCCAGCATTCCTCCCTTTCAGCAGCTCTCCTGCTCCGTGTGCCCCCACTCACCCAGGAGGGTCCCATCTGAAGATCGTGGGCCTGGTTAGTCGGCCCACGCTGTCTGTCAAGGCCCAGCCGTGGACGTGGCCACAGCAGGGGCCTAACGTTATCATTACTTATATCAGCACAAGCAAACGGGGTTAGGGAAACACGTGCATCACACACCAGCCCGACCCTGACGAGCTCTGAAATTAAACCCTTTGAGGTCGTATAGACCTACCACCGAGAAGCCTGGGTCCTGAACACACCCCAGTGGGACTCATGGGAACATCCCTCCCTTTCAGATAGATTGAGGTGTTTACAAGCCAGGACCCCAGTGGCACAGTTTCCGGCTTCAGGCCCAAAAGTGATTCCCAGGGAGAAAAGCAGATTTCTGCTCTGATAAGAACTGGACGGTGACTTTCTCCGTTCCAGGGAAATTCCACTTTCTCTAGTATTGCTAGTTACCCAGACACCCCTAACCTGCTGCAGAGCTTTGAAAGATTCTCGGTGACACAGGGCAGCTTCGGACTTGAGAACACGTCTGCAGGGGCTCTGTGGCCAGGCCTTGCAGGGGCTGACCCTCTGCCGCTGTGGTCCCGGCACACAGATGAAGCCTGGTCAGTGTGCACGCGAGACCCGCCTCATGTAGAGTCCCTTTCATCTCTCAGGCACATTTGGGAAAATCATTACACACGAAGAGACTCAAGCGAGGCTCGGGGATGGACCTTAAGAGACAGGAGATGAAGTTCGCACAGCTACCCACCAGCTGAACTGCTGTGTCCAGAAGTTTTTAGAGGGGACAGCATGTGGGTCCATGATGTTTGGAAAACAGCGGCCCGGATGGAGCTCCCATGGGCCAGGCTGCTCGAAGGCTCTGTACCCCTCACGACCCGGGTCCAGGTCCCAGAGCCAAGTCCCGAGTGAGTCAGCCGGCTGCCTGGACGCAGCGTGTGGGAACCTCTCTGGAAACCATGGCTCCTGAAGGACACACACCAGGGCACCGCCGGTCTGAGGCTCCGCGGCTCCTGCCAAGAGATGCTATTGCCACAGCTTTTAAACATATGATGCAAGTTCTGTGCTGCGAAAAGTCCCCACTCAGGACTTGAGTACTTTGTTCAGGGAGATAAAAGAAGAGAAAACAAACACATAAGCCCAGACCCAGCGCGTGTTTATAGCACTGGACCAGGCGGGTCTCAGCCCCTCGCTGCCCCCCCGACTGGGCCAATTAGCGCGAAGAGGCTCCAGGTCGCTCCAAGTGGAAACAGTGTTGCCTTCTGCGGTTAATTACACAGAACAGTTGCAAACCTGCATCTCCCCCACCCTTAGGGAACTCACTTCCCACTATCTAGTTTTCGATTTTAGGAAATGGGTTCTTGTGAAATGGACACCTACTGACCCCAGCGAGGGTGCTTCGAGGAATGTTGAATATTTTAAAAAACCGGAGCTCACTATACTTTGGCCCATTTTCCAAAGAGGAGCCCGAGCCGGAGACAGACAGAAACCCAGCTGTAATTACGTCCGCGGTGCCCAGGAGGCATCCCCGGCTCCGAGGAGCACACATGAAAAGAGAAAACAATCCGAGCTTTAGCCGGGTCCTGACTGCATGTCCGCGATGATTCCGCCGCCAGCCCCAGGCCCCCTCCTGGCCCCCAGCCACATGTTCAGGCCGCAAAGCCGAGGCCCTTTGATTCGCACTGCTGCTCCGGGATTGGGCTCGGCAGCCTCCTTCAGCAGCTCTTAAAAACCTGCCCCGTCCTCTGGTCATCATTGTCTTCTCTCCCATTATTTCCTGAACGGTTTTACGGGAAAACTGCTTGGCACCGAGCTTCGCCTCTTTCAGGAAAGGAGGCTCTGGGTTCCCACACACAACGCCGCCGACTGAGCCGGGTGAGCGCGAGGGGCAGAGGCTTCTCCTAAACCACTCCACGTGGGAGCCCGCGGGGTGCTCCCCAGCCTGTCTCGCAGCCGGCCGAGCCCTGGCCCGGGGACAGGGTGACCCCACGAGGGGCTCGGCTTCTGGCTTCGGGGCGGCCGTGCCAGGCAGGGGGAGCCCGTCCGCTGGGGGACTTGGCTGCCTGGTGGTTTGATTGCTGTGGTATCATTGTTGTTAGTCTTCCTCGAGGGCCAGTGAGGTTTGCAGCCCTGAGTCCAACCTCCCAGGACTGCTGCCTGGGGTGTCCCTCCTGGAGTCCCGTCTGGGCCCCACGGGAGCATTTTTTGCAAGTGGGGAAGGTGACTCCTCTCTTCTCAGCCCTTCTGGGTGGGGGCGTTGAGATGGAGACCTGGACACTTGCAGCACAAACCCCCCTGCCCCACTTTCTCAGGAGCCTCTTGGAGACTAGGACTTGCTCTACTCGCCCGGAGCGCCGTGGACAGGGCTGTGCAGAGCCGAGGCCTGCGCTCCTGGCCGGGCCCTCTGAGGTCTCAGGAGCCCCTGGGCCACCTCCTGGTCCTGCTCTGAGTCTGGCTTTATCGGCAGCAGGGGGGACGTTCTTGTCTGCGGCTCCTGTGCCCACGTTTCAGTAGCCTTTGAGCTTGGAGTGGAAAAGAAGGAAAGTAATTCATCGTCTCTCTCGAACCCCAGCACTGCCCTCAGGAGTGAGGAGGGGAGGGGAGGGGCCTGGGGGCGCGTGGGGGAGGCCCCTGGACCACAGCACCCGAAGCCAGCGAGGGGACGTGGGACAGGCATGGAGGACCAGCGCGAAGGCTGAGGACAGAGGCGGCCGGATGCGGACGGTGGGGCCTCACCTTCCGGGGACTCGGAGTGAAGCCGAGACACGCAGGACCAGGCCCCTCTGGGGGAGTTTACAGGACGGTGCTGCTCAGGCTCGAGTTGAGGCAGAGATTGTGAGGACCCATCCCCGTCAGTGCCCTCAGGTCACTATCTGAGGCTCTCGGAATAGCGCCCGGGGCCGCGGCTGGGCCGGGACTCACGCACCAGCGCTGACGCAGGGAGAGGCCGCGCCCGGTTTCCCTTGACCCCTCTTTTCCTTCCTCTCTCCGCGTGGCAGGGGAGCCTCGGTTCTCCCCTCGCTTTCGGACCGGCTGGACTTCCTGGGAGAATCCCCGCTCCCCGCTCCAGGCCCGGGACCCTGGAGGCCCCGGGGTGCGGGGGGGCTCTGCCTTGGCCCCGGTGAGCTTCCCCGAGCTGCCAGCGCAGGAGCGCCTCTCCCTGTGGGTGCCAACCCCGAGGCTCTCCCCCAGCTCTCCCCACCCTCCCACGCTCCAGCGACCTCGACCTTCCTCCTTAGGAAGCAAAAGACTCAGAACCCTTGACCCTTCCCTTCCTGCCGAGTTTCAGGTAGAAAAACCGGTAAAGGAGATCTTAGGGTGTCCCCTCGGCCTACCTTGAAGGGAGGGTCACTGGAGGGCTTCAGGCCGGGGCCTGTCCCCCGAACCCCCTGCCCCATCTTCCTGCCATGTGTTCCTCCCTCAGCTACCTGTGAGTCCCCTACTCTCACCTCTGAAATCTCAGACCCTCACCCCGCTTTCTCCTTTGTCCAGAATGTCTCACGGCGAAACCTCCATAGAACGGACTGAGTCCGGCGAGGGGGTGTCGGTCAAAGCCGAAAGTCCGTCGTGTAATAAAGTGCATTTTCCAAGTGCGTATGTTAAAAAATTGACAAATGACTTAGTTTACCTGTTTTTACGTATGTAGACAGGTTTATGTAATGAAAATGAAGTATGTATGAAAGTTTAATTCCACAGAAATGCTCTCGACATGTGCAACAGTGATTTTAAGTTTATGCTGAATAGGCCTAGTGAACGCCTGCGTTCACCAGTCACCGGGACTCAGCAAATGCGCACGGGGCGGGGCCCAGCGCCCGGGGGAACATAAACTGCAGGAAAGCTCCCGACAACACGCGGCTCACGGGGTGCGGGGCAACCAGGTGCTGACCATGCCCAGAACAGTGTGTGCCAGAGGTGAGTCTTGGATTTAGACATGTAGGCTATAGTAGATACGTAATATTTATGTCAGTGAAATCACTGCAGTGTTTTTTCCAGCATGTGGCCTATTTGCTACAATTTGTTAAAAATAACGGAGTTAATAACACACACAAAAATAACCTGTTAATTTATTATAAGCAAATCTTGGTTAAAAGCGTTTTAAAATTAATAGGGGGTTAATTTTCACATATGGCACATGGACCAGAAATTTTGTCTGTTAAATTCGAAGTCCATTAAATCAAGGTCCCCAAAATCGAGGGTTTACTCTACAGCCTGCATGTTGCCTCAGTGTGTCTGGGATTTTCATGCATGTGAATTTCCCAGGCACAGGTATTGAAATTTCATTTTCTCCTGTGAATCCGTGTCTTTCAATCTGGCGATTAGCCCAACTAGAGGAATGTAGGTGGTGGGAGGAAAAGTGCTCATGATTTTTTAGCCCCAGACAGGGACCGGTTTTTAAAGTTACGAGTTAGCTCAGCATCTCAGAGAGCAAGGCCTGGGAAGGGGGAGAGAACGGGTCCACCTGTGAGTCTGCTGCCACCTCGGCCTCCTTTCCGGTCACGGGCCAGGGATCGAGCCTGTAACCCAAGTTCGTGCCGGTGACTAGGAATCAAACCTGCAGCCCTTCAGTCTGAGGGCCGATGCTCTAACCGCTGAGCAAAACCGGCCGGGCCAGCAGCCCGTTTTTAAACGATGTCATTGCAATGCGGTCACATCTAGCAAAATTTTCACATTAACCATCGTGGCCCAGGGATCCCACAAACTCGGGTCTTTTCAGAAGCTCAGGAAACCCTGAGGCCCTGACACCACCACTGTCCTCATCAGACCACACAGGGGTGGGGAGCTGGGGACACAACTGGGCTGTGACGGGTTTGTTTCTGGGTCTTACCCAGGGAAGCTGCACAGTATCGAGGGACGGGCTGTGTCTCCCCTTCCCCTGGAGTGGAATTGCTGCTGGGAGTTTCATTCCACGTCTTCACCCACCACAATTTTTAAATTGAACTGTGACATTTCCCTGGGCAGACGTGGCCATCGCCAGCCTTTGAGCCCCTCTCGGTTGGAGGTCTCGTTTCCCGGATCCCAGTCGGGCACAGTCACAGTGGTGGGGGGTGACTCCGTGCTAATGGCCTGGGGCGTCAGCGCGTTCGAGAGGACAATAGCATTTCCCCAGAGCATGGGGATAATCCTTAATTTGCGAGATAAAATCGGGTTCAGTTCCTTTTCTTTATCGAGAAAGAGAGTGGCCAGAAACGGTGGTTTGTGGTTGACTAGCAACCTCAGGAATTCCCATGGTTTCTGTCCGTGGAGGTGAATCTCGGATGATGCTGTTGATCGCTGTGGCCTGGCAGATATCGGCATCTCTGTGGGCAGCAGTAAATTACTCCATTCACTCCCTGGGCGTTAATAATAGATGTGGTTATTTTTTCCAGAAATTGCTTCATTTTCCCCTTTTTGTGTGATTTATTCAATTACTTTTAACCACGTGACAGTAACAAAATTATACCCTGTCTGCTGAGTTGATGCTCCCACAAGGGCCCAGAAGCCTAGGAAATACAGGCTATGGAGCCGGCCCAGGGCTTCCTACAGGGTTTGCGCTGTGCTGCCTTCGGGGGCCGGTGGGGGCAGGCCCTCCGCTCGCTCGCCCACCATGTCCCGAGCTCCCTCCCGACTCCACCGCCCGCTGCGCCCTGCAGCTCGGCCTCCTCCCCTGACCCTTCCTCAGCCTGTTTCTGGCCCTCCTTGCGGGCCTCCTGATACAGAGGTTATTGCGAAGAACCACTACCAGCACCCTGTTGGAGAGCAGGGTTGGGACCCACCCCAGGGCCACAGGGTGCTCCCTGCTCTGTACCACCAGCCAGGGACCCTGCTCACAGGGGGAACCCGCTTTGGGGACAAATATGTTTTCTCTTTTGCTCTCTGATGAATTTCCTTTAACTTGGTCACACTGTGTTGCAATTTGGGTCACTAATGCAGTGGCATCTGGTGGTTTTGGACACGCCATTTGCCATTCTCAGGGGCTCCATGCTCCCTCCACACAGGCTCCGGGCAGGGCCATTCCTGAGGTGCCAGTGGCCTGGGAGTAACGGCCCCTCCCAGCAACCTCTGCGGGTGGATCTTGGCTGAGGTGAGACCCGGTGGGAGACGGCACCAGTTCCCGGGACGGGGCGGGTTCGGGAGCCTCCCGCTGGGGTGGGCTGGTCTTCCCAGGCCTGGAGTACGGGATCAGCGGGTCAGGCATCGAGCAAAGACGTGGAAACCACGGCTTCAAAAGAGACGGAAGGGCCTCCAGTCGATAATCCGTGTGGGCCTCACAAGGCAAGACAAAGAAGGGCCCCGTGGAGGGTGTGCTGGGCGGTGATGGATGTGGACCCAGCCCGCGCTCAGGGTCAGTCGCTGTTTGTTTGTTGTTTGTTTAAATATATCTTTATTGAGGTCAGTTGCTGCTTTCTGGGCGGCACCCATAGCTTTTCTCTGCCTGCCCTCTCCCGGGGGGGTGGAGATATCCGAGATAAAGGGGTCTCAGCAGATCATTCTTACATCTCCAGAAGAGCCAGCAGCCTGAAAGCCAAAGAGCTTGGATTTTTTATTTTCAGAGGCAGGCTTGCTGGGAAAGACTGTCTGCCGGCTTCCAAAGCCTAGCGAGGTGGGGAACTGACCGCCTGGGTGACACTTGAAGCTCAGAGCCGCGGAGATGCGAGCTGCCCGAGGTGCCGGTGCCTGGGCTGCCGGAGGGTCAGCACCCTCCGGGCAGAGGGAGCCGCAGGGAGAGGAGGAGACGCGTAGGTGTTGGGGCTAAGCCTGCTCCCTGCGCAGCCCACCCAGGGCGCAACCTCAGGGGGAAACGCAAACCATGGCAAATGGCAGGTTCTAGAGTCACTCGGTTCACACACATTGACTGAGTCTCTGCAGGGCCTGGCGCTGAGCCCGCCCTTGAGCTACATCAGTGAACAGAACAGGCCCCTGCGCTCCTGGGGCGTCTGGTCTCACCTGGGGAGACGGGTGTAACGACTAAACTAAGCGTAGTGACTTCTTTCGTGTGACCTGGGGATAAAAGAAAAGGCGAGGAAGGCAGGATGCCAAGCCTGCGGGAGGGGCTCCAAGCCTCCCTCGGGCCACCTACGGGTTTTCTGTGTGCGTTTCCTTTTTACTGGGGGAGATCTGCAAAGGGCCCGCTGTCATTAGCGATGCTAAGCGCTCGTGCCCAGGCCCTTCCCGGGGCGAGAGAGACACAAGTGTGACGGTGTCTGAGGGAATGAGAATCGCCCTGAAATACTTACAGACGGAAACAGGCCCCGGGGGAGGCCCCGGCTCAGCACAGCGTCCCGGCCCTTAGGCCGCCTCCAGGCTCTGGACTCTGCTTTTTCAAAGGAAAGGACACCCACCGATTAAATCCAAACCTCTGACGAAAGCGGCGGGCATCTCCCCCACGCCCACGAGAGGAGCAGGGCCTGCCGCAGGGCGCGGTCGCCGGCAGGCCGGCCCCGCGGCGGCCGCTCCCCGAAACACTCGCCCGGTTTTGCACATGCTGTTCCCTAAACTCACCACCGAGAAAACATTCAGTAAGTAAAACTGCCCACGACACGTAATTTCACCCACATTTCTTGCAAAGGTGGCCGCCTCCAGACTTCAGCAGCTGCTGGGAGCCATCGGGGAGGGATTACTGTTGTTACAGATCACGTGAACGGCGGGGGGCCCGCACTGCGCCTCAGCCTGGCAGCGGGCAGGCTCCCCGCGTGCCCCAGGGCCGTGTGCGCTCACACGCAGGCACACGGGTGTGCACACGGAATGTGGAAAGGGGGACAGGCGGAGAAACAGACGCAGCCGGGGCTCGTCCCCTCCTGGCGCCGGGCTGGGGACAGTTAACGCGGAGTCTGCTGGCTTCCGTCCGTCACCTCTGCCTGCTCCTCCCTCCCGATGACGCTCAGCCGTGCCCGTGGCTTTAAAACGTCAGAAAGGGGTGACTTTCTGGGGAAGGGCCAATGGCCTGAGATAGGGGCTGGGGCTGGGGGCTGAGGTTGGGGTGAGGGTTGAAGAGCGGTTCTGATGGGAGCCGCTGCTTGTAAACCGTTCCCCGCCGGGCCCAGCGTGTGGAAGCTGCACCCGGGCTCTTGCCCCAACCAGCCCAGGCTCACGGCCGGGGCGCGGTGACCGCAAAACAGTCCCGTCTTTCAAGGACCGGGGGCCAGCCTGCCGCTCTCCTCACTAACGGTTTATTTATTCGCTCGCTGCGCATGCTCGGCACCTAGCCCGAGGGGCCCCTTGTGTGGTTACGTTTGACAGGACAGCAGGAGGAAGCGTGGTCCTTCCCTGGGTAGGTGTTTTATTTTTTATTTACTTTTTTAAAAAAATTATTGATTTCAGAGAGGGGAAGGGAGAGGGAGAGAGAGGTAGAAACATCAATGATGAGAGTCATCGATCGGCTGCCTCCTGCAGGCCCCCGACTGGGGATCGAGCCCACAACCCGGGCATGTGCCCCGACCGGGAATCAAACCCCGATCGCCTGGGTCCTAGGTCGATGCTCATCCGCCAGCCACACCGGCTGGGCCTGGGTAGATGTTTTAGACAGAAAACAACAGTTAAACGCTGTTTGTTTGGGACACGTGAGCAGGTGCCTGGTGCATTGAGGAAGTTTTCCCCTTCACTTTCCCCGTCTGCACCTCAGGTTGTAGAGCTGGGCTCTGGAGAGACATCAGACCAAGGGACACCGTGTTTGTCAACAGTAAGAAAGCCAGGCAGGCAGGCGGAAGCGGCTGCAGGGGACGGTGAGGACCCCCAGCAGAGGGGCCAGGGCGCCTGGCCGGGGCGTCCCAGCCCTGCCTGGGTGTGACGGAGCGTCACCTCGGGGCGCTCACCTCCACGGGGCCACCGATGACCCCGCAGTCAGGGAGGGCCCGGTGGCTGCGTAGGGGAGAAACCCAATGCCGCGGCCCCTTATCTGCCTCTGCGCTGATGTCTGAGCCCAGCGGGAGGGCCCCGCAGACACGCTGGTCTGTCTCAGATACACAAGATTAAGTAGCCAGTGACATTCAAGACCAGCCGGCCCACCCAGGGGGACTGGGACCGGAGGAAAAGCTGTCAGATGTCCCCTGTCCTCCATTCATCTGAGAGCCTTTGGGCGGTGCCAGCAGCGACTCCCACAGACCAGCCGGAAGAGGGTCCAGCGGCTTTGCCCCCCACCGTGCGCCCAGCAGAGTAACCCCTTCGCTGCTGAGCTGGTTCCCGGCCTCCCCCCGGGGAGGCTGCGCCGGGCAGGGCCTTCCTCCCGCGTGCGTGGGCCTCTCCCCGGGCTGCGGCCGACTCCGCTGTCCTCAGGACCTGCGTCCGGGGGTAACTGAGGGAAGACCAAGGGAACGGGTGGCCCTCGTAGGCGGCCCTTCGCCTACTGGACACAGGGGGCGTGGAGGGCGGCGAGGGGAAGCCAGAGGGAGAGAGCCGGGGGGATGGAGGAAGGAAGGGGAGGCGGGATGGGGGAAATGAGGCCTGGGTCTGCCGCGCCTTCCACACCCCTCACTTCAAACCCCTGGAGGCGGGTGGCAGCCTGGGCGGGAGGTCCCCACGAGGAGCACACGGCTTCTGCCCCGCTTGAGCCGGGTGCCCGCTGGGCCGGGGTCTCCGGGAGCTGGGGCTGGGGAGGGCCGGGTGCCCCTGAGCAGACTTGGAGGTGACACGAGGTCACAGAAGTGCCGTTGGTGGCGGGGGGACTATGTCTTTGAACGCGGCCCTCGGGGAACCGCCAGCCGGAGGAGTCCAGGGTCCCTCCATACTCTCTGTTTACCCCGAGCCTCCTCCGTGGTGTCCGTCTCACTGTCGGCCCCACTGGCCCCAGCACCAGGTGTCTGAGACCTGCGGGCCCGGCTCCCACGCGGGGCGATCTGCCCGGCAGGTGTAGACGGATCCGCCTGCAGACCCAGCTCTGGCCTCCTTGAGCTCCTCCACGGCCGGAACCCCATTCCTGAGCAGCGCCGCTCGCTCTCTGGGCGGTTCCCTGGTTCCCTGGTAGGTGACGCTTCCCACAGCGCCCACCCCGCCCAGCCGGCGGCTGCTCAGCCTTTCCCACGAGCGAGCGGGGAGTGGAGAACGCCGGATGGCTCCCTTCACGGCAGCTTTCCTCGCGGCCCCTGGATGTGTCTAAATGACTTCGTTACATCGAACGAAGCAGCCGCCCGGCGCTTCTGCCCCAGGAAGCCGGGCCACCCCCCGGCGTCGGCCGCATCTCTTAATTAGACTGAGACGTTAATGAACATAAAGCTGCGCTTAGGTGGACGTGCGGCCGGTCTCACCTGCACTGGAGAGAACAGATGTGCCACTGAATATTAATATCTCTTCTCAGAGCAATATTACTCTCCATGGAAACAGGTCGCAGGGTAACTGTGTCTGGGCACACAGCCCACGTGCCGACTTCAGCCTTTGTCAGGATCACGCAAAGACATCGATCTGACTGACCACGATTAATCACTTTTATAAAGAAACCCCCGCCAACAGAAAGAGTGGACCTTCGGTGATTTTAAACTGTGTCATGTGCGTGCTCCAGCGACTGGCTCGGCCCGCAGGCGTTTCCAGGGAATGCGAATTTCCAGCATCAGCCTGGCCCACCCTCTAACGTTACAGTGCAGGGAGAGGGAAGGCCCCGGAGGGAACCTAAGCCCCACGGCAGGTGTTTTGTCTACGCTGAACAGACAGGCTTTGTGTGGCCAGCGTCTCGGAGGAAGGGCCAGCACTCGAGATTGTAATCGCCCTGTCCGGCCGGGTCGCCTGGGCGGCTGGGCCAGCGGCTCACGCCTCTCGTCGCCCTCCTCGGCAGCCGCCAGGCTCCGAGGACGCAGGAGGATCTTGGGAAGGGCCAGGGGGGCGTCCAGCAAGGCGGCTCCGGCCGCAGACGGACGGCATGCTGTCCCTCTGGGCAGTCCACACCGCCCTCTGCTTCCCTTCAAAGTGTCAGCTCATCTTCGAGATCCTGCAGAAGTCGGGAGTGGACGCGCGGCTCAGGGAGAGGACAGGGACACGGCGGCTCCTTGGCAGGCCGCCCTGGGGGCCCGAGGGCTGCCGTCGGCCCCGGGTACACGGTGCGCTGAGCGGAAGGGCCTCCTATCTGCGGAGAGAGCCTCCTGCCCGCCACGGGCCCACGGGCAAAGCCAGGGTCACGGCACACAGCTGCCCCTTGAGCAGGGGTCAGGGTGGGGCCTCCAAGTCCAGGCTGGTCCCACGCCATCCACCGCCAGCTCCGTGGACATTATGAGGCCCTTACCGCGGAGGCTGGAAGAGCAAGACGCTTTGCCTTGGTATTTCATCACTGCGGCCATTTAGTTTAATTTTTGTTGTTTTTTAAATGCCCTATTAGGGAAAATGGGGTCTGGGTGAGAATCCACTGTCTTCGCTTCATCCTGAGGGTGGACGGGGTTCCCAGGGCTGGCCCGCGCCCGCTCCCTCCGTCCCACACGGCTGCTGCTGAGGTCCGAGCGGAGTGCTCAGGCCTCACAGAGGGAGCACATGGTCCTCAGCGTCCCTTCATCTGAAACCCATTTGCACACTGTCTGCACTCGTGGGGATGTCAAATCAGAAAATCGGTGTTACAGGCTTCCCAGTGAGTCCCAAAGAGACTGAGAAGCTAACTTTGTAAGTGGAGCCACAATTTGGTCTCTCTCTCTCTCTCTCTCTCTCAAAATGAATAAAATTTAAAGAAGAAAAAAACCTTCACGTTATGGAAGAGAAAAGCGTAGGGGATTTAGGTCTGGAAATATGTGGCAGGGAGTTTGGGCCCAGCATCGCTTGTCCACACTCTTTCCGTGATTCTGAAGAACTAGGGCTTCTCTGGAACTTGTCCCCGGTTCTCCATCCCTTCTTGTTCTGTTTTTTAAAATTGAGATTTAGCTGACATCTAACGTAACATTTCTGAGTATGACTCGTTCGTTTCAGGGAGACACCGCGATGATTCGATGTTTGTATCTATTGCGAAATGATCACCATGATAATTCTCATTACTGTCTGTCACCTCACATAGTTACACGCTTTTTCTTTCTTCTTGTGATAACAACTTTTAAAATCTATCTTAGCTGCTTTCAAATAAACAATACAGTATTATTAACCTCAATTTTCAGGCTGTGCATTCTATCCCCAGAACTTATTTGTTAACTGGAAGTTTGGACCTTTTGACTGCCTTTGCCCATTCCCATCTCCACCTCCTGGCAACCACCAATCTGTTCTCTGTATCTATGAGTTCATGGGTTTTTAAAAAATTTTATTTATTTTTGTTTTAGATTCCACATATAAATGAGATCATCCAGTATTTATGTTTCTCTGTCTGACTTATTTCACTTAGCATAATATCCTCGAGGTCCATCTATTTTGTCACAAATGGCAAGAGTTCCTTCCTTTTTATGGCTGAGTAATATTCCATTATATATATTATACAAATTTTCTTTATCCATTTTTCCATCGATGGACACTGAGGTTGTTTCCATATCCTGACTCCTACAAATAATGATGCAGTAAACATGGGGGTGCAGATATCTTTTTTAATGAGTGTTTTTGTTTTCTTTGAGTACATACCCAGAAGTGGAATTGCTGGGTCATAAGGCAGTTCCACCTCTGATTTTTTGAGGGACCTCCATACTGTTTCCCAGAGTGGCTGCACTAATTTACATCCCCACCAACAGTGCACAAGGGCTCCCTTCTCCCCACACCCTCACCAACAGCTGCTACCTCTTGTCTTTTGCTAACAGCCATTCTAACAGGTGTGAGGTGATGTCTCATTGTGGTTTTGATGTGCATTTCCCTGATGACTAATGGTGTTGGGCATCTTTTCAGGTACCTGTTTGCATCTGTATTGTATGTCTTCTTTATAAAAATGTCCATTCAGATCCTCTGCCCAATTTTTTTTTTTTTTAAATATATCTTTATTGATTTCAGAGAGAGGGAGAGAGATAGAGAAACATCAATGATGAGAGAGTCATTGATCGAGCCCGCAACCCAGGCATGCGCCCTGACCGGGAACTGAACCCTGATCGCCTGGATTCGAGGTCGACGCTCAACCGCTGAGCCAAGCCCTGCCGGGCCCAATTTTTATTGATTGATTGATTGATTTCAGACAGAGGAAGGGAGAGGGAGAGAGAGAGAGAAACATCAGTGATGAGAGGGAGCCATTGATCGGCTGCCTCCTGTACACCCCTGACTGGGGATCGAGCCCGAAACCCGGGCATGTGCCCTGACCAGGAATCGAACCGAGATCTCCTGGTTCATAGGTCAACACTCAACCACTGAACCGTGCTGACCAGGCTGCCCATTTCTTAAAATTGAATTGTTTAGGTTTTTGCTATTGAGGGTTTTATATATTTTGAATATTAACCCCTTATCAGATACGTAATTTGAAAATACTTTCTCCCTTCAATTTTTATTTTGTCCATGGTTTCCTTTGCTGTGCAGAAGCTTTTTGATTTGATCTAGTCCCACTTGTTTATTTTTGCTCTTCGCGTCAAATCCGAAAATTCATTACCAAGAACAATATCAAGGAGCTTACTGCCTGTGTTTTCTTCTAGAAGTTTCTCAGGTTCAAGTGTTTAATCTGTTTCGAGTTAATTTTTGTGCCTGGTGTCAGATAGGGATCCACTTTCCCCAGCACCTTTTACTGAGGAGACTGTCCTTTCCCCACTGCATAGGTCTTGGCTCCTTTGTCATAAATTAACTGACGGTATATGCGTGGGTTTATTTCTGGGCTCTCTGTTCTGTCCCAATAATCTATGTGTCTGTTTTTATGCAAATATCTTACTGTTCTGTTACTATAGCTTTGGAATATAGTTTGAAGTCGGGAAGCGTGATGCCCCAGCTCCTTCCCGAGACTGTCTGGCTATTCATCACCTTTTGTGGTCACCTACAGATTTTAAGATTGGTCTATTTCTGTAAAAATGCTATAGAAATTTTAATTGGGATGGCATTGAATCTATAGACTTCTCTGGGTAGTATGAATATTTTAACAATATTGCTCCAGTTCATGAGCATGAAATAACTTATTTATTTGTGTAATCTTCTACGTATTTCATCAGTGTCTTAGAGTTTTCAGTGTATGGGGACTTCATCGCCTTGGTTAAAATAATATTTAATTCAAGAATTCTTTTTTAAGCAGTTGTAAATGGGATTGTTTTCTAATTTTTCTGTTGTTTTTAATGTAACTTTTTCAAGTTAAATGTATTGGGGTGACACTGGTTAATAGGATTATACAGGTTTCCGGTGCACGATTCTGCGACACATCATCTGTATATTGTACTGTGTGCCCACCACCCAAAGTCCGACTCCTGTCACCATACGCTTGACCCTCCTGTGCTCTACTATCCCGACCCCTTTCCCCCGGGAACCCCCTTACTGTTCTCTGTGCCTAGGAGGGTTTTTGTCTGTCTGGTTCATTTGTTGCTTTATATCCCACCTATGAGTGAGATCACAGGGTTCTTAACCGTGTTCACCTGATGCATTTCACTTAGCACGATGCTCTCGAGGCCCATCCATGTTGTCACAAACGGGAGTATTTCACCTTTTCCTATGGCTGCGAGTGATCCATTGTGTCCATGTCCCACACCTGCTTCACCCAGCCATCTAGAGGACGCTTCGGTTGTTTCCATGTCTCGGCCCATGGATAGTGCTGCAGTGCCCACAGGAGTACCTTATCTTCATGAAGAAATTTTTTCAAATTTTTTGGGTAGTACCCAGAGAGGGATTGCTGGTCATATGGTTGCTCTAGTAATTTTTGAGGAACCTCCAGACTGTTTTCCGTAGTGGCTGAACCAGTTTACCTTCCCAGCAGGGGTGAGGGAGGGCTCCCTTTTCTCCGCCACCTCTCCAGCACTTGCTATTGCTCGTCTTATTGATTATAGTCATTCTAACAGGCGTGAGGTGGCATCTCATTGTAGTTTTGATTTGCGTTTCCCTCATAGCTAGTGAAGGTCAGCACCCTTTCATATATCTGTTGGCTGTTTGTACATTTTCTTGAGAGAAGTGTTCTGGTCCTCTGACCATTTTTAAATTGGGTTGCTTGGGTTTTTATTGTGAGTTGTATGAGTATTTTATATATTTTGGATATTAGCCCCTTATTGGAGGTATGGTTTGCAAATATCTTCTTCCATTCCGTTGGCTGCCTTTTTGGTTTGTTGGCAGTTTCTTTCACTGTGCAGAAGCTTTTTAGTTTCACAGAGTCCCGCTCACTTATTTTTGCTTTTACTTCCCTTGCCTTTAGGGTCAAATTCATAAAATTGCCTCTGAGACCAAGACCCATAAGTTAAATACCTATGTTTTCTTCTATGTATTTTATTGTTTCAGGTCTTATATTTAGGTCCTTGATCCATTTTGAATTAGTTTTTTTACATGGGGACAAACTGTAGTCTGGTTTCATTCATTTGCACGTGGCTTTCCAATTCTCCCAGCACCATTGCTTAAAGAGACTTTCTTTTCTCCATTGTATGTTTTTTGCTTCTTTGTAAAAAAAAAAAAATTAGTTGCCCATATACATGTGGGTTTATTTCTGGGCCCTCAATTCTGTTTCATTGATCTGTGAATCTGTTTTTCTGCCAATACCATACTGTTTTGATAATTGTCACTTTGTAGAATAATTTTAAGTCAGAGAATGTGGTACCTCCGGTTTTAGTATTTATTTATTCCACCCCCCCCCACACACACAATTGCTTTGGCTATTAGGGGTCTTTTTTTGTTCCTTACAAATTTAATGACTTTTTGTTTTATTTCTCTGAAAAATGCCATTGGGATCTTGATGGGAACTGCATTAAATTTGTGTATTGCTTTATATTGCCATGTAGGTAATAGGACCATTTTAACTATTTTGATTCCTTTAATCTATGAACATGCAATCTTTCCATTTATTTGTGTCTTCAGTTTTTTCAATAATGTCTTGTCATTTTTAGTGTATAGGCCCTTCAATCCTTTGTTAAGTTTATTCCTAGGTATTTTATTCTTTTTGTTGCAATTGAAAATGGAATTTTTTTTTCGTTTCTTTTTCTGAAATTTCATTTTTAGTATATAGGAAGGCAATGGAATGTGTACATTGATTTTTGTACCCTGCAACTTGACTGTATTTGTTTATTGTTTCTAGTAGCTTTATGGTGGAGTCTTCAGGGTTTTCTATGTTTAAAAAATCTCCAAAAAGTGACAGTTTTACTTCTTCATTCCAAATTTGGATGCCTTTTATTTCTTTCTCTTGCCTTATTGCTCTGGCTAGGATTTCCACAACTATGTTGAATAAGTGGTGAGAATGGACATCGTTGTCTTGTTCCTGGTTTTAGAGGAAAAGCTTCCAGTTTTTCACCATTGGGTATGACATTAGCTGAGGGTTTATCATATGTGGCCTCTGTTATGTTGATGTGCTTTCCTTCTATACCCATTTTATTGAGTGTTTTAAATGGATGCTGTATCTTCTCAAATGTTTTTTCTGCATCTGTTGATATGATCATATGATTTTTACCCTTTCTTTTGTTAATGTGGTTTATTACATTGATGGATTTGTGTACGTTGAACCATCCTTGTATCCCTGGAAGGAACCCCGCTTGATCATGATGGACTCTCTTTTTAATGTATTGTTGTATTCAATTTACTAGTGTTTTGTTTAGGATTTTTGCATCTATATTTGTCAGAGATATTGATCTATAGTTTTTGTGTGTGTTATCCTTGCCAGATTTTGGTATCAGGGTTATGTTGGCCTCATAACTGTATTAAGAAGTATAGCCTCTTCTTCAATTTTTTGGAAGACTTTGAGAAGCATGGGTTTTAAATCTTCTTGGTGGAATGTTTAGTGAAGCCAGCTGGTCCTGAATTTTACTTTTTGGGAGGTTTTTGGTGGTTGTTTCAGGTTCCTTACTGTTGATCAGTCTAGTTAGGTTTTCCAGTTCTTTGTGATTCAGTCTGGGAGGTTATGTATTTGCAGGAATGTCTTCTAAGTTGTCCAGTTCGGTGGCATGTAGCCTTTCACAGTGTTCTCGTACAGTCCTCTGTATGTCTGTGGTGTCCGTTGTAACTTCTCTTTCATTTCTCATTTTATTTGAGTCTTTTTACTCTTTGGTGAGCCAGAGGTTTGTCATTTTTATTAATCTTTCCAAAGAACCAGCCCTTAATTACATTTTTTTTTCTATTGTCTTTTTGTTCTCTATTTTGTTTAATTCTGCTCCAATTTTTATTATTTTCTTCCTTCTACTGACTTGGGGCTTCATTTGATTTTTGTTTTTTTCTAGTTCTGTAAGGTAAATGTTAGGTTGTTGGAGATTTTTCTTGCTTCTCGAGGCAGGTCTGTGAAGATGTAAACTTCCTGCTTATTACCGCGTTGGCTGCCTCCCACATGTTTTGATATGCTGTATTGTCACCCTCATTTGCCTCTATATATCTTTTGATGTCTTTTTAAAATTTCTTCTTTGACTCAGTCATTGTTTATTAGCATGTTGTTGAATCTCCACATAGTTGTGGTTTTTCCCGCTTTCTTTTTGCAACTGGTTTCCAATTTCAAAGCATTGTGGTCAGAGAACATGCTTAGTATGATTTCCATCTTCTTGAGTTTGCTGAGGCTAGTTTTGTGTCCCAATAGAAGATTTATCCTTGAGAATGTCCCATGTGCACTAGAGAATGTGCACTCTGGTGTTCTGGGATGAAAGGCTCTATCCTTTATGTCAATATCCATTACGTCTATGGGGTCTAATGTGTCATTTAAGGCCAATTATTGATTTTCTGTCGAGATGACCTGTCCACAGCTGTCACAAGGGTACTTAGGTCCTCTCTTTCGTCTTTTTGATCATATCTCAGGCCCTCCCTATATTCCATCTTAAGTGGAGAGAGGCCCATTTTGGCCAGATCTCTACTTGCTTGGTTCCTTTATTTTATTGGCTCTTTTCACTTTACATGTTATTCCAGCTGCCCTTCGCACTTTTTTCTAATAACGGTTACAAGGCAATCGGCATCAGGAAGAACAATGGTTTAAAATTTTTAATTACATTCAAATAGGCAGTAACATCCAGTTGGCTAATACTCAACACATCTCTACTGTGAGTTGACTTGTTGACACTCAGCATTCCTGGTGAGCTTATCAGATAAGTAGCGTCTTTAAAATAAAATGTGTTGGGGCATGAGGACACCATCCCTGCCCTCAGCACCTCCCAGATCAGTACACAAGTCAGGAGTTTCCACTGATGACTGGTTGGATCAGGAACAGGTTACGCTCAGGTTAGGCTTCCTGAAGGAAGGCCTCGGCCGGCCCGGAGGCCAGGGCCCAGGGTCCTCTGGGAGGGGCTGATACAAATTAGATTCTCCACAGCTCACATGCAATAACACCTGTGCAGGCCACGCATCTGTGTCTGCGACAGTGGGTCTTCAGTCAGCAACCCCGGTGTGCTCAGGTACGTGGTAGGGACCTCAAATGCACGTCTGCTGAATGGCTTCTGCCCAAAGTCGGGATGAAGTGGGGGTATTTCTGAGGGATAGTTTTATGCAGTGGAGGCTATTTCGACATCTCAAAAAGCATGTTGGAAATGAAATAATTGTTCATGATAATGCTGCCTAGGGCATTCCTCAATAAAAGTATGTATTTATTTAGTTGGCAAATTTTTTCAGGATAATTGACTCAGGTGGGATCTGGTCCAGTTAATCTGAGGGATTCTGAGTGGTGAACAGGTTGAGAGGCCCGCTCTGAGACCCAGGCTAACTTGAGTCCGTAAGCCATCCCTGTGAGGAGCCCCTCAATCGGTCATCATGAAAATACGTTGTTGGGTCATATTCCTCCCAGAGTCACCTTTATAGCATCAGCTTTCAGAGGACTTCAGCTAAGCTGCTGGTGTGGGAGGAAGATGGGACGAGACAGCCCCACTCTCTCCCTGCTTGTGTTGCGTGTGCAGGTCTTCAGGGCGGCTTCGACCAGGCTTTTTTACCACCTCTGTTGTGCAGGGACCATGACAAAGTCCAGGTTCAGCTCAGGAGCCAAAAAGAAAAGTCTTTCTAGTCTTGTGAACTGATGGCCAACCTTCCAGCAGAGAGCAAACCTTCCATACCCCGTGGATTTCCCTTACGTTTGCCCGGCTAAGCGTCTAAGACCGAGAGCCGGGCTCCGTTCCTGTGACCTTTCTTTTGCCAGGGCTGTGGGTTTTGGTCTGATGTCCCCTGTTCAGCTGGCTGTTTGTTTTCCCCTCTGTTCGTAGCTTTCAGTTTTACTGCACCCAAGCTTTCATGCTAAGCAGTCTCAAATCCTCTCAGAAAGTAGAAGTAAGAAGTTACGTGGAACAGCCCACTGTCATTTGGGTTTGGGCTCCAGAGTCATGGCCATGTACCGAGGAGTCTGTCCCGATGCCGAGGCGACCCTGCCATCTCCTGTGTGCAGAGTCAACATGCAGGATGTACTTGGGTGGAAAGGGAAGCATTTCGAAGCCACTTCTTTTGCTTTAAACAAACAAAACACAAAATCTAAAGCAATGTGAACCCCTCCTGTGGGCCCTGGGGGATCCACGGGGCCCCCCACAGGAGGGCCTTTAGCTTCCCCGCGGGAACCGCTGCCAGCATGGCCCGGCCTCGCCTCCTGGCCACCCTGTCCCTCTGACCTGCGCTCGGCCCGGCCTCCGTTCAGAAAGGGATTCCCGCTCCCGGCTGCTCGCCGGCGGCGCTCGGCCCGCGCTGGCGTTGAGGACGCGGTGCTCTGCGAGCTGCCGCAGCCGGGCCCGGGCGCCTCCGACCACCCTGCCTGCAGCAGCTGTCACCCGCGGACGCAGCCAGACAGGCAGTCTCTCCGCGAGCATCCGTCCGTTCGCGCGGGAGGCTGGCTGCGGTCCCCGGGGACAGATACAGGGACAGGCCTGGAAGCGGACGCTGGCAGGGGGCTGGCATCCACACAGAGCCCGTCACTGGGGCCATCAAGGAGGGGGGCTGGCGCATCTTCCCCCTCCCCTGACGACCTGTGGGTCCTGTCTCTGTGAGCCCTCTGGCATCAGGGGACCTGCGGGTGACAGTGTCCTCTAAAGGCACATGTTTCCCTCAAGGGCCTGTTGTCTGCAGACCCAGGAATGTGTCCACTGTCCCCATACGCCTGTGGCTCCTGGCAACCTGGACCCAGCCCCTGGATATTCCGAAAACAGTGGCTAGAGACCAAGGTAAGTGAAGAAACTGCCAGTGACACCGCGGACAGGCCGGGGCACGTGGTCAGCGGGAGGAATGCGGAGCGCGCAGAGGAAAGACGATAGCTTAAGCCCGCCTGGAGGACCCGGGAGCAATGACATTTCTTTCTTCTCTGGACTGGCACAGGGAAACCCTGGAGAGGGAACCAGCAGCCGTGTCACAGGCCCTGGGCGGGGACCTCACCGGGGCTGACTCAGGAACGCAGAGCCTGTAACCTGGACGTTCTGCGGGCGGGCGGACAGGGCATTTTGGTGGCTTGTTTGCAGAAATCAGGACTGAGGAGTGGCACATCCCACTGACATTGGCATTTCTGGGCATCTAGTACAGGAGCTACCTTTCCGTGTTTGGGAAACTCCCTTCCTGATGGCGGGAGACCCCCTTCATAGCCACCCTGCAGCTAGAGTTGGGCATGTGAGCCAGGTGGGTCCCCCAGCTACGTCATGGCAACGTAGCCAGAGGCGCAGGAAGCAGGAGGGACGCCACTTGGTGACCGTGGTGGCAATCACACCACATCCACCCCCCCACGCCCCCGGGGAGCGGCGGGTCCTGGACGCTGGGCCTCTGCTCCGCCGGCTCTCCCACGGCGGGTCCCGGAAGGTCTCGGAAAACAGTCCCCTTTGTGCATCAGGGAGCCGTCGTCTCTGCTGCTGGAGGGTGGGGCTCGGGGCCCGTGAGCCCCTCTCACTCTTCCCCTCACACATCCAGCAGCTTAAGCCAAGTTCAAATTTACAGCATCGGACTCTAGAAGGGTCTGGAGGCCACAGCCTGGTGTGTTTATAGACAGGGACCAAAGGAAGGAAGCGGGGGGGGGGGGCAAGGAAGAAGAGCGAGTGGAGGGACTCACGGGCTGGGCAGGGCGTGAGGGCCAGCAGGTGACCGCAGCCCTCAGTCCAGCCCGGGAGGGTGAGACGGTGGGGGTGGGGCAGGGAGGGGGCGGTTTGTGGGGGTCAGAATCAGGGCGCTGGGGGCTCGGGGTTGAAGGGCCAGCCCTGGGTTACAGAGAAAGTGGACTTTTGCAGAGGAGAAGGGCAACGTGTCGCTGTCCCTCACGTTGGCCGTCTGGGTAAAGGCAGAGCTCCGTGGGAGGATGTGGTCTCTCCTTCCCTGCACCTCAGGGGCTGCGCTTGGGGAGGGGCCCAGCACGTTAGAGCAGAGCCATGCAAACCCCCTGAGAGTCGCCCACACCCCTCCCATCCGGGCTGCCTGGTGCGCAGGCCGGGGACCCAAGGATCTGCCAGGGCCGGACGCCCCCAGCGAGGCGGATTAACAGACCTTCCTCCAAAGGGATTGTTTCCAGTGGGGGTTAAGAGTCGGAAACGGCCTCAGGCGTGGCAGGGGGAAGGAGGCAGGGTTTTGTGTGGACTGGACACTGGCTCCAGTTCCGGCCCAGCCTGCAGGGGAGGCTGCACCGTGGAGTCTGGGTTTAGGCTGGGGCTAGGCGCTCGGCACCCAATAGCTTGAATCAACACTCGAGCTCCCCGTTCAGCCCCCCAGTTGTTAGAAGGGTGGCCCAGGCATGGCAGGGGCCTGCGGCTTTCCTGAGGGGGGCAGACACACCCATTCTTCCCCTCGTCCACCTGTCCACTCATTCAACAGAAATTTGTGTGCCGGGCACTGTGCCTGGGCCTTTCTTGCGGCGATAATTGAGATAATTCTCTTACTTAACCCAAACAATAACCCCGAGATAGGTACAGTTGCTGTCCCGTTTTACAGATAGAGAAATGGAGGCAACTGGTCCAAACAGACGGTATTAAGGTGCCCGGCTCTTGCTGGCGTCTCTGGGAGGTCTCGGCCTCACCCGGGAGAGCAGGACTGGTGCAAAGTGAGGCCCCCCCACTCCCCTGGCTGTCACGGGGGCAGGGCTGGCTTCTGTGGTCCTAGACAGTCACAGGAAGTTCTGGAACTCCTCCAAACAGGCTGCCTGGCAAGTCAAGGAGAAGATGTGGGGCCGTCCTGCCAAACGCTCGGGTGTCCCAGCCGGGAAAGGCCCGTCCACGGCGCTTCAGGTCTCCGAGCACCTCGCCTCCCCGGCGGGCCTTTTGGGGTGAGTGAAATAGATGGCGAGGGGCCGGGGACGCGGGAGCACCTCCTCAGCCGTGACCCCTGCGGGAACCTCTCCCCCTTATCTGAAACAGCTCTGCGGCCGCGTGCGTGGGGTCAGCGCGCCGGCTGCCTCGCGGAGAACGGCGTCCCCGCAGTTTCGCTGTCATTCCAGCACGTCCTCGCCAGTGTCTGGGGTGCGGGGGGTGTCCCGCCCCGGCTGCGGGAAGGTTGCCGCGACAGGATTGCCCAGGGCCTGGGATTTCTCTTCAGCACCCTCCGGAGCCTTCGTCAAGGCCCTGCTGCCTCTCTGGCGAAGGGCAGACGCCCCCCTCTCGCTCTTGCTGGGAGAAAGCAGCCTTCCCGGGGCCGAGGGGTCCCTTCTGGGTCCCCGGCCTCCTCCAGCCGGCGGCCCGGGCCCCCCACGGGCATCAGCGCCTCCTTCCTTCCAGCGCCCGAGGTCCGCTCCCAGGCAGAGCGGGCGGCTCTGGCCCCGGGGCCCCTGCTTCCCGGGGGCCGTGGCGCTCCTGTCACTCAGTTGCGTGGCTAATACTTTTTGTTACGTGTCTCCCGCCTGTCTCCGTGTCTGCGCCTGGACAGGGGTCTGATCCGCACGCTGTGGGAACCGGGGACCCCGGCCGGCTCTGTCCGGCTCCCTCTTCCTCGAGGCTGCTGCTCCCACTGTTCCTGGTCCCCGACGCCCCGTGCAGCCCGCCCGGCTGGTCCCAGGGGACACCCATCGACCGCCAGCGTGGGGAGCCCTGCGGCCCGGCCCGGCTCCCTGCGCAGCCCACGTGGTCCCCCCACGACCCCTCATCCTGTCTCCCCGTGAGGACAGTGAGGCGTCGGAGGGACAAACAACTTCCCTAGTCACACAGCCGCTGAGCGGAGGCGGCTGGGACCCGAGCCCAGGTCCGCCTGAGGCCAGAGCCCACGCCCTCCCCGGGGGCCGTGTTGCCTGGGCCCGGTGGCCGCCTGGCTGGGCCAGCGTAGCTCTTCCCCTTCTCCCCTGCCCACCCGTCCTTGCTGCACGCGCCCCGTGATCCTCGGACCCCTGTGACCACTGCTCCAGACCGTGGCCACGCAGGGGATCCCCAGCCTGCGTCTGTGCCCCCCATCGATAAAACGGAGAAAATGAGAGACACTTCAAGGTTCCTTCAGCCCCAACCCTCCGATCACCGCCCGTCTCGCTGCCCGCGCCTGCTCTGCGCGCCTGCTCGGTGCTTTTTGCTTCTCGGATTGTAAACTAATAAAACGCTGGGCTGACGACGGGAGGAAGCTGCTGAGAGCCCCCCCTTCGTGGGGACGGGCCTCCCGGGCGGGAGCCGCAGGCCCGGCGAGGCAGCGGGGCTTCCAGTGCGGCCCCGTCCGCGTCGGCCCCCAAGCCCTGGGCACGCAGACGCCCCCCGCGGGGGGAAGGCCAGACGCGGCACAGGAACTTCAAAGAGCACTGCCGTTTGCTAAGCACTAATTTCCAGTAAATGTTTAGGCAGAACACAGAAGGCAACTTAGAAGGTCTTGGGAAACAATAGGCTTATGGGAAAAATAATTTACAAATTATCTTTTATGTATGAGAAGTCGTACCACCCGTCAGCCGGACGCCGAGCGCCGTTTCTGCGCGGCCGCCTCTCGTCCTGGCCGCGGGGCTGGAGCGTTTTGGGGAAGCAAGCGGGGCCCGTGTAGCCGTCCGGCCCTGAGCGAGCCGTGTGCGGGACAGCGGGCAGCCGGGGCTTTCTGTTGCGTGCCTGCCTGGGTGCTGAGAGCACGCAGCTCCTGGAACACTCCAGCAGGTCTCAGCGAAGCACCGAGACGGGAAACGCTGCTCGTTCTCAGCGCCGTGGGCGTTCAGCACTCTCCTCAGCTAAGGACCCCGCCTTTCCCCGGGCGAGGCACAGAGCTCTTTCTTGTGGAAGCCTGGTTATAAGACATGTGAATTAAGGTCAAGATTCAGTTGTACAAAAGCGTCACCGTCAGGGCGTGAAGCTAAATTTAGCTTAAATTCCGTTGTATGCCGCAAAATCCCGACACGCTGGTCACTGCAGCTCTGTTAGAACTGAATTCCCCCCCCCCCCTTCATACACTGGAGCCCTAGCTCCCCACGTGACTGGAGACAGGGCCTTTCAGGAGGTCATTAAGGTTAAAGGAGGTCATGAGGGCAGAAAGGGTGGGGCCCTAACCCAACAGGACGGGGGTCCTTACAAGAGAAAGACCCCAGGGGAGCACTCGGAGAGAAGGCCTTCGAGGACCCGGGGAGGAGGCCCCGGGAGGCCCACGAGGGCTCTCCAGGACCCAGCCCTGCGGCCACCCTCACCCTGCACGTCCAGCCTCCAGAGCTGTTAGAGAACGAATTTCGGTTGTGCCACTCGATCTGCGGCCTTCGGTGGTGGCAGCCCTGTCTGACCAATGCAAGCTCCTTTCCTTTTCATCGCAAAGCATGTTATGACTTAGTATATACAGTTCAACCAAGTAAACACTGAAAACAAACTGCCCCTCCAGCCAGCCTGAATTAGGCCGACCGCGAGTGAATCTACTTTACTGTCACGTAGAACGTATCCACAAGGCAGCCAGATATGTCTAAAAGCACATCCATTATTTCTGTTTTCAAGGAAGGTGGAAAGCCTTCTGACAGAGAAAGTTCAATTTATTTACAGGAGTAAGCATTAGACATTTGAACAATTCTTAACATTTGTAGAAATTAAAATAATTATTGTTTATCAAGTCTGAAAATTGTTGAACAAATTTAAAATCATAAAAATGAGTAGGTGCATATGCTTTCCTGTCAACTGTCTGAGCGAGGACCCACGGCCGGGCCTGACCGGCTCACGGCCCTCTGCTCTCACGTGTGTGGACGCTCCCACTTCCCCTCGGGCCAGAGGCACTTAGATTCTGTCCCGTGGCCACTAGGAACTTCTTTTTAGTCTTGGATCAATTCCGGTGCCCTTCAGGGCGACGGGCCCCCGCTCTCGCCGGGGATGCTGTGGTTTGCTCTGCGTTAAGCGGCAGGGAAGCAGCCAGTGTCGGCTCCCAGGCCACGGGGAGGGGAGCTGCTGCGGCGAGCCCAGGCCCGCAGCTCCGCCGCGGCTCGTTCGGGTGGGACGCGCTTCCCCGCGGGGACGGCACAGTTTCCCGAAGGGGGAACGTCTCTGTTTCGTAGAGAACGGGAAGGTCCCACCTGGACCAGGAGCTGACGGAAGCTTGAGTTGGCCTCTCCCACGTGCCGTCTGCCCTGCTCGGCGCTCGCTCCGCGGGGCTCCTGGTGAACCCCGACCCCGTCCTGAACCCCCACCATGAGCCCTTGGCTGCCCCTCGGCTTCCTCCCTGGGGGCTCCTCTCAGGGACTCTGTCTCCTTTCTCTTTATTGCCCTGGGACACCCACAAGATGCTCCTGGGACAAGAACTGCCAGCCCGGTGGCATCATCCATGACTCCAGGGCTGCTGGTCGGCGCCTCGTGGCCTCCAGGCCCTGAGCCGGCTGCGGAGAGAGATGTTTCTGATCTTTGGAGTGGTCACTGTCCCCAGGCCGCTGGCCAGCCCCCTGCCACGGGCCGGCTCTTTCCCCTCTCGGTTCACGGTGCCACGGTGCCCACTCCAGCTGGGGCGCGGCTGTCCTTCCCTCTGAGAGGGCATTTTGTTTGGCTTGGCGGCACTGCCCGTGGGCTGTGTGTGCGTGCGTGTGCGTGTGTGTGTGCGTGAGCACACGTGAGGGGCAAACACAGGTTGTCAATGGCCATAGATGGCAGCCCCGTACAGTAAGTAGAAAGGAGGCTTTCGGTCGCTGATGGTGAATGTGAGGTAGGCAGGTGGCATGTCCTGAAGATCTACCCAGGAAACCTCCGACCCCTGAACGTGCCTCAACAGGCCCGGTTTCCATCACCCCGGGAGCCGCCTGGGAGCTGACACGTTTTCCTGGCCTGTTTCTCCTGGGGGCGGGACTGGCATGGGGAGCGAGAGGCTGTGATTTGACGGAGGGCCCCGGTCCGTTTGCTTCTGTCACCCTGGTGTTTGCCCCTGGTCCCGCCCGGGTGGAGCGCCCAGTACTTCCCGGTCCCCTCTCTCTGTGCTGGAATCTCTCCACCCCCAGAGCTGGCTGGGAATGTCACCTACCTGCTGGTCAGAGGGTGTAAATAAACTTTTTAGAAAGGGGCTTCTTCTTCTTTTCCTGAAATGCAAGCTCACGTCTGCCCCTGATGTCAGCCGACGTGGGTTACTAAGAAAACTTAAGCCAAGCGGGGGCCGGGGCACCTCCCTTTGGACGGAAACCATGTGTCTGTGGCCGATGAATCCAGATCAAAGGACTGCAAGACGGCCCGGAAACTGTTCCCATGAACTCACTCATCCCCCCGCAGCCCAGGAAATCCTGCTGACGACGCCGAACGACCCATCGCGGGCCGGAGGTTTGCCCCCCCTTGGCCTGGGGGATACCCTGGGCTGCAGCTCCCGGTGGCCACAGAGGCAGGTCACTGGCTCTAGGATCAACACTGCAGAAGCAGAGCCGGTCGGCTGCAGACCAGAGCGCGGGGGGCAGCTCCACGCTGGACGGAGCGGGCGCGGACCCCGGCACCCCTCCCGCCTCGCCCAGACGGTGTCTTTTCGGTCTGGCATCTACGCGACGACTCTTTCTTTCTGTCGTTACAAATGCAGCTCTTGGGTTAAACACCAGCGTCAGAGGCTGGCACCTACAGATGCGCCTCGGCGTCGGCCGGGGTCGCCGATGAACGGGACGTGGGGTGTCGGGGAGGGGAGGCGGACACAGGGTTTTCTTTTCCTTTTAGTAGTAAGTTCCAAAGAATTCACTTACCACCTCACCACTGCCAGACATAACAAGATTCTAAAAAGGAATTTTTTTTCCTGTGGTTTCAGGTCAGCCGTTCCTAACCCTCCTTCGCTGACTAACTTCATTAGATTTTCCTTTAAAAAAATCCTGCTCCGGGCTAAAAATGTGCGTGCGGAGCTTCAGCCCCGCGCCCGCCCTCCTGTGGGATCGTCAGCCTCCGAGGAAACCAACGGGATCTTCCTCGTAAGCCTGCGGCTGGAGACGCCCCACGTCTCCGGCTCCCCTCTCTGTTTGTCACTGTCCTGGTTTTGATTTATATTTATTTTAACTAATTTAGAACCTTGTCAACACCCCCCACACACCCTCCCACAATAAACCAAAGTCACAACACAGGTGAGGATTTCCATTCGGTGATTCTAAAATTCTCTAGGAATAAATTACAAACGTTTAAGTTTCTCAATTTATCCATCGCAGAAAGATATTTGAAAGGTATTTCCTAACGAAGAGGAAAACCAGGGAATTACCATTTTTTTTAGGACACTTGGGCAGGGTAATGACGACAGAAAACAGTAGCTCTAATTTTGAAAATCAGTATTTGCTTTTTAAAAAAATGGCCAGAGCGAAGCAAACCTGGCAGGAAAGGTGCTCGGCGAGGGCGAGCCTGCGGGAGACGCGGGCCCCGCTGTGGGTGCGCAGCACCTGCTGCGGGCAGACCCCGCAGGAGGGGAGGCAACGCGGGAAGCGGCCTGCGGTCAGGCCGCGCCAGCCCTTCCGGACACGCAGACCTCGCCTTGTTTGGTAACAGTCGCCGAGGCGGCGCCACCGCGATGTATTCTTGCCAAAACCTTTGAACCTGAATCTCACCAAAACTTAAGATCAAACTCTGTTTATAGGAGATGTGGGGGCCCGAGTGAGGCGATAAACACCATTTGGAAGCAATTAGACAAACCCAGAATGTGAGACAGCTGGTGAGAAAGCTGACCTGGGCTCTGCTGATGCGTGATAGCCGAGTCCACGGCAAACCTCTTCTCTTTTTAAATTAAAATTCAGCACATTAACTGTAGAGCAGCACTGGGGTGGCACTGGGGCAATCTAAGATGAACTGGGCTTTAGAGAACAATAGTAAAATGGGAAAATAATACCAGTTTAACCTAAACAGACACAGGGACTCACAATCCTTTCTACATTTATAACTGAAAAATTTTATAATTAAAATAAATCCCATGGAAAAAAATTCTACAATCTTCTTCAGAGATGTGCTTTAATTCCTTTACTTAACCATGCCCTAAATCCCATACTCTGTCATTATAACTTGTGGTTCCTGAAACACGTGGTCCCTGGACCCCTGGATTTAGGAAATCTTGGAGACCCTTTCAGGAAATCTAAAAGGTTCAAACTCTTTTCATGATAAAAGTAAAATGTTATTGGTCTTTTCACTGTGCTGTTTGCATGGACGATACAAAAGTGGTGGGAAGTTGCCGTTTGGGAAAATAGATTTCCCAAAAAGTGAAGCACAGTCTAACACTGCTGTCACAATTAGCAATTTTCTTAAACATAAGGAAACACTTTTGTACCATTTGTAAATAATATAAATTATTTTTTTAATGGAGAGAAAAATTGCTGGTGTCTGAACATCAATCAAGGTAGTAGCACCAAATACACAGACTTACTGTAGTCTTCACGTACAGTAAAAAAAAGACAATAATTTTACTCAAAGATGTCTCTGATGAAGCAGTAAAAATGAACTTTATTGAAATAATAGCCTTGAGTATGTGTCTTTTGATACTGTGTGTGATGAAATGGGAAACATTTGTTGCAAAGTGAAGTAGGATGGTTACCTCCAGGAAAAGCACTAGTGTGACTGTTGTGAGTTATATGCTAAACTAGCCACTTTTTTCCCCCAGAGAAACAATTTTTACTTGAAAGAAAAACTGATCAATAAACTACGGTTATTGAGACTGGGATATTTGGCAAGCATTTTCTCAAAAGCGAATGAAGTGAGCTTGTCACTTCAAGGATACAACTAAAATATTTTATCCAATGACAGTCTGGGCTTTCAAATGAAAATGTGAATTTTGACAAACTTGCCCCAGTGCTGTAGGCTTATCAGTTGCCCAATACTTAAAAGACTCTTTTAATGATTGGTACTGATATTGGTAAAAGTGATTTTGGGGGGTATTATATGATGTAGTGTGTCAAAATCTGGAAAATCTGCATAATTCTGTGAGCTAATATAGAAATGATCAATGTATGATGTCATGAAATCATGCATGTGTAAAAGAGTCAAAGTAAAAGATAAATCAGTGGATTTAAAGTTAATTGATATGATTTCGAACTTCACATTGCAACTAACCTTTAAGAAAATGCCATGGGACAAATCATAATTATTTGAAAGTGCTTTTAGAAATATCTTTTCTTTTTCCAACTATGTATCTGTATAAGATTAGATTTTCTTTATATACTTCAATCAAAACAACAAATTATTAAAGGGAACCCTTGTGCAGTGTCGGTGGGATTGTAAATTGGTGTAGTCAGTATAGAAAACAGTATGGAGGTTCTTTGAAAAATTAAAAAAAGAGTTACCACATGATCGAGCAATTCCACTCCAGGGTATTTATCCAAAGAAAATGAAAACACTAACTCAACAAGCTATACGCAGCCCCATACTCATTGCATCATCATTTACAACAGCCGAGATATGGAAAGTTAAGTGTCCACCAACGGGTGAATTTAAAAATGTGGAATGTTATTCATCCATAAAAAAGGAAAGTTTGCCATTTGTGACCACACAGATGCTCTGTAAAGTAGTCGCCGTTCCGCGGACAGCAGCCTCACACAGCTCGTGTTTACCGCTCTCTTGCTCGCGTCACTCTCTTGTGCTTGATTTAGTCTCATGTTGTTTTGTGCAGTAACGTGTTGCACAGGTTTGTAGCCTCGGAGCAATAGGCTAGACCGCACAGCCTAGACGTACAGTGGGCTATCCCGTCAGGCTTGAGTAAGTGATGGTCACACTATGAGGAAGTCGCCTCCTGTCTCAGAAGGTATCCCATCGTTAAGTGGCACACGACTTGTATATATTCCACCATTTTTTATCCATTCATCTGTCGATGGACACTTTTTGTGTCATGGCTATTAAAAATAATGCTGCTATAAACATGAGGGTACAGATATCTCTTTGACAGTGTTTTTGTTCCTTTCTAATATATTCCCAGAAGTAGAATTGCTGGATTTTATGGTGGCTCCATTTTTAGTTTTTTTAGTAACCTCCACGCTGTTTTCTTAGTGCTATACCAGCTTATAGCCCCCCAACTGGGCACGAGAGTTCTCTTCTCTCCACATCCTGACAGCCATTTATTATCTCTTGTCTCTCTGAGGCCAGTCACTCAACAGGGGTGCGATGATATCTTGTTGTGGTTGTGATTTGTATTTCCCTAACCATTAGCAGGGACGAGCATCATTTCATGTACCTGTTTGCAATTTGTGTATCTTCTTTGGAAAATTTCTATCCAGGTATTGCCCATTTTAATTGGATTATGTACCATCATTCTTGACGTATATGAGTTCTTTATATATTTTGGGCATTAACCCTTTATCACAGTTGACTCTTTTTCTCCCCCGCCCAAACACAGGTGACTCTTGAACAACATGGGTTTGAACAACTTATATGTGGACTTTTTTCAATAGACCTGCACAGTTCAATTGACCTGAGCTGTGCTGTTCAAGTGTCAACTCAGCAATTGGAAATCAGTGTATGCAGAGGGCTATTACCAGGGGATTTCTGACTGTGTAGGAGGTCGATGCCCCCAAAACCTACATTGTTTAAGGGTCAACAGTACATGGTTTGCGAATACGTCTTGCCATTCTGTAGGTTGTCTTTTTGTTTATCTGATCGATTCTTTTGCTATGCCGAAGTTTGTTCTTTGGAATGGTCCCACTTGTTTTAAATTTTGTTGATTGTGTATGGGTGTCATATCCAAAAAATAACTGCCAATACCCAAGGAGCTTTTATCCTGTTTTTTGTTTTGTTTCATTTTTTCTAGGAGACTTGCTGTTTCGGGTCTAACGTTTAAGTCTTTAAGCCATTTCGAGTTAATTTTTTGAATGGTATAAGATACCCAATTTGTTCAGCAGTGTTTATTGAAGAGAACATTTCTTTTTTAAAATAAAATTTAAAAATCCTCACCCAAAGATACATTTATTGATTTTAGAGAGGAAGGGGGAGAGAGACACACACAGAGACAGAGACATCAATGTGAGAAACATCAATTGGTTGCCTCCCGAACTCGCCCCCACGGGGATCTATCCTGCAACCCGGGTATGTGCCCTGACTGGGAATTGAACCTGTGACCTTTCAGTTTATGGGATGACTCTTCAACCAACTGAGCCACACCAGCCAGGGCGAAACTATCTTATTGAGTATTCTTGCCTTTCTTATCAAATATTAGTTGACTGCATATGCATGAGTTTATTTTGGGCCTCTCAATTCTGTTCCATTGGTCTATGTGTCTTGTCATATACGAATGGCCTTTATCATATTATGTTCTTTCTATACTGAATCTGTTGAGTGTTTATCATGAAGAGATGTTCAATTTTGTCAAATGCTTTTCCTATATCTACAGTGATCATGATATTTTCTTTTATTCTATTAATGTGATTACCACATTGACTGACTTGCATATGCTGAAATATCCTTGTATTCCAGGGATAAATCCCACTTCTTCATGGGGAATGATGCTTTTAATGTGCAGCTGAATGTGGTATCAGTTATAATGTCTTTTTCATTTATTATGTTGTTGATTTGGGTGTCCTCTCCCTTTTTTCCTTGGTTAGTGTAGTTAAAAGTTTGTCAATTTTGTTAATCTTTTCCAAAAACCAGTCCTAGACCCTGGAAAAGGCAAGGATATGGATTTTCCCCAGATCTTCTGGATGGAGTCCCCTGCCAAAACCTTGATTTTGGTCCAGAAAAATTGATTTTGGACTTCTGATCTCCAAAAGTGTAGAATAAATGCATGCTGTTTTAAGCCACCAAATCTATGATGATTTATTACAGCAGCCACTGAACACTAATACAGACTAAAGAGTCTTGTACTTATTAGAAGGACGTGTTCTGTCTGAAATTGCATCTAGTTTTATTCAATTTCCATTTCTGATATTCTAGTAATCTTGATCCTACGCACCTAGCAACTGAAAAAGAGGGATGTGGCCTTTGAGCTTAAAGGTAAGCCTTTTCATTAAAAAATCCTTTACTGGCCTCCTATGTTCCTCACTTGCCATCTCTTCTTCATTTACTTGTCACTGTACCCGTTGCCATACCTTTAATTATGACCGTACCGCCAGTGTTCCTGGCCTGCAGGCTAGGTTCCAGACGCACATGTCCAGTCGTCTGCTGTGAATTTTCAGCTGGGTAGCTCACTGGCATCTTGCAGTCAATAAAACTAGAAATGAATTCATCTTCCCATGCATAGACTTATAAACAGAAAACCAAATCACACCAGAAAATGAATGCTTCATCCAATAAGGTATGGTAAGAATTTTGTTGTGTTTTGTTTTACACAATAATGGAAAACTAGAAAAGTACCTTATTATTTTTTGGGGTTTTACAAATGTCAATTTTGAGTAATATTTCTTTTCCAACATTTCTTCACTTTGCCTTGTTCCACATGGACCATCCTAGTCATGTCACAAATGACTGCAGGAATGGAAAATATGACTTTTAAACTATTCTGTATATGAATGCTAACAAACAATCTTCTCAACAAGTATCAAAAACTTTATAGTTATTTGTCTATTTATCCATTATATGCCATACCAAACGCTCATTAATCCTGCACATTAGAAAGTGCTGCTTTGACACAACATTGAGGTTTTTTAAATATTTACATCAATTTTCTTGACATATATCCATACACTAAAATGTACCAATTAAAATTTTTAAAATTTCAATTCAGTTGACATGTGAGTGAAATACTATGGCATTTGTCTTGCCTGACTTATTTCACTTGGTATAAAGCCCTCTAGGTCTATCCATGTTGTCACAATTGGCAAGATTTCGTTCTTTTTAATACTCGAGTAACATTCCATTGTACACACGTACCGCTTCTCTATCCGTTTGTCTGTCGAACACCTCGCTTGCCTCCATAGCTTGGCCATTATAAATAACACAGCCCTGAACACAGGGCTGCATATATATTTTCAAATCAGTGTTTTGGATTTCTTCAGGTAAATACCAACCAGCGGAACTGCTGAGTCATGTGGTAGCTTTTAAATTTTCAAGGAACCTCTGAGCTGCTTCCACAGCGGCCCCGCCGCCGCCCAGTCCCACCAGCAGTGCCCAGGGTTGTCTTTTCCCCACACCCTCCGGCACCTGCTGTGTGTCGCTATATGGTGGCCATTCCGGCAGGTGGGAGGTGGTGTCTCACTGCGGTTTTAACTCGCATTTCCCTGCTGATCAGCCACGGTGAACATCCTCATGTCTACTTCCACCTGCAGGTACTCTCTGGTGAAATGTTCAGGTCCTCAGCCCATTTTTATTTGGATTTGGTTTTGGGTTTTTTTTTTGGGGGGGGGGGTTATGTTGTATGAATTCTTTATATATTTTAGAAATTTACCCCCTATCGAATGTATCGTTGGCGAACTATCTTCTACCATTCAGTAGGTTTTCATTTTCTTGATGGTTTCCTTGCTGTGTAAAACCTGCTTAGTTTTACTTAGTTCCATTTGTTTACCTTTTCTTTTGTTTCCTTTGCCCGAGAAAACATACCCCAAAATACTAAGAGTGACGTCAAAGAGTTTACTGCCTACGCATTCTTCTAGGTTTACGGTTTCAGGTCTTACATTTAAATCTTTCATCCATTTGAGTTTATTTTTTATAATGTGTGAGAAAGTGGTCTAGTTACATTTAAAGATGTTAATTCTTCCAACCCATGAACGTGGTATAGCTTTCCATTTATTTGTATCTTCTATGTTTTGTAGTTTTCTGAGAACAGGTCTTTTACCTCTGGCTAAATTTATTCTTAGGTATTTTATTTGATGGAATTGTAAATGGGATTTTCTTAATTTCTCTGATAGTTTGTTATTGGAGCATAAAAATGCAACCAATTTCTGAATATTACTTTTGTGCTACTTTATTAAATTCATTTATTAGTTCTAATAGTTTTTCTTTAGGGTTCTCTTTATATTGTATCATGTCATTGGCAAATGAAAGTTTCACTTCCTTTCCAATTCGAATACTGTCTTTTTCTTCTCTGATTGCTGTGGCTAAGACTTCCAATACTATGTTGGATAAAAGTGAGGAAAGCAGACATCCTTGTCTTGTTTCTGTTTATAAAGAAAAAGCACTCAGCTTTTCACAGGTGAGTGTGATGTTAGCTGTGGGTTTGACATATACAGCCTTTATAATGTTGATATATTACAGCCTTTATGATGTTGATATATTACAGCCTTTATGATGTTGATATATTACAGCCTTTATGATGTTGATATATTACAGCCTTTATGATGTTGACATATATTTCTACTTTGATGAGAGTTTTTAATCAAGAATAGATGTTGGACTTTGCCAAATGCATTTTCTGCATCTACTGATACCATGATTTTTATTTTTTTAATGTGGTGTATTGCGTTGATTTGCAGATGTACCAACCTTGCATCCCAGGAAAAAAAATCCCACTTGATCATGGTGTATCATCTTTTTAAGGTTTTGCTAGATCTGGTTTGCTAATATTTTGTTGAGGATTTTTGTATCTATGTTCATCAGGGATACTGTGCTACAATTTTCTTTTTTGTAGTGTCTTTGTTTGGTTTTGATATGAGGGTAATGCTGGGCTTATAAAATGAGTTTCAGAGCCTTCCCTCCTCAAGTTTTTGACATTTTTTTGAGGATAGGTAGTAATTCCTCATTGACTGTTTGGCAAAATTCACCTGTGAAGCCATCTACCTGGTCCAGGGCTCTTATTTGTTGGAAGTTTCTGATTATTGTTTCGATTTCATTAGTAATTATGTTCACACTTTCTGTTTCTTCCTGATTCAGCCTTGGAAGATTGTATGTTTCTAGGAATTGATCCATTTCTTCCAGGTTGCCCAGTTTGTTTGCATTTAATTTTTCATAGTATTTCCTGATAATCCTTTGTACTTCTGTGATATGGGTTGTCTGTTCTCTTTTGAGTTCCATGTGCACTTGAGAAAATTAAGTCCATCTGGTCTAATGTGTCATTTCAGGCCACTGTTTCCTTGATGATTTTGTCTGATCTATCCATTGACATCAGTAGGGTGTTCAAGTCCCCTACTATGACCATATTACTGTCAATCTCTGCCTTTATATATTTGCTTTATATGCTTAGGTGCTCCGATGTTGGGTACACAGATGTTTACAAGAGTTACATCCTCTTGTTGGACTGACCCCTTTACTATTATGAAATGCCCTTCTTTGTCCCTTGTTATAGCTGTTGCCTTAAGTCCATTTTGTCTGATATGTTTTGCCACCCCAGCTTTATTTTTGTTTCCATTGGCATGAATCCCTTCACTTTCAGTCTGTGTGCCTTTCAATCTGAAATGACCTTCTTGTAGGCAGCATATGGGCAGGTCTTTTATTTATTCGTTTAGCCACTCTCTGTCTTTCTATTGGAGCATTTAGTCCATTTACATTCAAAGTAATTACTGATGCAGATGTAGCTATTGCCATTTTATTAACTGCTTTCTGATAGGTTTTTCAGTTTTTCTCTTACCCTCTCCTATTGCACGTTGATGGCTCTTAATTTCATGTCTGAATTCTTTTCTCTTTATTTCTTGTATGTCTCTGGTAGATTGATTTAGGCTCAGAGAAGTTTAGAGAATATAAAGTTCTCATTCAAGAAGAGAACTCCAACAATAAGATTTGGATTTAGGTTCATCAGATTGCAATGCCATCAAGAATTTCTCTAACCATGACAAAACACAAGAATTCCCAGGACAGCATTTTAACAATGATGGCTGGTAGTTTATAAACACTACTGACTTGAGAACGGCTAATCCAAGCAAGGGCGAAACTTCAGTGTGGCAGCTGACCTCAAGCAATCCTTCTCAACAGATTTTAAGTACTTACATCTCCTAGAGGTATAACCACCTCAAATGTGATTATAATCACCTCTCTTCTCTCTATAGGAAACTGTTAACATGTTCAATTTGAGATATCAAAAAACATTTAAAATAAGCACCACGAAATGCACCTGTAGTTTAAAGATTGAGTTTATTAGGCGAGTAAGTGGTGTGCTATGCGTGGACTGTAAAAACCGCGCAGCTGACTCTGCTCATGGTCAGGTGCAGAGAAGCAGGCGGTGCCAGTCTATTTTGTGGACACTCTTGTTCTTTTGTTCCAAGAAAAGTTGGCGCCATAAGACTTGGACTTGGGTTTCGGAACCTTCCTCTCTTCAACGTCATAGCTCCACCCTACAAAACAAACACAGACTCACAGGACCAGAACTGCACAGTACACCCTAAGAACACAGTGAGCAGAGCTCATGTGCATAAATTTAATGTTCATTTATCATCAGGAGTACATGTCGACACATCTGAAATATAAATACTTACTTAGTAATTTGTTCCCTTGTAATCCTGTGACAAGAGGATTCATTGTCTGAGAATGATTTGCCATCTCTTAAATTAAAGGTGTAACTCACAGCTCGATTTCTCCCTGCTCAATATTCTTTGCTCAACTACTGATGGTTATGTATTATATAAAAATTTCCACTCCTCTGTGTGGTTTAACATGTGACTTTAATAACTGCACTGAGAAGCACTGACCAATATAAACTGTCCCACTGTTTTCTAAAAGCAGGAGCCTTTACACCAGTTTGGAGCTCACTCAAAGAGACACAGAAAAACATGTACATACCTATCGGTATAAGTCACAAGGTTGGAGGAGATTCCTGGTGCAGCTCCCTGGACTTTGATAGGCTACTGATTAAACTCAAAATGTTTTACCACATTTGTTGTGAGGGCTATCAACACTGGAATCCCATGGAAGCACTTGACAATGCCCATTCTTAGGCCTGACCTAAGCCCATTGGATCAGAAACTGGTGGGAGCCCGGGACTCTGCACTGTAACTACTGACCCCAGGAGACTTCTATGCTCAGAAGTTTGAGAACCATTGGTCTAAACTTCTTTCCTCTTCTGAGAGGCCCTGTGCAGTGTTTTATAATTTTGAGAACTAGGTTATTTATGTCTATGTCTTCTGCTTTAAGTCCAGTTTTTCTGTTTTCTTAAGATATGGAGAACCACCAACCCTCCGCCTTGAACTCTGATTCAGTGACTCCTCCATCCCTAGTCCACGCAACCTCTGTAATTTCCAAGTTTGCGCATAAGACGTGGACTTGGGTTATGAGCACTCTGTAAGACCCATTCTCCATCCCTGCAGTTCATCCTTCTTTGTAGAACTTTCTTCAAACACTCATCCTGAGACAGCTGACTCATGGCTGAATGATGCAGTCATGTGCAAAGTGTCCGAAATGAACACTAGGTGGTCTGATTAAAAAGCTCCTTCATCTCGTGAACTGTCATGAGGTCTAGCGCTTCATGGAGACTCTAGCATTTGCTGCCATGAAGCTTGCGTTTCAACAGCCCCTCAGAATTCAATTTTGCCACAAACGTGAAGTCTGTGAAACTCAGATCATCAAAGCACACTGCCCATCTCAGTGTCCAAATGGGAAAGAATCGATAATGCCACTGCTAGCACTCCTCTCCACTTGCTGCAGGAAATGGGTAAGCAGGAACGCAAATGAAACAAATTACTAAAAAATACAAATTAAACATCAGAATCTAGGAGAGAAAATAGTGACTTAACTCACTTGGTTAACATAACCTTATTTTCAGAGTAGAGAAGATGCTCTCAGTACCCGCTGACCCATGAAAACAAACAAAATCACAAAGCTGTATCTTGCGTTAGGAGGATCGGAATAAAGTAAGTACACTGACAAGTGGTTATTAGCACTTCAAAAAATTTACTAAAGGGCCTAAGAAAAGTACCTGCTCCTCCGGCTGCCAGGAGGGTTAAACGGCTAATTCCTGTGAAGTGCTTGGGGAGCCCCCGCACTTGGCCCACTCAGGTCTGTGGGAAAGGTGCTGGCCCACAGCTTCAGGAGCTCGCACGGCTCCCTTCCCACGCCCGAGGAAGCAGGGCAGCAGGGGTGCGGGGAGGGGCACTGAGCCCGATGCGGGGCGGGCCCCCCACTCCCTGAGCCCGGTAAGCCGGCGGAGATGCCGAGCTACGGTTTCTCCCTCAGGTCTGACTTGTGACTTCCTCACAACACACCTGCACGTGAAGCGTTAGTGTCGACAGCACCGGGTCACCCTGGAAGCCATGCGCCTGAATCTGTGACGCTTCGGGTCTAGCGAGGTGCGCTGGGCGCAGGTGTTAACTATGCGGGGCGTCGGTGAGCACGTCAGCACAGCGAACGGGCCTGACGCCCTGGCTCGGGCATGAACTTCTCGGGCGCTCCGTCAACAGCGATGCCAGCCGCGGGAGCGCCCCTCCAGGGCCGGTAAGCTGCAGCAGCGTGTAAGCGCATTCACCGAGCGAACAGACCGTGCTGACCCCGCCCCGCCGGGGCGCCGGAGGGAGACGCGGGCAAAGCAGAACATCCCACCGCGGGCGGCCGGGAGGGAAACCGGCGAGGGTGGGCTACAGCCGCGGGGAGCCACGCCCACGGCTGAGCACCGGCGCTCAGGCTGCGGCGACCCGGACACCCCGCGGGCCGGAGCCTGCCCCGGGGCGCTGCGGGGCTGCGCGGGGCTCGGCGGGCCCGTCCCTGCCCCCCGGCCTGCGCTGCGCTGAGCGCTCCGCGGCTTCGCCGGCTCTGCAGCTGGCGTCCCGGCGGCCGCGCTGTGCAGACCCGTCTCCCGCTCCGTCGGGGGAACCGCGCCGAGGGAGACGAGCACGCAGCCCGCAGCCCGCGGGGCCGGGCCGGCCGGGTCCGAGCCGGGCGCCCTGGGGCCTGGCGCCGGCCCCTGGAAGAGACCCGCCCGCCCGGCGGCCGCCTCCCCCGCTCCTGTTCCCCTGACACCTGCGGGCGGCTGGCGGCCGCCGGGCCCGGGCGGGAGGGGCGGCGGGCAGGGCGTGTCCGGGGCACGGCCGCGCTGGGCTGCCCGACCCGGGCTCCGGCGGCCTGTGTCCTGCTGCAGCCCGGCCTCGCCCGACAGACACCGCGGACGGACGGGGGAGCGCGGGCGCCCGCGCGTCTCGCACACGCACCGAGGCCACGTTCTCGGCGCAGGGCTCCCCGTCCTTCAGCCCCGGGGGGGGCTGTCTTCCCGAGCGGGGCGCGGCCCCACCAGCCCCGGCTCCGCGCAGCCCCGCGGCCTCCCCGCGCGTCGGGGGACCGGCCGGAGCCGACAGAGGCCCCGCCAGGCCCAGCACCGCGAGGGGGGCGCGGGCAGCCTCCGCAGGGGCGCTCCCGGCCCGACCCCACACGCAGCGCGGCCCGGGGCGGGGGGTCCTGCCCGAGCGCCCGGAGCCCTCCCCTGGGCTCCGTGCTGGCGGCCCCGCTCGGCGCCAGTCCCACGAAGAGCACGCGGCCCACGGGCGCCGGCCTGCCCGAGCTGCGGACCCACGGCGGGCCCGGGGGCCGGACCTCAGGGCGGCCTCCTCGGCACGGAGGGATGCCTGCCGCTGTCCCCGCGCGCGCCGCTGTCCCCTCGCGGGCGCCCCTGTCCCCTCGCGCGCGCCGCTGTCCCCTCACGGGCGCCGCTGTCCCCTCGCGGGCGCCGCCGTCCCCTCGCGCGCGCCGCCGTCCCCTCGCGGGCGCCGCCGTCCCCTCGCGCGCGCCGCCGTCCCCTCGCGCGCGCCGCCGTCCCCTCGCGGGCGCCGCTGTCCCCTCGCGGGCGCCCCTGTCCCCTCGCGCGCGCCGCTGTCCCCTCGCGCGCGCCGCTGTCCCCTCGCGGGCGCCGCTGTCCCCTCGCGGGCGCCGCTGTCCCCTCGCGGGCGCCGCTGTCCCCTCGCGGGCGCCCCTGTCCCCTCGCGCGCGCCGCTGTCCCCTCACGGGAGCCGCTGTCCCCTCGCGGGCGCCGCTGTCCCCTCGCGGGCGCCGCTGTCCCCTCGCGCGCGCCGCTGTCCCCTCGCGCGCGCCGCTGTCCCCTCGCGGGCGCCGCTGTCCCCTCGCGGGAGCCGCTGTCCCCTCGCGCGCGCCGCTGTCCCCTCGTGGGCGCTGCTGTCCCTCGCGCGCCGGCCGGGGGCGGGCCGGGGCCAGGCGGCGGCGCAGGCGGGACCCCACTGCCCTCCAGCTGCACGCGGGGCACACGCTCAAAACGCCATGGGGGGGGCAGGACAGCAGCCTTTCAGGAACTTCACTTCAAAACCCCTCTACTCTGAAGTTCCCACGTATCTAACTAATATCTGGGGTGCGGCAGGGTGCGGTTCAGAAAGCCCTAAAAGTATCTTAGATCTTGTTTTAGAAAACAAATGGAGAGAGACTGCTCTGGATGCACTGGCAAAGCCACTCTTTCCACAACAATTACGTGAAATGATTCAGACAAGCAAGGAGCTGATCATAACACCTCACAGGAGCCGCGGCCGCCACACCTCGCACAGGCGTCTTTGATGGGACAGTTACCATCCACCTTAAATTCAATCTTTCCCAGTGCAGCTGCAAAACGAGATTAATATTATTTCCAAATCAGTAATTAGAACCACGTTACTCAGAATTTGCCACAAAACAAACTGGTTTGTGTTCCAAAAGTACATCTGCAATGCAGTCAACAGAAATTCGAAACACATTTTTGTAGAGAAAAAACTATACAACACGGATGGGTGTCCAAAACCCACAGACGGGCCTGGGTGTGGTGTGTACATGGCCCGGACCTGCTACCCAGAGCACAGCCGGGGCCTCACCGAGCACCATGGAGAACACGGTCCCCACCAGATTTCCTGGTCGCCCAGCAGTGAACCCCAGGAGCTCCCCCTCCCCCAGGAGCCCTAGCGGTCAAGGTGAACGTTTCCCTGGCCACGGGCTGGCAGAAACTTCTGGAGGAAAGCCTGGTGCCTCCACAGGAGACAAGGCGCTCTGCAGCACACCCGGCCTCAGCCCTGTTCCTTGTTACTCCGCAGCTCTGTGAGCTGTGGGCACACGTACAGCAATCTTCACTATTTGCAGAGTTGGTATCTCTGAATCCAACCACTCACTAAAATTTATTTGCAAGCCCAAATATTTACTATGCTTCCGTGGTCCTTCAGACATGGAGAGATCAGGGACAATTTGTCACCCAGCACATGTCCCCAGCCGAGGTCAAGCAAGGTCGCGCTCTGCCTCTGTCTCACCTCTCCTACTGTAAACAAGGGTCTTTTCATGGTCTACTTTTGGCCACATTGTGTCATTTCTGTGCTTCTTGCTGGGGATGGCGCTGTTTAAATGGCCCCCAGGTGTAGTGCTTTCTAGTGTCCTGAGAGCAGGAGGGCTGGGACGTGCTCCTGTGTGTCAGATACGCTTCATTCCCACACAAGTTACAGGCTGCTGGCTGTGAGTTCAGAAACAGAAACACATAAAAAAGCGTACTGATGGTTGGACAAAATATTGTGATCCAAGGCTCACAGGCATGTAACCGTGTATTTTCCTACGAGCAGTATTTCAGCATTCACTACCTTAGTGTTTATGGTGCTTTTACACAATATAACTATTATGAATGACAGGAATTGATAGATGCATAAATTCTAATTGATAGAAGTATAAATTCTGCCCTGTCTGGTAACTCTCCCCTCCCCAAACCCCAAAAAACCAGTTTTGTTTCCATTTGTAACTCATCTAAACATTTCTTTAAGTCTATATAAATTTGGGCTGTACTGACTTTCCCTATGAACTGGTTATAACATCTGTCTGGCTCCCTCATTTCATGTATTAGTCCTGATTTTATCTTGGGAAACACTTTTAGAATGGTTGTGGTGGCTCCACTGAGAGGCCTCTAACAGGCCACCAGCCAGCGCCAGGCGACCTCCACAGAAGTGGTGCCCTGGTTCTGAGGCCCAGGCACGTCTTCTCTTGGCTCCCAGAGGTAAGCACACGAGGACTTTGCTGACTGTTTTTCTAATTTTAATTCTGCTCTCCACTACTCTTGGGAATTGGTTTTACAGTCTGATTATTTGATGATTCCTTTAAATAGACTAATGGTTTTAGAGACTCATTCTCTGTTGGGTGAGGGAAAAAACAGAACATCTGGTTTGTTCATCTTTTCTATTTGAGCCCAAATAAATGAGGAATTTCACTCACTGAGAGGAGAAGGTTCTCTAGCATGGACCAGTGGGTTTCATAAGTCTGCTTACTCATCAGTCCATGGCTAAAATCTTGGAATTAAAGTTACAAGCTCTATGTGACTATATGTCCATCTATAGGTCTGTTAATTCGGAAAGGACTTTGCCTCTTACTATGTGTGTAGGTAATATTTTGCTACCTCCAGATGTTACTAATGAATTATATTATAAAATCTCTTTAAGGGGCTCTGTTCTGTGCTTAAATAAATGGATTATTCCTAAAATTCTCTAAAAACAAGGAAACTGAATTTCTAATACTTCTAATGTTCTGTAATTAGAAAGTATCCTTATAGGACCTAAGAAACATTTAAGAATTCAAGTTCAGGTGACACAGGTAAATCTTTGGCAAACATGACAAATTCAATAATTTTGGTTTAATAAAAATAGCTACATTTTCTCTAATGTATCAGTTTAAATATAATACAAGCATTGATTTTTATTCTACTTATATATATTCCTTCTAAACTTATACAAGTCTACTGATCAAACAAGCTAGCATTACTTCTGTTTAATGTTTACAGTCCTGAAAAATATAAATTTGTGTTTATCCAAAATGATTCATTATTCTGACAGTTGTATTTTGACAGAATTATGATTTGTAGTATGTCACCATGAAACTGATTTCCAAGATTTTGGGTCATTTAAAACCTTAGCTATTAATGGATAGTATCAGATATATAAGACTATAGAGCACTGATGACTAAGCAAGATGTTAAGGTTATGTACTTTGCTTCCCATCTTTATATGCCACAGAGAGGCTGCATCTTTGGGTTTGCTGACGGACACGTTCATTTTCCCATGTGGAGAAGCTGGACTATAAAGAATGCACGAGGCTGCAGATAGTGTGTCTCGTGTACTTACGAGTTTTGCTGATCTACTAAAATGCTGGTATGTAAATTTTCAATGATCTCTGTTTTCTCTATGAAATCAAAGTAACCTTGGTTAAAAGACATAACTAATCTAATTAATCTATATAAATCGGACTCTACCAGCAACAGCAATGGCAAGGGGGGATAACGTCACATGTAAGGGAATGGAATGTGTTTTGTCTACGAAGGAAAAATAGCAAGGTCGTCAAGTAAAATGACTGCCTCTCCCAGAGTGAGACAGACTCACGAAGGACAAATCCTGAAAGGATAGAGAAAGTTACGTCTGATTTGCAAAGAGGAAATTTTATTTGTCTTAGATTACAGAAAAGTCTGAAAAGCTATGAAATATGTTAAAATCTTAGCAAAGTTGGGTCAGTTTTGATGGGCTTGTTTCACTAGCTGACTGCTGGTTGCTTTCACCTACATGAAGGATTGCTCTGTCTGTCTGTCTGCCTAGACTGAAGGTCCTGAGGCCTATTGGAACAGCCCTATGTCCTGCATGCTAACTGTAAGTCCTTGGTGACTTATGTAAGAGTTGAGGTTCTGCCCTGGCCGGGCAGCTCAGTTGGTTAGGGAATGGCCCCCATATGTCAAGGTTTCAGGTTCGATCCCTGGTCAGGGCACATACAAGAATCAACCAATGATGTGTAAATAAGTGGAACAACACATCAATGTTTCTCGCTGTCTCTCAAATCAATTATTTTAAAAGAGAGCTCAGGTTCTTAACAGTCATAATACCATCAAGGTTTATGTGTAAGTTTCACTGTCACTTGACGTGAGCAGCCGCACCGTTTCTTGGACATCTATGACCCTGTTCCTACCCCAACTATTCAAATCTGCTGACAGCTTTTCATGTCTGTCTCCCCCAATCACACCCTAAAGGTAAAATAAAACATTCAGAATATCTTTGCACCTAAAACTATCTTTGAGATTCCCCAGAGGGTCTCTGGAAAGCCACAGGGATGGACTCCTTCAACCTTATAAAGAGGGGGGTGCTAGAAGTAATCAACTTACTGGACACATGGCTGATAAGCTTCATGGGAGGAGCTGTCCAGTCGGAAGGGAGGCCTCACCGTCCCGAGGTTAACTCCGTGGGTAAAATGCTAACACAAGTGTTTCGGAAACTGGGTGCTATGTGCTAAGTACAAGGATGTATCAGTGCCCTACTGTCCATGACACATTTTAGATGTCAGAGCCGTGGTGCCGCTGTGCCTGGCATTAGACAACAGGGTAGGCTATCAGTCACTTTTTCAGTTATTTTAAAAAATATTAACTTGGCTGCATCTTTACTTCTTTAGTTTGGATCCTATATCTTCTAGGCCAGTACATGTTAATAAGGGGAATAATCATCACTTATTGATGCAGTTTCACTTTTATTTAAGTATAGTTAGTATACAATATTATATTAGCTTTATTAGTTTCAAGTGTATGATACTGTGATTAAAAATATTTATATCTTACAATGTGATAACCCCACTAATTCTAGTCATCTATCACCAAGTAAACTTACCACATATTATGGACTACATTCCCCTTCACCTTTTCCCCCCTTTCCCCAATACCCCTCCCCGCCGGCAGCCATCCCTTTGGTCTCTGTTTTTGTTTGTTTGCTTTGTTTGTTTTTAGCTCCCACATATAAATGAAACAGATAATTGTCTTTCTCTGACTCATTTCACTTAACATAATATCCTCTAGGTTCATCCACGTTGTCTCAGATGGCAAGGTTTCGTTCTTTTTTAGTGCTGGGTAACGTTCCACTGTATACATATACCACATCTTTTTGTTAATCCCCACCCAAGGATATTTTTCCATTGAAACTTTCAGAGAGCATGGAAGGGAGGGGTGGAGGGAGGGAAGGAGGGGAAAAGGGAGAGAGGGAGAGCGAGAGAGAGGAGCATCGATGAGAGAGACACATTGATTGGTTGCTCCCTGCACACACCCTGACTGGGGCTGGGGATCAAACCTGCAACCCAAGTAAGTGCCCTTGACCAGGAATTGAACCTGAGAACCTTCGGTGCACAGGCTGGCACGCTAACCACTGAGCCCACCAGCCAGGGCTATATAGCATCTTCTTTATCCATTAACCTATCAACAGATACCTAGGTTACTTTCCTATCTTGGCTGCTATAAAAATGCTGCAGTGGACACGGTGCATACATCTTTTTGAGTTAGTGTTTTCATTTTCTTCAGATAAATGCCCAGAAGTGAAGTAGATCTAGTTTTCTGAGGCATTTCCACACTGGTTGCACCAATTTACACCCTCCAACACTTGTTGTTTGTTGACTTTTTGATAGCAGCCTTCTGACTGGGGCGAGGTTACGAGTTTTACTAACACACAGGTGTTCAGGACCTACTCACACTTACCGAGTCTCTTCTCTCGGTCCTCGATATGCTTTTGGAATTGCAATACTACATGTTTGGCACATTCATGGTACATTATGTCTCAGGGTTATCATGTCACATCTCAAGATTTTTTTCTCTGTAAAGATTATGTTCATCCATTTTTGTAAATTAGACGACATCCACTGTCTTCTCTGAATAGGCTTAAAGGACTGTTTACAGATATCCTGTCTGCGTTTTGGAATGACTTGCATTATTACGCTCATATGCATTTCACTTCCGAAGTCTATTATTAATGTCAACTGTAGCCATTGTTAGTCTTCTCTCCTTCATGGACAGGTCTGCTTTCCTCTGACGCTTTCCTGAAAGCTCCTGCAATTAGCTGCAGGTGAGAGCTCTGTCTTACAAAGGAGCCCTCGGGGAGCCCCAGGGGAGGACTTCATTAGGGACCTTGATACAGGCTCCTAGGGCCCACAGTGAGGGTCTGGACTTTCAGACTGCGGCTGCGAAGCAGTCAGACATCCAGTGGGACCGGAATGAACTACACAGGACGGAATGACTGACCAGGGATGACTGTGGTTTTTGTTTGGAATATTTTTGATATGGTTTTAAAGTTCTATTTTCTGGACATATAATAAAGTCCTTCATCTTTCTTCTTGGGGTAGTTATAATTCATTACAACTTAGTAAAATCTGCTTTGTAAACTAAGATTTATATAATCTGTAAATGATACCTCACTTTCCCTGCACCTCAGCTACCTATTTTAGCAACATTGTTGAATATTCCTACTTTTATGGTAACACAGTTATTTGTAAGTGTTTGGTAACGGTGTGTACACCATTTTATTAGAGCATAACTGGGAACAAGAGTTATGCAACCAGAGCCCTAACAGAAGGACATATTTTGAGAATGATGCTCATTTAATCAGAGAGGAACTAAAGCTGGCCTCCCAGAGCCAAAGCGTACAAAGTCCTTCTAGGGGAAAGTGGCCTGGCACCGGGCTTATAAAGTCCCCTCAGGCAGTAAGGAACCTCAGGATATTGGGGGACTCTGAGGGAGAAGGAATTTGCCCAAATTTGCATGTACCACAGGGGAAATCTAGTGGCAAGTTATAGGCTTGGTTTTCTAGTCTCAAGAGGCATTGAAAAGTCCAATTTGAGATTCCTTATGAAAATTTTCAGCCAAGCAAACTTAAGAAAACCTATGTGGTAAAGGGGAGCAGAATATGTCACCCCAAAATATGCCCCTTTGGCCTAAGGATTGCCTTGGGCTGCTTTTTTTTTAAAAAATATATTTTTATTGATTTGAGAGAGAGGAAAGGAGAGGGAGAGAGAGAGATAGAAACATCAATGATGAGAGAGTCATTGACCAGCCGCCTAGCCTGCAACCCGGGCATGTGCCCTGACTGGGAATCGAACCCCGATCGCCTGGATCTTAGGTCGGCGCTCAACCACTGAGCCACGCCCGGCCGGGCAGGGCTGCTTATTTTTAAGAAACAGTGAACAGAGAAAAACCTCTGGGAGCTGAGTGAACGTGGCCCTTTTGTGAGACATCGAAGTCTGCATTTGTGAGGGTTGCACACGCTGAACCAGAAGACCAGAGGCAGACTAGATCTCTAGAAATCTCAGCCAGGACTGAAATCTGCACAACCTCGTGCCTGTTTACAGTGCCCAGGACCTCCCTTAACTCACCCCCCCACACACCACCTTTTGTCTTCAGCTGGAGACAGATGAGGGCCAGGGCCATTCTACGGAGTTACTCAGGTTCCCCGTCTCCCACTTAAACGGGGCGTACGTGTTACCACACTTCTGTCTGTTACCTCACGTTGTGCTTTTTATTGCGGCGGCATGGGGATCTGTCTCGGCAAAGAACCCAGAATGGTAGAAGGAAAATTACTTTGCCTCCCCTGCAGTGGGATGGGGGAGGGAAAAATTTCCCAGTTCTTCTGAGTTCCTCTGGCTAGTTTAAGAATTAAATGGACATGAGACAGATTCACAGGAGGAAATGGCTGGAGCTACCACTTAAATAGCATCTTTAGCTAAGACAGTAGAAGATCTGGGGGGGGTCAGTCAGGGGAGGTGACAGTAAACGAGGGTAAGGTTGTTGCTCAGGTTTAAGTCGTTTCTCAAGAGTGGGCCTCGTCCAGTTACAGAGAGGGACACGCCCTTACAAAGGTAAATGTCTGAAAGGAAAACTTCCACGTGGTCTCCAGAGCTGCTCCCATATTTGATGTTTCTTAATGTTAACCAACCCAAAATAATTCTTATGGCAGAAAGACATATTTGGGGGTGACAAAATACAGTGGCAAATTAGCACTCTTGCCACATCTACATAAATCATCGGGCCAAACAGTAGCCCAATCTTATTTTGGGATCATGGATTTCTGAGGTTTTTTTAATCAAAAAGGGAGGAGGGACACAGAACAAATTTTGTCTCCATGGAAAACTGATCTTCTCCAACCTGACCTTACCTGTTACCAGGTCGTAGCTTAATTCCCTGTCTTTTGGCTCTTCCATAACTTTCTAAGTTGTACAACCGACAGATATGCAAGTATGCCCGGTGCCTTACTGGTTAGCGATTTAATTGCCTCCCTCTCCAACCCCAATTCTGTCTCCATGTGCGTTTCTTTTTTCTACATTCAGCATTCCTTTTTCCACGTAAATCTGTGCTGTTTTGACTTATACTTTGTACTGGCTGTGCCATCTACCCAGTTACTTTACAACAAACGAGTAAACTAAATCCTTCCACACAGATGTTGTATCTGTAGGAGAGTCATGACTCTTATCTTCATTTAAAAGTTGTCTTGCCCGGCCGGGCATGGCTCAGCGGTTGAGCGTCGACCTGGGATCTAGGCGATAGGGGTTCGATTCCCGGTCAGGGCACATGCCCGGCTGCGGGCTCGATCAATGACTCTCTCATCATTGATGTTTCTGTCTCTCTCTCCCTCTTTCCTCTCTCTGAAAGCAATAAAAATATATTTAAAAAAAAAAGAAAAAAAAAAGTTGTCTTAACATATACATGGGTGTGAGGTACCCTCATTCAAAGGTGTAAGTTAGGTGGAAGCCCAGGCCTTGCTGGGGAGTCCACCTCTGGGTACCTGTAAATCCTGCCTGCAACCCCAATGATCTGCTCATCTCCCTGGATCAGGCCTGGCCAGTCTACTTCCCCCTCCGGTGACTGCGAGGTGGGTCCGCCCTACAGACTGCTGGAACAGAGTGCGGTTTCATAGCTATCCTCGGTCCTGCTATTCTTGAAAGAAACTCTCCATTTTGAGGATTTCAAAGAGTTTTAACAGCTTACAATGAAAAAACTGGGGGGGGGGGGGTGTAAAAGAGAATACCTGAGAAAATCACAAGGTTTCTGATCGGATCAAACAGGGAGGGGTGGGGAGGCGTTTCTGGTTCATGAGCATGTAAATGGTATGGGTCCTAGCCTTTTACCACTGAAATTCTCTACGGTTATCTCCCAGCTCCTCTCTCAAACATGCAGCACCCCACCCTGGACCCCATCTTCAAACAGCAGAAAAAACCAAGTGGTGAGAAAGGTGGGTCTTTTCATTCCACAAAGATCTAAAAGTAAGATGCATCTACAGTTCAGGGGACAACACTTCTTTTTAAAATATGTTTTAATAACTTTTTCAGAGAGAGAGTGAGAGGGGGACAGAGGGAAACATTGATGGGTTGCCTCCGGTACGCACCCGACCCGGGATCGATGGAACCTGCCACCTGTTTCCTTGAACTGCAGCATGGGGTAACGGCTCCTGCTTCATGCAGTAGTGGTAACGGTTAAAGGAGAGGGCAAGTACTCAGCACATGTCTAGCTCATAACTCCGCACTTACGAATTCGGCTTTTGTGGTGACGATGTTCACTACCTGGGTCTGAACGTGATGAGAATGTTGTCAGGGGAGAGCCTGAGTCTGAAGGCTCGTGCTGTAGAGAGCAACACACCCTCACATCGAGGGAAATGGTCCCCACCTTTTTTATTTCTTGGCCATTTACAAGTAAGGGAAACGAAAGGTAGGGTTTTCATTTTCACAACAGTCCCCAAGTAAACAATTCTTTTTGTGTGTGTGGCAGTTTTACCCTAACCTCCTGTTTCAAGATGCTACTGAAAGGCAAACATTTAATGCTCATAAATGGATACCCGTTGCCAAATTTTACTATCCAACACAGAGTCCTCTATATCAACAATCCCCCCAAATACATATGAATAAGGCACTGGGCTAGACAGGGGCCAAGAAATAAAGATATATATGCGCTGGTCCACAGGCTGTGCACCACGGTTACTGAGCATTACGGACTCCACTCCTCATTTCGAAGCAGGGAGTATGTTTATCAAAGGCTGAGCACAGCGGAGCACCAGCGGGCCAGCTCCCTGTGAGGCAGACAGTAGTGGAGGAGCACCCAGGTACCGGCCTCTTCCCCCACGAGTCTAATATACTAGTGCTTCTGGAAACTTCCTGAGGCCTTAGCTGACAGACACTGGTTCACCCAACATTCAACAGCACCACCACCGCAATATGGTGTGGGACGTGAGGGTTGGAGAGATCTATGCACATGCCCTTCCATTAGCCACTTATACCAGAGAGCCAATCAGAGCGGAAGGGATGCCAGGCAACGAAAAGACCCCCTGCCCCACGATTCTGTGTCATTCGCTGGTGTTTGTTTAGAATTACCGCTGCCATAACTACAGAAACAGGACTTGGCTGCTTAAGGATACATAATGCTAAACACTAGATAAATGTGGCAGAGCACATGCACTAGAGTGAGTGCAAGCAAGGGTGAAATAGTCACAGAGGACTTGCCCAGGAGATGAGAGTGGCTCCCATTCTTGAGGAGAGAAATACACTTTAGAAGGTCAGTACTTTCACCAGATGTGAGTGTCCATTACACAGGCTCTGTGCTCAGTCCTGGGGACAAAGTGGTGGCTTAGACAGATACGACTCCTGCTGCCTTGGACAGTGAAACTCCTGATACACTGCTAGGCTGGAGTTGTGTAAGGTACAGTCCACTCTGCTTTTCCAAGTTACACTGTCCATCGGCTGTGAGAATGTTCCTCAATTTTCTCTCCTGGGGATACAGACACCGGACTGGAAAAGCACCTGGTTTGAAAAGCGGCAGAGGCTAGTTCACACCACAACTCATATGACAACTGCCGCCATGTGCCCCTATGACCACTCAGGGAGACACTGACCAGAGATTTAACAGTTCAATTAGATTTCCTGTTATTAAACTCACAGACTGCAAATGAAGACTTTTAAAGGAGTCCCACATAAAATATGGCAGCCTACAAATATGGCCAACATCATGGATGAGCTCTAGTCAGTGAAGGGACATCATCACAGGGCCCCAATATTCCACTTGAGCCTGTAGGTGGCTCTAAGCTGAAGGCCACCCTCCCCGGCAGAGACAGAAACACGTCCACCTCTCCCTCAGCCACCTAAAGACTCCAGACAGGTGGCTCAATGCAGAAAAAGAGCTGCCTACCCGCAGAAATAACTTTTATCTGAATGACCTCCCTACAGGGCACAAAGAACACCTGCTCTTGGCGTCCTGTCACCCGCCCCCACCCCCCCAGCCCCAGCCCTGCCCCGGGCCCCAAGCCTGCAGCCGTGTACGACGTTTGAGCTAGTTTTCCTCCTGTTACTCTTTTCTTATGTCTGTTTTATTATTAGGACCTGCAAAGGCAGACACAATATTTTTCTCCCCAGCAACAGTTTAATAAAGAGAACAATGTTAAATTTAAATCAAAGTAATGTTTAAAGACTATGAGCATTTCTGAGAACAGTTACGCAAGTAAAGAAACTTCAGCCTGGCTGGTGTGTTTGGTGGGTAGTGTCGGGCTGTGGACTGAAGGGTCCCAGGTTCAGTTCGGCTGCAGGCTCAATTCCCGGCCCTGGTCTGGGGACCCGCAGGAGGCAACTAACCAACATGTCTCTCTCACAGCCATGTCTCTCTCTCCCTTCCACTCTCTGAAAATCAAGGGAAACAATATCCTCAGGTGAGGATTAAAGTAAATTAATTAATTAATTAATTAAATATTTTCACATTTGCCAAAAATAGTTCTATTGAGGAATTCCACTTATGTAATTTTTTAAAGTTTTTGTAAGTCCCCTACTGATAGGATAAATGGATGTACTGCTATATAGCTACTTAACTATGTTCTAAGCACTTTATTTACTTCTACTTAACTCATTTAGTCCTCTCAGCAGTTCCCACCGTATAAAAGATGTCGGGCGCTCACCACAAATGGAGCTGACAGGACTGGGAGATGCTCTGGGTGGATGGGTGCGTGAGAGGCTCGGACATACTGGCCACTACTGTGGACTTTATAACACTGTGCACTTAGACTAAAGTTACAGAACAGCCTGCGAGACGATCGAGTGGGAACACGGCAATGAAAACTATTTTGAAATAACTGAAGAGCTATTAGGTAGAATAACAGACATGGGGGGCTTTGACTCAAAATAATAAAGAAAATAATAAAGGGGTGTCAAAACGGGAAGGTTCAATGAGAGTTTAACACCAAATGTTAGAGATTTTGCAGAGGGGCTCATAAGCAGGGCAGGAGTTGGACAACTAGGTTTATTTCCTGCCTTACTTCAGATCAGAGCAGTCTAGCTGTCCCATGCTTTGTGGGAACTCTGTTTTAGATTTTTTTTGGTGGTAAAATTCTTTTTTTTTTAAAATATATCTTTATTGATTTCAGAGAGAGGAAGGGAGAGGGAAAGAGAGATAGACAGAAACATCAATGATGAGAAGGTCATTGGTCGGCTGCCTCCTGCACGCCCCCGACTGGGGATCGAGCCCACAACCCGGGCATGTGCCCTGACCGGGAATCAAACCCTGATCGCCTGGATCCTAGGTCGACGCTCAACCACTGAGTCACGCCCGACCAGGCTTGGTGGTAAAATTCTTAAAACCACTGGACTAGGTACACTGAAAAATTTCTCTCAACTCAAACTCTATATCCTGACTGGTTTTGATTAATATTAAGAACATAAACTCATTTTATTTGTTAAAGCCAAACAGAAACAGACCAAACATACCATTTTTTTCTGCGAAGGCAACTGCGTCTTCTTTAGTACTAAAGGTTAGAACCAAGTTGGACAAGGGATCAGCCCTGTAAAAAACAATTTTTTTTACAGGATTTAACATTAAGTTTTGGCTGGAAAAACAATATTTAAAATAACGTAAAATATTTAGACTATAAACAGTTGCTATAATATCAAACAAGTACAGTACTGATGAAGTATCTTATTTCAAGTAAACCATTTAAAACTGTTAACTGTTTGACATCAGATTGCTAACTCCTCTAAGTGTAACCTGTATGTTTTGAAGGGGACCAAAAAGTTTCACCACCCCTGAAACCATGCCTTTTGGGATATTGATTTTAAGCTGGTTATTATAAAACAATGACTCAGAAAGCAGCTCTGACCCTCTTCCTGCTCTGCCCAGGAGAAAGGTGGAAAGGCCTGCCGCAGGGAGGACATTCTGGACATCTGCATTAGCCCAATTCAACGAGGGTGGCAGATGAGGGGCTCTATATAGGCCCCGGTGGCTCACTCCTTCTGGGCCACCTGAAGGAACTTGCCTGCCATGTTTGGTTCACTCTTCCTGTAAATTATCCATTTTCACAGCTGAAATCTACGGTCCTGTTCTCCCTTTTCTCATTTGTCCAAAATGACATATGTGCCCTATCTTGTCTCACTGTCTTTGGAATTTTCATGCTTACATGAATTCCTCGTGTGCACGTATTAAAATTTGACTTTCTCCTATGAATCTGACTCTGTTAATCTGATTATTAGCCCAGCTGGAGGAACTTGGAAAGTGGGAAAAAAGAAAGTTTTTTAAGTCCCCACATCTCTCCCGAGCTTCACCTGTTCCTCCCACTTGGGAAGCAGAGGGAGAGCAAGGCCTCAGCACCCAGAGGTCCCCCCAGCTGCACCTCACGGTGCACCGTGAGTGCCGATCTTTTCCAGAAGTCTTCTGTACCCTACCCTCCAACTGTACACCTCTCTCTTCCCAGTCTGTACTCAACACAGTTTGTGCCTATATTTTTAGATTTTATTTGTTGAATTCTTTTACTGAGATTCCAATTTGGGTAATGGCAGATTCACCTGCCTAATGATAAGTTCTGGACAAAACAACTGCAGGAGTCAGAGAGTGACCAAAAACAGGGAAGAACGGAGGATTCAACCTTGGAAAGAAGAAACCACCCTGGAGTAGATCAAAGTTTATATACTTTCCCCTAAAGGTGTTCTCCAGTCCAGATGGCTAGGAGCACAAAGAACTCAAGCAGAAGAAAAGCCAGTCCTATCAGGTCTGGGATGGTGTTTAGGATTGCCAGAGCAGCTGGAAATGTAGGGATAAAGCAGTGAGAAAGAGGGGTGCACAGGGCAGGGAGCTCCCCACCTGCACAGGAATAAGCAAGGCTCTAAAACAACTGCTGAGAAGGCTGAAAGAACCAAGCAGAGATTTCAGCAGCTGTCTCCCTGCTCCAGGGGAGAGTGAATCTGGAGTCCCAGTTAGAAGCGGGACTTGGGAAACACCTGAGCTTTCCATCAGAGCCTCAGGAAGGCCATGCCTTCTTATTTTTACCACTACGCTCCAGGACTAAGACCAAGGGTAAGACTGGGGCAGACCCACCCTCAGAATGCAAAAAAACACATCCTCTACCATTGCCATCAATAATTTAACTGTCTGCTAGAACAAAACTCATCACATTGCCACTGCTATCCACTGGATAAGCATAAGGACTAGAGAATCAACAGGTTATTGCTACTTTTTAATATAAACGGGTTTCATTATTAACTGATAACTGATGTTTCGGGATTTACTGGCATATTAACAAGCCGTGCATTCACCAAAAGATCTTTACAAGAACCTCCATTTTAGTATTATGCATAGCAGCCCCAACTGAAAACTAACCAAATGCCATCAGGAAATAGTGCAATGGATGAATCCTGCGTAAAGATGGGCACGTTAAAATCTCACGCAACTTAAGAAAAGGTCGTCATAACATTCCAACCACTGCACATTGACAAACTGTTCCTTATAAATTTCGTTAGTCTTACAAATGTGATTTACAACAACACTCCATATATTACATAAAATATAAAATATAAAGATGCAAAATACCTAAAAAATTGTCTATACGTCATCTTGCCAAGTAAAATGTAATTCTATTTAAATTGCAATGCAGAAGATGTTTTTAACAAAAATTCTCCCAGGTACATCAACAGGAAAGAATGTTCTGTATCACACTTTTCTAAAATGAGACAATTTAAACCAGTAACTCTTTACCTGGAGACTGGACACATGTAATATTCTAGGAATCTTAGTGAGAACGACGCTTTCCAGCTTACCTGGCTGTATCTCTGGCAGCAGCTTCTTTTACTCAGCTAGAGGCAGTCCTGCTACCTAACCTGTGGGCCACATTCCACAGTGGAGACTTAGGTCACTGATTTCACTGGCCCACAGAATTTATAACTACTTCATCCCAGTGCACTGCACATTTATTAATCACAAATCCAGGAGCCTACAAGCTTCCTTCAAAACCTCTAATATATCATCTCATCTAGCCACCTCCTCTGACAAACAAAAACATACTTTATGAAGTTTTATTTTAATTTAAAAATAAGTGAAGTGTTAGTGATTATTAACACTACTTACATAGTGTACCTTAATGTGCACAGCTTGGGGACATACTAACAGTGCTCACATGTCAGCCGTTTTTATCCAATAAACTACTCTGAGAACGACTGTTCCTATGGTGGATTTTGCTGGGCCAACCTTACATGAATGTTAAATATGTATATTATATATAAATATATGACCATGTCATAGAACGCAGTGATGCCTACACAAAAAGCACTGTACATGAAGAAGTTTTAAAATCAGCATGTCTAGAAGGAAAATCTAGATGGAAAAAGAGCTGGGAAGCTATTCAGATGAAACCCAGGTACTCACGTGGATGCCCAGCCCATCAGAGGGTTTTCCCAACGCTCCCTGGTGTCGAACTCCAGCTTCCACTTCTTGGTGTTGTTCACCCCAGACTGCATGTTGTTGCGAGCCGGGACAAAGATCCTGACCTTCCTGGTTTTGATGTGCTCCTCGGGGACGCCAGTTAAAGTGGTGATGTCCTGCAGAAAAGAGAGCAGACACATTCCAGCAACCAACAGACGCTTGAATGCTGCTTTCTGTGTTCACACAACTCTGTTTGGATTCATTTGTACACTGAGTTTTGTTTAAAGCTTCCTGGCTTATTTCACTACTCTGCTATTTTACACTATAAACTGCTGCCTTCATTTACAAAAGAAATACTGGGGGATATAGGGTACAGTGGAAAAGGATCCATAAAACATTTTTAGGTAACTTCTGAAGAGTGTGCTGGTGGAAGAGCCCATAGTCAGCAGACTCTTATTTCATGAGTGGTGCAACTGGTCAGCACAGAAAGAATGTGAAGGTATATCAACAGTAAGGGCTATTGAAAATGACTAAATTTTAAATAAAAAACTCTATTACCTATGGTTTCTCTATCAAACTGACTACAACAAGGCATTCCATTCAGAGGAAGGCTTCAACCTTTTTGCAAAGAATTAAAATCAATTAACAATTCTAATTAGCATTTTGATTTATCTGCCTTTGGTGAAACCTGCTAAAAAGTAAATGATATATCCAATCTATTTCCAAAGGTAAGCTAAAAAAGTGTACAATTTTGTAGAAATGTGATATAAAAACAATGGTAACATACTTGGCTCTTTTTTATAATTCTATCCAGTATCGAATGCTCAACTAATGAGTGCATACAATTCTGATGCCCCAGGTTAGATATATTTATGAAATTACAGTAGCAGAGAGGACACAAAACAATAACATAATTCAGACGGTAGGTCTCCATTTAGTAATAAACACTTCGGTTTATCAAAGTTCACAGCAGAGCCAACCACATCATTGAAGCATTTTAAGTCATGCTTTGCTTGCTGATGTACGTGTTAAATACCTGGTTAAGACTTCCAGTCAGTATGCTGGAGTAGGAAAACGCAACACTCACTTCCTCCACAAATGCATCAAAATTACAACGAAATTACAGAACAGCTGTCGCTGAGAACCACCTGAAAGCTGGCTGAACAGAAACCCTTTAATAGGGCTACACAGAAGCCACGTGGAGATGGGTAGGAGGGGCGGAGAGGCGGAACAGGCAGGTCCCACAGGCACAGTGTGGTGATTAAGAATTGGGAGGGTTCTCTTGGCTGCAGAGATTCCCTGAGGAGGGAGGGACGCCAGGAATTCTACTTCTGGGTGTTTATCCGAAGAAACCCAAAACAGCAATTCAACAAGATATATGCAGCCCTGTGTGTCCATCGCAGCATTATTTACAACAGCCAAGATATGGAAGTAACCTAAGTGTCCATCAATAGACGGGTAAGGAAGAAGTGGTATATATAATGTAGTATTACTTGGCCATAAAAAAAATGAAATCTTGCTATTTGTGACAACATAGATAGACCTAGAGGATATTTTCCAAAATGAAATAAGTCAGACATAGACAAACACCATATGATTCATATGATTTCACTTATATGTGGAATCTAAAATACAAAATAAACAAAACAGAAAAAACTCATAAATACAGAGAACAAACTGATGGTAGCCAGATGGGAGAGAGTTTAGGGGAAGAGGTGAAGACAGTAAAGGGATTGAGAAGTTACAGGCTGGTACTTGTAAAAAGAGTGACGGGGCTATGAAGTACAGCTAAGGAATATAGTCAATAATATTGTAATAACTATGTACAGTATCAAAAGGGTACTAGACTTATTGGGGTGATCACTTTGTAAGATATATAAATGTATAATCACTATGTTGTACGCCTGAAACTATAATAATTATGTCAACTGTAATTGAAAAATTGAAAAATATTTTAAAAAAGAAATTGGTAAACATGTAGATAAACAGAATGTTGCCTGTAAAAAATTATTATAATAATGTCTAATTCATGGGGTTTTAAAACAATTAAGATGCTGTACAGCAGTAGTAAAATGAATGAATGAATGAATGAATGAATGAATGAAGTGAATGGTTAAAAAGAACAGTTTACATGAAAATGATTATACCAAACTTGTGAAAACCAGAAAATTGAATCCATTTTGCAAGTTTTAATTTCATTGTAATATAGCCTCTAATTCTAAAGGCGAATGCTTATTTGTAGTAGCACCCTAATCGATGCTACGGACCACAGAATTAGTATAAATGCCTAGCGCTGCAACATGTACTGGGAAAACAGTAAGGGTACTTCTGACTCAACTAGTCTTTCTACCCACAGCCTAACAACACAATTCTCTGAAGTTATTTTAGCTGATAGCCAATCCTCTGCTTAGCACAGTACCTTTCTACCTGCACCAATAATTAGGTGTGCTTTGTCAAAACTTGTCTGTTTGAGAAACTATCAAAATGATCCACATACACACTTACAGAAACATGCATTCATAGTACTTGGCTACATTTTTAAAAAGTTTCTTTGCCCAGCCGGGTGTGGCTTAGCAGTTGAGCGTCGACCTAGGATCCAGGCGATCGGGGTTCGATTCCCGGTCAGGGCACATGCCCGGGTTGTGGGCTCGATCAATGACTCTCATCACTGATGTTTCTGTCTCTCTCTCCCTCTCCCTTCCTCATTCTCAAATCAATAAAGATATATTTTTAAAAAATAGTTTCTTTTATAGAGGATGGAATAAAAGCAAAATGAGTGCAACTGGTGCATACTTGTGAAGATATGAGTACGTTTTCATTGTCTTGGTTTTAAATTGATTTTTAGAGAGAGAGGAAGGGGGAGGGAAAGAGAGAGAAACATTGATGGGAGAGCAGAACACTGATCGCTGCCTCCTGCACATCCCTCACCAGGGATGGAGCCTGAAGCCCGGGCATGTGCCCTGACCTGCAATCAAACCAGCAGCCCTTTGGTGCACAGGGTGATGCTCAACCAACTGAGCCTCACAGGTCAGGGCCTAATTGGTAATTTTTAATGGTCAAGTTCAACTTCAAAGAAAAGTAATTACCAGTATTGACCTTCTAAAACATATTCCTCAAGAGCTTGAAAAGGACTCAGCTCCTGGGGAGTCCTCAATACTTATTTCCCTTTTTAATTCAGTATAGTTTTGTAATCTGTCATGCTAACTTCTTATTTAACATGTTGTATCTTTATATTAACATGTACTGTTTCCTCAGCTATAGTTTAAGTGGGTATAAAGAGATAATATGTGTGTTACAAAATTATGGGGTGAGGATTCGTTTCCAAATTACACAGTAGTCCTTCTATTATGAGCTGAATTTATAAGAGCGGGAACTATACATTGGCTACTCTGTAAATTAAGATCTATAGGAAAGGAAACATATTATACTCTTAACACTAGTTACCTCAGGAAGGTAGGACCATAGGAAACAGGCTTTTTCTTCATAAACCTCAGTAAGTATGTTATCTATATGCCAAAGTAATTAAGAAACAAATAAAGCTTTAAAAAAATGGAAATAGTATTTCTTGATTTAGGATGGAAAACCCCTTTAAAGTAAGAAGCTACCAAATGTTGCTAAGCTCTTTATATTTTGCACCCCTAACTACCAGCTTCCAAAAATTATGGCAGTTCTTTATTGATACCTTCCCCTGCTTTAAAGCTGGCATTTGAACAAATGAGTTTCCGAGTTTTGCAGCCCAGGTTTCTGACATACAGTCCCTGCGTGTGGGTGGTGCCGCTGGACAGAGCTGCTGGGGGACAGGATGGAAGGCTGGCAAGCTCACGTATCTGACACAGAGAGGGCACCGAGCTCTGAAACTCCTAGTCCCTGCAGACACACTCTCAGTCTAGACAGACTGATCTCTCACACTTTAAAAAGCATTACGACACTCTATTGTTATCACTTCATCCACGCAGCTTCAGCCGGTGACAGAAGAACCTATCCTTTCAGGACATTTCAATGGGCCAGAGCTCCCACTCCAAGATGCCCATGACACAATGTAACACTTGACAAGAACCATGAGGCACTGTGGTGACTGCTTCCTGTGTCATCAATGCTTTGCTTTACCTCAAAGTTCTCACCGATCTACCTGGGACTCAACCCTTGCAAAAAATAAACAAATAAACAAATAGACAAATAAATAAATAGAATCTACAAGTGATTTAAGCTATACTGAACTAATGATATCCTCTCTTGATTCCTACTTCTGTATTGCACTAGGGATCATGGGTCATTTTTTTTTTAAACCTGCTTACAAGGATAGAAATGCTCTGAACATGTCAATATTGCCTTGTACAGACTTCTCACTTTTTAGGTATAATAGAAAACTTGTAAATAATACTTCCTAAGTTTTCTATGATTACAAAACATTAAATCAGATAAGGTATGAGAAGCCTTCAAGTTGGCACTGTAAGAACCTTAAGACTCACCAGTTATAATTACCTGAAAATTCGAAAAAAGCCAGTAACTTTATAGATAATATACAGAGGTTTATTGAATTTTAAAACTTTTACTTTTTAAGTGGTTGGGTCAAACATGAAACCTATATTCCCTTTATTAAGGAATGTCTCCATCTTAATAAAGTTTCAGAAACACAATCTCATGTAAATATGCCCTTTTTAGGACAGTGATGAATCCTGACTCAGAGACTAAAGGGCACTCAGACAGAATTACTACTGAAAAGATGCACATCACAGCCCCAAAGCTCTCCTCTCTCAGAGCCCCTCCCACAGTGCTAACTGCAGAGCTCAAGGCTGACCTTCCATGCTGCTAGTGAATCTGTGGAAGAGAAACTTTAAAAACCACTCAGAAAGTATATGCCAGTCTATGCAAATGAACTTCATTCTTTTATATACCAATTTTCATGAAAGAATATTAGTTTTCTACATAGAAATTGTATGACTCGCTTATCAACTGTTCCCATTTATCTTGTGTGAATTCGACTTTTTTTTTTAAACAAAAGAAGCTAGGAACAAGCAATGGGAAGTTGGTGTCGAAATGCAGACAAACCTCCCAGCAAGCTTCTCGCAACCCCCAGGATCTGAGCCTTGCTGGCCGCTCTCTTTTCAATACCAGAATTTCACACATTTCATGACTATTATGACTTCAAAGCATCAAATTTTCATCATTGTCCGTCATCTGCCAGCTGATTTGTATACGGGAGTTCTTCTGCGTGCTCTCCGAACAAAAGCCTCCTTACTTCGGTGGCTGTAGATCAAGTTTAAAGTTCTGTTTGTGACAGTGTGTCTCTGGTAAATTAGGGGAACACTGAAGGAGTGCAGCTGCTCGGCAGGAACCTCCTCTTTGGCACCATTTCACTAAATAAAAACTGAATAATTGGCTTCTGCCTTTATTAAACCACAAAAATGCCACTGGCCTTAGTAATTACTTCCGGTTGCCCCACCCACTTAACCTTAATAGTTTATGCTTGTCATAGAGAAAAATAAATGAAAAAGTGTTTTGCCAAGGGTAAATTTTTGATAGGTCTCTCAGTATACTCAAAAGAACCAACATTTTTACCAGGCTTTTTTTGGTAGTAAGTGCACTAAATTGCTTGTTATTACAGATCAATGTTGAAAAGTTTTAATAGAGCACACATATCGAACACTGCAAATGTTGCTTACAGAAACTTGTTCTGTTGGGGGCTATTGGGTACCAATTATGTGTTTAAATTTATTTTAGAACTGAACTGATCTAAATTTGGTGACTGCATTTATATTCTACCTCAACCATAAAACATGTTAAAAGGAAAAACCATCTTAGGTCTGCAATAAAATCTTAAGTACCCTACAGATACCTAACCCAAGAAACACTAAATGATTGCATAAACAATGAAGGACATTTTAGAAAGTACATTTTAGCTTAAAAAATACAAAAAGTTCACAGCACACCTGTGTACTTACTTACCCTCCACACAAGAACTTTAAACACCTCTAAAGAGTCAGTGGACACAGTGACTCAGATACACTGAAGACAGATGCACGCTGAAGTGGGAGCCCCACCAGCCAGGGAAACGAGGGCTGGAATGTGGCTTCCACTATACTCTGCATGCTGAGAACCTCCACGGAGCCAAAAGTTACATTTTAAATGGGATGTTGTTAAGATAGAAACAGATCGTACAAGTGATACTGCTAATCATATAATGAGTAAAAAATTAAGTAGTGAGAGCCTTTACTCCCAGGTGATCCTTCTGCGCAGGACAGGGCACAGCAATGGCTAAAGGCAGGGTCGAGCAGAAACTGGGCCAGAATCCCAACTCGCAACTGCGGGCAAGGAGGGCTTCTCCTCATTCCTCCCCGTGAGTGAGCCACACGAGGCAGAAGGACCAGGTAATGTAAGTGAAGTGCTCACCGTGCTCAATAAAAAGCACGTGTCTCGTTAATTCAACATATTTTTCAGCACCTAAGTATTGGACGTTGGACTCAATGCTCAACAGTATAGACAAGCCTCTGGTCTCATGAACATTACTTCTGCACTTCTGAAAAAGGAGTGAGCAAGCAATAAAAAGCTGGAGTCAGATGCAGAAAATCTTCCTTGAAAAATATGAGTTAGTTGTTAAAGCTCAACAAAGGATTCTGCAATTAGACTCGGTAAGTTGCTTCAAGTCTGGAGGAGAGAAAAACCTAGATTTTCTGCTTAAATAAGGGCTGAATGTAATATTCCATTTCTTGTATATGTCAGAAGCACTGAGTACAATATACGTTAAGTGAATTTGTTTAAGCAGCTACACAACCACATGCTGAAAAGCCTATGACAGGCACAACAGTGCAGGAAGTGGGTGTAATTTACCTGTGTTCATTTCAATTCAAATGGAAAGACGCTGCTATGCCAAGAGATCCACGCCAGGGCTGCAGAGGATAGAGAGGCTTTACTCCTCAATTTAAGAGGCTTATAATCTGTGCACCCACAGGAGGGGAAGTGGGGGTAACCACATAATCGTACTATGAAATACGATATTGGCTGACTGAGGAATTATGATTCAGACAAATATGGAGGAACCCAAGCTCCACCACTTGTCACTGTGTGGTACTGAGGAGGGTCACTGCCCTCCTTTAACAGTGTACAGCCTGGCCAGTGTGGCTCAGTGGCTGATTGTCGACCCATGAACCTGGAGGTCACAGTTCGATTCTGGGTCAGGGCACATGCCAGGGTTTTGGGCTTAATCCCCGGTAGGGGGCATGCAGGAGGAAGCTGATGGATGCTTCTCTCTCATCACTGATGTTTCTCTCTCTCTCGCCCTTTCCCTTCCTCTCTCTGAAATCAACAAAAACATATATATTTTTTAAGTGTACAACAAAACCTACACTATGGCACTGTTTGGAAGGACCAAGTCAGGACACGAAGTAAAATACAATAAACGCCACGGGAGTCAAATAAGAAACTGCATTTGGTTTTAAAAGTGAAAAACTTCAAAAACACCAGACCAAAGAGGGGGGCAGAGATGGCTCTTTCAGGGCCTTATTGTTTTATAAAAATAATATGGAAACATTTTAACAATACTAGAGACAAATTAAAAAAATATATATCCATGTGCTTAACACCCTAGCAACTGTTTCCTTAGCCCATTACTCGCCCATGACTATGCAGGGACATGTCCAATCAAGTTACTGTGCACTGACTATTTTCAAGTATCATATCACAACTTTTCTCCATGTAGTTACCCAGTCTTCATATGTCCTGTTTTAATGGCCTCATTAATAATCAATTAGGTTGATGTGTCACAATTTCTTAGCCCATTCCTTTTTATTGAAAAATCAAGTTACTCTGTTGTTACTGCTTTTTAAGTATAGACTGCTGCAACAAGTCTCAGTGACCTGAATCCTCTAAGGTTGGTCACTGCGGATAGAACTAACCGCGTCAAAGGTTGTAAGAATTCCCATGGTCCCTGACATGTTAGTAAACCGCTTTCCAAATGGGTGGAAAGTTCTATATTGCCGCCCACAGTGCAGGCCAATTTCCCTGGGTCCTCTCAAGGCACAAGAAACAGGCATATACTACCTTGGCTTGAATTTGTTTAGTGTGGATTCTTCCAGACAAAACTATAAAGGAGAAAATGAGCTTGAGTTTTTACTAGTAAAAACACAAAAAAATGTACGAATTTCCTCAAAATTGGCCCAAAATGATATAATGTTACTTTATAAAGGCTCCTAGTAACACATAAAACCTGTCAGAATATACCTCCAGAACACCATTCGGATGCACAATCTCTTTATAACAGGAGGGAATGGCAAGTACTTTCAGATTTTTACTATACGTGGCTGTGGAGCCCCAGGACAAGCCACCCCAGGGTGGTTCTTTCAGGACAGGTTTTATTTTAAAAAGATGCTGTGAAAACATTATAATAATATTAAAGAGAAATTTTAATCTGGTATACAGATTACTTAAACTGAAGGTAATTTTAGCTACAGGCTGAAGAGAAACTTCTCCCCTCCCTTAAACCTTGGAGAAGAATTTCCGTTGGAGGCTTTGCCCATAAGACTATCAGAAATAACTTCCTCTGACCTATTGGGCAGGACAGACCTCTATCTACTGAAGGTCTGCTCTCCTTATCACCCTGCAGTAACCTTCTGAAGCCCGGAAAGCACCTTACTCCGCCCTAGCTCAGGAGGTCTTACATGCCTCAATCCCTCTGTCTATCAGAGCCGCTCAGGTATGCAGGGTCTCTGATTTCTCATGCATGGGGGGTTCCCGTGCATACAGCATTAACTCTGATTTTCTCTGGTCATCTGCCTCCTGTTGATTGGACTATCCAGCCAGCCAAGAGAACCAGCAGAAGGAAAGGGGAATAAATATCTAGAAGAGATATCTGTACATCCATGTTCATAGCAGCTTATTTACAACAGCCAAAAGGAAGAAACAATACATGCACCCGGTAGGTGAATGGACTGACAAAGTCTGGCATATACACAGAATATTATATAGGCTTAAAAAGGAATAAAATCCTGACACATACTGCGACATGGATGAACCTTGGAAATATTATGCTAAATGAAGTACACCAGTCACAAAAGGCCAAATACAGTATTATTCTGCTTATATAAGGTACCTATAGGCAAATTCAGAGAGAGAGAAGGTATAATACAGGTTACCAGGGACTGGAGAAGGTAATGGGGAGTTTCTGTTTGGTGGGCCCAGAGTTTCTGTTTGGGTAATGAAAAAGTTCTGGAATGGGTGGTGGTGAAGGTTGGACATTATGAATGTGCTTAATGCATTTTAATACCACTGAATTATACACTTAAAAATGGTTAACATTGTAAATTCTGCATTATGTATATTTACAATTTTTAAAAAAGAAAATGGAATGACAGCTTTCAAAATAAAAACTTTCAACCTAGAATTCTACATCCAATAAAAAGGTTGTTATAGATTAAATGTCCATAACATGTAGTGCTCCCTACCCCCCCATCCTCAAATTCATATACTAAAGACTTAACCCCCAGTATAATGGTATTTGGAGATGGGCCCTTCGGGAAGCAACTGGGGTCAGGTAGGTCATGATGTGGGCTCCTTTCAACAGGATTAGTAACTTTATTAGAACAGACACTAGAGTGCTTGTCCACCCCACCCCCACCATGCGAGGACACAACCTTAAGGCAGCTGTCTACAAGCCAGGGAGACAGTCCTGACCAGACACCAACCTGCTGGTATCTGGAGCTTGAACTTCCAGCCTCCAGAATGAAGAGAAAACATATGTCTGTTAAGTCACTCAGTTTATGGCATTTTGTTACAGCAGCTGAGCTAAGTCAAGGTCTTTCAAACACAGAGGCAAAAATCAAAGCATTTACAGATTAAAAAAAGCTCAGAGACTTTGCTCCAATAGACCTGCACTACAAGAAACGCTAATGAAGTTCTCAGGATGAAGTGAAGAGATACCAAACAGGAATCTGTGTCTATACGGAGGAATTAAAGCATCAAAAATGGTAAATTTGTGGGTAAATAAAAAAATGTTTCTTGTTTCTTAATTTCTTTAAAAGATAACATTGTTTATCGCAAGATTAATAATTTACTATAAGGTGTGTAACGTAGAATAAAACGTGTTTCAACATTAACACAAAACATAACCTGTTTTAAGATTCTATGTCACATGTGAGGTGACATATTACTAGTTCATGGTGGACTGTGCAAACTTCAGGATGTATATTGTAATCCCTCCCTAACAGAACCGCTAAAAAAGGTACAGCTAAAACATCAGTAGAGATGAAATGGGTTCTAAAAATGTACTCAACCCAAAATTAATATGTGAAAGAAATCAGAGGGATGAACAGGCACTGATTGTCACACTAGATAAAATACAAGCCAGAGGCAAAGACATGTGCAAGGGACAGGCTTTAAATATAGGCTCACAGACAGGTTAAAAGTAAAAGGGTGGCACCAGGGTGGAGGGACTGGGTGAAAAAGGTGAAGGGATTAAGAAGCAAACAAACAAAACAAAATAAAAACACACCTCACAGACAACAGATGGTGAAGACCAGAGGGAAGGGGGTGGGGAGGCAGGAGAGGGTAAAGTAGGGATAAATGGTAATGGAAGGAGACTGGACTCGGGGTGGTGAACGCACCATACAATACGCAGACGATGGGTGTATTATAGAATTGTACCCTGAACTATAATTTTGTTAATCAATGTCACCCCAATAAATCCCATAAACAAATAAATAACTTTTTAAAAAGGAAAAACATTAGTGGAAAAACTGAATATACTTTGTAGTTTATGATGTACCAATATTAGTTTCTAAATTTTGACAAACGTAACATGGCAGTGTAAGGTGTTAATATGCGGGGAAACGGTGATGGGTATATGGAAATTCTCTATCCTATGTCTGCAGCTTTTCTGTGAATCTAAAATTATTCCAAAACAAAAAGTTATAATGAAATGAAAAGCAAAAGGGTGGAATAAGGCGTCCATGCAAAGCTAAGATTAAGACGACACGGACAGCTATACCGACGTGGCTGACGCGGACTCTGAATAGGTCAGGCCCGGGAGAGGAGGGCTGCTCCACGAGGGTGGACATCGACTCGCTCAGAACACCGAAGGTCCTCAACGCTCATACGCCTGAGTGGAGCAGCAAAACAAGCGAAGTGAGGACATGATGCCACCAAGGAAGAAACTAGGGATAGCTGGAGATGCTGACACGTCTCTCTCGGCAACTGACAGAAGACGGAGGCAAAAATACAGGGGTAAGAAAATTCGAATGACACTATTAACAACCTAAAGCTTACCTGAAGTTTACAGAACAAAACCCAAACTAGAAAAGGCACGTTCTTCTAAGTGCACATGGAACACTAATCAAGACAGGCCACATTCTGAGCACTGAAAAAAGCCTTGCCCTGGCCAGTGGCTCAGCTGGTTAGCGCATCGTCCTGACACACCATGGTTGTGGGTTTGATCCCTGGTCAGGGCACCTACAAGAAGCAACCAATGATGCATACGTATGCAGAACAACAAATGGACGATTCTCTCTCCCTTTTTCTTTCTGTCTCTAAAATCAATCAATAAACAAAAAAGAGGTATATCTTTCCATTTAAAGAAATATTCACAATATAATGCAAAGAAAGTAAAAAAACAGGACATCAAACTATAAAGCGTGATTTGTGTTATATACAAATACGCTGGAAGCTAGTGTGTTTAAATATTCATATAATAAGTAAATTCACCAAGACTATGAGATAAAAGGTGATTTTAATTTTCTTTATACTTTAACATTTCCATGTCAATGTTTCTACAATGTGCATGTTTTACTATTAAAGTCAATAAATAAAACTTTTAAATTATATACAGTTTAATGACCAAATGTAATATGAATAAGACCTTCAGAAACTCCTTTGGAGTCATACAGTTTAAAATTCCCACCATTAAAAGTAGGTGGTAAGTGACCAAAAAAATTCTCATTGGAATGATAGTTACATAGCAATATGTCTACATAGTTGTCAGAATCTAAGTAGAGTACTATCATAAATGATTTAGTAAAATGCTGTTAGAAAAGGCAAGTCACATGACAGAAACTGCTAAATACCAACTATACATACACAAATATACACAAATAAAAACACCTAATATAAGACCATTGCAATTAGGGCCAATAGTTTGCTCCAAGATCCCCTAGAACTCAGCACCTGAATAGCAAATGTGAATGAGAACAGTATTCAATTCATTCAGATTTAAAGATAATTACAATATAATGTTTAAATCATATCATTTCTTTTTCCAGTCAGTAAATGTCTTTGAAAGTCCTGTATATTCCCAAGGGGGGAAACAAGACCTAAGGGAAACAAGCCCTTGGCAGGCAGGCAGCTCTCCCTCCTCCCTAGACCTGCTGCGCCTCCCCCACCGTTCCGGGAGAGAGGAAGGAGAAGGAAAGGGAAGAAGGAGGGATGAGCTTCACAAGAATGGAGAGGAGGAGGGAGGAGGGACAGAGAGGAGAAGAGTGAGAACCGTCAAAAACCTGGCCGGGCGCAGACAGAGGGAGGAGGGAGAGAAGGAGCCGGCTGCTGGAAGGGCCCGTGAAGGGGGTGGAGGACAGCATGCAGCCAGAAAAGGAAGGACAGAGACTGTCCCCTATGCTGTTGGCAAAAGGGGAAGAGCCACAGAGACAACTTCCAAGCCCCAGGGAGAACGAGGGAGAAAGGGGCATGGAGAGCCACAGTTACGGCGGGCCCGCCATCACCACCTCCGGGACACCAGCTGAATTCGGGCAGGCGCTTAGACAGGTCTGTGCCTTGTCAGCACCAACCTTGTGGACAGCAGCTGGGCATCTCCACCTACTCCCCCCTTTTTGGGTGGGGGTCACGGTGGTGTGGAGGGCTGTGGAGCGTGGGGGATTCTATGAAGGAGATGAATTCAGTATTCCAGGTCCCAACATGACCTTTATCAGGACACCATTTCAAAATCAGAAGTTTCATAGAAGAATCACTGAATTGTATGTATGTACGTATGTATACCATATGTAAAATCTAAAATACAAAGACAGCCCTGGCCAGTGTGGCTCAGTGGTTAGAGTGTCAGAATGAGCACCGAAGGTTTTTCAGGTTCGATTCCCGGTCAAGGGCACATACCTGGATTGCAAGTTCTATCCCTGTGCATGTGGGAGGCAACCAGCCAATTGACTGGTTGGTCTCTCTCACATTGGTGTTTCTCTCTCTCTCTCTCTAGCTCTATTTACCTATCTACCCTTCTCTCTCTAAAATAAAAAATAAAATAAAAAAATCAATGGAAAAAATATCCTCAGGTGAGAATTAACAACAACAAAAATGAGCACTTACAGCCCAACATTTTAGTACATCTGTGTCTGCATGTTCAGAGAAAGCCAAGATCATTTTTAATACCTATTTCATTGGTGGCATTAAAATAAAAGACCCTCATTAACTAATATGTAATATACTCAAAACTGAGAGAAGTAAAGTGTTACACATGACATAGAACTGAGCGAAAAGCCTCCTCAACATCACTTCTCAGGTGCCTGGTGAAGAGGCAGCTCTGTGGAGGCCCAGCACACTGCGCACAGCGAAGCTCACTGTCACCACCCTGCTTTCTACATGCCCTCCTTTTGTAGGACATGAGTGACACCTGCAAGCTTGAAAGTGGTATTGTGAGGAGTAGACTCAGAGCACAGGTCAAGCCCTCTCAGATGAGAGTCGACGTTTGCTGGCCACAAATTCTGCAACCGGCATTCTCCTGGCCTTGGCTCTAACATTTCCCACAGACACACGATATAAAGAGAAAACTAATCGTCACCAAAAGACAGTACTTCCTCTCACCCCTGCTTTTGTTAAGGCTGGACATGAGGTTTTAACAAGTTCAAGGTAGGTATTTGGATGAATTCTTGAGTTTTGAAATTATCTGGCAAATTGGCCAATTAAAAAAAGCTATATAACCAAAAACAAATACTCTCTTTCTCCTACCAAAGAAAGAAACAACAACATAAAAACCAACCTCCATTCAAACACAGTATAAAAGAAAGCACCAGGTATCTAGTACTCTGAGATACATCCTGATGCTCTGATTATAATTATATTCCGTTAAATGAATGAAATTACACAACCAATTTCCAAGGAGATAATATACAGCACATGTACTTTGAGTTAAAGAAAAATATGTGTCTTCATATATAAATTGGATAATCACTAAAAGAACAAAAAATATAACATTCAAACAAATATTATCAATTCTACTTAATGAGAGCCAAAGCTCCTATATAACAACAGGCACAAATTTTAAACTCTTGAAAGTGAGTGCCCAGTCTCTACACAATTTCCATACACAGCAGGTGGCAAAGCGGGAAAAGAAGTGACCGAGGGACTGTCCTCAGAGGAGGCACAATGGGAACTGTGGCACAGCACCAGCTTAAACACACCGAGGCGGAAGATGCTGTGGCTGTTAACAGTTAAACCTTTACTACACTTTGCTAATTGGTACACAGAACTTTAAAGCTTCTGAAAGATAAAGCATTCAGTCAGTGCAACTCTCCAGCACTGCTCACGTTGGATGCAGAACAAAGGGGGAAAAATTGCCTTTAATTGCTGAAGAATCACAAATAATGGAGGTGGCTGATCACTGTGGAGCAAGAGCTTTTGTTCCTTAAACAACTTTAATATAGAAAGACCTTTCTCTATTTTAGGTCTCATTGGTCCTTGTCTACATATAAAACCTAACATTACCATTCATTTCCTCTGTAAGTATTTAATAAGTACAAGTTTTATACAGCGTGATGATATGTGAAAATTAGAAAACAAAGTTCTGTATTATCAATATATTTTATTTCAAATAATTGTATATAATAAATGATCTGATGTGCTTTAATTAATGTTAAATGCAAGAGTTATCTGAAGTTGTTTTAATACTAAGGATATGTCATCAATGAGTACAAATATTTCTATTTTAAATGATCAATTAATTCTATTTAGATACATTTTCAGTAATTTTAAGAGTATGTTTACCCATAAACATAAAAATCAGCTATTTTAATATTAGTTCATATGGTTAGGTATACATGTCATGTGATATGTCATGTGTATGAAATACAATTTAATCTTCTAAACATGTAAGCAATCATATACTGTGTGATTAAATTTACTGGTTCATAATACATTTATTAACCTATCCTGAAGGTGTGGAAAGAACATTTACTTCTAATACTAAGTCTTAACATTTTCAATTATTTGCGTTTGTGTTACTTTTCAAAATGAGTATCTCCCCCACCCTCTCAGACTCCCACCTCTAGTACTTGAAAAAAAGCCAATAAAACAATGGCCATTTCACTGTAAAATTCACACGTCCAAAATCATCAGTCATTACTTCTTCCTTAGAATTTTAAACAATAGTATTGCTACAATCTTAAAGGCTAGTCACCAATTTTTTTCCCCTTGGTAGCTTGTAGGTAGTGTAAAAAAAAAAGAGAGAAAAGTACACATTGTGTTTCAAAAATAAAATTCTACTTCAAACTAACATTTGCAATCAGTGCTTTTTCTCTGTTTACTTTAATAGTCTCATCTAAATAAAAGAATATAAATAAGCATCTGTAGACTGAAAAACACGCAGAACATTATCCCATATTTAGTGCAAGTCTTGGGAAAAAGTACCTCCCATGCTAAACTGCCACCATGGAAGGTCCTCAAAAGCTGCTATTCTTTGATGTAAAATGAAATACTACTTAGTGAATAAAACATAAAAACTCCTGTCTACCCTTCAAAGAGACATATCCTTTGACCCAGTGCTCCAGACTAAAGCCTTGAAATTTTTGCACAAGAATGCTGCACTAGCAAAGTCCAGACAAAACAGACACTTGAGATGCGAGGAGGCTGGATAACCCCAATCACAGACACTACGCCTTCCAATAATCTCGCAGAGATAGCGCTGCCATACACCAAAAGAAAGTAATCTCACCAAAAGAAAACTGACCCCTTAAAAAAAAAAAAATAAAGCAACCAGTCAAAGCAAATGTAAGCCTTTTAACTTAGGTTTATCTTTGTGTGCAGGTCACCTCTTAATGACCAATTTTTAATTCAAGTTTGCAGACTTATAAAAAGTTTTCATCTACAAACTTTTAGTGTGTTAGGCGGTAAAAACAGCACAAAACCAATACCTGTGTAGCAAACATAATTGTTTTATTTTGGAAGGCTTGCAAAAAAATCATTCATTTTTACAAATTTCTTACAGCAAGTTCAAGCAAGCAATGCAAAAATGTAAAACCTATTAAAGTGACCAAAAAGTTCTATTAAATGACTTGTTGCTACTTGCAGACATTCTAAAACAGCAATATTATCACCCAGTTGGCAAAGTGTGCTGATACCACGTGCTTAATCAAATAGCAATTACTTATTGCAAGTATCAACACGTAACAAAGCTTTAACTGCTGTGTTGCTGCTATTCGGAAGAAATTGTCAAGCAGTAAAACAAATTGGCAACATTCAAAACACCGACTATTTATTTTAGATGCACATCTAATTTTTAAATAAAGATATTAATATAGACTATTTTAAATCCTCTTAGGATTTTACATTAAAGGGCTTATTACTATAAAGTAATTTCTCAAAACAACTTAGAAACGACAGCTATCCTTCCCCATCCCACAGATTTGAGATTTACAGATTGCTAAACAAAGTTTCCTTTTTCATATGCATTTATATTAAGGATGCATGTATGGCTACAGTTAATTTAAAACAACTAGCGCTTAATAGTTTTTAAACAAAATAACTAGGAACCTAACTGAAAACAAACCATTGAAAGTGCTGATATAAACACTGAAGCATAGTGCCTGGCACACATTAGGTGCTCAACATGTATTTATAGAATAAGTAAAGAATGAAGGATAGCTGGCAGCCAACTTATTTTACAAAAGTAATATATTAATGTCCAAACTATTAAGGCTTATTTCACATTATTTTTACTAATAAACTGAAATAATTCTTACATTTTGAGGGGATTCTTGTATCTTTTGTATTTAAATTTTAACTATAGTAGTAGATAGTTAATCTAAGGTAATTTTGACAAACAGGAATCAGTATTTTAAAAATGAATAATAAAAATGATGACAAAGCATTTCAAAATCATACCTATGTAGGTCTACTCTATTCATGCTTTGGTTGTTTTGTGGGGAGTGCCTACTCCAAATCTTTAAAGAATACGGAAAATTTAACTCCTCTGTCTCATCAAACGTACTGAAAGGAGACCGGGGTGGGGGTGGGCAGCAAAGGGAGAAAAGTCTCTCCCTTAATGAAGCACAAAGGCGAAGCCGCTCTGCACCCACCCTCACAGCAGAGTGGCCCCCGCAGACGCCGGCAGAGCAGGCCCTCGCAGGCGCCCCTCATTACCCGCAGGAAGTATCACGGATTTGGAAATAATGGTGCAAACACAAAAAGGGTTTTCTGAACATTGTGCTTCTACATCAATTGACAAGATTATTTTAAGATGCTGTCATCTACTCTTTTGATACTTAGTTTTTTATTCATTACTACAGTAAATGAAAAGGGTATGGCAGTTTACACACAGCAAACGGGACATTTCTTAAAGTTGACTAATTAGAAATTTACCATGTGCTCTGCTACAAAATTCATTAGCAGTAATCTAGGAAATACTACAATTTTATTCTCTGAAGATTTGTCCTCTAACAATGTCAACACTGTATAGAGTTCAAAAATGATAAGCCCTGGCAGGGTAGCTCAGGTGGTTAGAGCACCTCCAGATGCACTAAGGTTGAGGGTCTGATCCCCGGTCAGGACACACACAAGAATCAACCAATGATGCATCAATAAGTGGGGCAACAAATCATGTTTCTGTTTCCCTCCCTCCCTCCCTCCCTCCCTCCCTCCCTCCCTCCCTCCCTCCCTCCCTCCCTCCCTCCCTCCCTCCCATCAATAATAAAAAAAAAAAGGAAATGCAAAAATATAATAAAATGAAAGAATAGATTCTTAACACTGGAAAATGCTAGGCAGATTTCTCCCCTTTACATTCTCTGCCTAAAAAAGATAAAGCACCTGTTCTGTTAATATACACTTGATACCCAAAATAAAACATCTTCTTCTTTGTACTTATAATGGTACTGACATCCATGAAACACTGTGAAAATTCCTTTAATTTCTTATGTTCTATATATTAAATTCTGCCTGTCAAATGTAACATTAAAAAAAAAATTAAACTTTACTTGGTAATATGCCCTCTGAGCTAATCAGAGAATAAGAGTTACCATAATAAACGGGGTGTTCGTAAGATGGAAGAAATGAAACATGACTTGATAACGGTACAGATAAAAATGGTCTGGGGCTTTAGTTCTCCATGGAGTCCCCATAAGGAAGAGGAATGAGAACCTCAGTTTAAGCTGCCTTCCTAGGACTGCTGAGATGAGCAGGGATGGAGGTCGTAATCCCCAGCACGCCCTGCTCCACACATCTGGAGAACCACGAGAAATCCTGGCAGCAACAGTTTAAAAGGGATGCCATCAAACTGCAAGCTAATCAGGATGATGAATTAACTAGAATTCATCTAGAATTAACTAGAATTAACTGAATCAAAGCCCTGGGGATATTTAACCCAAAAAAGAGAAGTCTTGGCAGAATGATTCTCAAACATTTTGGTCTCAGGACTCCTTTACACTCCTAAAAATTACTGGGTGGTAGGCATACAGTGCAATATACAGATGATGTATTGCAGAATTGTTCACCTGAAACCTGTATAAGCTGATTAACCAATGTCACCCCAATAAAGTTAAGTAAAAAATACATGAAATAAAAATAAAAATTACTGGGACCCAAAAGAGGTTTTGTTTTATATAGATAATCTGCATGTATTTGTCATATAAGAAATTAAAGCCCTGGCCGGTTTATCTTAGTGGATAGAGGGTAGGCCTGCAGAATGAAGGGTCCCAGGTTCAATTCCAGCCAAGGGCACGTGCCTGGGTTGCAGGTTTGACCCCTGGCCCCGGTTGAGGCATGTGCAAGAGGCAACCCATTGATGTGTCTCTCTCACATCCATGTTTCTCTTTCTCTCTCTCCCATTCTCTCTGAAAAGCAATGGGAAGAATATCCTCGGGTGAGGGTTAAAAAAAAAGAAAGAAATTAAAATGGAGAAAAATTTAAATATATACTTAGTTTAAAATGATAAACCAATTATATATTAACATCGCATTATTCTGAAAAATAATATTTTCAAAAACTAAAAAGTTTAGTGAGGAGAGTTACACTGATGAGCTTTTGAAAATCTCTAATGAAAGCTTAGAAGGCAGGTTAATTCTAACATCTGCTCGTGTTCAAACTGTGGTACTAAGTTGTCTTGGATGAAATAAATGAAGAAAATTCATCCTCACAGATACGTAATTAGAAAAGAGAGCAATATTTTAACGCTCGCACTGGTCTCTCTTGCCCTTTCAAGTTCTGCCCATGCATGACTCTGTAACATCACACACTGGCCACAGATGCTGGCATGTTCCCTCACACACTATCCTACATTGTATTCATGAGCGTTGCCACCGGTCCATCAGAGCAGTCTCCACTGGGAAGTTGTCAAGCCCATCAGGTCGGTGGCAGAATCAAGTTCTAAAAATTCTCACTTTTACTTGGAAGCTTGACATTCATCACAGGTAGCACTTCCTTGAAGTAACAGGCTTATTTTCTAGAAAATGTCTGCCATGGACTGAAAACTGAATAAGCATAGCTTGTCATCTGTTATTGTTTTTTCAATTAGAAAGTGCACCATGAAAAGAGTGGCCAGGTTTGGTGTGCACCAGCCACTCAGCAACACACGTGGCTGCCCTGAGACACCCATGGGACGCGGAGGCAGCAGCAGGCGTGTTTTATGCACAGTACTTCTGTTTGGCCACATGGGGAAAAAAGATGAATATGCAGGGTGGAGATTTTTAAACATTAATAATTTGTATTGCTTCATCAAGGGTGTTAAGTGAAACTGGCTTTAATAGTCTTTGTATGATTATGAAAATGGTTTGCCTTTGTAGACCTTCTACACGGGGCCTTGGGCTCCTGCCCAGGCCACTCTGAGAACCACTGTCCTGGGGAAGGCTTGCAAGTCTCCCCTCATGCTCCCGGCCTTCACCCTGCAGCAAATCCAGCTTTTATCAAGTTGATTACTTGTGAGAGTCCCACATAAGATTTCTCTTGAATGAAAAGCTAAACAATTTTTTAAATGAAAAATAGATTTAATAATATAACTAGGTAACATCTAAAGTTATCCTCTGGTTTTAAATTCCTAGCATCCAAAATAAACACTAAAACTGATCCCCAACTAAGTTTAGTCCCCATACTTACAACCTAGATTTTAACAGGCATCATCTGTATTAATTTTTAAAGTCCATTACTTAAGATGTCCAATAGGAATCATGAGAATGGCTAATTCCCTTACCACACAATTAAAATTCTAGCTTCTATGCAATTTCAGGTACAAATATAACTAGTGTTGAGTGGTTAACAAAAACAGTATCCTAAGTTAATAAACTGATTTACACTATATAATAGTGACATTAAAATGCTGTTTCCACATCTTCTTTTAGAACACTCACAAGGAATTACTTCACATTTTGAAATATTTTCATCCTTAATACTGATACACACCTTTAGAATCATTTTTGTTCAAAATGCAAATATAATCAATTCCAGGTGCTCGACATTTCTGCAAGTACCACCAGCCCTGGCCTTGTCATTACGCTACTTACTGAGCCCTCCATCTGGCAGCATGTGAAAACAAGGCCTGAAACCCCTACTAGCATTATGGTACCTATGTGATTATTTAACACTTTTGTCTTAATATAAACCTAAATGAATGGCTGTGGGTTTCAGTTATCCATATTAAATATTACTTCAATAACTATGAGTAATTAATTATACATAAGACTTCAATGGGTTTTAGCTGGAATACCACACCTACACTTTGACTAGCACACACTTCAAGAAAGACATAACAAAGCTGGAGAAAATCTATACAGGGCAACTAAGTTCATTGGAAGTATGCAACTGATTTGCGAGACGATTAAAAACACAGCACTCAAACGACAGGTGCTGGCGAGGGTGTGGAGAAAGGGGAACCCTAGTGCACTGCTGGTGGGAATACTGACTGGTACAACCACTATGGAAAGCAGTATGGAGGTTCCTCAAAGAATTAAAAATGGAGCTGCCTTTTGACCCATGATCCCACTTCTAGGACTATATCCTAAGAATCCTGAAACACTAATTTGAAAGAATATATGCACCCCTATGTTCATAGAAGCACAATTTACAACAGCTAAGATCTGGAAACAGCCCAAGAGCCCATCAGTAGATGAGTGGATAAAAAAGCTGTGGGACATTTACACCATGGAATACTACGCAGCTGTAAAGAAGAAAAATCTCATACCCTTTGGCACACTATGGATGGACCTGGAGAAAATTATGCTAAGTGAAATAAGCCAGGCAGAGAAAGAAAAACATCACATGATTTCGTTTATATGTGGAATCTAAAGAACTTAATAAACAGATGAACAGAATAGATTCAATGATATGGAAGCACGAATCAGACTGACGAATGTCAGAGGGATGGAGGAGGGAGTGGGTGGAGGGGGAGAGAGTAACCAAAGAATTTATACGCATATATGCACAACCCAAGGACACGGACAATGGTAGGGAGAGGGACTGGGGAGGGGGATGGGATGGGGTGGAACGGGTCATTGGGGAGAAAAAGGGGCATCTGTAATATTTTAAACAAACAAACAAAAATTTAGCCTGGCTGGGCGTGGCTCAGCCGTTGAGCGTCGACCTGGGATCCAGGAGATCGGGGTTCGATTCCCAGTCAGGGCACATGCCCAGGTTGCGGGCTGCAGCTGATCAATGACTCTCTCATCATTGATGTTTCTCTCTCTCTCTCTCTCCCCCTCTCCTTTCCTCTCTCTGAAATCAATAAAGATATATATTTTTAAAAATTTTTTAATTAAAAATAAATAAATTTAAAAAACAAAACTAAACAAAAAAACCCAGCTGTAGGACCATGGAATACTACGCAGCTATAAAGAAGAAAGAACTCTTACCCTTTGGGACAGTATGGATGGACCTGGAGGATATTATGCTAAGTGAAATAAGCCAGGCAGAGAAAGACAAACATCACATGATCTCACTTATATATGGAATCTAAAGAACTTAATAAACTGATGAGCAGAATAGATTCAATGACATGGAAGCACGGATCAGACTGACGAATCTCAGGGGGGTGGGGGGGGAGGGCGAGAGATTAACCAAAGAACTTATATGCACATAGGCACAACCCAAGGACAAGGACAATGGTGGGGAGAGGGACTGGGGAGGGGGGTGGGAGGGGTGGAAGGGATCACTGGGGAGGAAAATGAGACATCTGTAATATTTTGAACAAAGAAATTTTCAAAAACATTAAAAAAAACAAAAAACCCCAGCACTCAAGGCAGCCTGCATACCTCTCCGGTGTGCTTCACAGCACCTGGTCGGACTGCTGCCCGACTTATGTATTCTTTGAACGGGAGAGAACAGAACTTAGAGGTATTACTTGTAAACTCCACAACATTTGAAAGCTTTATAGAAAGTGAACCCCACAATACTGAAACAAGAAGGTAATCTCTTGAGGCTTAAAAGAGACAGCCGCTGGGAAAATGAAGACTGTGTCCTCATTAATTATTGGATACGCAGCATGCGCCAGTCCTCCTCCCGCCCCACCCCGGCCTCAGCTCTCGGACCTGAGGAAACACGCCGCTCTGGTGAAGAACAAGGACATGGCACTGAACGCGAACTCGGGACTGGTGACAAGCAGCCAGGCAGAGTGACCCAGGGCCCGGAGGCCCTGCAGCAGAAAAAAGAACAGCAAGGTATAGGCACCGTTTAGCTGGAGCTAAGGGGGCAGAGACAGTGCTACAAGACAAACCGGGAGAGGAAGACCTCGAAGCCCATGGCAGGACTTTAACGTTTACTCCCAGGTCAGCAAGAAACATAGAAAGGTCTTTCACAGGAGGGTGGCAAACCTGCATTTTAGTAAGACTGTTTTGGTTATGCTTTGGCTCCAAAGTTAAAATCAACCAGCCTTAAATATGAGATATTTAAGAGACTTCCTTATCTGTTCACTTATCAATTTACTTTCCTATTTGGATCCTTAATGGTGCAAGAAGAAATTTAAGTGTGACCTATTATTTAAATTATGCTCAATTATCAAAATTGAGTGATAAAAGAATATACGAGGACTAGGGAGGGAGTAGTTAAGAAACAGACCCATATATCTGACAATGGTAAACCAGATAAAAATGAGAGTACAACTACACATTTTTACTACAAGTCTTAGAACATTTACAAAATGTATGCTATTGTACAATATAAGCATCGATAACAAGTTGCATCTAAAATAACACCACACACCGAAAAATTTCATGTCATGGTTACCAAAATTCTGTCCGCTGGGATTAACAGAATGTTACTTATTCGTTGCTAGTTGTAATCTCTCGTGCATAATGTGAAATGGGACATGACACACAAAAACAACTGATTCCAGAAAAACTCAATATACTTAATTTTAGATGGTACTGATACCTTACAATTTAATTAAATAGGAGTAGAGCTGACAAAATAAAAAACAATGCATGCATTACAAAAATAAAAATGTTCTAACTGCTACTTATAAACACCACAAAAATGGAAGCCTTTTGTAATTTTAATTTCTTAATACTTGTATGACTTAATATTTGTGTATAATGTTTAACACAAGTTTCCATTATCTTTCTGTGACAAATATTTCTTAAAATAAATTTCTTAAAATTTACATACAATCCAGAAAGTCAAATTCACGTCACTTTCCTAGAAGAACCCATGACACCCCTTAAAATCTACTGTACAAGAACCCTGAAGGCAGAATCCCAGCAATGTATATAAGAAAGTTCTTACCAATTTTTCATCAACTGTTATGAGCTGCGTGTCTCGAGTTTGGTCCTGCGCCAGCCTCCACGTGGAAGTGCTCAGCAACCTGCAATGCAAGATTTTAAATTAAAAATGATCCATGAACGGGGAAAAGAGAGGCAGGCAAATGTTGCACAGACAAGCTACTTGAACAGTATCTGTCCTATGAAACAAAAAGAAGAGGGAGAGATGAGGTCACAGAAGTGCTTATCCCCCATCAGCTGTGTCTGCTGTTTCTCAGGCTCACTGGAGAGCTCACCGCAGGCCGCACTGCATGTCAGTCCCAGGTTCCCGTCACAGAAAGGCCACCAGGGACAAGCACTGTCCTGCTCCCTGCGAGTGTGCAGCGAGTTGGCATGACCAGGAAGAAAAATGCAGCTTTACCAACCCTTCTGGAAAGCTGATTCCTAAATGAAGGCATCAGAATGAAAAAGAAAAATCTCAATCACATTCTTTTTAAAATTTATTTATTTTAGAGAGAAAAGGAGGAGGGAAGGAGGGAGCCTTGATCGGCTGCCTCCTGTGCACGCCCCTGACCAGGAATCGAACCAGCAGCCTTTTGGGAGACGGTGCCCAACCCGCTCAGCCACACCGGCCAGGGCTCACTCATACTCCCAGTGGTCTAACGTAAAAGTTATAGAAGTAATGATAACAGTAGAGTTTCTTCACTCTAATTTCAAAATGAAAGTAGTTTACATAGAAATGATTTATATGACTGCTTTTATTAATGTTACTAACTTGGTCCTGAATCCCTCACAGAATGGAAGAAAGTCTGAATGGTTAAAATAGAATATTAAGTCAGAAATAAGGGGCACACTGAAACCTCTATGATCCTATTAACCAATGTCACCCCAATATAGTGTTTAAAATACTAAAACAAAGAAATAAAAGGGGCACAGAATCTAGCTCCTTTATATTAGCATCTTCCCACAATCACCCCAAAGAAATTAAAGCTAACAATTTTTTTTATGTCATGTATACATTACATTCTGTACTAGTGAACTGTCATAGCTATTACTATTTGTGACAATATACATTTTAGAGTTTTCCAAAATATTAAGCAATCCTATGTAGATTTCTCTTTCAAAAGTAAGAGAGTATATACAAGTATAACTCAATATTCCAAAGCAACTGAATATATAGTATTCAGCTCTGCAATATAATCACTATCATTATTTTGATGCAACACAGTCAACAATAACTAATACAAAATTTCAACAGGTACAATGTACAGCAGCCCCTCCTTATCCACAACCTTCCTTTCCATGGCATCAGCTCCCTGCTGTCAACCCCAGTCCAAAATTATTAAGTGGAAAATTCCAGAAATAAACAATTCATAAGTTTGAAATTATACACCATTCTGAGTAGCATGATGAACCCTAGCCTTCCTGCCCAGGACATGAGTCATCCCTTCGCCCAGCATAGCGAGCCCCCTTCGTCTGTCACACAGGCACGGGTGTCACCTCACATCATCACAAGAAGAAAGGCGAGTCCAGCACAGTAAGATATGTTGAGAGAGAGAGAGAAACCACACTCACATAACTTTCATCACAGTATATTGTAATGGTTCTATTTTATTAATAGTTATTGTTGTTCATTTCTTACTTTGCCTAATTTATAAAGTAAACTTTATCATAGATATGTATTAATAGCAAAAAACAGGGGACCTCCTTGTGGATCAGAGGGGGGACTACTGTACAGAGCTCTACAGAATATCTATTTACTAATAACATCACTTAAAGATAATTCATAATACAAAAGGCTTTTTGCTTTATGAACACATTATTTTTTTGAAATCTGTCACTTATTTCCCAAAATTAATATAATTCTTTATCACTGCAAATATGCTGCTCAGAAATACCAAATACACTAACATAAAAATTACTTTTAATTACTTATACAGAGAGTTAAAATACATGTTCTGGTTGTTATAATACTTTTTTAAAAGTATAAATAAGCACCTTTTAAAATCCCTTTGCTATGGAAATCATTAAGAACAATAACATGACAATAAAAGCATTTTGAATACTTTTAACCAAATCCATATAGTTCAAGAAAAAAAATTAGGTAATAAGAAAACCCCAGAGAACTTGAAATATTAGAAATATTAGAAAATATAGCTACATTTTAAGAAAATAAAGCCACATAATTCCTCTAATGAAGTGTTAGATCAAAATAGTGCAAATTATTAGATCAAAGTTCTATAATCCAGCCCTGGCCAGGTTAGCTCAGTTGGTTGGAGAGTTCGTCCTGATAAGCCAAGGTTATGGGTTCGATCCTCCATCAGGGCTCATACAAGAAGCAACCAATGAATGCATAAATAAGTGGAACAACAAATTGATGTTTCTCTTGCTCTCCCCCTTCTCTCCCTCTCTAAAATGAATAAAAATTAAAAAACAAAAAACCTCTATAATCCAAGAACTGTGCAATTTTGGACTACACATCGGATTTAAACAATTTTCTCTTAAATTATATAATAAAATCTTATTGTATATTAGTCATAGCCCAAAATAAACATATACTTTAAGAATATTTTTTATAATTTTAGATTAACCTCCAACTAATCATAAAATAAAGCTACTATATCATTTTCTATAAACAGACATTATAAACAAATACACAGACAAAATACTCTCATATTTTTATCAGACTATATTTGAAAGGTAACACAATAAAAGATATAAGATGTTAAGTAAAGTAATACTAGCAGAAAGAATTTAAAAGCACAATTAAAACTTTTTATAGGGAAAAACTTTTAAGATAGGCTAGGTTACAAAGAGATCATAGATAGGAATTTTTGACAATATATTCATATAATTTATTTCAGGAAAAAACTGCCTAAGTAAAAAAGCACACATAATATATGTGTGTATATATGCATTTATGTAGGGCAAAGGGGAGGGGTCACTTAAGTAACTGCTCCCTAAACACAGGGACAGCAATTATTTTTTAAAAATCAAATCTCAGATGTGGAAAAAAATTTTCCTCCAACTGTAGATAGTTAAGGTAGCAAGGATCCAGAGTTCATTACGAACATAGCATTTAATTTGTTATACCTACAAAATATCATCTACACTTAAATTTATATTAAATGTAAATTATATAGCAAATATCTACTTGCTGATTAGCTTATAAAAAGTCTTTTCAATGAAATGGTAGGAGTAAAGGCAACATTTTAAATAATATTAGAGTATAAAAACATTATTAAACAAGATACAAAACCCAGAAAGTATAAAGGAAAAATGACAGAAGCTACTACATAAAAACTTCTATACCTAAGAAGCTGTAAATGGAGAAAAGACATTAGAAAATATTTTCAAAATAAGAAAGAAAAGGCTCAATACCCAAAATAGGTAAAAGAGCTTCTACAAATCAGTAAGTAGGGATAATTCTTAAGTTTCAAAAGATGGAGTCAAACAATGAGAAAGCAAACCACCTAATTAAAAATGGGAAGAATACTTGAAAAGACATTTATCCAAAGATCTACAAATAGCCAATAACACAGGAAGACATGGTCAACATTACTAAGCACTAGGGAAATGCAAATCAAAACCACAATGAGACACTGCTTCATATATATTACTAAAAAAAATTAGTGTTGGTGGGATATAAAGAAATTAGAACCTTCATACATTACTGATGGGAATATAAAATCATGCAGTTGCCATGAAAAACAGTATGGTGGTTCTTAAAAAAATTAAACAGAATTACCATATGATCCAGCATTCCACTTCTGGGTATATACCCAGAAGAACTGAAAGGAGTACTGGGATATCTGTACACCAATTTCATTGTAGCATTATTCACAGTAGCCAAAAGCAAGCATTGCCAAAATATTAGTAATCAGATTTTACTGGGCAATGTATCATAACACTAGAAAGTTAAGTGCATACGTAGAGGTGACTAATCTTCAGTCATTAGTAAACAAATGGTAATTTTACTTCACTACTTAGTACCCATTTTTGAGAAACTCAGAAATTTTATTTGCCTCAGGAGTTTACCTATCCACTCATTTGTTTTGTTAGCTGGCCTGTTCACATTTCTAGGTCTCTTAAGTGTCAACATTAATTCTAAGCCCATAGGATAAACTCTAAGGGCTGTGACTGTTATTATCAATTATCATTATTACAGTGTACAAGTCTTTTATTATATTTACTTTTTCTGTAAAGTTTCCTGTAAGAAAATGATATGGATATCAAGAGATCTTATTTCTAACTCTGGTTTTACTACCTACTAGTTGTGTCTATGAGCAAATCACTTAACCTCTCTGCATTTCAATTTCACTCTTTGTAAATTTGTAAAATGAGAACTTGTTGCTCTCAAGTTTCATTTAGTGATGAGTTTGTGATTCTAATAAGTGGAACTGAGTACAGTTCTAGTTTAATAATCCCCTATGGAAATGCTACATAATAATTTCTCAACTCATCATCTGTTTTTCTGTAAAAACCTAAGGAGTTACAACTTTCAAGAACATACACACTGCATTTGTTTATCCCGTCATCTGCTGGTGGACAGTTGGGCTGTTTCTGCTGAAGACGCTCATGTGCATGTTTTTGCAACTCATTTGGGTAAATAAATCCCTAAGAACACAATTGCTGGACTGTATGTTCTAATGAACAAAATGAACTAACAAGCAAAATAGAGACAAACTGACAGCTGTTGGGGGGGAGGCTGGGGGGTAGGGATTGAGCAAAAAGAAAAAGGCGAGAACTCATGGACACTGATGGCAGTGTGGTGACTGCTGGGGGAGGGGGAGGAGGGAATGGGGCGATGGGAGGAGGCAACACAGTGTACAGATGATGTGTTGTGGAACTGCACACCTGAAACCTACATAATTTTGTTAACCAGCGTCACCCCAATACATTCAATAAAACGGAGAAAAAAAAGACTTTGTTTAGCTTTGTAAGAAACTGACAAACTGTCTTCAAAAGTGGTCGCACATTGTGCACTCCCACCAGCATTACAAGACTTACTGGTCATCTCATTCCTACCAGTGTTTGGTGTTGTCACTGTTTGGGATTTTACCTGTTTTAATAGGTGTGTAGTGGCATCTCAGTGTTTTAATTTTCAATTCCCTGATGACTTACAATGTTAAGGCACCTTTTCATATGCTTATCTGCCATCTTCATATCTTCTTTGGTGAGGTGTTCGTTCAGACCTTTTGCCTATTTTTTAATTAAGTTGTTTATTTTCTTATTGTTGAATTTTAAGAGTTCTTTGTATATTGTGGATACAAGTTCTTTATCAGATATGTGGCAAATATTCTCTCTGCAGGTCTTTCCATTCTCTTAAAATGCCTTTCACTGAGAAGTTTATCATTTCAATAAAGTGCACTCATCTGTTTTTTCTTTCATGGATTGTGTGTTTGGTGTTGTAGCTAGAATCTCAGCAGCAAACCAGTTACCTAGATTTTCTGTTATGTCATCTTCTACAAGTCTGGTAGTTTTGTTTCTTACATTTAGGCCTATGATCCATTTTGAGCTAATTTTTATGGAGGTGCAAGGTCCAGTTCCACTTGTTATTGAAGAGGTTATCTTTCCTCCACTGGACTGCCTCTGCACCTTTCCCAAAGCTCTGTATTTGACTGTGTACGAGTCTATTTCTTGGCTACCCATTCTGCCCACTGCTGTGTTTGCTCCTTCGCTCATTCCACACTGTCTTGTCGCCGTGGCTCTGCGCTAAGGCTGATGTGTCAGTCCTCTGGCTTTGCCATTCTTCACAATTATGTTCATATTTGGGGCCTTTTGACTTTCTATATATACTCAGAATATGTTTCTTATTATCTACAGAGTAGCCTCTGGGGTTTTGCCTGGGCCTGCACTGAATCCTTCGATCAAGCCGGGAAGAACTGACCTCTTACGAATACTGAGTCTTCCCATCCATGTACATTTATTAGGATCTTTTTATATTTTTTCATCAGTGTTTTCTACATATACATCTTGCAAATACTGTTTTTAACCCTTCAAATATACTCTTCAAGAGACTTAATAGTGAAAAAATAAAAATAAACCATGTGTACTGGAAAACAGTATCTGAATAAAAATAATATTCCTGTCTCAAAGTTTCAACACTATCTCCCTTTGAAGCAAAGTAACCTTATCAATACGAATAGCAAAACTCTAGCATCATTATAGCAGTCTGAAAACACGACTCCAAATCTTTTGACAACCCCCTCCCTCCCTCCCAGCAAGAGCCAGAGGTCTCTGTTCCCCTCTCCTACAATCTGACCTCTGGGACTGCTGAACCAATACACTACAAAAGTGAGGCAATGCATGTTTCCAGGCACAGGCATTAAACACCGGCAGCTTGCACTTCCTGTCTCTGAGAACATTGTTTCCTGGGACATTCACTCCTGTAAACCAGCCACCACATCATGAGGATATCCAAACTGCCCCACAGGGAGACCCATCTGAAGAGGAAGCAGCAGCCACACCACTTGGCCAGCTGTGTCAGTGAGCTGCAGGATCTCTAGCCCAAGCTAAGCCATCCCAGCAGACATCATATGGAGCAGAGATAAGCTTCCCTGCCAAACCTGGCCCAAACTGCCGATATGTGAGCAAAACAAGTGATTGCTGTTGTTTCAAGCAAGGGAGTGCTGGGGTAGTCTGTGTCTAACTATAGATAGCAAAAACGTTCCTGTAAATAATTGAATATGGCTTTATAAACATTAAAACTGAACCAGAAACTTCAAAGAACCAGAAATGATCTGCTGGACTTCTAGACAAAGTAAAATTTCTAATCCAATAGAAATTATCAATTAATCCTCGGCCTTTCATTAAAGCCAATTATGTTTGTTGTCAATTTATTGCAAATTGAATTAACCCAAATTCACATTAAGTCAGCAAGTGTTCAGTTCCATACTAAACCATAAGAAAATATGAATAAGACTTCTAACTGGAATAATAAAATAATAATATATATGTAGTCTCTACGTCACAGTAACTATCTCAGACTTAAATTGTGTAGATATCTGGGCGCTGGCCAGAAGTTCAGTTGGTTAGAGCATTGTCCCAATGCCCCAAGGCTGTGGGTTTGCTCTCTGGTCAGGGCACGTCTAAGAATCAACCAACGATGCAACCACAAATCCATGTTTCTCTCTCTCTCTCTCTCTCTCTCTCTCTCTCTCTCCCCCTTCCTCTTTCTCTCTCTAAAATCAACCAATAAATTAAAATTTCAAAAAATGCTTATATTGCCCTGGCTGGTGTGGCTCACTTGGTTGAGCCACCATGCACCAAGACATTGCAGGTTCAATTCCCAGATGGGGCACGTGCCCAGGTTGCAAGCTCAATCCCTGGTACGGGGTGTGCAGGAGGCAGCCAATAGATATTTCTCCCTCATCGACGTTTCTCTTTCCCTCTCTCTCTCAAATCAATAAAAATATATATTTTTAAAAAATGTTGATATTGGGTCAAGCACCTTCAAGCTGGTCTTGAAACTTTTCAGTATCTTGAAACAACAGAGAAAATTTAAAATGCCTTTAACATACTGTACTCGCTAGAGAGAAACGGGAAAGAACGAACTGTTACTGGGAAAAATAAAGCTGAGGGATCAAGGGTCTACTTTAATATTCTGGAAATTATGTGAAGTAAAAGGAAAGAGATCCTACAAATGCTTCAAGTTCAATGGAAATAACTGAAGAAACTTTATATCCACTCACAAATAAGTTCTCTGATTCTAATTCAGACTTATCGCAATAATTTCTAATCTTTATGTACAGTACTTAACAATATCTTTAAATGTGCAACTGGTCAAGTCAATAAAAAGCAATAATCTCCTGCTCACAGATGTCCTTTCCCCCATTCTTCTGAGCCAGGTGGGACTTGCAGCGGGACCTAAGAGCAACTGTGCCTCTGGACACAACTCAAGCCAAAACCTTAAACTAACCCTTTGAGAGTCATCCAACAGACGAAGGAAGGATTTGTGCAAGAGCGTAGGGTCATTACGCTCACATCCCCGACTCTGAAGCGATCCTGAGGAGCAACACGGAGGAGACAGTTGGCAAGGCTTACAAGTGTGGTACCAGAGGAACGGAGAGTGTGATGGAAAATGTCAAGGACAGGAGGAAACACCCCAGTTAGAGACTAGGTGTCGAAATAAACAGAATAGGTGAAATAAAGGGAATAAGGGATACAAATCCCTGGCAATGATAATATCTGTATTACAAACCACCACAGAGTACGAGCAGCCCCCTCCAGCACAGGCTGAATTACGGGGCCCTGGAGGGGGCGCCTTCAGGGAGGAGCTGACTTACTTGTTCTCTGGCATGTCTTGTAAATAACTGGAAGCAAATTTTCCACAAAGATGTCAATTATTAATCTACAAATTAAATATAATAATTAAAAATTCCAACAGAATTTTTATAAAATTAAATGATTGTCACAGGGAAGAAAAAATTCACAAAAATAACCAAGAAAATCTGAAAAACAATTACAAGGAAGGATCTGCCTTGCCAGCTAATATGATACAGTAATTAAAATATGGTATTAGCACAGGCACAGATAGACAGATCAAATACACGGTAGAGGTCAGAATATAAAACCAGACTCTACAGATCTATAAATGCATTAAATAATAAAATTGCAGCTTCAAATCAGTGGTGAAAGGCTAGACTATTCAACAAATGATACTGAGACAACTGGCTGCCCTTTCGTAGAAGAAAAATGTTTGAATCTTCAAAAAATATTTACGTCATATACCAAAGAACTCTAGATGGATCGATACACACACAAGCACATTGTGCTGCACATGCAAATCACTGGAATAAAACATAAGACTTCTTTATAAGTTTCAAAAAGAAAAGTTGTCTTAATCAAGACATAAAACCCACAAGCTATGAAAGAAAAACAACTTCTGGATCACAAAAGGCACTGTAAACTAAGTAAGGAAACATCAGAGGCAACAGGTACAGTATGCATGGCGGATAAGACTAATATCTAAAATATACTAAAGAACTTAGAAACCAGGACAGAAATCACCCAAAAAAGGGGGAAGAGTAGATACAAACTGGGTAGATATTAATACCAACTACATCAATAATCACTTTAAAGGACCATGGTCTAAATATACTAACTGAAGAGAGGATGTGTCAATATGGATTAAAAAACCAGGACCCAACTTTATGTTACCTAAAAGAAGCTCACGTTAAATATAAAGACACAGACAGAGTAAAAGTAAAGAGGAGAGAAAGATACACCAGGCTAAGAGTAATCAAATCTTACTGCAGTAGTTATTTTATTCTCAGACAAAGTGCACTTCAAAACAAAAGCAAAAATTATCAGGAATAACAAACAGCATTGCATGGAGAAAAAGGGGTCAATTTTCCAAGAAGACATGAACAATCCTTGAGGTACGTAAGCCAAACAAGAGAATGTTAAAATATGTGAGGCAGAAGCTGAAAGAACTCTCTGCAAGGAGAAACAAACAAATCCATCAGGAGAGCTGGAGACGCAACACTCCTCTAACAGTAACTGACAGAGCCAGCGGGCGGGGTGTCAGGGAGGACATAGTTGAACGGAGCAGCCCCATCCATTAACTGGACTTAACTGACACTTATGGAATACTTCATCCAACAACAGCAAAAGACAGATTCTTAAGCTCGCATGGAACATTCACCACGCTAGGCCACATCCTGGGCTGTAGAACACACCTTAACAATGTAAAAGAACAGAAATCATACAATGCATGCTCCCAGTCAACAGCAGAATTAAGCTAGAAATCAGTAACAGAGAACTGGAAGATTCCCAATTACTTGGAGATTTAAAAACATACTTCTAAATAACTTCTGAGTCAAAGAAGAAACCTCAAGAGAAATTAAAAAATATTTTTAACTAAAAATAAAAGTACAACTTTTAAAAATGTGTGAGGTACAGCAAATGTTAGTAAAGTCCAAATTAATAATCTAAGTTTCCATCACGGGAAACTATAGAAAGAGAGCAATATAAACCTAAGGCAAACAAGAAAAAAGAAAATTACAGCACACACACACACAGCAGTTCTATACACACACACATAAAGCACCCAGACTCGTCAAATTCACAGAGACGGAAAGGAGAGTGCTGGGTGGGAGGATAATGGAGAGCTATTGTGTAGCAGTCAGAGGTTCAATTTTGGAGGAGGGAAAAAGTTCTGAAGATACATGGTGGTGACGGCTGCGCAACAATATGAATATGCTTAATGTTACTGAACTACACCTCAAAATGATTAAACGGTACCTTTTTATTATGTCTATTTTACAATTAAAATTAAAAAGAATATGCCCCGTGAAAAAACTGCTGAATGCTGGTTTACACCACCAATAAAGAGGAACACACACAAGCTGGTCAGAGCTGAAGAAGAGCCACACTGTGCTCAGAGAAAGCCTCTTCACGTACGCACACAGGATTGCTGTGTGTGTGTCGCTCTTCATGAACTTTTAGAAGACCAAACTGAAGCTGTTGAACTTCAATATGATTATTTATTTGTATACTCACATAGCATATTTTCCCAAATTATACACTTTTTAAAAAATGTCTAGTGCCTATGTGATGTAAAATAAGTGATACTTTGTTACCACACTTAACACCAATTACCCATCACTGCATTGGCACCATTATTCAACACATTTTGCATAAAAATAGTTGAGAATTTTGAATCTTCACTAATAGACTTGTTACAAATAAGCACGAAGAGCATATCTTCACTATATTTATGAAAATGTAATGCACAAAACAAAAGGAAAAGCAAGCCCAGATGAACCCATCCACTCCTTTGGTCAAATAAGAAACTACTGGACACTTCCAATTATCCATCCAGTCCACTTTTCAGCATCAAGATCCTCAATTTAATCGCAGTAGGATTACTTCAGAGCTATCTAGTTAGCATCTTGTCAGAAAATGATTCTACTAATTAACATTCTCTATGTTCCCCTCAAGGTGTCAGTCATTTTGGCTGTGCACCAATATTCCAGCTTCCCCACCAACCACGTGGTGAGATTACAGCCACCGCTCTCTCAAGTCCAGTGTGGGCACATGACTTACGTCAGCCAATGAAATATCAGAGGAAGTGACACTAGCAGAAGCATTAAGAGTCACTGCACAATTATCTGTAGCTTTTCCTCTGTCCGAGCAGTCTGGGTCCCCGGGAGAGGACAAGTGGAGGGCCAGAGCTCCCAGCAAGGGACATGCAGCAGGAACAAGAAATAAATGTTTGTTGTTTTAAGCCACAGATATTTTGGGGTTTACATCTTGACTGATACAGCTTAATAAGCAATTCTCGATCTGTGTACTTTTCTAGGGAATGCCATACAAGGCCTTAAGCTGTACAATGTCTGTTTCACATTGATTGTTTGAGGTCGGGAGTATTATAGATTGAGTTTACTATTTTCAAGTGAATCAAGATGTCACTCGTAAAAAGCTACATTTTTGGTCTTTAAGGGCAACATAATTTATTTTCTTATGCCTTCAAAGCTTAGGTGTCAAAATCCATTAGATAATTGCTTCACACCAGCTTAATACCATGTTTTGCCTTGGACAGCTCACCTCATTTTTTAAGAAGGCTGCGCATTTTACCTTCACCTCGAAGCATCTCAACTCGTTGCTTATTTGCTTCAATTTAGGAATCTTTTCCTTTAAAACTTCTAACTGCCATAAAACCACTGGAATCATGTTTGTATCATAAATATATTTAAAATGAAATAAACAATACATTTGATCACACACAAAAAATGCTGAATTTATAGGACATGAGAGCTAAACAGGCCAGCATCCACCATCTGGCAATGTTACATGCGAGAGAAAGCTAGCTGGTAGGTGTTTACTCTTCAGTTCAAAGACGGTATGTCCGTCGGCAAACCTGGCACTCTTGGGCAAACTATTTTTTAAAGGCTGATGATTACACGATTAAAAATATATTTAGAAGAAAAAAATCACCAGCATACATAGATGTTTTTTAACTTCATGAAACAATTTGGAAACAGCAGACCCATGTTAAAATTCTGGATCTGCCACTTAAGAGCAATGCGATCTTGAACAAATTACTTCACAACGCTGCACTTCAATTTCCTTGTCTGCAAAAATGAGGATAATAATACCTCCTAGAATGACGGGGAGAATTAAATAACATGCTAAGTAATTGGCATGGAGGGTTCATTTCGTTTCCTCTAGTAATACACATGACCAGTTTGCTTAGTGGCAACAGAGGAAAGGGAACCCTGAAAACACTAACAAACACTTCTTTTCCAGATTTTCTCTAAAAAATGTGCACAGCCAACTTTTCCTTTTCTGTCCAGTTAACCACAAAGTGCTCTCAAACCCACTGTTCTACTTCTGTCAACCCCTCTTCCCTGTTCTATGTAACAGTCCCCTAACTGGCCTCCGCTTCCACACAGCCAAGAAATTACAACCAAGCACGCCGCTCCTCTGCCTAAAATCCTTCACTGGCTATCGGGAACTTATCTCAAGAAATGAAAGTATTTAGGGAGCAAGTACCATATTTATAATTTACTTTCAAATAGCTTAGGAAAAAAATATGTTTATATGTGCATTTTGCTCATATACACACATGTGCGTATACACTCCCACACCTGCATTTTGCTCATCTTTTACACACGCGACGCATAAAGGCAAAAGTAGCAAACCCAGCCAAATAGTAACAACGTCCACTCTAAGTGGTGGGTTTATGGATTCCCTGTACTCATTTTTGCATGTGTGAATATTTAAGTAAGTTGTAAAATTAAAAGCAAAATGAAAAATATGATGATCTGCTTCATTTGCAGAAAATGGGAAAGAATAAGAATGTATTTGCTTGAATGTGCACAAACTCCAAGCATAAGAAACTAGTAGCAAGAATTCCTTGGGGGTGGGGCGAGCAGTGGTCAACGAGCAGATGGGGTCAAAGATGAGAGGAGGACCCGTGCACATAATTCACCTACATACACAGAACTCTACGACTATGTTATCTATTCAAAATAGTACACTGAAAAGTGATGTTGACCACATTTTTACTCACTGCATATGGTTACCATGATGATTAAATGAGACAACATATATAAAGCTTTTGTAAGTACTTGGCACTTGGTCAAGGCTCAATAAATGTCAGCTAGTCCAGCTGTTGAAGTAAGAAAAAACATCTTCAGTATTAATAGTACCATCTAATGTGTACAAGTTAATTTTAATCTATACCTTTTGGGGATGGTCAGTTATGGTCTCCAGAAGAGGCTACTTACAGACATAAACTTCAAATACTGTTATCAAAATTTGTATCATAAGATTCTTTTTATTGGCATAAATCAAGACTGAAATTATTTTTCCTTGATAAATGAGTGGTATCTGAAAAACTGCATGGACACCACTGAACAAGGCCACAACACAGCAGGCTCAACTGCTAGAGCCTTAGACCAGCCCTCAAGGTCTAAAGCTCGGGCTGGGCCCGAGAACTCCCACTTCAAGAAAGACACCGCTGCCTGCCTTCACCAGTCCTGTCGTCTGCCTCCTGCTACTGTTTACCATCGGTGTGCCAGCATTCTCATCACAGGGCCTGTGACCACCTGGTCAGGGAGGCCCCTGGTGTCTGACCTGACCACAGACCATTCCTCTCACCAAAATTTATCACTAGCCTTTATAGTTTACCAATGTCTCAGCTCATGGGACAACTGAGAAGATGAAATGGGATATGAATGATGAGCTCCTGATATATTCCAGGTAAAATTATTAGCAATCATTATTATTTTTGAGAAAGGAATGTTGTTAAACTAACAATAAGATTCTATTTAGATGTTTTAAGTTTTTATTAACTTAACCCAGAAATTGATGCCAATTCTAAGACATGGATTCAACTACAAAAAAATGTTCAGATTAAAAATAACTAAACAATAATTAATTTCCCTAAATAGCTACAGTATTTGTTTGCTATCTCTGACCTATTTTAGAGCAACCAGCTTTTGAAATAAGGAACAAATCAAAGAAAGATTCAGCAATAAATTAATGTAACTATAGGTGAGTTCTTAATAAAAGGAAAACTGAAAATACTAGTTAGCAAAGCAGTGTCCCTTTGAAATACAATATTTTAAAAAAATAATTCATGCCTATAAACTGGAGAGACCTATTAATTTGTTTAAATCAATTCAAAATAATTTTAAAAATAAGTGTAAAATACAGTCTAGACTTCATCACCTCATAAATGTAGCACAACAAAATATACACATACAAGGACACAAAAGGCCAGGTAAGTGTGAAGACACACCCTGCACCTCCTGGGGGTTAGCCGGATGAAGACAACAGCCACCTGTGGTCAGTGGACAGCTTCACGGGCCTTCACACCACTGAAGAGAAGCTCAACTAGCACTACGAGGCTTAGCCACATAAAGTCCCAAACTGGACTGCTCAACCTGAACAGGGTCATTAAAACTCCCACTGGCGTCCCTAAGCAAAGTGCTTAACCAAAACACCTAAGTCTACCACTGTAGATAAATATTGTCAGAATTATAAACACAATTTGATTTCAATCGCAAAACTAACACAATCAGTAAGACAATGAGATATGTAACCAGTACTTTTTCCAGTGACTTTCCAAAACATTCCACCTTTTAAAATATATTCACCTAAAGATTTGTTTTAGAAATTAAAGTATAATTGACACATAACAGTACATTAATTTCAAGTGTATAAGATAAGGATTCCACATTTGTAGCTACTGTGAAATGATTACCACACTAAGTCTAGTTACCATCCATCACCATACAGTTACAATTTTTTTTCTTGTGATGAGAACTTTTAAGATCTTCTCTCTTAGCAATATGTTATACAGTATTATTAACTATAATCACTATGCTGTACCTAAAGATGTTGTTACCCTTAAGATATTTTGGCTATGCTGATGAATATCCAACCAGTCAATAAAATACTCTTTGAAGAGATGTTTGAAAAATCTAGAAGAGTTAATACTTATTGACTACAAAATAATGTATCTATGTTCAAAGGTCCAGGTGGACTCTGCTGACCATATACATTTAAGAATGTATACCAAGATTCTAATTCCTATTCTCAATTCACCAATCATCTATTAAAACATCTATGTCTTCTGCATAATGCTACACCCAGTAGCTGGCTTTAAAGACTTCACTGGGGGAAGGCAGACACACAAGCAATAATTCAATGTCACTGCTCTGAATGCTAGTGGTAATTTCTATAATAATGGTATACAACAAGGTGTTTTGCTATTTGAGGAGGAACAACTGTGCACTGGGGAGAGAGGGGTGTGGTGGGATGCACAGGATGGTCAGGAAAAACTTCCTTATCAACGTGGCCTGTGCTGTCCACTTTGTTTCCATTGAGTATCCACTGTTACAGGATTGAGAAGGGAATTTTAAAAACATATGGCATATTAATTCACATCTAGTGCCTATTATGTGTGGTACAGTCTTGACAAACATGTTCATAGTTTATTTTTAAATTAGGTATAACACCACAAAGCCAGTAGTTTAGATTTTGGTTTAAAAGTCATGAATTCTTTATTTTTTAAAAAATGTTTATTTTTCCACCAATGCTTCCTATTGTGTCTCCTCTCAACTCCCTTCCAGTAAATTAAACAAAATGGGAAAATTTAACAGTATTTACAATATTCCAAAATGCCTTAAACCCTAATAGATTCCATTTTTATTTGCTTTTATTTCTAAAATAAATAAAATTAAACAAATTTTACTAGTTAAGTACAATCATTTGGTTTAATGTGGACTACAACAGCAGAATGTTAATCCTCGATCTCAAAGTCAGGGTTTATTCTGTGTATCGAGCACTTTGCCATTCCAACATCCACAGCGTAATAGCCACATAACTATCTATTACAGAAAAAAAGTTACTTTACCCATGGCAATTACTTAAATTTACAATACATTTCCATCTTTCCTATTATTTCTTTGATGGAAAACTTTAAAGTCCTAGTAAAATCCCAAACTGCACAAAAACCTTCCTGACAGAATCCCACTCAGTTTTACTCCGTAAGACAGAGTCTGCAACACTATGATCTGATAAAAGGCAGAGGCAGGGAAAAGCATGAACCTGTAAGTCATCATTTTTCAGTGACCTATGACAGCGCTGTGCATGGCAGCTACATTTAAAACCCACGTAGTATATAACAAGGAAAACAAATATCTCAAATGCTATCCAGCTTAAGAAGATGCTGTGAAATATTTTTATTTCTGTATTATTTCTATGTTATTTCAAAATTTCTATATTATTTCATAATCAAATGAGCACCCAGCTATTTACTGAGTACCAGCTTCATGCTAATTGCTGTGTTACACTATGAAAACACAGAGGTGAAGAAGAAACAGGTCCTGCTCTCAAAGATCTTAAGTCTGGTGGGAAACAGAGAAGGGAACAGGCCATCACAATGGAACCTAAGTACTGGCAAGAGGTAAGCACAGGGGGCTCTAAGATCACATCCTAAGCTGTGAATTCAAATAAGGATCCTTAGAGAAAGTGGTGCTTAAAGTGCCACCTAAAGGCTGAAAAGAACTTAAGGAGGCAAAGGGTGTGGAGGTATGTGGGGGCAGGGAAGACAGCGGGAAGGCAAAATTAACTGTCCACTCGGACAGAACCTGAATTATAAGAGAGCAAGCGAGCATGTGAGTGTGAGTGAGCGTCAGGATCGCAAGTAGTCCAGATCCCTAAGACACAGTCTTGTATGGCTGGAGACTGAGCCAGAGGGACTGATGCGAGGATGAACGGGTAGAAGGTGTGAGGCGGAGAATACGCAGGCACACTGGTGGGAAGCTCGGGCTCTAACCCACAGGCTAAGGAACTACAGTTGCAGTAAGGATGGAAACTGAATGATTCAGGAAAAAGAGTACTAGGATTGAATGGCTCATTGACAGAAGGCTGAGAGAGGAGACAACAGTGATCCACAGGTTCCTGGCTGAGATAACTGGTGGGGGGGGAGGGGGAAGAGTGTAGCAGAGGAGATAACCACCAAACTGTGTCAGACGCAATGTGATCGACATGCCCGTGGGGACCCCGAGTGGAGGTCCCAGTTAGTTCTAAGGGTATAAAATTCAAAAAAAAGGTACAGTCACATCTTACATGAAGAGCAGGTCCTCAAGTCAGTGTGCTAGGCAAAAACTGCAAATAGTAAAATTATCCTTGGAAATCCTTTAGGAAGCCCCACTGACCCCCCGCCCTGTGGAGACCCACATACCGTCTCGTAATAACCCAAACCTCTAGCGCTGGAACACACTGCCTTTTCTTTGGTTGAGTACTAAACGATCACTAAGTAGAATAACGAGAGAATGAACTTGAATTTCTAAATGTTTTAAAAATATTTTCTACTCTTTTAGTTGCCATGTATATGTGCTGACTTCCTTGAGTGAGAGGTGTGTATGATGCAGATGAACTATACACGCGCAGGCTTTAGTGTAAACAGACGGCAGCTAAAGCCATGGTAGATGGCGATACAGAGAGAGTGCTCAGGTTCCTATTGCGGCCATAGCAAGTCACCACAGGGCTGGAGGGACGAAACAGTAGGGCTTATTCTCTTAAGAGTTCTGGAGGTCCTCGATGCAGAACAAGTCTCCCAGGGCTCATATCAATGCGTCCTCCAGGCTGTCCTTCTGCAGGCTCCAGGGAGAATCTGCTCCTGCCTTTTCCAGTTTTGGGAGGCTGCTGGCACCCCTGAGCACATGGGCACAGCACTGTCTCTGCTTCCATGCATTTCCCTCTCCTCGGACTCCTCCCACATGCTTCTCAGAGGAACCATTGTGATTACCTGGGGCCCACTGGGATCATGCAGGAAAACCTCTCAAGAGGCTCAACTTCATATCTGCAAAGTCCCCAGGTTTCGGAGATTAGGGTGAACATATTGGGGTGCAGATAGTCAACACAGACAGTATGCAAAGAATAAGATATTGGTAATTCTCTAGCTCTTAAATTGGATGGTGGGTCCACAAAAATTCACTTTGCCGTCATCCTTCTTAACATGCACAGAGGTTACATATACTCATGTGTATGTAAGCTTTATGTAACATAAAACATTTAAAAAAAATAAAGAGCTATATATCAAACTCAGAAACACTGACAGTTCAAGGAATGGGCAAACGATGATGGGTGTTCAAAGAGAACTGAGAAGGAGGAAAAATAAAACAGAAATCAAAGGAAGTATCTTTCAAGAACGAGAGTCGTCGTTTTGGACTGCCAAGGTCACGTAAGATAAGGACTGAGAAGCGTCTATTCATTTAGCAGCAGGGTCACTGTCAACCTTGATGAAAGCTATTTCAGTGGGATGACGGGTGCTGAAAATAGGCTGCATGGAGCTGCGAGGGCATGGGAGGTCACAATCTGGAAAAAGCCAGGTGCAGGCCATACTTTTATAGACTCATGAGTAAAATACTGTTAATAAACAGAGAAAAATCCAAGATGCTCTGGTAATCCAGAAAGGGGAGCTAGAATCTAGGAAAGATTTATGAAGTGAATAAAAAAGGTGGGGAAGGAAGAAAGGAACAAAAAGAAAGAGGAAGGTAAAAAAGGAGCCACAGAAGAAGTGGTGGTGGTGGTGATGATGATGATGATGATGGTGACGACAATGGTGTTGTTATTGCTACAATTTATGAGGCACTTAATGTATGCCAGGCACTGCCCTAAGGACTTCATAGACTTTACGAAACAGATTACTATGTCCATGTTATAAAACAGAAAACAGACACAGAATAGGCAGAGAGAGAGGATACGTCAGAGCTAGGACTCCAATGCTGGTAAAGCCAACTTCAAATGTGTGCTCCTAACTACTACGTTACACTGATGTGTTGGATCCAAGAGAGCAGTTCAAGTACGACAAAGCTAATACAGTCAAAGCTAATAACAGGAGTTAATAGAAAATCTCCAGAAAATAGTTTTTCCCAAAGCTAAAGTTAAAGACAATAGTTAGAGATTATTAAGGGAACTGGCCTCATCAACAGTTTGAACTCAAAGCCAAAAGATTATATTTGGGACCAAAATTAAAACGTGAGCCCTAAGGAGGGGTGGCCTACAAGCAGTACCTAAGATGTACTTAAATCATGAACTTCATCAGCAACTGAGGGAAGAGGAAGCTGGAATCTGTGAAATAACCTCAGATACATGTTGTGTCCATCCAGGTGCTAACTATGCACTAAAGTGGCTGAAATATGAATAAGACGGAAGACAAGGCTGCACCACAGCAATCAGCCAGAGATGTGGGGCAGGGGCAAGAGCCTAAAAGTCAACTGTGGAAAAAGTCTCTGTTTTGAGTCATTGAGGCAGTATTAGTGAAGAGAAAATGTACACTCACTCAAAGAGCATCATCCAGGTTACTGGCCACTAGCTGTATTGTTACATTCTCAAAGAAAGCTCTGTAGGTATATCTTTGTTTGCTGGGGTGTTACACACATACACAAAGCCCATCCACAAGTAAAAGGTACTGTTAAAAGAATGAAAAGATAAAACAAAGTGAGAGAAAATATTTGCAAACCATAGATCTTTAACAAAGGACTTGTATTGAGAATATTTTAAGAACTCATGAAGCTCAACAAGAAAATAACACATATAGTTCAAAGAAAAATACTGGCAAATGGAATATATTCTAAGGACTCCCGAGAGGGAGTAAAACACTGAGAAATGTGGGCATTAACAAAGGGTGAGCAAGCTGGACGCGCCAAGGCTGGAGCAGGCCTGGGGAGAAATGAGTGAGGGAGGGCTGGTATCTTCCACGGTCTGAAGGGCTGACATGTGCATGGGCATGAGTGGGTCAGAATTTCTTTATATAGCATAAAAAGGAAATATCATTTGCAACAAGTCTAAAAGTATAGAGGGTTTTCTTGGGCTACCAGAAATTCACCATATATTCCTCAACTGCTAGATAATCAAGAAGCAGGAGTTTCTAGAGATTCTTGCATTAAATAAAGGTGGAACAGGAGGATCCTAGAATTTTGTTCCAACTCCAACATTATATGAATCGATCAACTCTAACTTCTAGTTAACCTATCAAAGAAGAAGGCACCAAACATCATAAAAGGTATCCCTTCCTGCCAAAATATCACCTTTCATTGTGCAAAAGTAAATATTATAAAGTACTTTAAGTTCCAAATTTTAAAAGAGACTAAATAAATAATAAAATCTTAACAAAAAACATATTGAGACCTATTTAAATCTATAAATCTCATTTGTACTAAGGATATTAAAATTAAATTTAAATTACTAATGTCTAATTAAATCTCATTCCATTAGAATTAAATGACAAAAGATATAAAAGTAAATTTCATGCAAATTTATATAAGTATTTTAAAGAAATCTCTTGAAAAAGAAGTGCTCTTTCACACAAAGGGTGGTAGCCCTCAAAAGAGCCAAAACATCTGCATTCACTTTAAAGCTCGTCAAGACAGACTGACGTTTTTAGGAGAAGCATATGGCTTGCTGAACAGTCATCTAGAACAGAATCTTTTGTCTGGTAAGCCCTATTCAAGGTCCATTTACTTATGTATGGAGTGACTGAATAAAGGGAAAAACATATTTTTGAGTCCTAGAAAATACAAAGAAATAAACTCTTCATCTAGCTTTGTTAAGGATACGGCAAAACATGTTACAAAGGCAGCCAGGTCTTTCCTTTCAAAGGCACTGCTCTCAACATCTGAACAATCCTAAGAAATCAATGAAAGAAAAGAACTCTAGAAAAGCATGAAACTTTCTCAGAGAACTACATCCACCAAGACCACCTCCCTAAAAGAAGTATTTCCATTTTAAAGGGTGAAACACTTTCTTCTCAAAACTTCGAAGGGCAGAGTTCAACAGCTGCGCTGTATTAAACCTGAGCCCTTCCAAAAGGAAGAACCCGGGTCTCTGGAGAGCAGCAACTCGGCCTGCTGTCTCCAAAATTCTCAAAATGCCTGCTCTGCCTCAAAGGAAAGTTTCTCCAAGAAAAAGCCTCTATCCAGTCCATGTGCGAAAAGCATAAAACTTACTTTAGATGAGGAAAATATGCAAAGATGGATGCATTTTTGTTTGTTTCTGGAAATTTCCACCCCTCCCCCAAGGAAAAATGCATTTTGAAGTTGTTCAAGATATAGGATGGAAACTTTTTTTTTTAAAAGTAGTTTTCAGCCCTAGCTTCCCATTAGAATCACCAATAAAGCTAAGCCTCAACCTAAACTTACTGAACCAATATATATCGGGACCAAGGCATCTGCATTTTGTATGCACACAACAGGTGATTCTGAAGCACAGCAGGGTTTAAAAACCACTGAAACAGATGGAGCACGATCCCATAAGGAAAAACCAAGTCTAATGAGTAAAGGCGGGAAGAAAAGGTCACATCTGAGCAACTAACTGGTTCTAAAGAACCTAAGGTTTTATTCACATATCAAAACACTCATACCAGACAACAGAAGGGGATGCAAATAGAACTCTGAGCTGCTCTCGTGCCACCACTTAAAGGACAGAAGATCTAAAACACTTTCCTAAATATCATCCAGATATTTAGATGAGAGTTGCTTTGAAAAATGTGGCCACTGAGTAATTCAGGTACAAGAAAGTTCCATGAGAATCCCGGGTAACGAAAGAAGAAACGTCATAATAAGAGCTCATGTGCTAACGTAATTATCCATCAGCCTTAAAAAAGCTCAAGGCTTTAACCAAAAAGCAAACTTCAGCCATCAGCAGAGCTTCATTACCCCGGCTTCATTTTACACACAATTCCAACAGGTCTACTTGCTTGATACTCAAACCCATGATAAACCCAAAGGGTAGTGAAACTGCTAGAAGAGAAGCAGACCCGTCCAGGAAGGACCCAAAACATTATTAAACAGCAGGCCCAAGAAGTCAGAAAGCTAAAGACACCTGATAGTTTTCAGGCAGCAGAACACAGCAACTGTTTTTCCTAATGACCACTGGAGCAAGACAATGAAAAACTATGTTCAGTTTTCCTGTAATGCATACATTACAAGTATTTTGTTTAAGACAGTAAGAAAGTATAAAAATCAAGTCACCTACAGAAAGTCTCTCACCAAAAATAATTACAAAATTTACAGGAAAAAATCCTAACTGAAAAACAAACAAAAGGAAAATACCTAATTTCTCAATTGGAGACTCACTGTATAAAAGGAACAGTGGAGCGAAAGTCCAGAGCATCAGATAGTCTCTCAAATAAAGAACATACTTTATACTAAAAAGGAAAAGAAATCAGGGAAAATACTGATTTACCACTATCAGACATAGTATTTCTCACTGCAAAAGTCACCATACCCTTTAGACTGCTAACCCAGGCTATTTCCTAGTTAACGAGGAATGCCTCGGAGACGTTGCGGGCCAGGTCCAGACCACCACCGCAACAACGCAGGTAGTAATCTTTCTGCTGGTGGAGGGTCTTGCCTTCAATTTGTAAAAAGCACATCTGTGAAGCACAATAAAGCCATGCCCAATAAAACGAGGTATGCCTGTAAACTGAAAAATCTGTTTCCTCACCAATATGTGTCCTCACCTGAAAAAACTGAGAATAAGAACACCTGAGTCCACAGGATTATTATGAAAAATACAGGAGATAATGTAGGTAAAGGCCTTGGCACAGTGGCTAGTATACAGTAAGAAATAAATGTTAGATGCTATTATTAATTTGTGCTCAGAATAAATACCATAAAAATGAGTCTCAACTTTCACCAAGGGATAGGATATATTTTAGAAGCTCTTCCACTTGAACTGTCTTACTCTGTCTCTGCTGACGTGTGTTACCTGGGAACAGAGATGCTCTGTTTTTCTCCACTAGGCCCCATGGCTTATAAACTTCTAAAAACTCCATGTAAAGTAACTTGCAGAGAGCAAGTCTAATAATCAAATTTAGTTACTACTATTCCAAAAAGCTCTCATGTTTCATGAGTACCCTTTTCCAAATAAATTCATTTCCACCTCTTTTAATTTGAATACAAAAGAGGAGTCAGGACTCTTGCCAAGGAAATGTATGAGTACAAAAAATATATATTTATAAGACAACTTTAATCCAGAAGTAAACAGCTTTGGGTATTTGAATATCCTAAACTCAGACCATCACAAATAATTAGAAAAGAGTAGGTGTAGATATTTCAGACCCACATTTATGGAGGTTAGCACCTACTTGGCCTTCACGGATGTGTCTGTTCATAGAAATACTGCTGTGGCTTCCTCCTTTTCCTCATAACCACCCATCTCTAAATATGTACTTAGTCATCTTCATAAGCACTTACCTGGCAAGTGTGAGCCATTACACTAGGTGCCATTTAGTACAAAAAATAAATAAAAACTGTTTTCCAGCCTTCTGAAAGCCTGTGACCTCACTACTGATACATCAGCCCACGTGTTAATACCTGCTCATATACGTGTGTGTGCATGCATGTGTGTGCGTACAGAGTCAGTACAGGTTGTCATGCTGGTGTGTGTGTGTGCGTACAGAGTCAGTACAGGTTTTCATGCTGGTGTGTGTGTGTGTACAGAGTCAGTACAGGTTTTCATGCTGGTGTGTGTGTGTGTACAGAGTCAGTACAGGTTGTCATGCTGGTGTGTGTGTGTGCGTACAGAGTCAGTACAGGTTGTCATGCTGGTGTGTGTGTGTGTGCAGAGTCAGTACAGGTTGTCATGCTGAGGCAGCCAACAATCCGAACACCTTCGTGACATACCCCACACAGAGGCTTATTTCTCAGTCATTTTATATATTTTACGCAGCCTACGAGAATCAGCTTCTCTCTGCTGCATGCTACCTTCACCCCAGGACCTAGGCTAGAGACCTGACTCAGGATGCATCCATCTCACAGCAGAGGAAAAGGAGAGACCCGGTGAAACAGGGACCGCTCCTCAGGCTGTTGCTAGACAAGTCACTACATTTCCAGTAACATTTCACTGGCCAAAGAAGTGACTTGGCCAAGGGGCAGTGACATATAATCCTGTCCTAGGAAATGGAAGCCAGTATTTTAAACAGTAATTCCATCCATCACCAAGATTAAAGAACAATGCTCAGGCTTGAATTAACATAAATTCACATTTACTTAGGTAAGGTTTACTATGTGCCAGACACTATTCTAATATTTATTAGTATTAAAACATTTACTTCTCCTAAGAATTATTCAACAAAGATACTGCTACTGATGAAACAGGCCAACTAATTATGGGTATTTTTTAATGAGGGAAATAAGCCAAACAATGAAATGGATTAGAAGGCACTTAAGAAACACTTCAAGCTCACAATACTTGGCTTTGATATGTTCCAAAGGCAGCAAAAGTAGCTGCCCTTCAGAGAGGAATTTGTTTATCCAGCTTACCTGAAGTAAAGCCAATCTACTGGTTTTAAATGTCCTAAACGTTTCCCAAATTTGGGCTGAGACACTTTCTCAGCAAGGTGTAATATACAGAGAACTCTTGTCAACCTTAGGACCTCTTCCTCATTGGGGGTTCCTGCAGCCTCATAATTTCATACTGGCTTATCTAATGCAGAAAACAAATAAACAAAAAACCAGAAACAGCAACAGGGCAGAGCTATAGGTTGGAGCACAAAACAGGCCTGAAAATATACCTAGTAACCACCACAGTCATTCACACCTGCTGCAGACCCTAAGGAGCTGTGAGGTGAACACAAGACTCAGTCCAAATTCAGAAGTGATGAGACAGGGCAGGATGAGATAAGTATACATGAATAGGTTAAAGAAAACAAAACAAAAACCGCTGCATCAGATGTCTGCCAGGAGTCCTAAGTATTGCTATTTTGAAACAGGGTGCCATTTTATCTGGCTTTCAGGTTAACATCTTCAATAGTCAAACTTACCCTGGACAATCCCTTAGGAAAGTCAGGGAAAGGAAGGATCCCTGCAGGCCATTTATCAGGGTTTCCCCCGCTCTCTTCAGTCCAGGGAAACGAGAGGCAGGAGGAAACTGAGACTCGCTCTAGAGCAGGACTCAGCTACTAGATCAGCTGAATCACCTGCTTTGTTCAAGTAATTTTTCTCTCTCATGTGTATGTTTTGGAATTTTTGGTTTGCTTTTTAAATTTTTTACTGATATAGTATCATTAAATTTATAAGTTAACCGTTAACTGTTTCTTTCCTTCTACTGATAGCTCCTTTCTCCAATGTTTATATTTTTTCACTACTCTCCTTACCAAGTGCCTTACTCCCTTCATCTGAAACGTCATATCATTTGCAACTGTTTTCCACACATTATTGGTTCTCTTTCCACATTCAGTCTTTTCAGATCATTATTCTCAAAGCACAAGGAAGGACAGTGCTTAAGGACGAACAGCAAATAACACGTAAGGGAAAAGGCCACACATTTTCCTTGAAATGAGATGAACAGCATAAACTCTTTGGGTAAAAAAAGTGGTACAGAAAGCAAATAAATGTGTCATTTGACTTGTGTTTAAAATTTGTTTTCCTTGGCTTTTAAGTTTTTTACAGTGTGAAACAAAAGTCATCTTATGTGACCTAAATTTTTATTTTCTTTCCAAATCTCTTCTAAGACGTTTGCAAGCAGGAACTCTTTAAATCTGGGTAAGTAGTATTAACTATCGTCAAAGTTTCCAAAATGTAATAACTTAACTTCAACTACTTTCCTGGCTGGCATACGGCCATGTTTTGATGAGCCATGCACCAGTGGACCCTTCAAATCTGTTGAAGGGCAACTGTGGATACCTTATTATTTGGGAATGCAAAGTGAATATACATAATGTCTAGGAGAGCAAGCACTAAATTGAGTCACCTCTAGTCTAGCCCTACGTCACCCATGAGGCACCTGACCTTAGAGAAATACTTTCCTTTCTTCAAGTCCCCCATAGGCAGAAGTTAACTGCAAACTTATTCCCCTTTCCCCAATCTTAGCACCCTTATTTTTCAATGACCCCGTTATACATATAACTCTGACGACCACCTTCAGGCCTTCCCATAACCCACTGACCTTGCCCAAAACCCACATTTAAAACCTTCATAAAAATTACCTCCAAAAATCCTTTCTAACTCCAGTTCTAACCCTCTGCATTCCCTGTTTATTTACTACAACACTGAATTAATTAGCATCTTAACCACTCCCATTAGTCCCACGCCCCTCACATCAGTCCACCCAGTCCTTCGGTCACTGTTCCTATCATATAATCTCTATAGAAGTCCTGGTTTGTGTTTATACTAACAAGCTGTGAAACAGCAATAAGACACCAATTATTCACAGACAAGAATGTGTATGTGTGTGTGCTGTCGTGTTAGGGCTGCAAAAAATTGGGAAAATAGGGAAATCGAGGATTAAGTAATGTAGTCTGTAGACATACACACAAAAAAATCACCATCACAAAAATGCTTCAAGACAAAACAATAACAACAAAAACTTCTGAATTACTGCAAGGCTTCAATAAAATTCTGGATGGGGACACCCCCCAGCATAACGACCAGCCTTCAAAAAATTAACTTCCAATATTTTCACCAACATTGATTTCCCACCAAGTGTCCTTCCCAAGCAGTCGGATGCGTAAATCAATGTTTCAGTTCAGAAACCTAATCAACACCACTGAAAGCAAAGAGGACTTCACCCCCCGGTAAGGACCGGAGTGACAGGCCAACAGGTGACTTCACTGCCCAGGTAAGGACTAGAGTGATGGACATGCAGGTGCATTCACCCCCAAGTAAGGATGGCAGTGACAGGCCGGCAGGTGCATTCACCCCAGGTAAGGATGGGAGTGATGGGACAGCAGGTGAATTCACCCCTCACCCCAAGTAAGAATGGGAATAGTGGGACAGCAGGTGACTTCACCCCCAGCTAAGGTCAGGAGTGACAGCCAGCAGGTGCTTTCACCCTCAGGTAAGGATGGGAGTAACAGGACAGCAGGTGCTTTCACCCCCAGGTAAGAATGGGGATGATGGGACAGCAGGTGACTTCACCCCCAGGTAAGGTCAGGAGTGATGGGACAGCAGGTGACTTCACCCCCAGGTAAGGGTGGGGGTGACGACCAGCAGGTGACTTCACCCCCAGGTAAGGATGGGGGTGACGGCCGGCAGGTGACTTCACCCCCAGGTAAGGTCGGGGGTGACGGCCGGCAGGTGACTTCACCCCCAGGTAAGGTCGGGGGTGACGGCCGGCAGGTGACTTCACCCCCAGGTAAGGAGGGGGTGACGGCCGGCAGGTGACTTCACCCCCAGGTAAGGTCAGGGGTGACGGCCGGCAGGTGCCCTCCCCCAGGTAAGGAGGGGGTGACGGCCGGCAGGTGACTTCACCCCCAGGTAAGGAGGGGGTGACGGCCGGCAGGTGACTTCACCCCCAGGTAAGGTCAGGGGTGACGGCCGGCAGGTGACTTCACCCCCAGGTAAGGTCAGGGGTGACGGCCGGCAGGTGACTTCACCCCCAGGTAAGGAGGGGGTGACGGCCGGCAGGTGACTTCACCCCCAGGTAAGGAGGGGGTGACGGCCGGCAGGTGACTTCACCCCCAGGTAAGGAGGGGGTGACGGCCGGCAGGTGACTTCACCCCCAGGTAAGGAGGGGGTGACGGCCGGCAGGTGCCCTCCCTCCCCCAGGTAAGGCCGGGAGCGGCCGCGGGCAGGGAGACCCGGAGGGTGCGGGCCGGGGAGCCGGGGAGACTCCGCCCCTCCCCTGGGTCCCGCAGCCGCTCGGGGACGCCCGCCGCAGACCTGCCCGCGGCGCAGGACGAACGCCCCGGAAACCTGGCGCCCCCGCCTCGCCGCGCGCCCGGCTCCCCGCGGCCTCCCCGCAGCGCCGCCCGCGGCCGCCCCGGGCCCGCCGCTCAGGCCCCGCAGGAGCGGAGGAGGCGCCGGGAGCCTGAGGAGGACGCCGGGCAGGCCCGTTACCTGCTCGGGACGCGGAGGACGGCGGCCGCGGCCCCCCGGCCCCACAGCGCGCGCCGCAGCGCCTCTGACATTGAGACCGCCGCCATCTTGCCGCCCGCGCCGGACGGCGCCGCGCGAGGGACAAACCTCCTCGGCCGCGGCCGCGGCGCCGGGGGCGGGGCCGGGGGCGGGGCCTGGGGCGGGGGCGGGCTCCGGCTGAGCTCCGCGCGGCGTGTGCAGAAGAGGGCGAGGCCCGGGTGCAGGAACGTGCAGGGCCGCCTTCGGTGCAGAGTGTCCCCGAAAAAGCAGCGTTTTTTGTTGTTATGACTGCTGATTTAATGAAAAGGCCGAAAGAAAAGCCTTGAAAATTTACACACCTGCAACTCATAATTGTTTCAAAGGGCTCCGGGTACTGAGGGCCGAGCCCACTGGAAGGGCCGGGGGGCCTCTGGCTCTTGAGAACCTAAAGCAGTATTTTTGCAAAGTGTTGCCAGATTGAGGGCGCAGGACCCCGGCAGGGCCGGGCCCCAGTGCTGTGCGGTCCCTGCACCATCCCAGCTTCCAAGCGGAGGCTCTGCCCCGCGGCCTGGCACAGGGTGCTCATGATTACTATTATTTTTCATGTGTGGATCTATAGGAGAGACTCATGGAGCATGATTTTTAATGTCCCTGTATTCCCAGTAATTGCTGAACCTGTGATCATTATGCGCAGACACCAAGAATATTATGAACGCTCCATCCATGTGAAGCAAGAAACTATCTTCCGAGACATGTGTCGGAAACATGTTTGTCATGTGGGCTGCTGACCCAAAGAACAGTGATTATATAAAATACAAAGCAGGTTGGCTTGTGGTTTGTTTGTTGGTGTTTTTAAAAGAGATTTTTTAAAAGACACACAGAACGCTGCTGCTTTTAGAATTAAGCACCCAGAAGCATAACCTTTATTAAAATAATAGGATTCACAGGAGGATGGGGAATGACTCGCCTTCAGTTGTGGCCAATTGAAAGAAAACTTAATACGTAAGGAAAGGGGGCAAAGAAAGAGATTCAGCAACGTAGCACCTAACACCAAAGAGAGAAAGCCATGTCCTGGGGAAGACAAAATGCACAGAAAGAGCCCGGCCTGCGCGGCTCAGTGGTTGAGCCTCGACCTCTGAGCCAGGAGGTCACGGTTGGATTCCCCGTAGGGAGCCAGCAGGAGGCGGCTGATCAATGACCCTCTCATCATTGCTGTTTCTGTCTCTCCCTCTCTCTGAAATAAATTAAAAATTTTTTTTTAAATGCACATAAAAGAAGTCCAGGGATAAATGTTTCAGGGACTTTTCTTTAAAACTTTTTATTTTGAAATAAATGATAGATTTCATAGGAAATTGCGAAACTAGTACAGAGAGGTCTGTGAACCCTGCGCCCAGTTTCTCCCGTTGATTACATCTTAAGTAACTCTAATAGGGTATCAAAGCTGGGAATAAAGTCAACTACTCTGTTTCCTTTTTTATGCAAGTGCGATTTCTAGACTATTATGTCAATGGGCTCATGCAGCATCTGACTTTTTGAGATTGGCTTCCGTCATTCAGCATAATGCACTTGAGATCCACCCAAGTTAACGGCATGCATCAATAGCTCATTTGTTTTTACTGCCGAATAGCATTCCATGGTGTGTTCATCAGGATTTTCCAGAAAAACAAAACCAGTAAGATAAAGACAAAGTCCCCTCACCTGATTTGACAGGCTCTATGTGGTCTGTCCCCCACCTTCCTCCCTAGCCACAGACCGTCTTTCTTTCCTGCCTAGAGCCTTCCATAAGCTGATGCCTACTGGAATGACCTTCAGTGTGTCTCATCTAGTCAGCCTCCCTGCCTTTAGGATCACAGCTGGGCCAGGCTGGTGTTGCTCAGTGGTTGAGCCTCGACCTCTGAGCCAGGAGGTCGCGGTTGGATTCCCAGTCAGGGCACATGCCCGGGCTGCAGGCTCAATCCCCAGTAAGGGGCATGCAGAAGGCAGCCGATCAACGACTCTCTCTCATCATTGATGTTTCTCTCTCTCTCCCTCTCCCTGACTCTCTCTGAAATCAATAAAAAAACCATTAAAAAAATACTGATCACGGCTAAGAGTCACTCCCTGTGGCAGAATTTGTAGGTATCTTATAGGCATTTCCCACTTACCCTTCCTTGCTGACTGACTCCTACTATAGTTACTAAAAAATATCCTACACTTGCTTTCCCTGCAGCTAGGACATGGCCAAGGGGATGCGAAATTCCTTCCGGGAAAACTGTCTTCTGGAAAAAAATGGACACACAAAGAGAAATGGCTCTTTTCCTGACTTTCGATGCAGTTGTATGAGCCCACAGTGCCCAGAGCTGTGGCGTCCTCTCAGCGTGAAGGGACAAAGCGTAAGAGCCCAGCCAGCAGGAAAGGCAGAGAGAGCAGAGAGAGGGAAAGAGCCCAGGCCTCCAGTGGTGGTGCTGAGCTTCTGAATCAACCCTGACCAAAATATCTCCAGACCTTGTTATAGGAAATAAGCGGCTTAATTGTCTAACTCTGATTGTTAGATATCCTGCAGCAAAAACATCCTTACCGATGCTCTTACACAAGGAATACTTCTCTGGCTTCCCTGCCCCACCGGCCCTGTCTCTCTCCTTCAGAGCACCTCCCATGCTGCAGTTTTAATGCAGTGTCATCACCTCTTTCTCCAAAATGCAAGGTAAGTTCTCTGAAGACAGAGATCATGTATGTTTTTGATGATCATTTTCCCACTTCCTAGCCTGACACATAATAGGCTACAAAGAAGGTATGGAATGAATGAATGAATGAATGAATGAATGAATCCAACTGAAAAATTTTAAAGGGTTAAAAATAAGTTGGTGAAAGTGCCTTTTCTTTGGTTATTTTTGCTTAGAAAAAGCTTGTACACATTTTTTTTCAATTACAGTTGACATTCAATATTATATTAGTTTCAGGCATACAGTATAGAGGTTAGACATTTTATATAACTTACAAAGTGATCCTCCCAATAAGTCTAGTGTCTGCCTGACACCATACATAGTTATTACAATATTATTACCTATATTCCCCATGCTGTGCTTTACACCCCATGACTATTTTGTAACTGCCAATTTGTTGTACAAATTATTTTTAATGTGATTGTCTGCTCAGGTCTACAGATCCTATTGGTTTCTAATATTTCATCTTTGGTCAAGTGCCATTTTCTGAAGATCTCGGTGGGATGCTGGGGCTAGGGGCCCAGTGTTGCTGGCAAGAGACCTGAAACCATGAATCTGCCTTTTATTAGGCTTGCATTTTAGAAAAAAATTTAATAACCCCTTTCATTTCCTTATTTCTCACATTTCAAATACAGGATATAGGCCTTTCAGGAACAGCAATGATTTGCTATGTGCATTTATTGTTTTTTACAATTTCACTGAAATCATAGATTCTACCACTAGGCTTAGTAGATGTCTAGGTCTAAGTACCATTTTAATATTTCAAATAGGGGTATTAAAATGTGAATCAATTTTACTTTTTGTTTGTGTTTCAAGCATGGTGGCCAAAAGAAACATTTAGTTTCGTCTTTCTGATGGCATGTGAAATTTACAGTGGATCTGAAGTTGTCTGGTTTTAATAAATTTTTCCCGTTGCACATGGGTCTTCAATAAAGCATCCAGAAGAAAATAAATTAGAACCAGACATTTCTATCAGAAGTTTCACATGCAATCGCTAAAGGCATGAAAAAATTTCACCATCTCTTATTGGCTACGAACTAATATTTTAAATCACATTTTATTTTTTGCTGCTAATTTAATTGAAAACCTTGAATTAATACATTATCATCTTATAAAATTATTATTTTATTTGGCATGGCTGCTGAGTCTTTGGCAACAAGTGGAATAAGTTCTACCTATAGTGAAGACCTGTCACTTGAAATTATTTCTGGAAACTAAAGGGGACAAGCAACCAGAGTTCACATGCCCCTCACAGCCTGGCATCCCAATCCTAACTTCTCAAACTTCATGTGGAGAAAACCAAACTAATTATATTCCTTCCTTTTCTCTTACCCAAAGCAAATCTGTTCCTCCCATCCAGAATTCTCTATCTTGGCAAAACACTACAATCTTTCTTCCAATATAAGATGTCGTCAACTGTAAAATGCATCGTTATTTTCTGTACTGTTAAATAAACTAAAAAATGAAACAAACCATTACACAACCTACTATATATTGTGTATCCTGGTTTCAGAGAGGTAAAATGTGGGGAAATGCACATTTTTAGCAGCAAAGAATATAGTAATTGCCTAACCCAATGTATTTTTCTTCCCTTTTTTCTTATTTATTATTTGTTGGTCTCTCTGGAATAAAGCTTTTATTTTTCAGCCTCTCTCTGGGTAGGAATAGCCATATTACCAGTTCATTTTCTTACAGTGAAATGTAAGAAAAAAGTATCGTGACAACCAGAAGCCCCCTTTAAACATAGACGGCAGCTGCACCCCCTTTCCCTCCCCCTTCTGTCCATTTCCTCTGTCATCCTGCTCCCTAGGTGTAAAGGCGAAGACCCAGACCATGAAGACGCGACGTCGGCGATGAGCAAATAACGAGGTGGGGGGGGCCTGGATCCGCCAGCCATCCTTGCATTCCCAAGGACGGCCAGCCCTCTGACTCTCCATTTCCCTGCTTTGCACTCTCTTGATGAGGATTTCCCCCCCTTATCCAGATTAAATTCCACGGCCAGTGATTACCATCATTTTTTTGCTTACACTCACAACCCCCTACCCCTCTCACTTTCTTATGCTCAGGGAAACTGCCAGCTCAGTCAGATCCAACTCTTCTATCCTGCACCTGCACCCATGCGGCTGAGCACAACTGGAGAAAAGCACCGAAGCACACTGATTTGGCTCACTGGGCCATGAACCTCAAGTTGGTCCTCAAATTGGCCATGGTGTTAAACTTTCCTACGTTCTCTATTCATATTTTCTCCCCCGGTTCGTTTCCTCACTTCATCAGGCGACTCACTCACACTTCCTTCTCACTCCGCAATCCGCTGTTACCTCCCGTCCTACCCTCACTTCTCGCCGAGGACTTTCACGCATCGCTGAGGAAATTAAATGAATCCAAAGAACACTTCTTCAGACAACTGTGCTCGCATACTGTCTTCCCCGGGTCACCGTAGGTGGGCCAGTCACGCCCCCATTGAAAGGGAATCCGGCCACCTGTACACTGGGTCCATCCTGAACCACCTGCCTGAGAGCCACCTGCCTGAGAGCATTGTTCCAGCACATCAACCTCTTCTTTCCTCCATCATAAATCTCCCACTGGTTCCCAGGACATTCTTCTCAGTTCACAAGCATGTGGTCACTCCTCCCGTTCATTTATTTATTCATTATTTTTTAAAAGATTTTTTTAATTGACTTTTTTAGAGAGAGAGAAAGGGAGAGAGAAACATCGATAGGAGAGTGAAACATCGATGTGACAGTGAAACATCAATCCAGCCCCGGCGTGTGTCCTGACCGGGAATCAAACCTGCAACTTTTTTGTGAGCGGGATGACGCCCAACCAACTGAGCCACACCGGCCAGGGTGGTTTATCCCATTTTAAAAACACAACTTGCTGGCATGGCTCAGTTGGTTGGAGTGCTGTCCCATGCACCAAAAGGTGGTGGGTTTGATTCCTGGTCAGGACACATGCTCAGGTTTCAGGTTCGATCCCCAGTTGAGGTGTGTGTGGGAGGCAACTGATTAATGTTTCTCTCTCACATGGGTGTTTCACCCCCCACCTCTCTGTCTCTCTCTCTCTTTTCCTCTCTCTAAAAAAAAAAAAAAATCAATAAAACTTAAAAACACACAAAACCTTATTATCTTGACTCAATTTATCCCACCATCTACTGCCCCATCTCTTTGCAATCACAATCCTCTAAAGCACTGTCGACGTACACTGTCTCCAGCTCCCCCATCTCTCCCGCCACGCCACTGAAACTCTTCTTTCAGGGACACCAGTACCCTCCCTATTGCTAAACCCAATGACCAGCTCACAGACTTTATGTCATCTGACCTATCATTTGCTACAACTGATTCCTCGGTTCTCAAAACACTTGCTCCCCTTGGTCTCCTGGTCGCCTTGCTTCTCTGGCTTCCCTCCCACTCCATCTCTCAGGGCCTCGGCAGGCTCCACGCCGGTGCCTCCTCTCCCCAAACGCGAGTTCATGTCCGAGTGCCCGGGACTCGCCCTCGGGCCGCTTCTCTTCTCCCTTGACAGCCCCGATCCGATCCGTCCCATGGCTCTTAAAGCTCGTCTCTTTACCAACACTTTCTTAAAGCTCATCTCTTTACCAACACTTTCTTAAAGCTCGTCTCTTTACCAACACTTTATCTCCAGCTCTTTCTCTTCTAATGAATTCAAGGCCTCTCTTTCCACTTGTTACTCAATTCCTCACTTGGAATCTCTTTAATAGACACCACACACCTGCCAAGGCCAAAACGGAATTCCCGGTCTCCTTATGATCCATGATCTGCTCAACCCCAGCCTTCCCCGCCTCAGCCAGCGGCAACTGGATTCTGTGCGTTGTTCAGGCTTTGGAGTCAGGCCTGACTCCCTCTCTTGGGTGTACTGGCTCTGAACCACGTTGGGATGTTTCTGAAAAATGGTTCCACGCTACAGAGTTCCCGAAGTCCCTGCGCATGAGATTAGGCAACTAACGAGCTCAATACAGGTACCAGAAACCACTCTAATGACTTTCAACCATGAACCCTGGAAGACGTCCAGAAGAAGAAAATAAGAGAAAAACAAAATTTGTGCAGATATGAGAGAAGCACATACAGGTAACTTCTCCGTTAGGATTACAGGGCAGTATAATCCCTAACGGCCGTTTGCAGGCTTCCAGCCACAGGAGGACGACCAGGAAGACCTGCTGGACACCAGGAATCGGGCCATATAAGGAATTAAAACTGCCCTCAAAACACCTGATCGCACACCGCTTTCCATCCGCAGTCCAAGCCCACCGACCCAGCCCCGAGACCCGCTGACCACAAGAGCTCCCCACCAGAGACTGCCTGTAAGGACGAGACCCCAGCCCCTGGGGCCCGGGATCCCCTTGTCTGGGTGCTGTGTAGCCCTTCCCTTTGGACCCCCCACCCCCGATCCCCTTTCCTTAAATAAGTTCAGTTTGTCTTAACTACCATCTGAGGTGGCTGTTTAGCTGCCCGAGCTCCGCCGCCGACCTTAACCTCTCATGCTCGATGCCACGCCTGAAGACTCTCGGCTGCGTTGCACATCCCTAGTCAGATATTCTTAACACCACTGGAGAGCTCTCACCCAATAAGCTCCTTAGGCTCTACCTTCAAGCCATAGCTCTCCCAGGGCTGTATTACTACTCACGGGCCAAAGCTACCACCACCTCCTGCCTAGAACACTGCCAGAGACGTTCACAGCCTTTCTTTTCTCATTTTTGCCCCTGGAGTATATTTTAACACAGCCGCCACAATAGTCCTTTTAGAATATCAGGCAATTCGTGCCATCCCCTTGCTCAAACCCTCCAGGAGGTCCTCGCATCCGAGATAACCTGGCTGTCTTGCCTTATCTGTCTCCTTCCTCACCCCTGCTTGTCTTCAACAAGCCAGGCCTTTTCTCACCGGAGGGCCTTTGCAGGGATTTTCCCTCCGCCTGGAATACACTTTCCCCCAGATAGCCACACAACTGACTCCCTCCTCTCTTAAGCCTCTGATCAAAGGTCACCTTTTCCACGACGCTTTCCCAAAGTAAGTCCCACATACTTGCCTATCAGTCAATGTCCTTCCAGGAAAACAGAAACCACTTTAGATATTTCAAACGGAGGAAATTTAATTCAGGGCGTTGTTTACACAGGTGATGGAACTGCCGAGGAGCCAAACAAGGGAGCTCAGGAGACAACTCAGATAACAGGCTCAGCAGGAGCTGCCGTCACCCCTAGGGCTGAGCGCCACAGGGGATACCTGGTGTTGGGGGGGCAAAGCTGGGGTCTCCCAGTGGGATCTGAAACCAGAGCAAAGGATGCTGAGTGGGGGCTGGGACCAGGGAGGGGCAAACAAGTAGCATAGACTCAGGGGAATGTGCCAGAGACCACCCCCGAGGCGGAGAACGGGAGCAGGGAACTACCACTCTAAGAAACATACGTTTTATTTTTCTCCTGAACCCATAAAAGAAAAGAAAAACTTTAAAATACCTACTGACAAGGAACAAAATTAGATTTATTGGTCATAAACAAGACTAACCCAATAGTAATTAGTAAGTAAGATCATGTTTATCTCCAGTAATTTGGCACCATGGACACAAATCTACAGGGGATCATCTTTCAGGTCTTCTTTGGAGCTCCATGTGCTATTTCAATAAACTTGCGTGTTGCTTCGCAGGCTAAAGGTAGAATAAGACGTGATAAAACGGGTAACTAGTCAATACAGAGTTCACTTTCTTTACTTTTCACATTTGCTTGGTGCTTGTTCTGCTCCCTATGGGGCTGGCAGGTCGTAAACGTGAAAAATGTTTTTAAGAAATGCAAAAGGAATATCAGTGCTGGGTAATCAAGAGCTGACTGTACACACACACACACACACACACACACACAATTTACTATAAACATTTTTATAGTTCATTCAATTTTGAAAAACTGCTTTCCAAACGTGATGGTCGCCATGCTTTGTGGAATTTATTGAAATGAAGACCATGATAAAAGCTGTCAACAGTTTTTCCAAACAGATTTTGACTTGATTTTTAGAACTCTTCAAACCTAATCAGGAGAGAAGCTAGCTGGGCCTCTCCTTTCTCATTGCTCAGGAGTTTTGCTAAAGCTCTACTTCTTTTCCGGCACTAAAGGGCTGAGCAAGAGGAGCCACAGCATTATATCCCCGGGAGGAACATTAATTTCTGGAAGACATCAAGACTCCAAAGCTTGCCTTGAAATCATCAGGCAGCCTCATGGCCCAGTTGCAATAATTGGCAGCGATCGGGATGGAGCTACCCCAGGCCGCGGCAGGGCTTAGCATACTAATGGCCCTTTGACACCAGGAGCCATTCAGAAATCAGACTTTGTCAGGCCCAAGAATAGACCACTCACCCCCGGCAGGAAGCACTGGGCAGGCAGACGTGACAGTAATTCCCCGTCAGATAAAACTGAGGAGTTGTTTGGGTTCCATTGTCCGTGAAAAGAATTCCCCAGCCTCACGCCTACGACATTCTTTCTTCACCTGCTCGACCCTCCTCCGCGTTGGAGTGACGTGTTTGGGACAGGCTGAGGTTAGGGATTTTGAGAGCCCGGGTGGTTCTGAGCAGGTCCTAGAAATGGGGAGCGGCCCCTTGCTCCGTCTGCAGAACCCGTGAGCATCACTAAAGGTTGCAGGCGCAATGTGGGCGGAGCGCGAATGGAGACTCGGGCCTTTCCCGCCCTCCCTCGGCTGGTAGGGGACAGAGACAGCGACGAAATACAGCGGGGGTCACCTGCTTCGGAGTCGTTTTCCTCTGTGCTTACAGGGCTTTCAGTGACCTGGTGCAACGTGCGAAACACAATGAGCGCGTCAGGGGAAGGCGGCCCGTGAAAGCGCGGGAGCAGGGAACTCACACGTTAACACACCAAAACTAGTTTGAAGGGGTTTCATGGGCCGGCGGGCCGGCCAGGAAGCCCCTGGCTCCTAAATTACAAGTGGCCCTCAGCTCATTCCCTTTTTTTCTTTTTAAAACAGAGGACAGAGAGAATCTCAGGGTTCTACGTTTATGGCTACTCATTCCCCAACTTCGCTATGTACTCGGTCCCTTATTTTGCCCAAATATCTTTTGTTTGTATCATTCCTCACAGGGGGGAATATTTATTTCAGGGGGATTATCTCTCGTTCTGTGGGAGAGGGAAACCAGGTTCGAATCTGGAGGCGTCGTCAGGGGGCCATGTGGTCCCCGTCATGTCTGCGTCCAGAGGACGCGACAGGTGTCTCTGTGGGTCCAGCACCGGCGTCCACTTTTTCAGGCTCCAACAACGTAAACGTGGTACAAAAATAGGATATTCAGATACAATAATTTACTACCATGTAAATTTTAAGGTAAAAAACCCCTTGCCACTCTTTCTTAAAACACCCCTTTCTGCTAGAAGTCGATTCGTTTCTTTTCCTGTAACTTTTATTTTATAACACTATGGTTTATGGTGAAAAGAAAAATAAAATAAGATCATTCTTTGTGACCCAACACGTCTCGCTGGACCCAAGAAATGAACAACTGCAGAAGAAAAAGACTCCTTTAAAGTTCCATTTAGTCCTGAAAACTTTCCCCAGATGGCCAGCTCCAGTTTCACTCTCTTGCAGGAAGATATTATTATTTTAGAGCTTTTGAGCAGTAACTGATTCACAACAACCCAGAATTTATTTTTCCTGATTGCTCGGTTACCAAAAATTCAAAAAAAGATTAATTTTTAAATTGTAATTGGGTTGTTCTGATCCCCCTGCCAAGTTCCCGCCTGGCTTTAATCTGTCGCTGGTCCCGGGATCTTTATTAGCCACGCCCTCCTCGCATTGGGATCTACTGGTAATTACACGCTCCCTTTTGAACGAGGCGAGTGAGAGAGCCCAGAGTGATTAAATGCTTTATTAGAAGTTATTTTTCGTAATCTCGAGGATCGTGAGAAGAGTTTTCTTAGCAGAGAAAAATTCATGTTTGAAGGGACATCATCTGGAGGGTTTATATGTATCATAAGTTTTGTTTTGTGGTCCTGCAAGAGGAGGGACCTATACTTTGTTTTAAAATTAAATTTGATATTGTGGGCAAGTTATGAACATCTGGGGCTTATTCGCCTTCTAACAAACATCTGTAAACATTTTAAATTTTACAAAACATCTGCAGTAAAGGTGTAATTGTATCAGAATACCAGTAAGATTTCTGCAGACACAAAGTCCTCCAAAACAAAAAAACTATATCAGTTTTGTACCTGATTTGTGGATGTGCTGAAACGGATACTTGGGAGCTCTGTCTCACTCACCTTCCCAGTCCATAGTTTACTTTTAAGTACCATTTTGACTTTTAGGACCTGAATGTTGAAGACACCTGGTAACACAGCTAGTCTGTCGGGGACACTGATTTTGCTCCCTGTGTTTCCCAGACCAGCTCTTTTCTTTCCTCAGTGAGCCACCCACCCCGCAGCCCACCAGGCGCTCGCGCCAACCGCGAGGAGCTGTGCCCAGCGTCCCCCTGGCGCATCAGTTCTACTCTAGGATAGACAGACGCACACCCAGTTTTGTGTTACGATTACACGTATATGATGAGACGCAATGCAAAGTTCTCATAGTTTTTTAGATTAAACATAAGACTTTAAAGAAATGTCAAGATTGTGGAGACCTTCCAGATTCTCCTCTCCAGAGTCAGGGTGCCCAAGTAGAAAAGTGTCAGAAATGCCGAATTAACACACAGAAATGTGCAATCTCCCCCCCCCATTACTAACTTAATGGTAGTTCATATATCCGCCATTATCTTCGATGAGTTTTCCTCCAGATTCTAGCTCTGAAAAACCCGGGCGCTCACGCTGGGGCTTTTGAACAGGACGAGACCTGAGATGCAGAGTGAATTCCCTGAAACCCAAACGGAGCGGTGAGGGATATTTCTAGGATGTTGTTCCTGAGTCACGTGTAGAGAAGTAATAATGGTATTATTTCTTTTCTGTCTTTTATTTCCCTTTAAAAAAAACTAAAAATGTTTTCCTACTTCTAAATATATATATATTTTAATTTGGGGGGGGAAACAATATAGAAAAAGAAGAAACTAAAATTCACTCAGGTCTTACTCCCCTGAGATTAATCCTGTTTGTTGAACGGAATATTAATTTGATGCTAACTGTAGGAGCGACATCCTCACACACACACACACACACACACACACACAGTACTTGCTGTGCTTGCTGTCTTATTACTTTCTTCTCTATAATAATGTTACAGACAACAAATATGTCTCTATTGTCTTCTTTGATAGCGGTCCACTATTTCTTGATGCAGTGCTAGGCTATTTACTTAATTTCTTACCCCCCACACCAGTCTCTTGAGACTGAAGCTTTTTCAAGTTTACTCTAAAAATGACTATTTCTGTCACTTCATGATTTTTTGACTGAAGAATGCAAAAGACAGCCCTCGCCCATGCTCAGGAGTTTTTTATATCCAGACGCGTATGTGTGTTTGAAACATGCGTGTATCCTCGACGTAATACATGCATTTATTTTTGCCTCACTGTCCATTTAAAATGGCCCCGTCCACAGATGATGTTAACAAAACACAAATACCTTTACCAAGCAAATGCATCAAATAATAGGCTATTTGCAAACCAAGGCTGCCTGTGGGCCCTGCTCATACACAGTCACTTCCCCAATGACGTCCTTGGGAGCCGCGCCCTCCGCCTGCAGGAAGCAGGCCGGGCCCGGGTCCCGAGCGGCAGCGCAGTTGCTGGGCGTCGGGGGCCTCCCTCGGTTTACTGCCCCGGCTCTTTGTGCTTCGTCTGCTCATGGAGTTAGTCATCTGAGCTGAACTCCCCCTGGGGAAACAACATGCAGTTTTCTGCATAATCTCTTGAGGTTAAAGGCTTGGAGGTATCTGTCCATAATGGAAGGGGAGAGTCCTTTGACTACAGTTGTCTTAATCCTGACGGTGTCTTGTGCGTGGTGAAAGGGAAAGCCATCATTTCTTGGGAGGCTCGCGAGACAGGATCTGTAAGAGGTTTGCTTCTCGGTGGTTATGGAGTAAGGCTCTGAATAGACGGAGTTAATAATTACTAAATAAGCACAGGCTAGATTCCCTTTGACTCTATTCTAAGGCTAATTGGTGCCCTCAGGTTATATCTAACCATATGTGATAGCATTTCGTAATAAAAAAGGCATTTGTCCCGTTGAACCACAAGATGTCTTCAGTTATGTGGGCTGAGCACACGACTCTTAGCTGGATTTGGCACATTTAAAAAATATCTTACTGTAGGGGGAATTTTTTTCTTCACATTATTTTATATAGAGATAGCCTTTTGCTCAAAAGGCTATATTTTGTTACCAGTATCTTGATGTTAAACTAGAGTTCATACAGGGCTTCATTATAAAGGGAATCATAAAATAATTTTGTGCTGTATGTAGCTGGGTTTAACACAGAATCAAAGGAACACTTTCTTCTTTGTTCCTCTAATGGTTCCCCAAAGAAAATCCACAGGCTCACGTCTCTCCTTCAATTACCTAATGTGCAGAACATTGTCAAATATAATTGATATTTTTAAGAACATAGAAGCCAATGGAGATACTGGATTTCTCTCTCTAGAACGCTTTTTAAAGAAAAAGAGGCTTTTGCATTGCTCTAGAGTGCAGCTGCTTGACTTTAGGTAATAAAATGAGCCAAGTGACTTCTTGGGTCCCCTTTAGCCTCATAACAGGGTGATCTTAGCTGGCCCTACAAGCTTCACTTATCTCTCTCTTACTTTTAATTTTCTCCGGAGATAGATGGATCCTGGCAAACATAGGGGTTTAATCGCAAATCTCAGAAGTTTAATTTCCAGAGTCTAGTTTTGTATTCTGTCTTGCTTTGGCTCTGGAGATATAGCCAAGCAGGATTGTAAATATTTTGGAAAGTTTATTAGAAACTCTTCTCTGACTAGTCATTTATTCTTTCATTGTGAATCAAACTCCAATCCACAACTCATATGATTACACTTGAAAACAGACTTAACTGATTATTAAAGTAATGCATGTTCATCAAAAAATATTCAAAAACCATCAACAAGTATAAATAAGAATATCCATGTCCTCTCAGCGATAACCATGATAGGCATTTCGATACATTTTTTCTAGCCTTTTCTCCATATGTATAAGTTTTCATACATCTATAAGGTGAATCTCCTGTTTGTCCATATTTAAACATATTTGTCTAAGATGGATTTCTAGAAGTGAGATTGCTAGATGAGAGCTGGAATATTCTGAATGGTTTTAATTCACACAACCACATTGTTCTGAGAGTTGTACCAATTTATACCCTCACTAGCTGTGGATGCGATGCATCTGTTTTTTCGGCTCTCTTGCCTGCACTGAATATTTGTTGTATTCGCTTTGCTAATTTGATAGCTGTAGTGGGCTGAATGGTGGCCCTCAAAAAAGATAAATCAACATCCCAGTATCTAGAGCCTGTGAGTATCACCTTACATGGAAAAGATGTGATTATGTGAGACATTTGAGAGCAGGGTTTATCCTGGATTAAGGTGGGCCCTGAATGCAATCACATGTGTTTTCATAAGAGAGAGGCAGAGGAAGTTTTGAGACAGACATACAGACGAGACAATCTGAAGACGGAAACAGAGGCTGGAGTGATGGGGCCACAAGCCCAGGGATGCTGGCTGGCAGTCCCTGGAAGATGGAAGATGGAAGATGGAAGACACAGATTTGCCTTGAAGCCTCCAGAGGGGAATGTGGCCCCGTCAACACCTTGATTTCAGACTTCAGGTCTCCAGAACTGTGAGAAAACACACCTACTATTTTAAGCTCCCAAGTTGTCATTATAACAGCCACAGGAAACAAATGCAACAGGTAAAAATTATATTTCAGTGTTGCTTTAATCTGCGTTTCCTTCACCAGAGACACGGTTTTTTTAAATTTCATTTATTTAATGGATAATAAGGGTGAATGGAAATAGGGCACAAAGCAGAAAGAAGAGAAACCAGTTTGGAGGCTGCTACAATATTTTAGAGGAGGAAAGTACCATGACTTGAAACAAGATAGGGGAGCCAGGACGCAGAGAACAGATCGGGAGCCCGCGGAGGTCTACAAAGGCAAGGGTCTGTGATGAGCTGCACAAGACTGGGGAGAGCGAGGAGGCGGGTGGCTGTGCCGCTTACTCAGGGAGAAAACACTGAAGGGGACGGAGCAGGCGTGGGGGGAAACAGAGCATCCAGTCAGGGTAAGTTAAGGTGTCGGTGAGACACGTACCCGCAACGTCTACAGCGCTGTTTGCCCTAGTGTCTGGGGCTTAGGACAGAGACCTTGGCCTGAGCCAGGCAGCGTAAGTCACCAGCATTTCGAAGCTATCAACATCTGAGACTTTTCTAGATGTGGTGTTGAAAGTACAGAATGAACAAGGCTGGGACAGAACCCCGGGCGGGGAACAGCGTAAGTTGGTCTAGATAAAGAGAGTCTTTGAAATTCGATTGAGAAGATGCTGAAGGAGTAATAGGGGAGAACCAGAGAAGAATGGGTTTTTTTTTAAATGATTTTTAAATCCTCACCTGAGGATATTTTTCCCATTGCTTTTGAGAGAGTGGAAGGGGGAGAGAGAGAGAAACATCGATTGGTTGCTTCCTGCATGGGGATCGGGCCTGCAACCAAGGTATGTGCCCTTGGCCAGAATCAAGCCCAAGACCCTTCAGTCCACAGGCCGACCCGCTAACCACTGAGCCAGACCGGCCAGGGCTGAGTGCTTTTTAAGTGCAGAGTGGTCAGCAGCGTGGAGCCCACAGCGTCCAGCTCGTGGTGCCTCCGCAAGGCGCCTGGGCTCTCAGGCTGAGGACCGATCTTCCCGCGCAGCCCGCAGCCGGAGATGGAGCGTGACCCGGGCGTGGAGCAAAGTAAGGACTCGCCTGCCCAACACGGGCCCCGTTAACGAGCCACTTTTGCCCCAGAGTTTCCTGTTGGGCGCCAGTAACCATTCACGTCTGCATCACCATCGGAAGGCTTTTCATGCCCAAACCCTGCTTCTTCCTGGGAGGGAGGGGAAATTTCCCCTTTTTTCCCTCCCTTAGTTCCTCTGGCTGGTCTAACAATCAAATCGACATGAGAGAGATTAACTGGAGAAAATAGCCAAATTTAATTACATCTGTGCATATGGGGGTTCCCCAAGAATAGGAAACTAAGGACAGTTCAGGGCAGCTGTGGCTCCCGGGCCATCCGGAGCTAAGGAGACGTGGGCAGTGGTTTGGGACTTCAAAGGGGAGGGAGCCAATTCACATGGAAATAGAAAAGCACATGTTTGGTAAATAAACGTTTGCTGGGCCATCTGTAACAATGGGACACAGAGAGGACTTTGATCAAACGGGCCTGGCGAGGTTCCTCCCTGTCTCTGACACACGAGTTCATATTAAACTATAGTTATCTGTGATGATAGCTCCCTGGAGCTGGTCCTCTATCTAAATTCTTTTAAGCAATGCTGGGGAAGATCAAAGGTTTTTCCTGAGTCTTTCATTTCTTAAAAAATAACCAGCTTAAAATAATCAATATCTCAAAGAGGCGTATTTTGGGGTGGCCAACTCTGTTTCCCTTCTCTCTTGCTTTCATATTTCATAGGTGCTATTTCCAAAGAAACCTGGTGCGCTCTCCCATCTGCCCACCTCTGACACAGCGATCTCGCAGGAAAAGTTTCCATAGCATGAGAGCAGTTAGAGGAAGTTGGAAAGTAAATGCACAGGACAGTTCAAGGCTTTTTAAAAAATTTATCTTTATTGGTGAAAGTATTACAGATGTCCCCCTCTGCCCCCATTGACCTCTCCACCCTGCTCTTACCCCCTCCCCAGGCCTTCACCACACTATTGCCTGTGTCCATGGGTTATACATATATGCATATAAATTCTTTGGTTAATCTCTTCCCACCCCCACCCCCTTCCCTCTGAGACCCCTCAGCCTGCTGCACTCTTCAATGTCTCTGGGTCTATTTTGTTCCTCAGTTTATTTTGTTCATTAGCTTCTTCTTAAAGAAGACCCTTCAACATTGCATGTAATACTGGTCTGGTGGTGATGAACTCCTTTAGCTTTTCCTGGTCTGTGAAGCTCCATATCTGACCTTCAATCCTAGATGACAGCTTAGCTGGGTAGAGCAATCTTGGCTGTAGGTGCTTGTTTAATGATGAGAGGAAGAGAGGCTAGAAGCTGGAGGGGACCCCGGCCAATGAGTGCTTCTCCTTAAGATGGCACAGGCATGTGATGTTTCAGTCTGGTAACTGGACGTGGGTAGAAAGAAAGGATGACAGCCCGAGGCCCCCAAGAAAAGTCATGGGGTGAAATCCTGAGCACAGGCGGGGGAGTGAAGCTGGGGCAGGAGAGCTCCCTCCTCCACGACGAGAGGAGGGCCGGAAGGAAGGGCGTGCAGGTAGCTGGCAGATGTAGCAGCAGGTGAGGCCATCTGCTGAGAGGGAGGGCAGAGGTGCCCAAGGAGCGCAGGGATGGTTAGGGGCAGCTTCGGTGCAGGATGGGCAACGGCGAGCCCGGGGAGCTCTCCCGCGGAAGCCAGGGCTGGTGGAAGCATTCGCTCTTGTCGCTCGAGCCTGTGAGATCTGCCCAGCTACAGACAGATGACACACCAAGTTTGGATCGGGAGAGGAGAGGGTAACAAAGGGACTATTTATATAGGTTTGGGTGGCAAATGAGGGAAATTGGGAGATTTAGTGCAACAGCCCAGGACTGGTAACTCTGGGCACTGTTATCACCCCCAGGAGTGAAGTAGGAAAAAGAGTGAACAGTTACCGGGACTCAGAAAGTTAGGAAGCTGGGCGAGAAGCCTGGCTTTTAGGGGCAGGGACTTCTGACAGGGTGAGAGACACGGCCATTCACAGGGCCTCACAAGTGGGAGCTGGTGGGATAAATACTTGGACCGCACTATGCTTAATGTCTTCTATCTCTTTGCTGGCTAACCCCTACCAGGAGCCAGAGAGCAAAAGAGTCTGTGTTGTGATTCACCTCAGGGTGAGTTTGAAGGATTATGATGTGCCCCACCATCTATTGAAAAGTACTATAAAGATACTAATAAAAAAACACACACGCAGTGTTTTTTTATTGGCTCAGAAATAGGTTTATAGAAAAAGCTGGTGAGTCTAGCAGTAGGACCAAATTTATACATGGGCATTTATTATATGGTAAAGGTATATTAAAACCAGTAGAATAAAAGATGATATTTAAACAGTTAGCTAGTGATTTAGAAATGATAATTAAATGTAAAGAAAAACCTTGAAAAAAATATGTGTATATATTTATATTTAATTGTTTCGAAATTATCACAGAAACTAGAAACTGCATTAAATTATAAAACATCTTTATGGAAAAGAATACAACTAACAAGGTGAAAGATGAATAAAAATTAGGAAAAATTCACAACACACGTTCAAAGATTAATAGACCTAGTGTGCAAATGAATAAATCTATAAAAAAATAGCAATTCAATATAAAAAAATCAGTGATAAGTTTTAACAGCACAGTGATACATGAAGAAATACATTTGGTAAATAAATATGAAAATACATTCAGCTTCATATTAATAACCAAAGATATGTAATAGAAAACAACTGTGAGACATAATTTCTACATCTATATAAAGTTATTTATTTATTTTTTACTTTTTAAATTTATCTTTATTGTTGAGAGCATTACAGGTATATCATTTTCCCCCGCAACTGACCCCTCCACTTTGCTCCCACCCCCTCCCCAGGCCTTCACCCTGTTATTGACTGTGTCCATGGGTTATGCATATATGCATATAACTTCTTTGGTTAATCTCTTCCCACCCTCCACCCCCCTTCCCTCTTTCCTCTGAAATATGATTGTCTGTTGCATATGTCAATGTCTCTGGATCTATTTAGTTCATCAGATTCTTTTGTTCATAGCTTCTTCTTAAAGAAGACCCTTCAACTTTTCCTGTAGTGCTGGTCTGGGGGTGATGAACTCCTTTAGCTCTTCCTTGTCTGAGATGCTCTTTATCTGACCTTCAGTTCTAAATCATAGCTTTGCTGGGTAGAGCAATCTTGGTTGTAGTTCCATGTTTTTCATCACTTTGAATATTTCTTGCCACTCCCTTCTGGCCTGCAAGGTTTCTGTTGAGAAATCAGCTGACAGTCCTATGGGAGCTCCCTTGTAGGTAACTAACTGCTTTTCTCTTGCTGCTTTTAAGATCCTCTCTTTGTGTTTAACTTTTGGCATTTTAATTACGATGTGTCTTGCTGTGGGCCTCTTTGGGTTCCTCTTGTTTGGGACCCTCTGTGCTTCCTGGACTTGAAAGTTGATTTCTTTCCCCAGGTAGGGGAAGTTTTCTACAATTTTTTTTTCAAATAGGTTTTCAATTCCTTGGGCTCTTTCTGCCTCTTCTGGCACCCCAATAATACAAATGTTGGGTCTCTTGAAGTTGTCCCAGAGGCTCCTTATACTATTTTCATATTTCTGGATTCTTTTTTCTTTTTGCTCTTCTGGTTGGGTGTTTTTTGTTTCCTCATGTCCCAAATTGCTGATTTGATTCTCAGCATCCTCTACTCTACTGTTGATTCCCTGTAAATTATTCTTCATTTCAGTTCCTGTAGCCTTCATTTCTGATTGGTACTTCATTATGTTATCGATTTTCTCAGTTATTTCCCTAACCATCTGCTTAAACATCTTTATAACAAAAATTCTGAACTCTGTATCTGTTAGCTTGCCTGGATCTATTTCATTTAGTTCCTCTTCTAGAGATTTCTTCTGTTCTTTCCTTTGTGACATGTTTCTTTGCCTCCACATTTTGGCTGCTTCCAGGTGTTTGTTTGTATGTATTAGGTAGAGCTGCTATGTCTCCTGGAATATGTAGAGTGGCTTTGTGTAGTAGGTGTCCTGTAGGGTCCAGTGGCTCAGCCTCCCCCGTCACCTGAGCTGGGCCTTCCAGGTGGTCCCCTGTGTGGGCTGTGTGCACTGTCCTGTTGTAGTTGAGCCTTGGTTGCTGTTGGCCTCACTGGGAGGAATTGACCCCCAGGCCAATCGGCTGTGAGGACCAGCTGCAGCTACAGCCAGAGAGCTGCTGTGCTGGAGACACCCCTGTGGAGCAGGATTTACTTCAGTGGAGCTTTGGTGTTCACCAAGTGCGCCCCTTGAGTGTCACTTGTGGATGTGGTAGGGTTGTAATCCAGCGTGGTTGAGTCTGACCACCAGGTGCACTGTCTCTGGGGCCTCCGGGGAGGTGCAAAGTCAGCCTCTGCCAGTGCCTTGCCCAGGGCCACCCAGCATGAGCTACACAGCAGACCGTAGCTGGCTGCTCCTTGTGCTGGGCTTGGAGGTGCCCAGGAGAGGCCCAGCTATGAGCCAGTGCAGCTGCCGCTAGTGCCAGGCCTGGGCCGCTTATCAAGCCGTATGGGGCAGCTGCTGCTTGTTTGAGAGATTTTAGGAAAGTCCTAAGCATGGGGCTCGAGAGGCCACTTGCACGGAAAAGCCCCTGGAAATGGCCCGGATGAGCTGCAGGTGGGGAGGGGCGGGGCCTCCGGGAATCACGGGGCGGGGCCAGCGGTGAGTCACGTGCTGGCGACTCAAACATGGCGTCCGCCTGCCGGCTGTGCGGGGAGGACTCGCCACAGGAGCCACGGCCTCCGCCAGCCCTTCTGCCCGGGAGGAAGCCGCCCTCCGCCTCCCGCCCGGATCTCAGGCAGGTCAGTTCCTCCCCGAGTGTCCCGGGTCCTTTCTGGCTGCTCCCGGCGCTGGGCTCAGAGGGAGCGTCCGAGTGAGTCCGCGCCGGGCCCTTTAGAGGAGCTGCTGGGGCTCCCGCGGCCTCCGCGACCCTCAGGGACAGTCCCCGCTGGGTTCACAGCCGGGAGGTGTGGGGGCGTCTCTTCCTGGCCTGGAGCCCTGGGCTGGGGCCTGCTGTGGGGCTGGGCCCCCTCGCTCCTCTGGGAAACCCCCGTCGCTGAGATGTCCTCCCAGGTTTACCCGCCACACGGGGTGTGGGCCCGCGGCCGCGTCTCCGATTCAGCCCGGACCCGCCCGCGTCCCCGCCCCTCCTGCCGGTCTCGGTGCTTCCTCAGCTCCCTGGCTGTGGGGCTTCTGTGCAGCCAGATTTCAGGAGCTTTTGAGTGACGGTGGTTCTGTATTTTAGTTGTAATTTTGATGTGGTTGCGGGAGGCGGCGGGGCAGCTGTTTCCTACGCCGCCAGCTTGTTTCCCCTACATCTATAAAGTTTTAAAAGGTTGAAGTGACCCATTGTTATAGGAAGTAAAGGAAAAAAACCCACCTTTCTACAAGGCAATTGACACAATGTATGAAAATATAATATGTACATAGCTTTACCCACCATCTCTCTTCCAGAATTTATTCCCAGGGGCAGTTGCACACATGCAAAATGATGTATCTGTTAGGGTGCGCATCCTGGCTCTGTTTATTTTAGGTCCCTCCCACTCCATTCCTGTGGGACTAGACAAGAAAATTAGGGTACAATCCTACAGTGGAGTACTTGGTGGCCATTAAAATTAATATATGTTTCTATATCAATTCATGTGAAAATGCATCCACAAGACTGTATCAGTGAAAAAGACAGCATGTATAGAGTAATCCTATTTATTTAAAATTGATTACTAAGCGCAGTCATCTGGAACCTTAGTATTTGGAAAGATTCACACAATTGTTAGCAGTTATCAATTGGATGTTGGTATTTGGGGTGCTTTTTCTTATTTGGCTTTTTCTGTCTTGTTGGAATTTTTTTAATGAATATGTTTTTAAAAATATATATATTATTTAACATATATTAAAGGAAGGGATGAAACCCTTTAGGTGAAGACTAGAAGCGATTGTTCTGTAGAGAATGACAGGATTTCAGGAACTACTGACGGTCCCAGGAAAATTGAAAATGATGTCACCGTTAGCGATGACGATTCTCCAGGGGTGCTCAGTGGCCCTGTAGTCTGTCTTCCAAGCTCTCTTTTGAATATCAAGAGGAAATCTCATGACCCGGGCTATAGAGTGCTCCCGTAAGTCACAGAGTGTGAAGACGATGGACGGGAAATACCCATCAGACAGGAGGAGGGGACAAAGTTTTCTATGATGGAAGCAAAGGAGACAGACAGGCAGGAATGCAGCCAAAGAGATGATAGAACTGAATTCCTCGACAGGAATTTGGTGAGCAGTCATCCTGGGCCTTGGGCAAGGGAGGGTGTGGCAAGAGGACAGTCACCCCGGGTGGCGTGAGGGGACTCTGAGAACACGGGGGCTGGTCTGCCTCCTTGCTTGACCTTCAGAGCTCTGGAATGGCCAACCAGCAGGGCAGTGGGGGATTTCAGAGCCACGGGCCTGCATGTCAGCCTCAGCCTCTGACCTCCACAGGCTGCTTTGTGGTGGGAAACAGAGGCTCGGCAGGAATGTGAGACTCCTACACCCAGGCCCAGTGCGGGCCGAGCGGGCTCCCACGCTACCCAGCAGCAAGTCTCAGACACCAGCTGGATGGGTTACAATGTGACTTGAGTCTGATGCTATTTCCTATAATGTCCTGCAAGATTGTCCCCCTCTCCCTGCCCACTTCAGATGCCAGTCGCAAGTCCGGGCTGTCACCTGTGCTTGTGACCCACTGACTATACATCAGAGGTCTCCATGACCCCCTCCTTGAGTTCAGAGAAACATTTTACTCACTAGATCACGGGTTTATTATAAAATAATAAACTCGGCAACAGCCAGTTGGAAGAGATGCATAGGGCGTGAGGAAGGGTTTGAAGCTTCAATGCCCTCTCCAAGCAGGCCACTCTCCCAAATCTTCATGTGTTCACCAACCCAGAGACTCTCTGAACCCTGTTTTTTGGGGGTTTTGTGGAGGCTTCATTACCTAGGCACAATTGATTAAGTCATTGGCCACTGGTGATTCATTCAACCTCCAGGCCCTGTCCACTGGAGGTCAGAGCCTTGCGACAGAAAATTCCAATCCTCTAATCACCGGTTAGTTCTCCTGGCAACCAGCCCCCATCCTTAGGTGTGTTCCCAAAGTCACTTATTAGCATAACAAGAGAAGCCTTTATCTGCTCCCATCACAGGAAATTCCAAGGGTTTTAGGAGCTCTGGGCCAGAAAAGGGAAGACCAAATACTGTATGTGCTTCTTGTAAATCACCACGTCACAGCTAACAGATGGAAGTGGCCGAGGCTGGGGCAGGAAGCTGAGGCTGGTGGAGAATTTATAGCTGGAGGCCAGTCGTCATCAGTACGGTCATCTCAGCCATCACCGTCATCATGGTCATCAGGCAGGACCCTGTGAAGGGGACAGGCCCTGCTCTGTGCAGGTGACAAAAGGTAAAAAATTAAAAGGCTAACACATTTTATTTTACCCAGGATATTCAAAATATTTAATAGTTAACATATTTTATTTAAGCCAGTATATTCAAAATATTTTCATTTTGCCTTGTAATCAATATAAAATATGCATTATATAGATATTTTACTAAACCTTTGAAAGTCAATGTGTAGTTCATATTTGCAAGACATCTTAATTTGGCCCAGCCACATTTCAAGGGCTCAGAGGTCATGTGTGGCTGAGGGACTACAGTACTGGACCCCACACATCAAGGGAAGAGTAGATAGAAGGGAGGCCTCTCTCCTTCCCACCAGCATATACATCACAGAAGTTTCCCTCTCTAACTCAGAAACAACCTTGACAAAGAAGAGGGGGAGAGGAGACCCTCCAGCCGCAAGAAAAGTCTAGCAGTAAGACAAAGAGTTGAAATGATCTATTGAGTAAGAGACTTTTAACTCCAGGGGACAGTTAATTTTAACTAGGCTCTCTCCCCTCCTCCTGTTTTCCTTCGATTATCACTGGCAGTGGGGACTCAAGGACGGGAAGAGATTATTTAAAATAAATAAAGGTATAATATTTTGCATAGCTAAGTAACAGTGGATACATTTCAACTCGTGTTACCAAAGCTTGGCGAGTTGTTTTGACTGTGAGGGAACCTAGCAGTCGTGAAGCACGTTGATAAAGTAGGTCACCGTTCATCTGCTTGGAGGCACATTTCTCCAGGACTCCGGGCAGCGTCGCCCGGACCCTCCCGTTGCTGTAACCTAAAGCCAAGACTGCCAGCCACTCGCTTCTACAAATAGGTCATGCTTGCTGGAAGCGGGGTGTCTTGAGGGAAAGGAGCTTCCTAACTAATTTGATTTCAAATCTGCTGTTAGCATCCAGGCAGGGCTTTAGAGAAACTCTTCTCTGAGCTGTTTCCGTGGCTGTGTTGTACCCACCAGGCTGGCCCTCACTTCTTGGCCTTCACTTTGGGGGTTCCTCTATTGAAAATACCTTCACCCTCCTTTCTGGAACCCAGTTCTATCCATACTTCACAAACCAATATTCAGTCCTACGCTGGCTATGAACTGGGCCTGGACTTGTTCAATTTACATAGAACGTACTGTGCCCTGGCCAGTGGCTCAGTTGGTTAAGGCATCACCCAGATACGCCAAGGCTGCAGGTTCGATCCCCAGTCAGGGCACATACTAGATTCAACCAATGCTGCATAAATAAGTGGAGCAACTAATCTCTCTCTCTCTCTCTTTTCTCTCCCTTCCCCTCTCTCTAAAAGTCAGTAAGTAAAAGATAAAAAAATACTCTAAAAAAATTAAAATAAATAAATAGAACTGATTGTGTGGTTCACATCAAATGGCTCAGCTCCCAATAATATACTCTTTTTTACTTTTTTAAAATTTGTCTTTATTGTTGAAAGTATCACAAGTCCCCCATTTCCCCCGATTACCCCCTCCACCCAGCTCCCTCTCCTCCCCAGGCCTTCACTGCACTATTATCTGTGTCCATGGGTTATGCCTATAAGCATATAAATTCTCTGCTTAATCTCTTTCCGTCCCATTACCCCTTCCCTCTGAGATTAGCCAGTCTGTTTCCAGGCTTCCATGTCTCTGGACCTATTTTGTTTCATCAATTTATTTTGTTCATTAGATTCCACAGATAAGTGAGATCATGTGATACTTGTCTTTCTCTGGCTTATTTCACTCAGCGTAATTCTCTCCAGCTCCATCTGTGCTGTCCCAAAGGGTAAGAGTTCCTTTTTTCCCTACAGCTGCGTAGTACTCCATGGTGTGAATGTCCCACAGCTTTTCTCTCCACTCATTTACTGATGGGCACTTGGGCTGTTTCCAGATCTGAGCTATTGTAAATAATGCTGCTGTGAACATAGGGGAGCATAAATTCTTTCTGATTGGTGTTTCACAGGCCAATATCCCTGATGATCATAGATGCTAAAATCCTCAACAAAATATTAGTAAATTGGATCCAGCAATATATTAAAAAGATTATACACCATGACCAAGTGGAATTTGTTCCAGGGATGCAAGGCTGGTACAATATTTATAAATCAACTGATCTATTCAGGTTTTCTGATTCTTCCTAATTGAGTTTTGGAAGATTGTATGTTTCTAGGAATTTGTTCATTTCACCCAGGTTGTCAAATTTGTCGGCATATAGTTGTTCATAGTATTTTCTTATAATCTTTTGTATTTTTGTTGGGTCAGTTGTTATTTTACCTCTTTAATTTCTGATTTTTTGGGGGTCCTCTCTCTGTTTCTTGATGAGTCTAGTTAAAAGTTCGTCAGTCTTGTTTATGTTTTCAAAGAACCAGCTCTTGGTTTTATTGATGTTTTGTATTTTTTTTTTAGCCTCGATGTCATTTATTTCTGCTCTGATCTTTATTATTTCCTTCCTTCTATTTACTCTGGGCCTTTCTTGTCATTCTCTCTAATTATATACTCTTTAGTATTATTTCCAGTTGCATTCTTTGTGAGTTTCTTATCTCGCCAGTGAACCTGTGCTTTATTCATGGAAGGAAACTTTTATTTGTTTTATAAACCTGACGCATTCAGCAAAGTGCTGGACTTGAGTGTAAGTCTCATAAAATACTGCTGCTTGAGTTGAATCAACTAAGTAGTCTGTGATGATGCAGTTTGAAAACTAAAATAGTCAAATGTAATCATTTTAATGTGTGCACACTCTGTTAGCACAGAGATGCACTCACAGAGAGGGGAGCGCTCACATTCTGGGCATCGAATTGACAGTTTTGAGTCTACCTGCTTTGAGCAACCTGAGTCGAGAAATGCTCCTGATCGCTTGTTCTTCCAGCCACTGGTTCGTACAACTGCTGGTCGTGTTCTCTCAGGTGCAGTGAGAACAAACGGTGATCACTCCTCTAAATGGCTCTGCTCTTTACCTCGTATTTTTTCCGTCCAAAGTGGTTCTGGAGCTTGGCCCTGCTGAAGAACCTCCAGTTCTGCAATGGCTGCATTGCTCCTCAGGGACCGTGGGCTGAAATGACCCCCCAAAACACGCAATCAGGGCTCGCTCCCACCTTTCTTGCCTTTCCTTTTACCATGTCCACGTAAAGACACAGATTGGCCTCAAGCGGAGGCGAAGCCACCGTGGTGTGTGACGATGTCCTGTTGCTAACCGGCTCACTGGGGGAAAGTGCCTGACAAAGCAGGCCCCGCGTGTCCCTCTGCAGCGCACTCGCGCAGTTTTAACGTGAGGTGGTTCAGCGCAGCAGCCTGGGATCGGTCGGCGGCTGGGAGCGGCGCTCAGAGAAGGATGCCCGAGTCCTCCGGGGAGTCCTTAGCCCTGCTGGCGCATTGTAAGCTAATGAAGACATCTCCATGGGGCTACAGCCTCAGTTTTTATTTTGGATGACTTTACAGAACCTTGAGTTTATCATTTGTTTTTAATCAGAGCCCTTGAACATTTGTCAGGCATGTGACGCTTTCCCCCATCTCTATCTGGAGAGTTTTGATTATGATATGTTATCATTTAGGCTGTCTTTACGCTCTTCATTTTTGTGCGTGTGCTGAAATAAGAATTCCTTAACCAGGAAGGCTTCTACATTTGTGCTGAGGAATCCCCTTCAAAGGGCATTGTAATTGGTCACAGAAATAGACAGTTTAGTCATTGTGAATTCCATAGATCCACAAATTTAATAGAGGACTTCCCAGAGGTTTTGAGGAGTGATGTGAGCTCAGTCATTTCTTTATGTGGGTCCAACGATGGAGAATAGTGTAGGATAGTAGATTAGGCAGCTGCATGGAATTCTCTGGAGTAAAGAATTATGGACAAAACCTGCGTGATGATGGATTATGTTATAACTGAGTGCAGCTCTTCATTCTGAAAATATTTATTGAGGGCTCACTATGTGCCGGGCACTGTCTTAGGTGATGGGTGAGCTGCCGTGAGCTGGACAGACTCTGTTCCCGAATTTGGGGGTTTAGAATCCAGCTGATTCTAATATATTGATGATGGAATGGGTGAGTTGAAGAGATTCTGACTCTTATCTCAGGCGACTGGAAGGTTGCTGGTGCACACAGTGTTCCTTAGGGTGACAGCAAAGAAAGCATCAATTTAGACTCCTTTCTCTTTTTCTTAGTACAGGAATGTCAAGGTTTGGGTCAGATGTATTAAAACCCAGAATATTTAGCTTCACAGCAAAGAAAGCATAAAACCTCAAGTTCGTGGCTGATTTGGGTGTTTCAAGTGCAGAGTGATGGCTTAAAGTTTTGCTTGGATTTTTCCCCCCCCCAGTCTAAACAACGTTTTGTAACAGATGCTCTTTTTAAAGCTGTCACGGTTAAGCTTGGGGAGAGTGCATGCTCTTCGGACTGTCTCGTCCTTCACACATTTCCTGCGTGACCTGGCCTCTCCTCTCCGACGTCATTTTCTGCCTTCCTCCGTCTGCCTTACTGAGCTGCAAACTCAGCGGCCTCCCTGAGGTCCCTCAGATGCACCAAGCTCTGTGACCCCTCGAGTCTTAGCACACGCTGTGCCTGCCGGTCTGGGAAAGTCTTCACCCACCCACCCCACCCCCAGGTCACTGCTGTCTGCTGCTCCCCCTCAGCTTCTACACCTCAGCTCCAGTGACCCTCTAGTCTAGTTACATATCATCATAGTATTCCACCCGCCACCTTTACACATAGGACTTGTATAAGTAAATTACTTGTATAAGTAAAAACCAACAGTCATCTAAACAGAAGTGTGATGAGTTTATTAGAGTCTGTCTCTCTCACTAGATTTTAAGCTCCGGGAGGGCAGGGACTGTGTCTGTCTTGTTTATCACCGAATTTTACACGCCTGGCATTGTGCCTGGCTCACAGCTGGCGCTTAATAAATGTCCGTGGAATAGATAAAGGTGTAATGTGCATGCGACAGGGCTCGATGGGACACCTTGTCCCTGCCTTCGTGTGTACCTTGAACAGACTCAGCTCTTTGTTCCATCCAAAAACTTCAAATCTAAATCACCTGAGAAAGCAAATGATGCAGAGTTTAGTGAATACTGTTTGGGGAGCTAGAGAATGACAGCACCTGCCAACAGGAAAGCTTAATGGAAAATTCCTACGCGAGCCCGGGTGGCTCAGCGGCTGAGCATCCAGGGGGTCATGGCTCGATTCCCGGTCGGGGCACAGGCCCGGGTTGCGGGCTGGATCCCCAGCAGGGGAGCAGGAGGCAGCCGATCAGTGACTCTCATCATGGATGTTTCTCTCTCTCCCTCCCTCTCCCTTCCTCTCTCTGAAATCAATAAAAACATGTTAAAAAAATTCCTATTAGACATTTCTGTGTTCCCCCTTCATGTTCCTTTTCAGCCGCCCGTCTTCCCCTTGGCCTTCCTAGCAACCTGTCCAGCTTCGCAGAGCCCTGGCCTCACCAGTCTGATGTCACCGCGCCAACGGGGGTCTCTCTCTACTCTTTCTTTAACAGGGACTATTTCGGCTTTCCTCTTCGCATCTGCTAGCTTCCTAGAGCAAAGTCCCGCAAACCGAGTGGCTCTAAGAATAGAAAGTCATCGTCTCACGGTTCTAGAGGCTACAATACAAGGCGAAGGCCTCGCAGGACGGGGTCGTTCTCAGGGCTGTGAGGGAGGTCTGTCCGTGCGTCCCGTCCAGCTTCTGGAGGCGGGCTGGTGGCCTCCCAAGCAGGGTAGGATCCTGGGAGGATGGGGAACACGTCCTGTTCATGGTGTCATCCTCACAAGGCCAAGTACACGCCGCTGCTCTACAGGTGTCAACCAGCAAGACTTTAATTAGTGTTTTTTTTTAAAATTAAATGCAGCTGACTTTGGCTTGTTCCCCTACGTTGGCTTTTTCATTTGTTTTCTAGTATTAGCACTCCTTTGTCATCGTATATTTTGACTTTCCTGAAAAACTGTACAATGATGAAAAGTGACTATAAATTCAATGATATTTTAAAATAAGTTTGTGTTGCATTTATCACCAAAGCATCTGCAGACAAAGAAAAAACTTGGATATTCACACGTTACCAGACGTATTACAGTGCTTGGCACGAATGTGGATGTGTGGACCCTTTGGAGACTCAGTAAGTTACAAATTGCAAACACTTTTCCAGGAAATAAGGGCACATTAGAGGCGTTTCACTGGGTAAAGACACAGGAAAGTTAAATCCTATAAAAAAGAAGGTAGCGCCTTTTCAAAACAGCCTGCCTTGCCTTCAGACCTTTATCCATTCAGTGGCTGTTTGTTCAGTATCTGGCATGTGCCAGGCAGCATCCCAGGTGCCAGGCACACAGCGGGCACAGGGTTGTGCTGGGGAGGTGGTGAGAGGCGGTTGGATTCTGGACGTGTTTTGAAAGAGAGACAACGGGATTTGTGAACAGAGTAGATGGCCTGTATGTAAGAAAAGAAGGGGAGAGGCTCTAGGACGGGGTGATCAGGATGTGGGCATGGAGCCGTGAAATTCGAGCTGATTATTAGTCAAGAGGAGACGCCTGTAGGTAAGGTGGTAAGGTGGGCACTTTGGAGGTAAGTACAGTCGGGGCGGGCGAGCTGCCTCGCACCTGCTCCTGAGCACCAACCCTTCGTCTTCAGGGCTTTTGTGAGCCGGTTGTTAAAAATTAACAAACTCTTACTCAAAAATAAGCTATAAAAATGCGTACATCTAATCACTGTGTTGTACGTCTGAAACTAATACAGTACTGTTTGTCAGCTGTAAGTGAAAAAAAAATTTTTAAATAGAAAATAAAAATTATAGAAAACATATGAAGTGTATTAAATAAATGACACCACAGCGAAAGTAGTACACATTGAAAAATGAACGACTCCCTCGTTATTTCACTGTCTCCTCCGATGACACGGCGAGGGCTGTACTTGGGCGGCGTGAACACCGCGGGCTCCTGGCTCGGGACCTCACACCGGCAGCTTGAAACGGACTCTGCTACTGTCACCAGCGAACGCACAAGCCTCCTCCCTGGGGAGCTGGTGGCTAAGTCACGCTCCCCAGCCCACCGCTGAGAAATCCTCCGTGGACGCAAACTGTGTCTTCACACCCTTCTATCTGTGTATCACCATTACTACCACCACCACCACCACCACCATCAGCATCACCATCGCTGTCGCCACCACCACCACCATCAGCATCACCACCACCACCACCATCACCATCACCACCACCACCACCACCACCACCACCATCACCATCACCACCATCACCACCACCACCACCACCCCACCATCACCATCATCACCATCACCATCACCACCACCATCATCACCATCACCACCACCACCATCACCATCATCACCATCACCACCACCACCATCATCACCATCACCACCACCACCACCACCATCACCACCACCATCATCACCATCACCACCATCACCACCACCATCACCACCATCATCACCATCACCACCATCACCACCACCACCACCACCATCGCCATCACCACCATCACCACCACCACCACCACCACCATCGCCATCACCACCATCACCACCACCACCACCACCGCCATCACCATCACCACCACCACCACCACCACCACCATCGCCATCACCACCATCACCACCACCATCACCACCATCACCACCACCATCACCACCATCACCACCACCACCATCACCACCACCATCACCACCACCACCACCACCATCACCATCACCACCATCACCACCACCATCACCACCATCACCACCACCATCACCACCATCACCACCATCATCACCATCACCACCATCACCACCACCACCACCACCACCATCACCACCACCACCACCATCACCACCACCACCACCACCACCATCACCACCATCACCACCACCACCATCACCATCACCACCACCACCACCACCATCATCACCACCACCACCACCACCATCACCACCACCATCACCACCACCACCACCCCACCATCACCATCATCACCACCACCACCACCCCACCATCACCATCATCATCATCACCATCACCACCACCACCACCACCATCACCACCACCACCACCACCACCATCACCACCACCACCACCACCACCACCATCGCCACCATCACCACCACCACCACCACCACCACCACCATCACCACCATCACCACCACCATCACCACCATCATCACCATCATCACCATCACCACCACCACTACCACCACCATCACCATCACCACCACCACCACCATCACCACCACCACCACCACCACCACCATCATCACCACCATCACCACCACCATCACCACCATCACCACTACCACCACCTTCGCTTTATTTTTCCTTGGGATGTACGTAAAAACGAACAAACGGAGAAAAGGACCACGGAGAATCAGAAGCCAGGGAGGAATAGAGGGTTGCGAGGGGCCAGTGCAGGGCACCCAAAGCAAGGAAGGTCTTGTAAAGGAGGCTAAGTTGTTTACATCTATGCAATTTAACACTGTTTTTCTAATCCTTACCTGAGGATATTTTTTCCATTGCTTTTCAGAGAGTGGAAAAGAGAGAGAGAGAGAGGAACATCACTATGAGGGAGACATCGATTGGCTGTCTCCCACACCCGCCTCGACCAGGGCCCGGGATCGAGTCTACATCCCTGGGCTGGAATCGAACCCGGGACCCTTCAGTATGTGGGCCAATGCTCCGACCACTGAGCAAACCGGCCAGGGTGCAATTTAACACCTAAAAAGAAAAACCAGCCAGCTCCATATTGATGTGGAACAAACTGTAAGATACAGCAAATGGACAAAGCAAACTGCACAGAAGAATTTCTAGTAGGCTACCATTTATGTGAAACAAAACAAAACAGAAACGCAGGCATGTGCTTGCTCATGCACCGAACATTCCTGAAAAATACACAGGAAGCTCGTGACCTTGGTGACTTCAGGGAAGGGGCACCCGGTGACGGTGGCACGGCGGCGAGAGACGGCTTTCCTTAGATGCCCGTTTGTTCTTTGGCTTTTACGGCATGCGTGGGCGTTTCCTATTCCGAGCAAGCTAACGTGGCCCTCTTATTTTTAACTGCTTACGGAGTTTGAAGAATAGGACACATAAAAAACTCTCAGCCTGGGGTGTGAGGGGGGCAGAGCTCTTGCACTTTAACTTTGCACACATTTTTTCTCTTTTATACACAATTATGATTCCATATAAACGTCTGTTAATGTTTATAAGGAGTCTTCTAGGACGTGCAGCTTTCAAATAGAAAGGGTTTTCGGTTAACAATTGTAACCGATGAACTTATCTCAAAGCATGTCATATGGTATGCTTACTACAAGAAACTACGTATTTAAATATTTGTTACATGAAATTACAGTTACTCACTAACGTCATCTTCGGGATTTGAGTTTATTCACCTACTTGTGACCATGAGAGCACCGACTGGGATTTCCAGGTCTCATTGTTACCGGCTCTGTTGTGCACATAGAATAAGGCCCCTTGTTAATTCCCAAACTCAGCAGATTCGGAGTCTAGACTTTTCTCCTCTGTGTGCAAGAAAATGAAAGAGCGCTCGTGGCAGACGCACTGTCCGAAACACAGTGGAGACGCGAGCTTCCGAGCCGGTGGGCCCCGGGGCCCCGGGGCCGAGTCTCAGTGGAGGGTGGCCGGCTAGATGGCCTGCCCTCCGCCCAGGGCCCCCGTGGGAGCCGCCTGTCAGTGCTGCCCAGTCCACGTCTGAGCGCACGAAACTGCTGTATTCACTAAATTAGGTTCCAAAATGAATGCCTGCCTTCAGGTGTGCTGGGTAAGGATGGGAAGTTTGGGAGACGTGTGGACAGTAGTGGTGTCTTGATGGTGCGAGAGGAGATGGGGCAAACTGAGGGGCGGTCACGTCAGGCTGCGGTGGAGAAACTATTCTGTCCCTGGGTGTTTTCTCCCTCCCTTTCCTGTGTGAGTTAAGGACTAATAAGCCCAAATCAGGCCTGAATAGGAAGTCTCGTGCTCCTGGGTCAGTCAGGGTTCTTTGCAGAAAGAGGGAACTCGCCCCAGACAATCTGTGGGAAGCCACTTTCAGGACAGGACTATCTGCAGTGCGGTGGGTGTGGGCAGGTCTGGGAGTAAGAGGTGAGGTGAGGAACCTGGACCCGCACAGGAGGAAGGAAGCCCTTACAGCCTCCACAGGAGAAACGATGGGGGGGGGGGGAGGAAATCGAGTTTCTGGAGCTCAAAGTGAGCTGGAAATGGGTAGTAGGGCCTCCTGGCTTCTCCTGGATGGTCTCCGAGGGAAGAAGCAGCTACTGCCCAGGAGCTGGAGCTGAGACAGGGAGGGAGCAGGGAGAAAATACCTCCCCCTCTCTCCTCCCGTCCTCTGCTCTCTTCTCGGGAGCCTGGCCAGCCCTAGAGGGAAACCAGCCCCCATGGGGGCCCAGGAGACGCAGTTTGTAGGGCTCAACCTTCCAGGGCACAGAGCAGGAGAGGAAGATGGAGAATGAACAGGAATGGAGAATAGACAGAATCAGCAGCACACTCAACTTGACGTGCTTTGAAACCCTCTGGGCAAATGCCAGGGTGGAGCAGAGTGTATGTGTTTCCCTGGCAGGTACACTCTCAGGAACCTCTGTCTGTCTGAACCCCAACTAGCTTTGGGTGGTTATGGAAGCACTCTGTGAACTGAGGTTTAAGGAGAGATTCCCATTGGATCTCTCTATCTATCCATCCATCATCCATCCATCATCTATCCATCCATCATCTATCCATCCATCATCCATCCATCCATTCATCCATCCATCATCCATCCATCATCCATCCATCCATCCATCCATCCATCCATCCATCCATCATCCATCCATCACCCATTCATCCATTCATCCATTCATCCATCATCCATCCGTCCATCCATCATCCATCCATCCATCCATCATCCATCCATCATCCATCCATCCATCATCCATCCATCATCCATCCATCCATCATCTATCCATCCATCCATCCATCCATCCATCCATCCATCCATCATCCATCCATCATCCATCCATCCATCCATCCATCCATCCATCATCCATCCATCCATCCATCCATCCATCCATCCATAGGCATATGCATCGTTGCCACTGTACATTGCATATTGTATCTTGAGATATATAGTTAGTAAACAACAAAGTATTTGCATAAATTCTCAAGTTTTTTCCACCTAGAGGGATTGAATTATCAATTTAAAATCTGAAAGAAAAACCCCCAAACAGTGAACATCCAACTCTAGGGAATCAGAACCTGAGCAAGGTTAGAGGGTTCTGCCACAGATCCTGTTGAGGAGAAAAGGCATGGTCGACTCTTTCCTTCTTCCACATATTAAGGGAAATCTGCAATTTTCAAACTGCAACTTGTGGAAAATAGTGTCGGTTATAGAAAATCAGCATTTAGATGGTAGGGCTTAATTTTCTACTCAGTTTCTAAGTGGAAGGTAAAGTGTATTTGGGGCGTGAAAATTTTGCTTAGAGAAGGAATATTTTGCTCTTATGGGAAAGTGTGAGAATGCATAAATATATTTGCCAAAAGGAACTGCAAATTTTCATTTCCTAGACGAAGCATAACAAGAAAACCTAAAATATTGTAAGATTAAAGTGTTCTATATGTACTAATAATTCTCTTTCTAGCATCATTTTACACCAAAAAGGGAAAAAATTTAAGTTCTGTGCTGACAGAAATTGGCGGCAGACCATGAAAAACATCATAACGTAATTTCCTTAAGACTGTTCGGCTGTCTTAATAGACAGGTGGGACCACAGTTATTCCCCCTCTTTTGATAAAGGTTTTATATGAATGTGGCTGTTGTTCTTTTAATTGTATGTGCAATGCTTTTAGGGCAAAAGTAATATATGATAAGGTGGGATTTTAATCATTTCCTAGCCTGAGAATTTTCTTAGTAATTTTAAAAGAAATGTGCATTGATAAATTAAGTCTTTTTAAGTAGAATTCTGAGTCCTTTCCCAACCATCTCTGTGGTAATAATGCAGTTGCTACACTAATAATACTGGGGAAAAATATGGCATATTTTTAAACTGAATTTATTGGAGTGACATTGGTTTGCAAAATCATATGGGTTTCTAGTGTATGACTCAGCAAAATGTCATCTGCACGCTGCATTGTGGGCCCATTGCTCCAAGCAAGGTTTCTTTCGGTCCCCATTTCCCTTCTGCCCACCTCCAGCTCGCCCTCACCCCCTTTCCCTCTGGCCATCACCACACTATTGTCTGTCTCTATGCATTATATATATATGTGTGTGTATGTATATACAATATTTATATGATTTTTGTCTAATTCCTTCACCTTCTTTCATCCAGCCCAGCTCCCCTCCCCTCTGACAGCTGTCAGTCTGTTCCATGCATCCAGGCCTCTGGTTCTATTTTGTTTGTTCGTTTATTTTGGTCATTAGATTCCACATATAAGTGAGATCCGATGGTATTTGTCTTTCTCTGACTGGCTTATTTTGCTGAGCATGATAATCTCCAGGTCCATGCTGTCACGAAAGGAAAGAGATCCTTCTTTTCTACAGCTGCGTAGTATTCCACGGTGTGAATGTCCCACGGCTGTTCCACTCATCTACTGATGGGCGCTTGGGCTGTTTCCAGATCTTGGTGATTGTAAATAGTGCTGCGGTGAACATAGGGGAGCATATATTATTTCAAATCAGTGCTTCAGGTTTCTTAGGATACATTCCCAGAGATGGGACCACTGGGTCCAAAGGCAGCTTCGTGTTTGATGTTTGAGGGAAGCCCACGCTGTGGCCCACGGCGGCCGCACCCGGCGCATTCCCCCAGCAGCGCCCTCTAATCGGACGAGCACTCGGCTAGCGGTAGATGGTGACCGGCTCCCGGGTGGGGGAGCGCTTCCGAGACAACGCCCTTGCCGCCTGCTCCTGAAGACTTCTGCACCGTCCTCCTGGCTGCGGCCACCTGCAGGTCCAGCTTTCACACTTTATTCCCATCTTGTTTGGATTTTCTGGGGCTCTCCACCTGTCTTTGTGGCTGCCAAGATCTTTTCTATGCTGAATTCTACTTCCCCAATTTAGAACTCAACCCTGTACTTCCCAGCTCCCCGGCTCGGGCCTTGGCTTCGCCAATCACATGTACCCCTGCAAGACTCTGCTTTGGAAGGAACCTACGTGAGGAAACAAGAAGGGTGAGGGGTTTGTGACAGAGGGGCAGCCTCTTCTTCCTAGAAGACGAGCTGTGATCCGAAGCTCAACGCAATGTCAGGGCTGGCCGTTGAGCCTGCAGCCACTGACCTCCACGATATTGGGGTAAGACTGTGCGCAGGCGGTCAGGCCATGTGGACGAGTGAAAGGAAGCGGGTGAAGGACGGGAGATAAGGCGGATGCAGTGAGCTCAGGAGACACGTACCCCGTCCAAGCGAGAGAGCTGCTGGCTGTCCCCCCTGCTTCCCCGATTGTGCCCACAGGGACTCAGAGACCCAGTGACATCTGGTTTTCAGATTTTTCAAGAGAACATAGAAATCCAGATTTTTTGGTGGAATTCCCCACATTTTAAATATTGTCAACTAATTCAAAGTTATTTTACAGGTTTGTGTGATCAAATAAACTGTAAGTCAGACCCAGTCTGTGGATCGCCAGCCTTTGGTCCCTGCTTCCCGGGTAAGAAGACATGAGTCATGCAGAAGCCACCTCAGGAAGGTGAGACAGGAGGGGGTGGGGATACACAGGCAGAGGGAGTCCCAAGAGCCTGGTCAACAGGCTGCAAATCAAAGAGAGGTCCACGAGATAGGCAGGATTATGTCTATTGTATTGGGAGCTGGAAAGTCGCCAATGACCTTTGACAGGCCTCCTCAGGTGACTAATAATTGGAGGTAAGTCCAAGTGGCCTGAGGAGTGAGGGTTAGTGAGGCGGCTGAGACGGAGCGGAGATTACTCCACAGGTTGTGTGTAGATGGAGTCACAAGAAGGCTTTTTTAAATTTTTTATGGGCTTGCAAAAGCTGAAGCATGTGTGTGCTGAGTGTGTGTGTGCCTTTGTTAGGAGAATTTTACTAATTGTATTATTTCAATTTTAGATAACCTTATTTTAAAAATTTTAACAAAGCATACATAGCTATAGGCTCAAGTTAGAACCACTACAGAGGGAGAAATTAAAAATGATGGAGGGAGCCCGGCCAGCGTGGCTCAGTGGTTGATTGTTGACCCGGGAACTAGGAGGTCACCATTCGATTCCGAGTCAGGGCACAGGCCCGGGTTTCGGGTTCGATCCCCAGTCGGGGGCGTGCAGGAGGCAGCGGGTTGATGGCTCTCTCTCATCACTGATGTTTCTCTCTCTCTCCCTCTCCCTTCCTCTGTCTGAAATCAATAAAAACATTAAAAAAAATGATGGAGGGAAAACTGCTGATTGAGTAAATTTCTGGAGGAGATGGGAGGGGGTGCAGTGAAAAACAGATACACAAACGAGATTCTCTGTGATTGGAGGGAAGGCAATTAGAAATGGTTGGGGCCGGGCCCGGCCAGGCGTGGCTCAGCAGTTGAGCGTCGACCTAGGATCCAGGCGATTGGGGTTCGACTCCCGGTCAGGGCACATGCCTGGCTGTGGGCTTGATCAATGACTCTCTCATCATTGATGTTTCTGTCTCTCTCTTTCCCTCTCCTTTCCTCTCTCTGAAAATCAATAAAGATATTAAAAAGAAAAAAAAAGAAAAAGTTGGGGACTGGGCAAACTTACGGCGAAAGCTGGCGGTGGAGGGAGCTGAGGCCACTCTTTCCCGATGTCCACCATTCCCCAGCTGAGTAGATGAGATCGAGTTCACTGAAAGTGGGGAGAGCGGGAGGGGATACGCTGCTTGAGAGGGTGGGGAGGTTTGGGGAGGCCAGAGAGGGGACTGGGAAAGAGAGACGCATATAAAATATCGCTCAGGAGGTCAAAAGACCCAGCCGAGATTAATCTCATACTCACGCAGGGGCACCGGCTGGCCATGTCTGAGGACCTCCTTCTTGCTCAGCAACATTGGTGTAGGTGGAGTTCGCTGATCCAAAGTTAGAATTTTGGCCAGGAGTTGTAGGGAAATAAATGGACAGTAATTTACAGAAACAAGGTTCTGGTGAGAGAACCGGTGGTGATTCTCTCACTCGGAGAGGTGATGAGTAGGAAATGATAGGAGGCCGTGAGAGGTGAACCGGCAGAACATCGAGAGCGGCCCTCCACCCTCGGTTCAGGCATGGCCCCTGGACGTTGCTGCGTCTGGGCGCACCTCGGAGGAGATCACTCCCGAGTGTTTGGAGCCTGCGCGCCGAGTGCACCCGGTTGCTTAGGTCCCCTGCTCTTGGAAGAAGCGGGTCAGGCGAGCAGCAGTGCCGCTGCCCCCGGGGACAGAGCCCAGGCGCTCCTCTAGGTGGACGGGGCAGGTCTCCTGGAAGAAGTTCAGGCATGTTTCCGGGAGCAGAAGTGAACCAAATGTCAGCTCAAGAGAGGGCCGGGGCTGGAATGTCACTACCCTTCATTCAAAATTCAAGTCTCTTCTTGAGAAACGTAGGGCTGGATGCGTATGGCTGGAAGGGGTGGGAGGCGAGCCCGCTCCTAGCCCGCTCCGCTTGCCTCATTGGGAAGGTCTCCCTGAAGATAACAGAGGGCGGGGACGTTCTTGGGAAAGACGTGCTTTGTGGGGCCTATGGCCGAGTGCCTTTCAGCCAGGCCCGGGTCAGGCCATGTGCGGGAATCCTGGCCAGGTCAGGCGGGGAACAAGGCTGAACACGGCTCCCTTGGAGCGGGACCAGAGACCCACGCATAGGTATTCTGGCTGCCTTTGGGACATCCGATAGCTAAGCCTCACTCGGAGCTTGAAATGATTCTAGGGCAGCTTGAAATGATTCTAGGGCAGCAGGCCTCAAACTTCAGCTTTCGTAAGAATTACCAGGAGCGCTCGTTAAAACAGATCTTTGGACCTACCCTCGGTGAGTTTGGTTCAGAGGTCTTGGGGCAGTGCTTGAGAACTTGTATTTCGAACAAGCTCCCAGGTAATGCCAATGACGCTGGTCCGGGCACTACGCTTGACTAATAACATTCATATCTGGGAATTTTAGTGACTGGGTCCTGGTTCCACCTGCCCCACAAATAAATTGCCCTAAGTCCATGTTGATAACTTCTCCTGGGGCACTGATCCCACAAAAGACTCTACCTCGGGCATTCCAAGTATTGCTGGCCTTTTGAGTAATCCAATCCCTCTGTTGTTACTTGTTGTCCTTGGGCCATCAGCCCACAACAGTCTCAGGAAACTGTAGTGACTGGCCTCGCTCTTTCCCCGACAGCGCTGAGTACGGGATGCCTCCTGGCCATAAGATCATCCCAGCACTTTTTTTGGTGCCAGAAAAGATAGAGATCTATGAAGCTCTCTTCTGGGAACCAGAACAGATACAGGGCCCCCTCTTTCTCACCAGCGTTGTAACTTTGTTCCTAATTTCTTGCTTGCCCCAAATTCTTGAGAAAAGCTTATGCTCGGTCTTTAGCCAGAGACCTGAGTCCTCAGCGAATGGATACAAGAGACTTTGGGCGGGAGTGTGTCTGGCTCCCAACAGTACCAGTTGGTTCCCGGGCCATATTCTTAAAATAGAAAAATGACAAATTGCAGCTCTGCCAGGGCTACATTTGGTGTAATCCAGAGAATATGTTTTGAAGTGTCTGAAGGACTCAGCCACAGGAATCTTGATGGTACCAGCCAAGACATCTGAGGTCCAAGGAGGCTACAGCCCAGGGACCATCCAGTCCTCATGGGGGGGATTCCAGCTAAATAGAAGCTGGGGTTTGGACATGTCTGGGCAGGTCTGCTGAGTACGCAGGGCAGGCCTGCCCGGAGTCTATTTACATGACAACTTTTGGCTGAAGAAGGACTGTATGCTGATCTGAGTGGAAAGTGGCATGGGGAAAACACATTAGGACCCAGGTTTTGGAAAGTGCTTCTTGATAAACAAGTTTATTAATTAAATAATGTATCACTTTTATATCTGGCACTTGTATACTTTACATCAGGATTTTTGATAGTTTGGAAATAGCTTATTACTATCTTTAGGAATCTACGGTCCCTGTGCAGGAAATCATGTGAACATTAAAGGAGATTGATTTAATTGCGTTTACTACCGGGGACTGTGTGGGGTGTGTGAATAAATGGACAAAAGGCATATTTTGTGGCTTTGGGAATGTTGGTGGGTGAGCGAATTTTTTCTAAGTTTCTAAGGGAAACAATGTATCTAAACCTGTCATTTTGAACTGTGCCCTTTTGCTAGCACCCAGCACTTCCTGACATTTTGTTAAATATTAGCACAGCTAAAATACTTTCCAATTGTGTGTGCCTTGCGTTAGGAGTGTTGTTTACCTGTGTGCTTCTGGCCTCACTGCCTCGTTCATCGCGCTTTCAAGGTAGAGTCTGGCCGATGAGCCACCATTCTATCTTTCCCCCCTTTAATTAATAACAATTATAATCCTAGAAGACACTTATTTACTGACTTTTTTATGTGCCAGACACTGATCTAAGCGCTTTACACATCTGATTTCTTTTAATCCTCATGACATTGTTATGAGGCGGACACTCCCATTGCCCTGGTACTACACGGGAAACCGGCACAGAGAGGTCCAGTTACTGGTCCAAATAGTAGACAGCAAGCAGTGCGGAGAAACATTTTTTGTTTGTTTGCTTTTGTTTTGATGTGTCAAGTGTTTTAGCAAAGCTACTAATAATTCTAAATTTTAAGATGATTACAGAAAAGGCTATTTTCTCAGTTCGGGTATGGTTTTGGTGTCAGGAATTCTCATTGCCAATTTGGATTCTTCAAGTAGCCTTGGTAAAGTCACTGGAATTAGTCTCTAGAGTGTTTTGGTCATTCAAACTTGAGATTTTTTTAAATGACTGATATGTCACTTGCTTTTCTAGAGAATGAGACAGGCAGTCTACCGTGTGCCTCTCCTTCCTGAGAATGACTTTTAAAAATTTTAAACTTTTTATTTGAATATAATTTCAAACTTAGGGAAAAGTTGCAACAATATGGTATTAAAAATACCCCTATACCTTTTATCCAAATTCACTTGTTACATTTCACTCTACTTCTTTTAACATTCATGTGTCTTCCTTTGAGTACACGTGGGGGAAAAGCTATATAAAGCTACTTTTTTTTTTTTTTTTCTAAATCATTTCAGAGTAAGTTATATACATTTTGGCTATTTTCCCTAAATACATACTTCAGTGTGTAAGTACAAGAATATTCTCTTACATGACCACACCACAGTAATCAGTTTCAGTAAATTTGACATTGACCCATGAACGGTATTCTAATTTTGTCAATATATAGCATTTCCCCTGGGGTACAGAATCCGGTTAAGGCCAGCCACTGCCTTTAGTTGTCTTGTTTGGGAAAGATTCTAATTACGCCCGATTTTATTTTTGCCCAACTCTAGGAACCACATCCACTTAACATATAGAAATCTTAAGTGGACATCTGATGAAAATGAGACTTTTGCTATTTCTCACTATTACTTGATACTTTGGCAGTTCCTGGTCATTAGGATGTAGTCATTCCAATGAAAACCAGTTACTAGAACGGTTTCTATTAATTACATTATGTGTCTAAGTGAGTTACTTCTTTGAGTCATAGCTGAAATTTTAACAATAGCCTAATGATATTAATGTAATTTGAATTTTACAAGAGACTTCTATTTTTCAATCCTAATTAGCCTAATGCAGGATTACTGGCAAAGGAGGAAACGTCAGGAAGGAACATGAGATATTTTTTGCTTGAGAGACATGATTGATGCTGACAAATATGAAATAAAAATTTTAAATAATCTGAACATTGTTTTAAAGCAAGCTGATGATTTTATCACTCTCTTGCCAAGACATACACTGGTGCCTGCTACATTTGATGTTTTTACTCTCATTGTCCATAGCTGCCTTTAGCGTGTCTGTAGCATCCCAGGACAGTCAGAAATCCACCCAAGGGCTGTGACACCGTGTCTGCCAGCTGTCTTTCCTTCCCCGAGAGCCTGTCCCCAGGGGCAGCAAGGAGCTCTGGGCACCATCATGACCCTCGTCTCTTCGGTTAATGGCAGCCTGTTTGTCCTCGGTACCTCCCTTCTCTTTGGGAACCAGGCTGCAGGCTAACAAACCCTACAGGCTCCCGACCATTATCCAATCTCTGCCTCCCAGAAGGCCCCTCTGTCTCCACATTTCTCATTTGGTGACCACAGTTGAGAGTCAAGTCTTCTACTGTCATTATTATTTATTGTTAATGAAAGAAAAACTTTTTACTTTCTGGAATCAGACCTAGAGTCATTTTTAATAATTCTTGTTTAGCCATGTTGGCCATACTGACTGCTCTTGGCTTTCCCTCCCAGTCCCAATCCTCACTTCTTTGCATCTTGCTTTCAATATCCTGAGAGTCAAGGAATCAGCACCAATGAATTGGAAACTCTTGTTGATCATCTAGTTGTTACTTTGTAGCACCAATGAATTGGAAACTCTTGTTGGTCATCTAGTTGTTACTGTGTAGCACCAATGAATTGGAAACTCTTTTTGGTCATCTAGTTGTTACTACATAGCACCAATGAATGGGAAACCCTTGTTGGTCATCTAGTTGTTACTTTTTTTTTTTTTTAATATATCTTTATTGATTTCAAAGAGAGGAAAGGAGAGGGAGAGAGAGAGAAAGAAACATCAGTGATGAGAGAGCCATTGATCGAGCCCGCAACCTGGGCATGTGCCCTGACCGGGAATCGAACCCCGATCGCCTGGATCCTAGGTCGATGCTCAACCTCTGAGCCACGCCCGGCCAGGCTAGTTACTTTGTAGCACCAATGAATTGGAAACTCTTGTTGGTCATCGAGTTGTTACTATGTAGCACCATGTGTTGCAGGGACCTCCAGTGCCCCAAAAACCAATCCGAGGTTCTAATAGTGTGCCTTGGTTGCCTAAGGTTATCTGCAAAATACTGCCATCCTCTCGCTGTCATTTACTCCCCATGAAACGTGGACATCATTGTGGAAGTCCACCTCCATCCTTTCCTCACCAGGTCCCCATCATCCCAACACTACCATGCCTGTTTCTATAGCTGACCGTCTGATATCTGCAATGTGCTTAGCCTATTTCCACTTTTCCTTGTGACATGCCGTATTTTAAAGATCTGAGATCCACTTTATTAAGCAAGATAAGGGGTGCCTCTGGCTACGAGGAGCTCGAAACAGGAACAGCCACGGTGGGGTTTTCCAAGAGAAAGCTTTACGCTCAGCACATCGCAGGGACAACCACGTCTGCTCTTACGAAGGGGTTGTTGGACCTCAGGTCCCACTGTCCTTCAAACTCCCCAGGGTGGTTTGTAGGTCACCTTGCGTTGGAGGCGACTCCTACCCTGGCCACTGCATTTCAGGGATATCTCATCTCCATTTCTCAGCAAATGTTGGAGGCGACTCCTACCCTGGCCACTGCATTTCAGGGATATCTCATCTCCATTTCTCAGCAAATGTTGGAGGCGACTCCTGCCCTGGCCACTGCATTTCAGGGATATCTCATCTCCATTTCTCAGCAAATGTGTTACATCCATTCTCCCCCAAGAGCCCAAACAACTTCTTTGCAATCATGAGCGATGGAGACCATTGGCTTTTAAAAATTTTTTTATTTTTTCACTCATCATTTATTTACAAATACACATTATAACTTTTATATACATTGCACATTTACATGGTAGAAAAGTACAAAACTATATATTTAAATGAATTTATATTTAACTTGCCATGTTTGAAAATATAAAATTGCATCAGAAAAAAGTATTATGAAAAGCAAGAAACTTGAACTGATAAAGCTCTGATATACCTTTTAGTGACACACTGGTTGAAATGGAACTAATTGAAAGGTACAGGAGAGCAGCTTCGAGGAAACGCCTAGGAAAGGTTAGCGTGTAGCATCCCTCCCTCCAGTCCCCCGACCCCCATCGCTCAGTTTCTTTGGATCTGTAACATCTTCAAAGCACATCGTTAGAAGTCTAACGTCGCTGTCACCTGTCTCACTAACGTCTCCATCACCAGAGAACTGAAGGCGGAGTTTCCTCAGAGATGCACCCCCTGTACCTCTACTTGAGCCAGTTACAATGCCTTTTGGTCAGTCAAGATTCCTTGTAAACAAAACCCGAGGGAGCGTGTAACGCACAGAACAGGCAGCAGAGAATCCAATAAATAAACATGACAAACTGACATGCGAGTCCGTTAAGCGAGAGGAGTCAGACGGCGCGGCGGGGGCGGGGCGGCGAGCGAGCGGTCAGGAATGGACTTAAATGGTTTACAAGGAAAAAAACAGCTTTCACTTTACAGGCAAGAGACCTCACAATAAATAACAACTGCTCTTCCTTTCACGAATAAATTTCTTCAAAAACAAGGTGTACAGTCAACCAGACATTTTATGTATAAATTATAAAACATGACACAGTATAAATAAATGCCTACAAGTCTCAACTACGGGCCTCATCCAGTAGACCTCACAACGACTGCCTCTCCGTGTCCGAGGAGTGACAAGGTGGCCTGGGAGAGAGCTTGAGGACAAAGGTCCTTTACGTATAGTTTTCCCCCCAAATAAATAAGCATACACTTATTTACAGTATGGACAATATATATTTTTTCTTTCCTTATTTTTTTTCTTTCTTTTTTTTTTTTTTTTTGCCAAGCGGCTATGCCAGCGCTGAACGCTGGCGGGGTTCACCACTCTAGAATGGAGGATATAGGGAAGCTGTAGTCCTGCTCTTCCTCCTCTTCTTCCTCCTCGGTGTCTTCCGAAATGGCTAGATGGGGGAATACAGGGAGCTGTCGTTTAGACACGGACTACAACAGCGCGAAGCAGCTCAGTGTACGTTTCAAAGCCCTCTGATGCAGCCACATTACAGCGTTGCATTTCTATGTGACTTGCAGTGAGATGCTTTTTTTTTTTTTTTTTTTGGCATCTGCTGTTATGCAATAAGTTTAAAAAAAAAAACAACTTAAAAAAAAAAAAAACACCAAAAACCATAATCTATGAAGTCAAAAACTGCAGAAAGTTCTGAAGAATCAATGGCTCAGGTTTTACGGGCAGATTCCTGAAATCAGATAAAAAGCGTTCTTGTGTTCTAGGTATAACTGCTTGGGGTCCTTACTTCAGAGTTAGTAGAGACGACTGCGCGAAGCAGCCGCCCGTGTGTGATAGTACAAAGCTGCCTTTGAAAAAGAAAAAAAAACACACGAAACAACAACTTTTGAAGCAGTTAGCTTAGATTCAAGGGTTAATAAAGCGAACAGCAAAGCACATGACGAAAGCAAAAGAATTAGGGGCAAATGACCGGCAATAGGATTTTAGAGGCAACCCCACTGATGATCACTGGGCAGGTTTTAAAAGTCAGGAAACATTCCAGGGCGTTTTCGGTGCATCACTGAATTGCTGGTGAAACTGAGCAGCTACCTCACTTAGACAGAGACGAGCTGCTAACGGGGAGGTTTTGTGCCCGGGAAAGCCTTAAGTCGTAGCAAGTGTAAACCAGCACTTACAGTTGCAGGATCCGGAGTGCTTGACCTCCAGCAACACGCCCGAGGAGCAGGCGGCCTCCTTCATGGCGCACTCGCTGGCGTAGGTGGCGTTGTCGCTGGCGCAGACAGGCTCCTCGGACTTGCCGTCGGGGCACAGCTCGTCACACAGGGAGCACCGGCCTCGGCCCACCTTGAAGTCCCACAGACACTTTTTCCCGCCAGTGCACTGGATGTCTTCACAGGACTTTGCTTCTAGGATACAATATACCTGTGATGAGTAAGCTGATTCCCTGCCCCCCTTTCTCCGCTCGCCTATCGTGAAATGTAAACACAGAACTTAACATTTTATTACTCACGAACGGGGGGGTAATAAATACATGATGCAAAAACGCTTCATAAAACTGAAACGCACACAAATCCCCACAGTTTCCTACATGCTATGTGTGTGTGAAAAAGGTATTTTTGGATCAGGATTTCACAGGGTCCTAGAGTTGAATATGTATCTGATGATTCCCCACAGAGGGATCTTTAAAAAAAGAAAGAATGCCATCAGCTATCAGAACCTAATGACAGGTTTTAAGAACTGTTAAATAATTACTTCTTGCTTCCAGCAAGTCTAGCACCTAAAGGAATGTGTAAAATTGAGCGAGTTCTAAGTTTTCTAAGACAGAAAATGGTTTCCTGTTTCTTTCCAGCATTTCAATATATAAGCCAACGTTCCGGAAGACATCGGCCTCCCTGAGAAATGCCGGGGTCCCTGGGGAGTCTTCCTCTCTCTGGCAAAGCTGCATTTGGGGAGGCGTTGGGCTTCTTTATTGGTGAACCCCACAGTGTTAACACTAGAACTAGCATTTTCGTTCCTATTTTCTCTCTTTGTTTCTCAGTCCGGAGGGAATACCTACTGATACATTTTCCCTCGTAGGCTAAGCCAATGGACCTGCCCAGCAGGCAGGTGGCCTTCCGCAGGTGGCAGGCACTGGAGTAGGTCACTCCATCGTTCCCACAGAGGTACTGCTCGGAGGAGGTGGGCTCCGGGCAAATGCGGTTACACGTCACACAGTAGGCGTTATTGGTCTGGTCCACCACACACGTGGAGCTGCCGGGACAGAAAACATCCCGACAGGTCTCTGAAACAAAGAGGGAGGCAGGTTAATAGGCACCTTCTGGGCCTCAGGGAGCAAGAATTTGATTATTATGAAGGAAATCTCCAAACGGAAGAGTCCAGCTTTCAAAAGGCACTTGGGGGGCCCCCTGGTTTTCAGGAGGCGCCCTGTGACTCTAGGTTGGTCCTATTTGTGTTCTTGAGGAAAAGTCTCTCAAAGTGAGAAAAGGGCTCCTTCACCCGGGCGTCTGTCTCACCGGCATCAGGCCCTCCCGGGCCCACCCCGCCCGGGGCCTTGCGGGGGGGGGGGGGGGGGGTCCGCTTACTTTTGCACTTGCCCTGGTACTGCACTTCCAGCTCGGGCTGCTCCTTGCACCGGGCCTTGAGGAGCGCGCACTCGTTGCGGTAGGTTTTCCCGTCCAGGCCGCAGACCGGGCCTTTCCAGGTGATGTTGGAGCAGTCGGGCGCGCAGACGCAGCGCGGTTTGTTCTTCCTGTTCATGCGGCATTTCTTCCCGGGTCCACAGTCCACGTTCTCACACGTTTCTACCAGTTGGAAAGAGTCAAGGATTAAACCGGGGCCAGGCGGGATGCAGGTCAGCAGGACCACTGCGGGGGGGGGGGGGGGGCGCCTTGCGCAATGGCGCAGTTGGCGCCGGAGGGGTCCAGGCTCGCTCCCAGAAGCCCAGGAGGGGTAGAGGGGGGAGGGAACGACAGTGGGCCTCGCCCCAGACCGAGATCCCTCTGCAGGAGCCTGGGGAGGCTGGCTCCACACCACCCCACTTGGCTAACCGGCCCGGAGCCTCTGCCGACCTTGTTTTGCGTAAAAGTGTGTAACAGGCAAGACTCCACCCGAGGGCTTCCCTGCGTCCCGGGGCGGGGGGCAGAGAAAGGGGGCCCGGCACCAGGCGGGGGGGGGGGGGGGCTGAGGGGAAGACGGCCTGCCTGCGGCTCGGGGAGGGGGCGCCCCACCTTTACAGGGGATGCAGTTGGGGGCGCCCCCGTTAAAAATCATCCACTTGAAGAGCGTGTTGTCGCTGACGTCCTCCTCGGTCCACGAGGTGCTCAGGCGGCCGGTGCTGCAGCACTCCTCCCGGCTCAGCTCCGTCTTGTACAGGACCTGGCAGCGGCCGTTCTTGGCTTGGCGGAGCCAGCAGTTCCCAGCTGCGGAGGGACGGGCGGGACGCGGGTGAGCGGGGCCGGGAGGGGAGAGGGCGGCGAGCGGGCGGGGAGGCCCGGGGCCCGGAGGGCGCGGCGTGGAGGGGCCGGAGACGGGGAGCGCGGAAAACACGAGGCGGGGGCGGGGGGGCCGGGGGTTGGGGAGGGCGCGGCGTGGAGAGGGCCGGAGACGGGGACCGCGGAAAACACGAGGAGAGCGGAGGGGGGCCAGGGGCTGGGGAGGGCGCGGCGTGGAGGGGGCTGGAGACGGGGACCGCGGAAAACACGAGGCAGGCGGGGGGGGGGCGTGGAGGGGTCCGGAGACGGGACCACGGAAAACACGAGGCAGGCGGGGGGGGGGGGGGGCGAGGGCTGGGGAGGGCGCGGCGTGGAGGGGGCTGGAGACGGGGACCGCGGAAAACACGAGGCAGGCGGAGGGGGGCGAGGGGAAGCCCAGACCCGGGGGCAGGGCGGGCCAGCGCCCCGCGCCCCAGCCCCCAGCCGCGTCCGTGTCAGTTACAGCGACCCAGACACAACACGTGCAGCCCGCGCTGACTTTTACTAGACTGTTCGCTTTTTTTCATTCGTCCCATTTCATAACCTGCAGCGACTAGAGGAGCCGATTAAGGAACTTGACAAAAACAGGACGCGACGGATGTTTTTACGCGTTGGTGTCACGTAGGCGGAGTGGGTACAGGACGCGACGGGCTGAGAGCGCGCGGGGCCCGGACGCACGCGGCGCGGGGCGAGGCGGCCGAGGGCGCGGGGAGACGGGGACGCGGCGGGCGCGGGTCCCGCGCGGCCCGGGGCGCAGCCCGCCCGACGCCCGTGTTGCAATCGGCCGGTCCCCGGACGCCCGCGGCCACCGCGCTCTTTCGAAACCCGCCGGGGCCGCTGCGGCGCCCACGTCCCGGAGGCGGCGAGAGGAGCGGGGCGCGCGGCGGGGGCTGCGACACGCGAACCACGGGCACCGGGAGCGGGGACCGTCTCCCCTCCGTCCCGGGAAAAGCGCAGGGGCGCGGGGGCGGCTTCCCACCACTTCCCGGCGACACGTACCTGCCCCAAACCCACCCCAAATCCCTGCGCCCCCCCTTAGCGTTCGCCTTGGGTCGGGCGGGCTTCTCACGAATCCGTGCAACTTTTACAATCATTGGACCATAAGCTGCTATGGTGATTTCTTTTAAAAATCTGCTCAAAGACCAACCGAAATAAACAAATCTAGTTTGTTGTTTTTTTTTTTAACTTCAGAAATTTACTTTCTATGCATCTCAGCGTTAAGTCAGCGGTGGGCTCCTCACTGTTCTCCAGAAAGTTAACAGTCAGAGGAAGGCGCCCAAAGGGGGGAAGAACTGTAAAGTACTCAAAACACGCCGGAGCCATAATTTGGGTCTTCCCCCCCCTTCAGGGTTGGGGGGGGGGGGTTGGAAGCAGCACTCACCGGGCAGAAAGCTGCTTCCCTCTAAAATTTCCTGCACCCACATTTCCAAGTTTGGGCAAAGTTTCTGAAACGCGTCCCCCAGGCACCGAGAAAATTTCAGTATCTCCCCCTCCCAACCCCAGTCATTTTTCACCAAGTCCCCAAAAGGCGTGGGACGGAAAGACGTGAGACTGCGGACGGGGGGCTGACCTCGCGGGGCTGCGGCGCGCGCCCCCCCGGAGCCCAGCCCGAGTCGGCGTCGGCGCTCGGGGCGCCCGGACCCTAACGGCCGGGAGGAGCGCGGCTCACCCCCGTCCCTGCGTAAGGGGACCCGCGCTCCAAACTCGGCTCGAGGGCCGCTGCCGGGTCCCCGCCGCTCTCCCCGCCGGAGTCGCCAGCGGGCCCGCGGGTCCTCGGCGAGCAGCGTCGCTCCGGGCAGCCCCGGGGGGACCGCGGAGAAGGGGACCCCCGCCCGGCCGAGCCCGCGCGCACCCCCGCCGCTTACCCTGGGCGCCGCGGTCCTCCATGAGCTGGCAGAGCAGCAGCAGCAGCAGGCAGAGCGCGCCGGGCGGGTGCCGGGAGCGGCCCATCGTGCGGCGGGCGCGGGGCGAGGAGCGGCGGGGCCGGGCGGGCGCAGAGGCGGCGGAGGGCGCAGCGATCCGGGCGCAGCCCCGCGCTCGCCGCCGGCCGCCGCGCGATTCAATGGACGTCGGGCGCCGGGCGCAGCCGCGCTTTAAAGGCGGCCGGGGGTCTCCGCCGTGTGCGGTGGGCGGTCTCCCAGGGTGTGGGGCAGCGGGAGGGCGGCCGCTGGCGCGGGCGTGCGCGGCTCCCGGGGGGCGGGGAGCTCTTAAAAGTTCAGTGAGAATCAGGTGACATTTCCCACCTTCTGGAAATCCTTCCCAATTATCTGCTGGAGGTGCCCGAAATCCAAGCGGCAGGAGGGGAATCGCCGAGTTCTTATTGCGTAGGAGCGAGAGGGAGGGGGCGGCGACCGGGGCGGGGGTGGGGAGCGGGGAAGAACACCCACTTCTAGGCTGCAGGCCGGCGGGGCGGCGGGTGTGAGTGTGAGTGTGAGTGAGTGTGTCTGCGCGCGCGCGGCGGGGGCGCGGGGGGGACCCGCCCCGCTCCGGGGAGACTCTGCCGGCGCCCCAGAGCCCCGAGGAGCCGCTGCGCATCCCGCCCGGGCGCGCCGGGCCCCGGGACAGACGGCGTTTTGTGTCTGGCTCCGCGCGCGCCTCGCTCGGCGGCCACCCCCAGCCCGGAGAGCCCGGGGCCGGCCGCTGCCCTCTCGGCGGAGCCGGGCCCGGGCGCGGCCGCCGGTCCCCGCGAGTCGGGGGCAAACAGACACGTTGAGCCCCTCGGGCCGCCCGCGCCCTTTCTTTCCGCGGCTTTCACTTGGCCGCGTCTGGAGCCGCCGCGCGCAGCCGGGCCCGACGTAGGCGGTCCGCCCCTCCCCCGCCCGGCCCGCTCGGCCGGCGAGTCTGCCCCCCCACGTCTCCCTCTCCCCCCACTTCTCCCTCTCCCTCCTCTCCCTCTCTCTCCCCCCCGGTTCGCGGAATAAAAAGATTGCAACATCGATAATGAACTTCTGTGCCCTCCGTTTACGAAGCACAGTGCCCGGCATTCTTCGCTGAAAGTTGGCGGGTCTCTCATTTATAACATTTTTGGCACCGCTGAATGAAACTGAGGAGGCGATATTTCCTTTTATATAAAACGATTACTTCACGGAAAATGCTATATTGTTTATCCCGGAGCCGCCTTTTACATGTCCCTTCTTTCGCTTCTGGAGCCCCGAGGACGACAGACCGCGAAGTATGCAGACAAAATTCTTGGACACTCGCAGGTCGCTGGGATTGTCTCCTGCGGACCTCGAGCCCGCCCCTCCCCCACCCGCACCCCCCCATCCCGCCAGACCGCCCCCCACCTCCCCTCTCGCCCTGCCCCCCCTTCCCACCCCCTCCACAACTGCAAATAACTCGGTGATAACAGATTTTTTTCCACCAACTGCAGGAGATAGTGCTAATCTTTTAATAAAAGATCCCATTACAATGGGATCTGTCTGGACAGACTATAATAGATCCCGAAATACAGCCGTGCTAATATTAGAAGACAGTTGTTTGGGTGCCTCTCAGACGGGCCCAAGCCCCCCTTTGAACGTGGGCGTGAGTCACAAAGCCCCGCGGCCGCCGCACCTGCACCGCGCGCTCCGGGCAGCAGGCTGGTAAAACCGGGGACCCCGCCGCTGCCTCTCGCTTTATAATGACGGTCCCGAGGGCGCGGGGGGGGCGGGGGCTGCTCGCTCCAGACGGGGCCGGGGCTCCACGGCCTCCTCAGCGCCCCAGGCCGCCTCCTCGGCCCGCGCGCCCGGGGCCCCTCCGCGCCCCTCCCGCGCCCTCCGCGCCTCCCCGGCGGCCGCGTCCCCGCTCGCGGGCGGCGCGATGTGTCGTGGTCTAGCGCCCTCTACCGGCGGGCGGCGCGCACGGCCAGGGCCCGTCCCCTCGCGGGCCGCGCGGGGGGCCGAGTTCCGCAGCTGGGCTTAGGTTTCCTTTCTGGGGAGATGGAGACCCGAGGGAGCGCGGGTTCCTCCCCGTCAAGTCTACCCCCCCCCCCCAGGGAAAGCTTAGTTGAAGAAAAGGAAGGTAATAATGATTGTCACTTGACTTTTTTTTTTTTTAATACAAATGTATCTTTTAATAAGTAGCACCCAGAGACGCGGCTTCTTTGTAGCTAGGTGTATCGAGCCGTGGGTCTAGGGCCGGAAATACTTGAAACATTGTAAATACTTAAAGGATCTTAAGGGTAGATGGTTGGGTTTAAAGCAGTGCTTCCAATGGCCATTAAAAGCATTCAAGACCCAAACGTAGTTATATGATTCTGTATCTGCCCCCTGTTTAAATAGATGCATTGGTCCTGAGTCTGCCGTAGCCTCTGGAAGCGGGGAAATCGGATTTTTGGCGGTGGGACGATCCGAGACGCTGAAATGTTACTCAGGCTGGGTCCTATGGAAAGCCAGCTTGCCCAGAGGAATGTAGGGTCACGCTTTAATCCGTAGTTTATTTTCTCAATCCTTTTGGGAAAATTATTTTAAAGACTATAATTTCTTCATAGTTTGTCACCTTAAAGCAATGATAATAGTGATGAACTGCCATGTTTTCGTTAGTTTTAACTCTTGCTCATTTACATGTGCATGTACATAAATATAAATATATAGGTTAATATAAAAAGAGCACACAGATATATAGGACCTCTTTTTTTTTTTTTTTTTTTTTGCAGGGGCGGAAATCTATGTCACTAAATGAAAATTAGAATTGAGGCAAATATTTTGGGTTAATCAAAATAATCCTAATCTGGATGTTTGAGCAAACGTATTTGGTTTGTCCACATAATTATTTAATTTATGTATATAGAAACAACCAGCGTCATAAAACATTTCTAAGTTAATTGAACCCAAGGTGTGTCCACACAATTCCAGTAGGATGGGTAAAAAGTAAAAATTCCTTTTCGGTTTTATATTTTGCCTGCGTAATGCCAAATACCCAGACCCGCCGACTGACTAAATCGGCGGCACTGACCAGTTGCTCTGGCATCCTGGACCCAAGGGGCCAGGCCGGGGCAGACACAGTAGCTCTCATTGTGACAACTGCCTCCCCTCGCGGGCTCCGAGTCAGAGGCAGACCCGTGCGGGACAGGGTGGCTCTGCGGGTCAGGGCTGAGGTCGCCGGCAAACACGCTGGAAAACACAAGCGCTGGGCTGCCCCTGGCCTTGTGCATGAGCCGCTTGCTGTTTGCTCAGGGATCCGGGCTCATCCTGTTTTCCAGCTGCACCTTGGATAGTATTGATCTGTTTGGGAGAACGTCTGCCCTGCATTGGTGCTGAGCAGGCCTTAGGACTCCTGGTGGCTCCGGGGTATTTTGGGGCCAATCTGAGGAAACGAGACGGGTCAATACTGGCTCCGTGTGGGCCTCGCGTGGGCATCAGCTAGAGACCCATCCGGTTCCCGGGGATGAACTGGCATCACACCTGCTCCGCGACATCACAGGCAAACAGCTGCCGTCCCGTTGACTCTTTTTATCTCCTGTAAATGTTAAATATTGGGTTTGTAGATGTCTAAATGGCAAGGGCACATTTTAAAATAAAAAATGCCTTCTTTCATTTTTGTTCGGCTTCTTGTTCTTTCCCCTTCTGCTCTGCCAAAAAAGTAAATGTAAATTATGAGAAACACAATAGGACCACTTTGTAACTGACTTTCCGGGCAGCACACAAAAAGACTGCTGTTCTGTGATTGTTTTCTTGTCAGCTTCAAAAGCTATCTCCCTTCTGAAGTTTATAAATTTAAAATATTAGAGTTTAGCAAGTGATTGAATCTAACTCCCAAGGAAGCTGTTTGAAATCATATGAAATGGTGGTTTGAGACCAGGACTGACCTGGTTAAATTTCAGTCCCTAAAAAAGAACATGGGGGGTGGGGTGAGGTTAGCCGTGGGAAATTTGAAAGTCACCTTTTGCCTTCAAACTGAATGTCTAACTTTTTGGAAGTTAGGTGTTTTGCAAAAGGAATATTAAGCTTTCAAATATAAATACTCAATCTTGATGAAACACCAGGAATGAAGCACTTGAGAACAGGCTGAAATGTTTTTAAAATCCGATTTTGTTCTTCTAGGTACAAAAACAGTTACTGAATGCGTCACGGTCATTGGCGTTGTGCAACTCCGAAGGCTAGACTGAGGACTTGAAGTGGGGTGGGGGGTAATTGTCCTGGCCGAATTGTTGCAGAACGAACAAGTTAAGAAATGTGAGCACGTAAAAGCAGTGTTTATCTATGACGTCCAAAACGCCGGTTGATTAATCTTTTTTTTAAAAAAAGCCATTAGAATATATGTTTTCTATATAGAACCAAGAAAACAATGAGTGGATTACTTGAACTGCCCAGTTTCCAGGGTTGCCTGGATGTCATGTAGAGACAGTCAGTCACAAACAGAACTTTCTGATACCACTAGTTTCTGCGTAACATTTTTATTGACTTATTTTTGCCTCCAAGTTTAGAAATAGTTTTGGCTTTCCAGAAGTCACCTAAGATAGGTCACAGTAGCTGTATCAGCATATTCGAGTTTAACGTATTTTTTTTTTTTTTTTCACCCTCGCCACCTCACTGGAGGATATTTTTTTTTTCATTGCTTTTTCAGAGAGAGTGGAAAGGAGAGAGACAGAGAAAGAGAGACAGAGACAGAGAGAGAGACATCGATGTGCGAGACACATCGATTGGTTGCCTCCTGCATGCGCCCTGCCTGTGCCCGGGATTGAGCCTGCACCCAAGGTACATACCCTTGGCAGGAATCGAACCCAGGACCTTTCAGTCTGCGGGCCAACCCTCTAACCACTGAGCCAGACCGGCCAGGGCTGACATAATTTATTAAAATAAACCTTAGTAAGGAATCCAAAGTGTGCCTCAGGATAGGAATGCTATAATGAATTCATCGCAACTTCCAAATAGTTTGCTGTGTTTTAGTTCACTTTGACAATACAAATGATTCTCATGTTTGGCTATAACTGAAATTATCAGGACATTTAGCCCTTTTAACCCTAATTCCAGTTACACTTTCTACTGCAGTGAAAGAAAGTGAGACAGTAGCAAATCAGTGTTGGCTGCTTTGTTCCGCTACTTTGTGACTGAAACAATGTGTCAGTCAAAGTCAGAGCCACCTCCCTGGATTGGTCCCTGATGAAGGCGAGTTGCTGTAGTTGCTTTTTAACATTTTGGCATTTGTTGCCTCATTTTGGCTTTTCATAGAGTAGCAGTGGTTTGTACCGTTAATTAGTTCTTTGCTAAGTGCTTGCCTATTCAATCTTGCCATCAGTAGTTGATACAACTGCTGTTCAATCCTCCATGTTTTCATCTGCATTTTCTTATTTGACATGAATCCCGTCTCATTTCTTACGTCTATTTTTTGTCCCCATAATGAAGTGTTATGTTTATGATAGGTCCAAAGTTCACAAGGCGGTTAGACATGACTTTAGCTATCTCGCTGCATCTTCTTAGAGACTTCTAGTCATCTTTCCTCAAAGGGGAATTCATTCCAAATCCATTTTGCATTTTTGCCTTTGCATCTGTGTCAAAAATCAAACTGCCTCTTCAGTGTGGACATCTTTTTGGTTTCTCCATTTCGTTCCATTGATTATTTGTTGATTCAATTCCAGCACCACATTATCTCCATTACTGTGACTTTAAAATGGGTAATGAGATCAAGTAATGTCATTCCTCCCATTTGTTCTCTTTCAGGTTTGCTTTAGATATTCTGGTTGCATTTCCATATACATTTTAGAATCCACTTGTTGAATTCTACACACAAGAAAGAAAGAAAGAAAGAAAGAAAGAAAGAAAGGAAGGAAGGAAGGAAGGAAGGAAGGAAGGAAGGAAGGAAGGAAGGAAGGAAGAAAACACCTTTATGAGATTATAGCAGGGATAGATCAATTTGGGGAGAATTGAAAATTTAACAACATTAAGTTTTCAAAACCATGAACATGGTATATCTTTCCATTTACTTAGATTTTCTTAAATTCCTTTAAACTATGGATTGTAGATTCATTTTGTGTTTGAGTATCACTGGAAAACGTGCAGAAGTAGGATTATAAATGCAATTTTCAGCTTTCTATCTCAAAGGAACTCAGTGGGTTATACAAAATTTTTGGTGCAGGCGTATACGTACTTATACGTCCCAAGGCTGACTCTCTATGGTTGGTCAAGAAGAACGTATTGAGTGCGCTTTCCAGGAGCACAGTGCTAACTCATCGAAATCGCTTATGGGCATTCTTCTGAGGCTTGTCCTAGAGCATAGCCACTCCTTTAATGAATAATTTCTATCACCATAAGATTTACTCATCGTGACTGTTAAAAAATGATCCTCTGTTGAATATTATTTCATCATTTTCATGGGAATAGATTCCTACTCAAGACAAGCCATCCATCATCCTGCTTAAGTTTTGAGAGGTGGAAACATGGAGTGTCCATCGTGCCAACAGTTGGGTGGCAGTTGCTTTCTGCCTTTGTTCTTTACTGGAGAGTTATGGCGTCTTCTCACTAGTCATTGCTGTCCCTGATTTATTCATCGTTCCCGCAGTTTCCTTCCCTTTTATGTCTCCTTTTCCACCCACCAGAATGATCAGTATTAGAACCCTCACTTTGTACCATTTGCAGCATGTATTGGCTTATTTCTTTTTCATGTAAATGCTACATTCAAAAGTAAACTATACTTTGTATTGTTTATCCAACAGTGCTATTAAATATTTAACAATGGGCTGAGGTCAAATGGTGATGACACAACATGTGGAAATACAGGAGAGATGATGCATTAAGTGTTGAAATAAATTATTTCAACACATGGCCAGCCTTGCTAGCTTTTGGATTAGGATAGGAATATATGTACATTATGAGTACCCGTGGATGAATGACTTAGAGGCAGTCTTGGTCAGTGTGTGCTCAATATCCCATACAGTCACTCTTTAGCACTGTTCATTGTTAGTATATTTGGGAGGCTCATTTATTTGTTTTCCAGTACATTAGATAAATGTTTTTTCTGAACTGGTCTCAGTGCAGTTTCCTTGCAAATAAAGATATGAACATAATCAACAGCAGCCATGTGTTAATAGCTCACATGCTGGGCAGATGGAAGCATGGTGTAGAAGAAGCACTTAGTTGAGATCATCTTGGCCCCAAACATCTCATCTTTGCTTCAGCAGAAAGTGTCTCTTTGCCCAGCCAGATGACACAGCCACCACTCTGCCAACATTTTCTTCTTGCCAGAGCACCAGATTTCTTGAAGAAAGCTTGAGGTATGACTCCTAACTTTTTCTTATCCACAGTTCCTCTGTGAAGCTATTGAAAACTAGGAACCATCTCTCTAGAATAGTGAGTGTGCACACACACATACCCCACTCAGAATTTTGCATTCAGTTTTAAGGAGAACATAAACATTTTTAAATACTTTAGAGTTCCATGGACCTCATATTAAGATGCCCAGTTTTGAAATATCCAACTAGCTAGACAGGTGATTATTTGGCCAGTACATCCCAATCAGTCTGGTTGCTTTTGAAGAAACTTTCAGACCTCTGCCAGAGTGTCCTCTCTGGAATAATTTCATATAGTAGAGTGTCTTGCAAAATAAATCAGTGTCACCAGTACAGCAATTGTCTTGAAAGAGTTCAAACCCTCCCCCCCCCATATGCATCTATCTATTATTTTGTTATTAAATAATAACTACCATGCACTGAGTAACTATTCTATGCCAGGGACATGAAATATATCATCTCTATTTTCTTACCTACCTTTCCACATATGTATTATCATCACCATTTTCTAGATGACTCCACAAAATTAGGACAACACCGAGCCAGGAAAACTTTATAGCCCAGTATTTAGGAAGGGGTTGTACATTAGGAGCACTGAACAAAAGAAACAGCTTGGAAGTTACTACTCTATTCTCAACAACATGCTGTTACAGATAATGTTTCTCTACTGTTTCTTCATAAAATCTGCAGTCGAGGCCCACAAAACGTGCCAGCACAAGGAGCCCCTAGTCTTTCCGTGGCTTAGTTTTCAACATAATTCCAACAAATACTTATTCGACATTGATTATGTTCCCCAGGCTCTGTGATGGGGATAGAGGAGCAAAGAAGACAAATCTAGCTGCAGCTCTCTTGGAAGTGTTGGGATAGCAGACAAGGCAGGTAGCAAACGAGTACATACAATACGTGGTGATGCAGGTGACTGGGGGAGGCCTTCCTCCTGAGTGACCGTGAGCTGAGACCTTGCACTTGGAGGGGGTTAGCCAGGAGAGGGCGATGCCTGGGGAGAAGGTGGAGGAGTGTTTCTGAAGCGGGGAGGCAGGAGAGGGATCACTGGAGGTGCTCCCAAAGCACCCGTTTGAGAGGAAGCGTGAACGCGAAGGAGGTGGGAGAAGTCGATGGTGCAGGTTCTAGAAGCCCTTGTGAAAACTCTGGGTTCTTTGGTTTTTCCAGAGGAAATCCCCGGGAATATTATAAGTAGAGGGTGGCGCGGGCCCTTTTCCACTGAGAAATGCTCTCTGTGCCTGAGCTGCGGAGACAGATTCGGAGGGCTCTAGCCTTCTGGGATGGCACCCCAGGAGCAGAGCTCTACGCGGGGGGACACTTGGGTTAAAGAGACAGATACATTCAAGGGATGATTAAGAGGTAGAATCGATAGGTTCTGCCGATTGAACGAGGGAGATGAGGGAGGGGAGGAGGCAAGGATGCCTCCTGGGTTTCTGGGATGATTTAGTGAGTGGGTGGTGCTATCATTTCCTGAGATAACGCGGAGGGTGGGCGAGTTTCGGTTTGGGACTCGCGTTTAAGGAGACTGCGGGGTTCAAGAAATTTTGAATGCCCTAAATTGCCAGGGTTATCTTTATGAGTACGTGTGTTATGGGTAACACAAGTTGGTCCTTTTTTGATCCTGGAAACAGCCAGATCTACCAAGAGATGACCACTTACAGCTAAGAACGCAAAGCACCTTGGGATGAACTAACCAAACAAACGAGTGAGAATGGATGGCTGCTCCATAAACCAATACCCAAGAAAATACACGTTTCCCTTGCACTTCCTAAGGACTAACTTTAAAGGGCAGCAGTGACTCAAGATATAAAACTCACATGGGGATGGGATGAAAGGGGCCCAAGTGCTCTGTCAAGATATACAACTGTGTGGCCTCTTTGTCTTGGGGAAACCCATGTCGGTCTCCAGAAGGCATTGCCATTTGAGATCCAGCTCCTAGCGTGGGCATGGAGAGAACAGATGAGAGGTCCATTTCCAGCTACTTCTGACATTTCTTTATACATTAAATAACATTTATTGTGTGTACAGAATTGGTTAAGCACAGTTGAGAACCAATTGATGGTAAAACCATTAGATAAGTGATGGGAAATTGACATTTATGTGGTGCCAAAGAACCTAGATGACTTTCTGGTTTCAGGTGGAAACCACAACACAATGGAGGGAGCAGGTTGTCTTCACCCGAATCTAGAGGTTAATATTTGTATCACTAGGGTGGGCAACAGGGGTAGGTGAGACCTGATTTAATGGAATGCAGAGAAATAACATCACCCATGATGACTTCTGGCCAAAAGGTATAAATGGAATCTAGTTAAGATGTTAACCTAACTTTTCATTTACTAGAAATTCAGGAGTTAGAAGAACCACAGGGAAACAATCAGACGAATCCAGTCGGGGGGTGGGGTGGGGGGTGACTCTACAGAACTGGCCGGACCTCAGCGATAGTGGGGCCTGTGGTTAAACACTCCCCTTTCTTCCCCCAGATAGGCGATCCTGAGAACAACGTCAGGTTACCCAGCTCAGTGACCATCTTCGAGTTGGGTCGCCCCTCCCTCTGCTCTGCTCTCTGTCTCACTAGTGACCCCTGAGCCACACTGTCCAGTGAAGAGCTTGACCTAAAGCCTTCCTTCAGGTCTTGCTTTTTGGGGAACCTCCCCGTGGTGCAGAGGACGTGAAGCCCTGCTAACAGCTTCAGGGAACCAACAAGGCCATTCAGTTATCCAGTGTTTTCTATACAACAAAGCTTTTCTGGCTCCCTTAGGACAAAGGTCACACATGTATGCTTCCTATGATGATAGGACGGGAATAAAAAATCAGGTAAATTTGGTTCCGGGAGAAGACAAAGGATGGTAAGGCTGTAATTAATCAGCAATCTGTTTTGGGCCTCTCGAGGAGCTGTGTCATCCTTAGATGAAAAGATGAAGGTGACCAAGGGTGGTTGGGTGGTGATTAAATTACATGCACTACTGGGGGGAAGGGCACTGCTTTCAAGTGATTTAGACAGGATCGTTTTTAGGGGCCCCAGGGGGTGCTCCTGGGCATTTCTCGCAAATCCTCTTTGGCCGCATCACCTGCGCGCCTCCTTCATTTCTCTGCAGCCTCACTGGTCTCCAAACCCGCTCCTGCCTCACATGCTGCACCTGTTGCTCTTTCAACCTACAAAGCTTTCACTTTGTGTAACTTACTAAGTGGTCATCAGCACCCATCTGGTGACAATATTGTCGACTGTATTCCCTATGCTGTTCTTCGTAAGTTACATAAATGTCTAGTCACGGGGTTGCACGCCTGAAACTAATATAATATTGTATGTCAACTGTAATTTAAAAATAAAATATATTAAACATGGAAAACCCCACACTTTTACTTAAGATACATTCTTGGCTAGCTCCCTCTTAAGGTCTCTGCTCAAATATTTTATAATCAATCATATATAATTGTAATATATATAATTTATGTAAGATAAATAATATATAATAAAATATGTGGTAAATATATACTTTGAAAACTTATACTGAAGAGGCAGAATAAATAGCTATTTTTTCTTCTTTACATATTTACTGACAAATACGTTTTTTAATTTTTGCTTTATTTTTGTTTGTTCTCAAAGGTTGATTCTCGTGGAAAACCACTGTGCACTCATGGATATCTATAGATTCAGTGGTTTCTGCATCTTCATGCTTTTGGCCAGTGGAAATCCCTTCAAGGTGGCCTCTGTTTCCTTCCCACATAATCCTGTTAACCTGGGAAGGTTTGTTTGCTTACTGGCACACATGGTCCTAAACTGACCTTATGTTTTTGCTGCCAGGCATAGAATCAGCCTTTCTCCAAGAAGCCCTGTTTTTATTTTTTAAAAATTGGGAATGGTATTTAGAGGTCAAAGTCTGGGCGTTGAGGGTGCTCATTGCTTCAGGAGTGACATTGGAAAATCTCTAGATTTTAATAAAAAGAGCTAGAAAATAACCATTAAAAATACAAATTTTATATTGATATTTCCAATTCATTAAAAAAAAATAATAGCTTTATTGATGTATAATTCACATATCGTAAAACTCATTCTTCGAAAGTGTACAATTTAGTGGTCTGTAGTATATTCACAGAACTGTGTGAACATCACCGTGACCTAATTCCAGATCATTTTTTTTATTTTATTTCTTTTAATATATCTTTACTGATTTCAGAGAGAGGAAAAGAGAGGGAGAGAGAGAGGCAGAAACATCAATGATGAGAGAGTCATTGATCGAGCCCGCAACTCGGGCATGTGCCCTGACCAGGAATCGAACCCCGATCGTCTGGATCCCAGGTCGACGCTCAACCGCTGAGCCACGCCCGGCCGGGCCAGATCATTTTTATTACTGCAGAATGAAGCCGTTAGCGGTCCCTCCCCTGCCTCCTTTCCCTTAGTGCACGGCAACCACTGGTTTACTCGCTGTCTATGGATCTGCCTATTCGGGACATTTCACGTAAAAAGAACCATACGCTATATAGTCTTTTGTGTCTGGATTCTCTTACTCAGCATAATGTTTTCAAGATTCGTGCATACCATAGCATGTGTTGCTACTGCATTCCTTCTTTACGGCTAAATAACACGTCGCTGTATCGACACACCACACCTCACTATCCACTCATCAGCCGATGGATATTTGGGTTGTTTCCACTTTTTAGCTGTTATGAATAACACAGCTTTGAACACACTCATGGGCGTCTTTGTGTGACAGATGTTTTCATTCATCTCGAGTGTTTATATCTCGGGGTGGAATTACTGGATCATAAGATAACTGTACGTTTCACTTTTTGAGATGCTACCAAGTTGTTATCCAAGCAGTGTTTTGGAAACTGTTTATATCATTTTCTATTCCGCCACCAGTCTATGGGTGTTTCCATTTCTCCCCATTCTTGTCTAAACTCGGAACTGCCTTTCTGATTACAGCTGTCTTATTACGCGTGAAGTGCTATCTTGTGTTTTTTTAAACAGCGCATTCTACTTGAAGCTAAAGCCATACAAAGAGATTTTGTAATGAGGAAACAAGTGACAGCAGCCTGCAGATTTCCCGGTAAAGAAATCCCGGCGCACAGCCTTGGACGTTGGTACAGGTGGAGGCCCGAGGAGAGCCGCTTCCATAGCCTGGGGCAGGGCAGACCCAGCCCAGCCCAGGAGGAAACCTTCCCGGGGAGTGAAAACCACGGCGTTCCAAGGAGGCAGTTCCCACCCACACCGAGCGCCCAAGTCGCGCAGCTAAAGCCCCGCGGGGGCGACTTCTAAGCTGAGGGCCATTCGGTTTGGCGTCTAGGCCGGAATTCCTCAGGGCCTGCCTTCCCTCTTCGTGGCTTTGATTTATATTTTCCAACTCCTGGCGCCATGGGAATCAGGGTTCCTCGCATCATTAGTAAGTCACTTACCTTCCTTTTTCTATGTTTAAAATAATATGGCTTCAAAACCTGGATTTTTTTTTTTTTTTTTATGTTACAGAAGATTTTTAAACCTTTAAAAAATGTTTTCTCTTAGAATTTGTTCTTCAGATTTTAGCTGCTCCGTGGAGGGAGCACTTTTTCCCCGGGCAGATCTGGGAAAGAGAGAACTGACTGGAGCAGGCGCGCAGGGGACGGGTCACCGTGCGTCTCAGCAACTTGAGCAAAACACAAAGCCTGTTTCATCCCCGAGTACAGAGCAGTGTGAGCTACTGCAGGACATTCGGAAAATATAGGAAGGAGAAAATGGAAGCTGTGTGTTTCCTTACCACCCAGGGACAATGATTATTAATGCTCCGGTGCGTATCCATCCAGATTTTTCTCTGTGTAAAAGCAGTGATTCAGAGGATCACCAATACCAGCCCAATGGCACGCGGGCCCTTGCCAAGAAACGTAGGTGTTGTGGAAATAACTCCCCACTTCTCAGCCTTCCTGCCAACGGGCAGGGTCAAGCTCGGGGGCGGAGGGCTGGGAGGAAGCAGCAGGTTCAAGGCTCCCAGCCTTCGGGCTGGGTTTCGAGCAGGGCCCCAGATCTGGCTGTCGATGAACACGTGGGGGCCAGGACGGGAGGTCCTGGTCCGGGGGCGCTGGCCTTCTGCCCAGCTCTGTAAGAGCGACAGGGTCACCGTTCTGTGAGCCTATGTCTCCTGCCAGGACCATCTCAGGAGCAGGCAGAGACTCAGCCTCCGTGGCTCAGCAGAGGCTCCAACTGTGAGTTCTGAGGTCAAGAAAGCCAGACACCGAAACAAGGACCGACATTGTGCAGGGTGAAGATGAGTCTTATTTCTAATTATATGGCACATTTTCCAGAAAAAAAGAAAAAGAAAAAAAAGCAGGAGCGGGGAGGAGGGGGAGGAAGGGGGACTTCTCTGATACTTTCAAGAATAAAGACAAATTAAACAATATTTTATCATGGTGACTTTTTCCCAGCTCAGCCTACTGGGCTTGCTTGAGCGTTGAAAGCAGCGCAGTGAGACTGCGCACAGAGTGTACTGTGTGGATGGCTATTTGGAACGGAAGGAGCAGAAAACAGCATTGTGTCTGGGAAGCAATCGGAGACATTTGAGGAATGCGCGCTCTCGGTCCCCTTAGCGGAGCCACCCAGCATTCCGCTTTCAGCCGGAGTGTCCCCCGGAAAGTTCTCGAGATGCAAACTATCCATCTGCAGAGGGCCCTGCCCGGCCGTGGGCGTTCACATGCATATTAAACCCCAGCAACAATGGTTGACGTCCCCTGTGTTAGGTCTGCTCCAGAAAGGGCTTCTTCAGCAGAAACACGGGTGAAGGACAGCCCGGGCTGCAAGAAAGAGCGACGCAGGAACCTTGCCCACAGCCCATCCCACGCGCTCTGCCTCAGAACAAAAAGGTCAGTATATGGCGGGGACTCCGCCGCCCGGGCCCGGCGTGAGGCCTTTTCTTGCGATTGGCCATTTATGAACAAAAAGTCCAACCGGCCCCGATAAGGCGACTGAGAAGCGCTGGCTTTTGGAGAGGGATGACCTGTGAATATGCTCTTGGGTTTTCCTTACATATTTTCCCCTCCCCAGGTCTGGCTGCAACTTGAGAAGCAGCTGGAAATCAGGAGATAAGTATTTCTCGGCCCCGATGAAGGGCAGAAGTTGGCCTCCCCTGCGATCTGCAGTCTGGATCTCCTATCTGCCCCTTGAATCGCTGCTGCGGGAGGGACAAGCCCGGATTGTGCAACAGAGGCCCCTGTGTGCATCTCCCAGGAGAAGCCCGCCCCGGGGGGCACAGCGCTGTTTTCATCTTGATAGGCCGCCCGGTCTGGGGGGAGCGGCGGGCGCGGGGCCGGCTCAGGTAGCTGACGGTGGGCGCTGCCAGGCCCGTGGCAGAGCTGAGAGGGACTCTCGGTGGGGACTCGGGCCTGCCGGGGCCGCCGAGAAGGGCGCAGTGAGGGTTCCAGGGAGAACGACACTTGTGAGGGCTGAACGTAATCAAGGGGACCAGAAATGCACCCTGGCAAAGGGATGGGAACAAGGGAACGCGCCCGTGATCCGCAGCACCAGCGCCATCCATCATCTTCGGTCAAGGAGAATTCAGAGCTCAGGAGAGACCTGCCTTGGCCTGTGTCTCCACTTCACGCTGAAGTATTTATTTTTGTCCCCGGCGGAGGGGACCGGCGGCTGACGGCATGCCTATTCATGTGTGTGAGCGGGCTCGGAGCTGCCTGGTCAATGACGCACGGTCCAATCTCGGCTAAGCACACATGTAGACAGGCTGTCTGTCACCGTCGGTGGCTCTCCCTCTTCATCTCCGGGGCTGCGTGAAATCCCAGGGAACACGAGGCTCCTCCAGGGCCGAAAGTATGCAGCCTTGATCTGCGGACCGCCACGGCCCCCGGGATTCAGAGGATATCCTGCGTGGCTAACCGTTGAGCTCCACACGTTCGCTCTGTTCCCCCCGCTTCTCTGTTGTTGACCCTGCTTCTGACCGAGCCCTGCTGGCTTGCGGTGGGTGCAGCTGCTGTGGTTTTGCGCACATGTCCGGGGCAGAGAGGCAACGAGCAGAGCTTAGATGCTGATGGAGTGACTACACTCCGGGTCTTTGTTTTTGGCACGCGTGTGTTTCCACTGATGTTAATTATGGCCCATGGGCGATGCTGGGGAGACTGATGGAGGAAGCAGGTGCGGGTCCCGGCCACTTTGGAGAGATGCTTACAGTGGAGAGGTTGGCTTTAGTTGGCTGCTGGGGGACATATGTTAGTCCTTTTGGGGTGGTGTCCAACAGGAGGGAGCTTTTTTGAACAAGTGCCCTGTTTTTCTGGGCGGCCCATGCATCTCTGAACAACAAGTTGCCCAGGGGGTGGAATTTGCGCTTAGCTCTCTCCAACTGGAAGCTTCCTCTGCGAGGATGGCAACACCAACTCAGGGTTGGATTACATTTTCGCATGGGTGCAGTTTTGCATCATCTAGGAGAATTCCACGGAATCACACGGATTTCTTTGCGCCTCGGGTTTAAAAGTGGAGTTGGTGAATCTGCACAAGTTCCCCGGCGATTGCTCCAGCGTTGCCTGAGAGCGCCTTCTGCGCTGGCTCGATTTCCAGGAGGATGCTGGGCACTGTCTGGTTCTGGCTCTCACAGGCATGGTTTTGTCTAGCACGCAGCACAAATAGATGTTCCCAAGCTCAACTGGTGCTGGGGAGCAGATTTCATGGCTGTGTAAAGTCTGCCTCCCAATCCAACAGCCTGGGCTCGCCATTACGTTCAGTTTAGGGATGTTGTCTTGTCAAGATACCTACTTGTTCAGAATCTGGTGGTAGAGTCTGAGTTGGGCTAACAAAATACCTTGTCAGGATTAGGTTTGATTTTAAGAACTAAGTTCTGTGCTTTTTGACGGTCTTCTCGATTCTGCAGACCGTGGCTCTTTTGCGTCGCTGAGGGAGACAAGCGTGTCTGTGAGACAGATGTGACACTGGGATGCTCGCCTTCCTCGCCGTGTGCCAGTTCTCCTCCTAGTCTCAGGCCACTCTTTTCCAAATAAGTTTATATGGCTTGGTTAAAATAAAAATGAAAGAGATGAAGTCTCGCTATAGAAACATTCCTACTGTTTATGAAGTAGAGTGGTTGGTATCATATGATTTATGGGTGTAAACATTCAAAAAGGTATATATTTAATATATGAAACACTTAGTGTATGTATATAGAAATGAGGTGTCTTATCCATTATGAAATAAACTGTGATACTGAGTGATTAAGGCGGGTTTGCCTTTCTGCTTTTAGGTATTATTTGAATCTTTGTAACCAGTGTGTTAATTTTACGAAGAAAAGAATACCCATGTTTATTGGTCTACTTCGGCTACCTTCGGGGAGAGCCCGGCCCTTTATAAAGCGAATCAGCATTTTTCATGGCTGCTTCGGTGCCTAAGGCTAAAAGATAAATTCAGGCAGAACCTCGGTCAGAGGAGAGAGCCCCAAGCATTGGGGTTCCGCGACCCTCAGAGATAAAATTGGAGACAATAGGCAGTAAGAGTCCAAGTATTTAATAGAGAACACGGTTCCTCACTTTACGAGGCACAGCTGCCGAGATGGACCCGCCAAACAAGGAGAGCAGGGCTAGATCCGATCGCATCGTCTAAGGATTGTCCAAGGAAGGTGGGGAGTGAGGACCTGAGCCGCCACGGACTGTCCCCAAAGCAACCTAAAATCCAGCGAAGGGCGACGTGGCTGCACCGTCGGCATTACTTCTAGGGGAAGTCAGGGTAGGAAAGTAGTCTGTGTGGACCTGTTAGCTCAGCTCATCACCGTCACTGTTTCCAAGGAGGGATCATCAACCGGTCCGACTCAGACAACACAAATAAAGATAAATGCATCGTGCTTAGTGGTATTCAGACAACTACAGTTTTATAATCTTTATAAATAAAACGCCATGAGAAGATGGAGGAATCGGTAATTAATTTTTCTGAAGACGTCAGAGATGAGAGCTAGTTTGTTACGAGAAGGGTGGATAGGTAAGCATCCCAGCCAGAAGCCGACGACATAGCACAAACATATGAATAAGAGGGGGTCGCGGGGCAGGTAGTTAATGCTTGATTGGGTGGGTCCTAGAATGCGACCTGTTGAGACGTGTAGACTGGATTCTGTGGACCATGTAAGGTTGTTAAAGGCCGTAAAGCATAACTCAGCCTGCAGTTGTTACTATGAAATACATAGGAAAACTCAAATTCAAAATTCAAACCACAGCGGCTCTACGCAGCTGTCGTGGGAGCAGAGCCTCGGGCGGGGACGCGCAGGGCTGGGCCTCACCTGAAGCTCGCCCAGGCCGCTGAGACCAAGCGGTCACGTGGCACCTCCAGCCACCAGCACCTGGGGCCCGCCCGCGCCCCGGGAAGTGTGGTCACCTGCTCCAGGCCGCGCTCAGATTCTGCCCTGACTGCAGGAAAGCTTTGCCCCTGGAACCGCGCCAGGGCCCCAACTGTTGTAGGGGGAGGCGAAGGGCTGACGCCACAGGTGAAGTGTCTTCCAAGAAATTGAAATGGTCCAGCTTTGTCACCTCTCCCCGGCATCCCTCTTCTCGATGGTGACACAACAGGCCCACAGGTCCTGGAGCAGACCCTCGACCCCATGCGGCTGGACGCTGGGACTCCTCTAGGAAGGTGCACAGAGGCAGCAGGTGCTGGGCAGGTCACCTTGGGGCCAGGGAGGGGAGGGCACCCCTTTCTGAGGATACGGATGGAGCTGTGTCCCTGATGCACTTTTCCTTAGACCCTGAGACAGAGAGGCGGGACCGTAAGCCTCCCCACCTACAGGCCCCTGCAGGCTGAGTGGTTGCGGAGCCTGGGAGTAAGGCGATTGGGATTAGTGGGGACTGTGGCCGCTAGGAGGGCGCTCCTTTTCCACCCCCCTCCGCTGTCATGTGCCAGTGCAGGCACTGTTGTAGCCACCTGCAGGGATGGACGGGCCCTGCCCCCAACCCCAAATTCATTTGGATGTGGTGGCTGATGATGTCACACTCGCGCACACACACACCTGAGAGGATATGAGACGCTTATTGTTTGCATACTTAAGGACCCTGGGGAGAGCAGGTCTGAAATGAGAGCCAGGCCAGGAGCCTAGGCTGCCTCTTTATTGTGGTTTAGGGGTGGGGCAGAGGGAGGGTTTCTGCACGTGGGCCAGGGCCTCAGGTGGTTTGATCTCCCACTGGCACCAGAGAGGGAACACCCAGGTTCTCTTATCAGCTTGACCCTGTGTGGGCAGGAGGGGAGGGCGCAGGGCTGGGCTGAGAAGCTGTCAGGTCCTCAAACATCAAAAAATGGAGCCAGACACTTTATCACAATAAAGAAAATAATCCCTGCGCCGGAAGTATCCGTATTAATCGCACCTGAGATCTGGTAAGTGCTTGCTGAAGGCCAGGCCCTGCTCTAGGCACTCTATGCGGTCGTTGCAGTTTTTAAATGGAGACAAAATTTCTATAACATAAAACTCACCATTTTAATGTGTATGATTCGGCGGGGTTTAGTCTAGTCGCAGTGTGCAACCGTCTAATTCCACTGTACCACTGTCTAATTCCCGAACATTTCTACCTCCCAAAGGGAAACCCAGCCATGCCCCTTAGCAGTCACGTCCATCCCCCCTCCCCAGCCCTTGGCAACAACTAATCCATTTTCTCTGTGGATTTGCCTGTTCTGGGCATTTCATGTACACGAAACCGTGCAGTAGAAACAAAAGATCCCCAACAGCCCAGATGGGAAGAAGTTCATCGCTCCCGAGACAGGCGCTGTCGGCGTTTCGGGAACCCCTGCTGATCGCACCGCAGGTGATTACGACCGAAGGCCTCAGGCTGGACACACGCAGTCTTCCTTCCCTATACAACGTCAAAACAACAGAACTGAAAAACTAAACAGTCGTTTTGTTTACAGTTACAGCTTTTTGCAAAATGTTGCCCGAAAAAAGAAAACCCCTAACAGAAATAAAACAAAAAGCACTAAGGAAAGACATTCACAGTTCCACCTAAAAGCTTGTGCTGGTTTCCCACTGCTGCGTCTACTAAGTCTAACAGTTGCTCCTTACCTTTTATTGAACGCCCACTACCAGCCCTACGCTGTTGTTGCTTTTAGACCTTCTTTTTTTTAAAAAAAGTTTTACTCTGGAAAGGACCCGTAACAGGAGATTGGCCCTCTTCATGCAGCTTTAGGCGGGTCCCGCGCCGCGGGCTGCGGGTGCCGTGCGGCGAAGCGGGTCCCCGGAGCCCGCTCCTCCGCGGGACGGCGGCTGCGGCCTGTTCGTCGGTAGCTCCCCGCTGCCCGCTGCCCTCTCGGCCCTGCCAACCACCATTCTGCTCTTTGCTTCTACGACTTTTGACTGTTTTAGAAACCTCATGTAAGTAGAATCATGCAGTATTTGCCTTTCTGTGACTGGCTGACTGCACTTGATTATCGTGTTCTCAGAGCTCACCCATGCCGTTGCCCACGGCACTTTCCTTCTTTCTTATTTAGGCCGAATAGCATCCTTCGGCCTGTATGTACCAGTCTCTCCAGCTACTCAGCTGTCTCATGGACTTTGGGGTTGTTTCCACATATTGGCTGATGTGACTAGTGCTGCAGTGAACACGAAAGTGCTAATTTCTCTTTGGGATCCTGGTTCCAATTCCGTTGGATAAACACCTAGGAGTGGGCTCGTTAGATCCTACGGTAGTTCTATTTTTAAGTTTTTGAGGAACTTCTAAACTGTTGTCCATGGCGGCCGCACGATTTTGCATTCCCACCAACGGCGTGCAAGGGTTCCCACACCGCCACCCCCTCGCCAGGACTGGTCATTGATTGATTGATTGATTGATTGATTTTATTATTTTTTTAAATTCTTTTTTTTTTTTGGTAAATATATCTTTATTGATTTCAGAGAGAGGAAAGGAGAGGGAGAGAGAGACAGAAACATCAATGATGAGAGAGTCATTGATCGAGTCCACAACCCGGGCATGTGCCCTGACCGGGAATCGAACCCCGATCGCCTGGGTCCTAGGTCGACGCTCAACCGCCGAGCCACGCCCGGCCGGGAGATTTATTTATTTTGATAATAGCCATCTCATTATGGTTTTGATTTACATTTCCCTGATGATTAATGATGTTGAACATTTTTTTCATGTACCTATTGGCTAATTTCTATGTCTGAAGAAATATCTATGTGAGCCCTTAGTCTGTGTTTAAATTGCTTATTAGTTTTTTTGGTGGTGTTGTTTACTATTGAGTTGTAGACGTTCCTTGTATATTTTGGATATCAACCCCTTATCAGATAAATGGTTTGTAAATATTCCCCCTCCCGTAGGTTGCTTTTACACCGTTAAGTGTTTACTGTGCAGGAGCTTCTGTGTTTGATGTGGTCCCACTCCTGTTGTTGTTGCCTGTGTGTTTCGTGTCAAATCATTGCCAAGACCAAGTTCATGAAGACGTTTCCCCTACGTTTTCTTCTAGGAGTTTCATAGTTCTGGGTCTTTTGTTTAAGTCTCTAACCTATTTCGAGTTGATTTGTTGAGTGTGGTGTAGGATGGGGCGCCAGTCTCCCCCTTTCGCATGCGGGCACCGTTTTCCCAGCACCTTGGTTGAGGAGAAGGTCCTGTCCTCGCTGTGTGTTCTTGGCGTCGTTGTCCGGCACCCGCTGACCGCTCACCCGTGGATCTGTTTCGGGCTCGCTGTTCTGTTCCGTCGGGCTGTAGGTCTGTCTTATTGCCAGGACCATCGCTGCATTTTATCATAGATTTTGAAATCAGGAAGTGTGATACCTTCAGCTTTGTTGGTCTTCCCAGGACTGATTTGGCTATTTGTGGTTCCATATGAATCGTAGAATTGCTTTTCTGTTTCTTTGAAAAATGCCATTGTGGTTTTGCTAGGGGTTACATTGACTCTGTAGATTGTTTGAATATTATGGACATTTCAATGATATTAAGTCCATAGATTATTCTAAATGCTTTACCTATAATAACATTTTTTTCTAATTCTAAATTTTACTGTTTAAATGAACTGTTTATTTTAGAGTTGATCAGATGGATAGAAAAGTTGCAAAGATAGTACAGAAAGTTCCATATACCCTATAATCAGTTTCCCCTATTATTATTAACATTTTACACTAATATTGCATATTTGTCATCTTAATGAATCAGTATCATACATTGTTACTGACCAAAGTTCATACTTTATTTGAATTTTCTTAGTTTTTGCCCAGTGCCTTTTTTCTGTTCTAGGATCCGCCCAGGACTACCGTCAGTCATCATATTCCTTAGGCTCCTCTTGGCTGGACAGTTCATAGTAGTTCTTAAATCATCACAATAATTCCATGTGATAAGACTATTATCTTTTTTTTTTATAGATGAGAAAACTGAGGCCAAGGCCACACAGAAATGGGAGCCAACTCTGGGAATCAGGGCCGGAGCCCCCACTCGCTGCACCGCTTCCAGTTATTGGGTCCTCAAGAAAAGGTAGGTGAAGGTCAGCTGCACCCTGGACCAGGTAGAGAGCGGCACCTGGTGGGTGCATCGGGCCCCCAAAGGTGAGCTTATTTGTGGCTTGTAGGCGGTTAGTGAAATTGGGGTAAGGTTTCAGCGAGGAGATGAAGTATGAGCTGGCCCGAGAGCCGGGAAGAATTGTACAAGACTCTGGCGATCTTTTCAGATACGTTAGAATCCTTGCCCCCTATTACTTTTTATAGCATCTCCCAGGATAGATGGATGGTTTTGCCCCGGAGCCAATGGCTTGAGGACCAGAAGCTTTGGGTGGTGGTTTAATAAACTTTCAAGGTCTAAGCAGAGTCATGTTACAGGATTTCATTTTCCTTGCGAGAGGAGAGAGCCGCTTGAAAAGATGACGCTTTCCGGCCTGTGAGCCGGTCGCCTCAGTAAGAGCTTTATCACGTTTCCAAGCCCTGTCCCAAGCAGTCCAAGGCAAGGGCCAGGTCAGTTTTGTTTGGTTAATGAGTTGTTGATTCTTTCGCACCATCTGGCACATTCAGAAGTAATGAATAAATATTTGTGGAAACAGGGAATGAATGAACCTAATTCAATTCGAAGAGATGTTAAAGATTTCTTGGTAATACTGTTGGCGGTGGAGGCGACACAGGGTTTTCCTTCCCAAATGAGAAATGACTTGTATCTGGTCACACCGCCAGGGTCTGGAGAAAGGAGGGGCAGAGAAGTGCCAGGCCTATGCCCCTGCCCTTCTTCCCGGCTTCCACAGACGCCCCCTCGGCCTCTGAGTCCGTAGAGATCATTCTCAGAATGTTCTAGGAACTGTTCTATCGATGTTTACAGCTTCTCTATTCATTGGAAATGAACTCTACTGAGAAATTGTTTGAAAGTGGAAGCTAGCAGCTTTTACTTTGTACTCGTTCACCAGGTTCACACGGGGCACCCATTCAGGGATTTGGGATTGGTTTTATAAAGTAGCGACTTTAAAAAAAAAAAGTCCTGCTTCAGAGGAGAGTGTGGCACGTGCCATGTACTTGATCTTTAGAGGTTAGGGGAGATTTTTCAGGTCGGACTGAAAATACGTCCTTTGTAATCGTGACTCCTTCCCCCAACCTCGGGGATATGTTTAAAAACGGAAAACTAGCCAATTGGAAAGAGTCCTGGCAGATTAAACCTGACCTCGCAGGCACCTGGAAAACTGCCCTTTAGTGGAGTTTATTGAAACCCAGGCCTGGAGGATTCCAGCAGAGCTCTGTCTTAGGGTCAAGGGTTGGCTGAAATTCCATATTGTTTCTCACATTTCTGTAAAACAGTGACGAAAATGGCAGTTTAAATGGAAAGAGTAGAGGCCAAATGTGAGCTGTAGAAGATACAGTTGTCATTTAATTCTTCTTGCTTGTCGGCTCGTGTCAGTAAGGCCTGTGTTTTCAAGGTAGTTATAAATGTGTAAAAAAGATGTTATAACCCAAAATAAAATTGATAAAAGAAAAAAGTGTGGGTAGAATAATTAAACCTATGACACATGAAGGCACGGCCCTTCACATCTAGGGTTTGGTTTTGACTGTGACTTTGAGAAAAATGGCAACATCTTTAAATGTACGCTTCATGAATTCTGTTTAACGCATAATTGTGTTCCTGCGTGGATCGCTTGGCAATAGTCTGACGGTTCTGTGGATCTGTCCTGACAGTCAAGGCAGAAGTATGCGCTGGCACCAGGGGAGGGAAGCTTCAGAGATCCGCACCTTCTGCGTAGGTGAACAGTTGTCTCCTACAGCGTTTGATTTGAGTGCTGTTGACAAGATGAATGATGTTGGTTGAGGGAGCCCCAGAGATGATCTTCTGCATTTTAAATATTCATTCTCTAGCCAACATTCCGCCACTGGAGACGCGTGTCTCCAGCTCTACATACTTCCAGTCAACAGTTCTTTGTTAGAACCTAATACATCATCAACGGATATTTTGATTACCCACCAACAGCCTAATGCCGCCTGTCTCCGTTGGAGTACCAACCACATCATGATTACCTGGAGGGTCTGTTAAAAACACTGATTTGGGGGCCTGCCCCAGACCAGTGTGGACAGACTCTCTGGGTGAGGAGGTGGTTGAGCCAGGGAAGTGGGAGAATCACTGAACAAGTGGAGAGCCCTCTGAGAACAAAACTCTCTAGAGCCCAGGTGGGCACCTGAGGAAGAGGAGGGCCTATGCCAGCGTGAGGGCGAGGGCAGAGATGGGCCCATGGGAGACACCAATGCTGGGCTCTGGCCTCTTCATGGTCCTGCCCTGGGCCAGTCCTTAGATGGCATGTGAGCGTGGCTCTGGCCAGTGGCTCTATGACTAATCTGATCAGGAGAACGGGAGATGTACAAACCTTTTGGAAACGGTGGGGCTGGCCCACAGGAATGTGTGAAAAACAAAGCATTCTCTGAGATACCCTCCCTAACTCAACTGAGCCCCCGGGGGAGGCTTTTCATTCGTGCTGGCCCCGGGGACATGTGGTGCAGATCCAGATATGTCCTGGGTCTTGTGATCCCAGCCTTTCTTTTGAAACAGTTGCTGACAATCTGTCACTCCTTTGTCCTAGAGCCCGGCGCGGTTGAAACTCGGGTATCAGCTGCAGTTGCTGTAGGTCCATTTCTGTTTTCCAGCAGGTGGGTGTGTCTGCTTCTTTCCTTTCATCTCCATCCAGGCTCTTCTTTCAAGCGTTTTCCGGTTCGTCAAGCCAAGTATGCCTGTCATGTTGGAACCCAGCCCTGGGATCCTCACCAGCTCCTCTTTGTGTTAGTATCTCCCTTGCCTATGTTTCCACCGTCCCTCGCCTTCCTGAAGCTCCCAGTCCACCCGCATAGCCCCCCATGCCCTGTTCTTTTTATGGTGGGTACTCAGAAACGGCCTCTTGCCCTCCTAGCCTCACCTCGTCTGTGCTTTCACTTCACCTAGATCTGCCCTGTGCTCCTGCCCTGGGTCACCTTGGCTGTTCCTGCTCTCTTTTTATCTCAGGTTATAGTAAGAGCTTCAATAGCTACCCTGAGCCGAATATTAGAGCTCAGGAGAGAGTGGATTTCAGGTTGGAATCTTCTCTTTGCTACGTATTGGTAGCTCTGAAAACAATAATTGTCATAGAGTTGTGAAAACTTAATTAGATAATATAGAAATATGCCAGGCACAGCACTGATAACAACAGATGTTCAATGCATGGTCCCTGGTATTATTCATATTATTTTTGTATGAAAACTTCCCATGCAACTGTAGCTCACAATGATTTTTTTCTTCCTTTGTACTTGTGGAGATTTTCTTGGGTTTGGGGTTCCAAGAGAAATGGGAGACTAGGATATACAGCCCTTAAGCATGTGGCCCAAGAGGGAAGACACACGTGAGCAGGAGGGAGGAAGCGCTGTGACCCGCAGGCCACCGCGTGCCGCTGCTCAGGAGCGGGTTTCCCTCAGGACCAGGCTCCTGGGGCCTTTGCTGAGTGTTCTGGTGGTTCCCTCTCTAAACACAGGCCGTCTCCGGAGGGATTTGCTTACTGGAAGGCCAGGGTTTCCCCATGCTGAGCTCGGGCCTTGGAGCCCCAACTGGACCAGCTCAGACTGTCCTGAGTGAGCTGTCCGCGGTGGGGCCATGGGACTGCCACCCTGTGGTGGATTTTTGCTGCGGCCCGGCTCTGGGGCCAACACAATTCTCCAGCCTCTCGACAGGCTGTTTCCGCTGCTGCTAATTCCTGCTCTTCTGCACAAGAATCCTCTGGAGTGAGGAGCCCACAGACAGTGACGTCCCTGGCTCGTTAACCTCCGAGACACTGGCAGTGTCCGGGACAGTCTGTTCTCCCTTCCCTTTTGAACTCCCCGCATGAACATGAACATGAACATCTCATACCCAGGAACCTCTCGCTGGTTTCATCCTACAAGCCACAGCCTCTCACGTGTGCTCTAACCCAGGGCTTCTCCCAGTGCTGTCGCTCGGGGGAGGTTTTCCATGCACTTCTGGTCTCTACACCGTCTGTATTCAAGGTTCCTGCTGAGAACGCCTTGAAGGATGTTGGGAAAGACCACAGATTGACTAGAGCTCCTAGAATGAGACAAATCCTTCTTTTCCCCAGCTTTGTGGCGATGTAATTGGCGTGGGACATTGTGAAGGTCTCAGGTGCGGAGCACGCGGCTGATGATTTGGTCCATGCACAGACGGTGAAACGATTGCCACAGCCATCGCCCCGCATAACTGCTTTTTTATTTATTTATTGTGTGGTGAGAACACTTAAGATTTGCTCTCTTAGCACCTCCCAGGTGTGTGATACAACATCCTTAACTATAGTCACCGTGCTGTGCACAAGCTCTCCAGAACTTAGTCGCCTTGTAACTGGAAGTTTGTGTCCTTTGACCAATATTTCCCCATTTCTCCCACACGCAGGCCCCTGGCAACCACCGTTTCACTGTTTCTATGAGTTTGGCCTTTTAAGGTTTTATATATAAGAGAGATCACACAGTATTTTTCTTTTTCCATCTGACTTATTTCGCTCAGCATAACGCCCTCGGGGCCGCTCATGCCGTCTCAGGGGCAAGATTTCCTTGTTTCTCGTGGCTGACCAACCGTCCGTGGTGCATGTATGTATATGTGTGTATGTGCAGACGTACCCCACCTTCTCTGTCCATTCCTTTGTAGACAGGTGCTCAGGTTGCTTCAAGTCTCGGCTGTTGTGAGTCATGCTGCGTGAACACGGGAGCCCAGGTACCGGCCCACCTCCTCACCAACACGTCGTATCTCCTATCTTTTTGGTGCCCATTCTAGCAAGTGTGAGGTGACATTTTTTATGATTTTGGTTTGTGTTTCCCTGATGATTAGTGATGCTGAGCATTTTTTTCATTTATTTATTTTATTTTTTGCCGTTTGTATGTCTTCTTTGGGAAAATGTCTATTCTGGTTCTCCACCCATTTCTATTTTTTTAAAATTTTTTTTATTGGATTGTTTGTTTTTCTGCTATTGAGTTGTATGAGTTTCTTGTATATTTTGGATATTAACCCCTTAGCAGATAGATGGTTTGCAAATATTTTTCTCTAATTCCAGAGGCTGTCTTTTCACTTTGTTGATTGTTTCTTTTCCTGTGCAGAAGCTTTTTAGTTTGATGTAGTCCCACTTGTTAAAACAACTCCACACATATATAGTCAATTAATATTTGACAATAGAGCCAAGAATACTCAGTGACATGCAGACAGTCTCTTCAGTAAATTGTGTCAGGAAAACTGAGTAATCACACAAAGAAGAATGAAGTTGGACCCCTATGCTACAGCACTCACAAAAATTAGCTCAAAATGGATCAAGGACTGAGCTGTAAGATCCCAAACCATAAAACTCCTAGAAGAAAACAAAGCTCCTTGACATTACTCTTGGGACTGTATTTGTTTTCCCCCAGTTATTTCCTCGGTTACTGCCTAGTATAGTGCCTGACACAGAGCAGGAGTGCATTAGATGTTCTTTGAATGAGCGAGGAAATCAGGAAACGATCCCAACTTTCCCAGCATGTACCTTCATGGCTGGTCCAGGAACATGGTTTTAAACAACAGTTTCATAGAAGACGCTCACCCGTATTCCCATGCTGTTGAACGGTGACAGCATTCTCCTGGAGGCGGGCGCTTTCATCCCGCCCCCTCCTAGTGGTGGGTGGCGGGCCTCTGGGAGCTAGTCCGGGCTTCTCTCTTGCCCTTCCCTTCCCCACCACCCATGACTAAAGGGTCATGTGGCATTCCAGCTCTACTTCCCGAACGGTTCTTGCAATTGGACCCTCCTTTCCTCTCCACCCCCGCCCATGCTCTGGCTCAGGCCCCATCATTTCTCGTAGTTCCTTCCAACCTGGTCTCCCTCTCTTCTTCCCTACCCTCCTTCAGCCCATCTTCTGCAGAGCTGCTCGGGGAAATTTTCCACAACCCAAACCTAGTCATATCATTCTCTTGCCACGAAATCCTTTAGGGCGTCCCCCAGAGGATCAAGTCTTAGCATAACATGTAAAACCCTTCATAATTTGGGACTTTCTGCTCTTTGAGACTTAATTCGTTAAATAAATAGTTGTTGAACATGTACTATATGTGAGGGGACCTATTGCAAATATTATGGCAAATAAGGTAGTACTTTCTTGGCTCTTATTGAAAAGAATGTCTAATGGTAGATTCATCCCTTGCAACAACCATACATAGCTACTCTGTGGATCACAGAACCTGCCACACCCTCCTATTTCTTTGTCATGACTGAGGTGCCCTGTCTACTCCTCACTTCTACCCACATTGAATTAATAAGCTCCTATATTTGTTAGGACTTAATTTAAGACTTGTTTCTTGGGGGACACTTTGTCTGATCACCTCCTATTTCCCAAGAAGGACTTACCGTTCTCTCACTGTTCATCTTCCCTCAAAATACTGGTTATACTGTTTATATTTCTTTATCTCTCTTCACACTAGTCTATCAGCTCCACATCACATGTTATTTTTTCTGTCATCATCATCTTTCCAGAGAACAGAAGGGCACATGTTGAGTGGTGAGCAGGCCGTCAATAATGTTTGTTGACTGATAAAATGTTTCCTTGGAATGTGAGACCCAAGAAGATCTGGTACATATTTAATTGGTCCTTCTGTGCCAAACAGATTTTAAGATCTTTAGAAATCCTAATTTATTGTAGTAATTTGTTATAGATTTTAAAGTGTAGGGCTTTATTTTATCCAACATCCTTTGTTTAAATAGAAACCAACTGTAAACTGACCCCTTGTAAAGCTTCTTATCAACTATGGTGATTAAATTGTGTGCCCTGAATGATATACACACAGCTACGGCAAATCTCAGCAGTAAGAACTTTCATTTGGCCCTTTCCTCTTTGGTTTATGGTGGACTTGGGCATAGTCTGGTAAAGTGACCATTGCTGTGATCCTTCCTGGAATTTACTAGACTTCCTTCCTGTGGATGAGCATGGGCGTGTTGCAATACATTCTCAAGCTAGTTCTCTCAGCCGTCTCTTTCCCCCAGGACACCTATTTTTATTTCTATCTCTTGGTCATCCTTAAGCTTAAGTTAACACTAACTACTTCCTGTGACAGCAGGCCCGGGTTGGCGCTCTCTTGGGTGTCAGGGTTCTAGGGGAGGGCTTGTTTGAGATGGGACTCTTAGGGATTGTCTTTCTAAAAAGTTTTATTTATTGATTTTTAGAGAGAGAAAGAGAGAGAGAGAAACATTTTGTTGTTTAGCTTATTGATGCATCATTGGTTGATTCTTGTATGTGCCCTGCCCAGGGATTGAACCCACAACCTTGGGGTATCAGGACAATGCTCTAACCAGTGGAGCTACCCAGCTGGGGCCAGGAATTTGTCTTGTCAATGCGCAGATCGTTGTTAAGCATCTGCTCTCTGCCCAATTCTGCAGTGGGGTGCGATTATTTCTGTCCTAGTCACCACTGTATGTTCAATGCCTGAAAATGCTTGAGTGACTACACTTTGGAAAATCCAACTGTTCTTGGAGGGGTTGGGAAGGAGAGCGGGCGAGAACCATTGATTGTGCCCCTACGGTTGCAGGCCCGGTGTCCGCTCTTCCCTCGCCTGCTGTCCTACTAAAGCCCTTTGAGGTGATGTGCTCATTTCATTTTCCACGAGTGCTTTGTCTTCCCGGTCGCAGAGCTGAGGACTGAAATAGGAGCCCCAGGAACGGCATCGTTGTGTTCCCAGTGGCTTCATCGTGGGACGGAGCCCTCCCGAAGCCACCTCGGGGCGTCCCGTGTACTCCTGGAAATGCCTCCATGTGCCCCCTGCCCTTCCACTTGCCAGTCACGTTTGCTGCTTTCCCTGGTCTGGTCCGGGGCCGGGATGCTCCCTCCGCCTGCCTGCGTCTCCAGGGTCGGGCTGGGCAATGCTCTTCTGTCACATCCGGACCTGCTTGTCCAGACGCAGCCACGTCATGGATCCACGAGGATCAACTTTCTCCCCGAGAGGGCAGAGCGTCCGAGGGCAGGGCGGGGTGGGCAGGGCTCTCGTCTCCGGTGCTCGTAGGTGTGGGGCGGCCGTGAGCGGCCTGGCGGATGCGCTGAGCTGCTGGGAGGGAATGTGGCGGGAGCTTCGGGCTAGAGAGCCCTGCCCGGCCCAGTCACCGGCTAATAATGTTCCCTGTTGAGATAAGTCTTCCAGCCCCGTCGGAAGGGAGGGAGGACAGGTTTGGGATCTTACGAGAAATGCCCCTGGGGGGACAAGCGCTAAGCCCTTTTTCATAGAGACCCTCCAGGGTTTATCCAGAACAAAAAGTTGACCTGGTCACACCCTTAGCCTTCCCCTCCCTGTCCGCCTTTGCAGGAGGACGCGTCCCCTTTGCTCCAGCAGCCCGCGGGGACTGGGCTTTGGTCTGGGCTTTCCCGTGGGAGGGAGCCCCCCGCGTCTCAGCTGGTACCCGAGAGACAGGGCGGGGGCCCTTCAGGAGGATCGGGCTGAGAGGCCAGAGGGGTCGGAGAGAAGCAAAGCGGTGGCGTGCGCGGGCCAGAGCCCTGAGGACAGAGAACAGGGGGAGACCCGCGATGACGGGGCCCCGCTGCCAACGCTCCAGAGACGCTCGTTAGGCTATTTGCTGTCCGTTTGAAGGACTCTCAGTAAAACTTTGAGATATTTCTAAGCGTTTCTGTGGGTCTGGACCTGTGTTACTGCTGGCCGCAGCGCTGAGTAGGGCTGCCCGCGAGGAGGCCTCGGCTTGCTGCTGCTGTGTCGTCGGAGACGCGGCCCGGGACCCGCCGGCGCACGGGCGGGTGGATCGCGAGGGGCAGGCCGCGCTTCCAGGGACAAAGCAGGAATCAGTAGGGGCTGCGGTCGCTGAAGGTCCCAAAGCGCTAAATGGGGCACAGCTGGGAATCGGACCCGAGAAAACATGTAGGATTTGAATGGCTGGAGAGAAGGGAGGGCATTTTAGCCAGTGGAGATACCCAAGGAAAGGCCCAAGGTAGGAAAGGGCGTTGTGCCCGGGGGTTAGCCAGGAGGTGAGCCGCGGGGGAGGGAAAGAAGAGCGCCGAGTAGCGACTGGGCATCAGAGCGCGTCAGGCGGGTGGGGGTCCCGGTGACGGAGGCACACGGAGGGGGCCGTGTATAGAATAGGAGGGATGACACACAGATGCGTCCTGTAGAGTGCTGGGAGCTAGGGCTTGGGGGGACTCACCTGGCGGGAACGACTGAAACCGGGAGAGCCTGCTGACTCTTTGTTGTAAGTCCGCGGGCGAGGAAGGCAGGGTTTGGACTTGGTGGAGAGACGCAGAAAGGGCAGCCACAGTTCTTGTCACGGATGAGATATCCTGGGCAGATGTGAGGCCGGGTTCCAATAGGATTCTAACTTTTCTGGTGTAGAGGTTCTGGAGAATTATGGCTTCATTCACTCCTTGCCCCATTTACCTTTCCACTTATTCAGGGAATATTTATTGAGGATCTACTCTGTTCTCCATACTGGGTTATAGTGAACAAAGAACACTGAGAACTCCTCGACCTCGTGGAGCTTACATTCAAGAAAGGGAGAAACAGACAATTAAAAATATAAACAAGTAAAACATGTAGCGTGGCAGCTGGTGATAAGTTATTTAAAGAAGAACAAAACAGAAGGGAAGTAAAGAGTTGGAGCAGGTAAAACGTTACCGAGGACACGTGATTGAAATGGGGGTTTGGAAAGGGAAGGAGTTGTCAGGGAAAGGTGAGATTTGGATGCATCAATGGCATTATTTTCTGAAAAATGTGGGCCAAGAAATCTTACGGGATGCTGGGCCTGGGAATGAGGAGTCGGGAGATGCAGTAAGTGAGGGTTTTCGTCTTGGAAGGATTCTTACGAAAGCGGGAAGCGGGAGCCTGAGGTCTCGCCCCTGGAGGCGGCTCCTTTTTTAGGAGGGAGAAGCCCCAGGCGAGGAGGAGCAGCTCTCACAGGTCACTGGGGTTCAGAGAGAGGCCGGGAACGTGCTCCTTCGGGAGGCTTCCCTGCTCCCGTGTAGGGGATAACCCCAGGTGTGCGCCCGTCAGCAGCGCCTTCCTGCACGCACAGCCTTAAGCATCCTCTGGGAACGTCCTGAGACATCTGGACGACTGCTGGTCGAAAGGGCAACGAACCACTTGGTGGCCCAGAAATGTATAACCGATTAAAAGTCGCTATTGCCCGGCTGGGCGTGGCTCAGCGGTTGAGCGTCGACCTGGGATCCAGGCGATCAGGGTTCGATTCTTGGTCAGGGCACATCCCGGTTGTGGGCTTGATCAATGACTCTCTCATCATTGATGTTTCTGTCTCTCTCTCACCCTCTCCTTTCCTCTCTCTGAAATCAATAAAGATATATATATATATTTTTTTAAAAAAATAAATAAATAAAATAAAAGTCGCTATTATCTCAACAGCAAAATGAACCATGAAAAATGAGACGTTGTGAGCACTGAAGACTGTGGAGTGTTGGCTTCACATCCGGCCCATCGGCTGCCCTCCGTGAGCTGTTAGGACACGTCTCTCCATCCCACAGCCCCCGTCGTGGAGGCGCTGTCGTCTGCCACGGACGCCACCAACGTGGCGGGGAGAGTCTTCTACGGAAAAACCAGTCGGCAAATATCAAACACGACACAAGCAGTCAATAAACAGGTGACTAATGCTGCGGTCTGAGAGGAATGGCTTACCAATTAGGCAGCGACTGCTCATCGCTTTACGAGGCCGTGTTACTAATCCTTTCCCATAAAGTCAAGGCTGCTCATGTACCTGTTATGTGTTGCCTCCACCTTAGAATTTTTCTCTTTGATGGAGAAGGTTACTAAGATAGAGGAATGAAGCCGAGTGCGCTCGGGGACTCTGCGGGACCGAGCGACGAGTCTCGGCCTGTGGGTCGTCGGGGGACCTGCGGCTACACGCCCGTGGGAACCGCAGGCTCGCAGTGGAAGCACCGGTGACGAAACACCAGCACAGCTCGGAGGCTCTGCAGGGCTGTGACCCACATCTCACGGCACAGAAACTTAAATATGCACCGCCTCTAGTAAAATCAGTGTGTATTCGACTGTGTGGAAATTTAATGAGAAAAAAAATGAATGGCGTTTAATATTGGTCAAAAGCTCCTAAGACACCCATAGAAAGAATTCATTTACTGCCTCTTTTGCTCTCTTCACGAACTTGCAGGGGAAGTAAAATAATCACAGACCACGGCAGCGACGGCAGCAAACGTTTCTTATCTCTTAATGGCGCCACATGAAATTCTTAGAGACCGGAAATATTTTTTTCGATCCTTACGTTACATGGTAATGTTTCAGTAATGGAAAGAAGCAAGTGGTCACCGTTGTTTTTGTTGTTGTTGTTGTTAATTTTTATTTATTGATTTGAGAGAGAGAGGGAGGGAGGGAGAGAGAGGAACATCAATTTGTTGCTCCACTTATCGATATATTCACTGGTTGGCTCTTGCCTGTGCCCTGACCGGGCATCCGGCCAACACCGTGGCTCCCACGGGGGTGACACTCCAACCAGTGGACCCACCTGGCCAGGACCCACCTTTGGTTCTGATGCTCAGGAATGACGGCTCATCCCCAGTTTGGGAACCCAGGATGGTCTAAGAGTATTGTCCCTGCCTTGTAGGCTCAGGTTTTGCTATTGGAGGAAAGGGCTCCCATTTCCACCTTCCCCTCTGCTCTCTTCTCTCTAAAGTTCAGGACTAAAAGGCAGTAAATACCTTTCAATGTGACCGTTTTTTTATTTTTGCTCTTTCTAGAGATAGCAAGCAAAATATGACTGACCTCGAACTAATAATGACAGATGTTTGAAGACAATGTGATGTCATCAAATTTAGTTGCCCGCTTTTTTGGTCAGACTAGATATTTTTGTTGCTAACGTTGACTCAGTTTTGTATTTCTTTGTCATGAGAAAGGAGTGCTTGCTTTCATAAAATATTTAAAATATTTAAAAGTTGACATATATGCAGCCAATACCAGTCCCAGTACAATAGTTAAAGTAGATTAAATATTGTTTTAGTTATAAGGTCCTGCGCCCCTGTAATTGATCAACAGGACAAAGCAAAGTCAAGGAAAAACAGTAGTGAAACTGATTTTCATAATCCTCCCTGCATAGGATCATCTGGAACGTATTAAACACTTCCCTCCACCTCACCGTAAAAATCGAAGGGGAAATAAATATTTTTACAGGAGTGAATCATTCTTATTTGAAGTTGCTCAAGTCGAGGGCACACTCAGATTTCCCTCTTTGTTCAAGTAACTCCTGGGGCACTTTACTGCAGGGCGCAGTCTGGCCGAATGAGAAGAGCGATGGGGACCCAGATTCAAGAAAAGCCTGGGTGCTGCGAGTGTCGGTGCCGGGATACGCTCTGAAAGACTTGCGGGAGAAAAGCTTTACACGTATCTCAGCATATCACGTATCTCTACATATTCTTAACATCTTAGAAAGCCGGACATAAAAAGAAATGCGCGAAAGCCAACATTATGTCACGAGGAGCAGGGAAGAGAAGAAGCAGACATTGTAAACTTTCTTACGTGCTTTATGCCCACATGCTCCGAAAAATAAACGAGAGCGTGGCGCGTCGCCATAGGTGTAAAATAGAGCATAAATTAATCTGGAAGCAGGTGTCTCCACGGTGGTGGGATAAACAACGCCGACAGGACTTTTGTTAGGCGGTTTCCATAGCATGAAAAGGCCAGGCCGCGGGGACGCTTGCGGCAGGCGAGCACCAGAAACCAGATCAGAGCGCTGGACCCGGTCCCTCGCTTTCTGAAACAAAACACAAAACCTGGAGCCGTAAAGGCTGCAGCTGGAAGAGTTTTGTAGGAGTTTTGATCTTGGTGGGCGGATTCGGCATCAACAGCTTTCCTCCGACGCCCAGCTTGCAGTAAAATCCACATCCACGAGGCCCTTCTCTGTTCCCAACTGTGGAGTTTCCGCTCTTTTTTCTTTTAAGGAGAAGTAAACAAAGACCGAAAAAATGATTGTATTTGTTAAACTTCAATTTGTCATTTCTTGGAGCAGGGAAAGCTGGGAAACAGAAATTCTCAGGCCAGCCATCTATCTCGTTGTGGTATTGATATCACTGTACGTTATCCTCACGGGCACGGCCCCGCTCCGAGAGGGAGCCCTGCTGGGGAACCGGCGTCCCTGCCTCCAAGGGCACTGTTTTCCTCCGATAAGGGCTGTGTTTCCACCTGATCACAGATTCCATCTACTAGTTTTCCAGCACCTAATTTTAGCATTTCCCACCTTGCCCCTCATTTTCATTTCGGGGCCAAAAGGGAAAAGATCTGACACAGGACTCGGTGTCATTTCATTCCCTGGACTTGGCTGAATGACAACTGTGACGTATTTTTCACTCTACTCCCCGCAGAACTTGGACGTGTTACTGATACATCTATAAAAGTCAGAGAGAAACATGACCTGTCTCTCCTGATAGCCACTTGCTTGATTATTAATGGTGCTGTCAGAGAGTACATTTGATGCCACAATTAAAATATGCATACGCGTTTGATATAAAGTTTGTTTGAGTAGATGCATAAGATACTAAAGATGTAAGGAAATCAATGCAAACCATTGATTTTGTCATATTTTAGCAGAAACCTTAATCTCTGTTTGTATTTTCATTAACTTAAGGCCACTTGGCCAAAAATAAACAAATGAATCTTGCATCAAACAATTATTTCCCACTTTCCTCTTCAAATTGAGAAATCACCTGTGGGATTGCCGGGTTACTTAGGTTGGGTTGAATCATATGACAGTGTTGTTTCCACAGGGAAAAACAGTTGAATATTAGCATCGTCGCGTGGGTCAGCCTGTCAGATTCAAGTTCAATCACCAACCATTTATTTCCCTTCGCTGAAAACACGGGGACCAGGAATCTTTCCCCCGTGCACCCCCGTTGGAGGGACTCAGCTTCCCCTCGCTCACTGACCGTACGCCCTGGTTGCTGCTTTGAGGGCCCAGTTTCTCTGCTTTGTAATCTTTCCCCTGTCTTTTGTTGTTTCTGGAGAGGGAGGGGGGGGAGAGAGAGGGAATGAAAGAGAAAGATGAAGAACAGTGGGCTGTGATCCTTCCCCGTGAAACTGTTCCCAAATCCTCCTGAAGGGCCTAAACGACAGGAAATGTGCGGGTGTGAGCAGAGTCCTGCGGAGGCCGGGGACAGGCGGGGCCGCCTGCCTGGTTGGTGTGCGGGAGCCGAGAGGCAGAAGCCCACGGCGCCCGGTCCCGAGTGCTCGCAGGGCCGCAAGGAGGACCCTGCCTCTCAGTCCTGCAGATTTGGGTTTGCCCAAGTTTAAACAAACCTCCCAGTTCCCCGTTTGACATCTGTGTTTCATTTCGGGGTCCTGTCCAGCGGCGTTTGCATTGAGACGCAGAGTGGAACCGGGAGGACAGCCTTATATTGATTTGCCAACCGTGGGGTCCCTCGCACGGGGAGATCGGGGGCTTGTTGGAGTGACTGAAGGTCTCGATGATTTCGGAAATCCCATTCAAATTCAGAGCGAAGCTGGGGAAACCATTGCGCTTGGGGAGAAGGCACCGCTGAATACTGGCCGTTTCGGAAAGGAGCCCGCTGTGTGCTGAATCACGCACAAGATGGGTGGCAGCTTCTGTCAACATCAGAGACAGGAGAGCGTACATGAGACCTCCTGGTATGCGCTGTGGTTTTGTTCATGGAGAGAAGAGACGTTTTGTGGCAAACTCCCACCGGCAGGAAAAATCATTGCTTTTCCAGAAATTAAGGTCAGGAAACGGGAAAGCAGCCAGAGAGCTGCACTAGCCCGGCCCCGGCACCCGCGAACGTGCTCACATAAACACCTAGCCCTGCTCGTGTGTGGGCGAGGCCGGGGGAGGGGCTGCGGCGGGCAGGGTGCCCACTGAACCATCTCTGCCAGCCAGAGACTCGGGGGGAGGGAACGTGGCACCAGGCTGAGATGGGGAGTCTCACCCCCTTCTCGGGGCTCCCTTAGGCCATGTGCCGTTGACTGTGTTACCGACAGGTCTGCGCCCAGACTCCTCTCTGGGGCCTTTGGAGACCCCTGCTGCGGAGAGGGCCCTGGGTGGTTGGGCGAGTGAGAGACACCCCTCAAATAAATGAAGAGGCTCTCCGCCCCCCCAGAAGAGAATCCAGCGGGATCTCCGAGACTGGATTTCCCACATGGAGAAGGGTGGGGAGAGCGAGGGCCATCGAGCGAAGGTTGGTGGTGTGGAGGGGAACCGAGTGCCAAGTCTTCCTACCTTTTCCTTCAGGGGACAAACTGGTAAAAGCTGGACAGACTGCCAGGTTCCCCTTCTCTCCTTCACTTAGGGACGGTTGTAATAAGACGGAGAAAGCTGCTTCCACTGGAATTACCTTGGATGGGCACCTCTCCTGTTTAGGAAAGCGTGTGGGGTGTAGAATGATATTCTAAGGACATGGACGGGAGCCTTTGAGCTGGACAGGCGAGGAACTTTCTTACTTCTTGGAGGGGGGAGGAGAGACTGGTGCTGTGGACGTCCCCAGATGAGGGGCGGTGATGTGCTCCACCCCGCGGCCTCTCTTCACGACTGCCTGCTTTTGTAACCAGGGTCACCAGTTCGAGAACTGCTTGAGCATGAGTGGGTTTTGGTGGAAGCAATGAGGGGCTCCGCGTGGATCCCTGGTGGCTCGTGGATGGCCGAGCACGAGGGCGGGGGTCATGGGAAACTCGAGGTCACCTGGAGCGTTCTGCATGCTCACAGCGCCTCTGACCGGAGCCAGGTGTAACCGTGTCTGTGATGGGCGTGTGCGTGTGCGCGTGTGGTCGCCGGGCTGAGTGCAGGGAGTCACCTCTCCCAGGGTGGCAGGTTCCCACGGCAGCACCTTACACAGGCCTTGTCATCACGGTCTTTCCGACTGTGTTTCTTTTTCCAGGCACAGGCATTTCCAACCCACTGAGCTATCGCTGTTCCTCACTCAAAGGCTTCCTTGTGTGTCTGTTTCCACAGGAAGCCCATGGAGATGAGGCAACGTCCTTTCAAATAATTCTCACCTTGTCCCCGGACGGATCTAATGAGACCAAGAGAAAAAGGGAGGGGACCCCCGTGAGTCCCACGTGATCCTGTCCTACTCATCTCTGCCTTCACGTCTTTGTTTACCTTAGCCTCCCGCCCGGATGCCTTCCTTCCACCCAGATCTTTCCATCCTTCCAGGCCCAGCTGAAGGCCCACTCCTCCTGAACGCTTCTCGGACCCTCCGGCCCTCATCGATCTCCTTGTCAGCGTGTCTCCCATCCCCCTAACGCCACAGCATCCTCCCTGAGGGCGAGTCCTGGTTGACCTTCTGGACCCCCCCGCAGTGCCCAGCACAGCGCTGAGTGCCAAGTAGGCATTTCACTGCTGGCTATGAGCAAGCGTGGTCTACTGATAAAAAACGTAAGTCCCTGGAGCGTGGGGCCTGGGCTTGCAAACATTTTTTTTAATAGGCCTTCCTACGTTTTAGTCTGTCTGAGTGTACTGAACAGTGAGGACCACGAGAGCAGCAGGGCCCTCACGGGGTCCCCCAGGACACCCTGCTCTGGTCCTTTGTCGTGCCCGTGTGGCAGCAGGGAGCTCTTCTGTAGGTGCCCTCCCCATGGCTGGGCGGGCAGGAGAGCAACTGTTACCTCCCAAGAGTGTCACTGATTTCCCTTTGTGCACATATTTCTGTAAAGCTTCTTAGAGGCCCCAGCATCTTGACTTTGAATCCATCTTGGATTGAATAATGCATTTTTATTACTAGAAAAGACACAAGAGCACGGTGTAAGTAGAGAATCAGCCACCATCGGTCCATAGTAAGACTGGAAAGATGGACCGAAGCCAGCGTCTCTTTACTCACTCCGAGAGCTCATACCTTCCTCAGAGCCCCGTGTTATTAATAATAATAATAAAAAACTTTGTCAGCTACTTGGATCCAGAGAGCATTCCAAGACCAACAGAAATGGTTTCAGGGAGCCAAGTCTTCAGGGTTTGCATAATTGCTAAACACTGTACTTCTCAACTTTCATGAGACAACCCATCTTCAAAATTTATTTATGGGATGAACAACTGAGCCTGAAAATTTGATTCTGACATTTCCTGTCCCCACTGTGGCCCTCTGAAGACTTGTCTTAATCACATTCTCAGTGGTGTCCAAGAATGACATTCTGCTGACTCCTTTTAAGCAGAAACCACAGAAATTTTTCAGTGTAAGTGATCGCCTGGATTTGGGGAACCGTTTCCTCTGGGGCATGCGGTAGTGCCTCTTGCCCGCGGAGTGGGCCCTGCGGACACGGGGCCATCGCAGCCTCTCCCGGCCTCCCCCCCCCCCGCCCACACCATCCGCGCTATGAAAGGTTTCACTTCGTGAAAAGCCTTATGTGTCCCAGACAAAGGAGACTCTTTCCCGTCCCTGTAAAAGCTGTCTTGCCCAGGAGTCACCCGCGAGGGCTGGGCAAGGCAGGAGTGACCCGGCTCCTTGATGCATCTCCCGTGAACTCTGGGCTCCTGTAGAGGGATGGAGCCGAGCAGTTGGATGATTGTCTAGATCCCGAGGCAGGGAGCTGGCTTACGAACAACAGAGGAAATTCGGGCGGCATAAAGCAGACGGCTTCCCGGGATCAGAACAAACCTGTTCCGCACAGGTGCCCCTGCAGTTGTGACCCGGGGCGGTGGAGGCTTTCACAGTGGGCCGCGGGGTTCCCGCCCGAGCCCACAGCTGTCACAGCCCCAGCCCCCTCTCCGCCCGCGGTGGCCTCGCAGGGTGACAGGGCTCCTTAGCGGGAAGCCTGCGGAGAAATGCCTAGTTCCCCGAGCGGGGCAGCTTTGATCCCAGAGTTACGTTTCAATCTATTTAATGGGCCTTCGGAGCGGCAGACCTACAAACTGAGGATTTCCCCAAGGCCACAGGGCCACCGGCTGCAGCGTTTGCCAAGTGAGGGTTGCTCAGGCTTTCCGACTCAGTTGAAGCGGAAAGCAGACTGAAGGAAAAAACAAACCCCGGCTTTCAGAGACCAACACCCAGATCAATGGGCAGAGGTTTCTGCAAAGAGGGTTTTCCGGTACGATTGTTCTTAAAAGGTGAATGTCAGGGAGTCTTCTGAGCACCAAATGTTATCTACTGTATTGGACCCTGCGAGTAAGAGTAGAAAGCGTCCTGTCTGCCTCGCTGATGGAGTCCCTGCTCGTACCTGGCTCCTTGGTGGTCTCCTTTCAAACCGGTGGGGGCGGCTCCTCAGGGCTGTCACACTGGACACTGTCGGCACAGAGTCATGAAACTCAGGGCCCCGTAGAGCAGGCCAGTTTGTAAGACTGTGTGGTTGGCTCGCTGTGCTTTCTGCGAGGAGGAAGTAAGGTTCTTACTCTGTGAAATGAAATGTTTAAAAAATATCAACAACGAACAGCGTTTCCTTGGCTATTCAGAACTCCTTGTTGAACGATCCCTGTGAGTGCTCTTTAATTGTGAAAATCTTGTCACCCTATCTCGGTGACGTATCTCCAGGGTTACCCTCTCTGTCCTGGATGTCCTTACCTCCCAGCTTCCTACGGGGCTTCTCCTTCCTCATTACAGTCCCTTTCCCGCGTGGCTATAGTTCATGCTTTCCCTTCCTGTCCCACGGTACCTCATGTACTTGACTGGTAAAGGGATTGTAAACTCCTCAAAGGTCAGGAACTGTTGTGCGCTTACTTCTGTATTTCTACTAATCTGAGTGTATTTATTAAATCAAAGATGATCCCCCACCTCTCACTTCTTTCAAAGCCTTTGTTTCTTTTAGTTTCTTCTTCTTCTTCTTTTTAATATAGTCTCCTGTTATCATCTCACTGAGCGTATACCTTGTTAATAACTGTACTGTAGGGGTCATGCATCTTAGCTACATATTGGGGTCCCATGGAGTGCTTAAGAAAGTACTGATAACCGGGTCCCCTCCCCAGAAATCCTGACTCAGCATGGCCTGGACTTTGGGGTTTTATAAAAAGCTCCCTAGGTGATTCTAGTATCCAGCCAAGGCTGGGGGCTACTGCTCCAGCCCCCTATCGGTTCCAGTCCCGAGTTCACTTGACTTGGCACGCTCTGCAAATGAGCAGCACTTTAGCCTCTGCAATGACGTTGACTTAAAATGATGATGACATCATGATCATGATGATGACTAATGGTTGCTGAGTACTTCTTATATGCCAGGCACTAAACACTTTAAAATTTATTTTACTTTCTCAAAAATAGTAAGAGAGCCGGGCCAGAGTGGCTCAGTTGGTTGAGCGTCATCCTGTGCACCGGAAGGTTGCTGGTTTGATCCCCGGTCGGGGCATGTGTGGAAGGCAACCGACTGACGTCTCTACCTCACATTGAGGCCTCTCTCTTCCTCCCTCTAAGCATGTCCTCGGGTGAAGATTAAAAAATTAATAATCAGAGATAAGAAATGGCATTACTTCCGTTTTAAAGGTGAAGACATTTGGGCACAGGGAGGTTAAGTAATTGCCTGAAGGCACAGAGCTAAGAGCTGGCAGAGCTGAGATTCATACCCAGGCAGGCTAACTCCCGAGCCCGCACCCCCAGTGACGACATTATGCCGCTGTCTGTCACCCCTTCTTGGGACAATGGCCCCTGATTAATGAGGATTTCCAGTTACCCCAAAAAAAAATTGCTAGCCCATCACAGAGCATTTTTCCCGTTGCCTCATCTCTACCGCCCTGCACGGAGTGGTAAAATGAAAAAGAAATTTCTTCTGAAGAGAGGGCAGATCAAAATGTATAAGAAAATATGCCACCGTGGTGGACACATCTACTTCGGTGTTTTCAACCATGGCACTCTGGGCCAGCAGACCCCCCACTCCACCCCCATAGAGCTGTGACAATAAGAAATGTTTGCGGCCGTTGCCCAAGGTCCCTTTGTTGAGAACCAGCACTGCGAGCAAACAGCTTTCAGGCTGGAAACAGTGATGAGACTTAAAGCAATCAGATGTTTTCGTTGATAATGACAACTTTTTTCAAAACAAAGGTATCATAACTTCTTTGTTCAGATGAGTGTTTCTATTCAAGTAATCAGCGTCGAAGATTACACCTATTCCAACCACACTGCCGTTATTTAAAGCATTTAAAAAATTGTCTTCAGAGCTTGTAGTATAATTTTTAAAAAATATGTTTTTTATTGATTTTAGAGCAAGGGGGAGGGAGAGAGAGAGAAACATCTGTGTGAAAGAGAAGCACTGATTGGCTGCCGCCTGCACGCCTCCTACCGGGGATCAAGCTCCCAGTCGGGGCATGTGTCCCGGCTGGAAATCGAATGGGTGACCTCCTGGGACATGGGATGGTGCTCAACCAACTGAGCCACACTGGCCAGGGCAGTAGTGTAATTTTTAAATGTTACCCAGCAAAATAAATCGCCCTGTAATGGTGGGTTTGATATTTAGAGAGCTCTGAAATATATTTAGAGGCAAGTCCAATGAGCAAGGTGTGCTGATGAAGATGAACTGTCTAATTTTTGTATTTCTGACCATGTGCTCTTTTCTGGTGCGGCTCCCAGACTGTCTCCGACCACCAGTGAGCAGGAAGTGGTCAAACGAATGTTCTGATGAGCGATGCCCTTTGTGGAACTTCATCCGGAATTCCTCCTCTGAAGTATAATTAAGCATAACAATACTGCATAATGTTACTTTTGTTTGAAAATAAATTTTATTTTCTAAGCACCACATATCGTGCATGTACTAAAAATGTTCATGGGTGAGCAAGTCCCAGTTCAAGAGAAAAGTGTGAAGTCTTCCTAAAGGGAGTTAAGTCTCGAAAGAGGGAAAAGCCAAGGCCTGGCTGGGAAGAGTTGGGGAGGCAGTTCAGAGCGGGGCAATCATTTGTGCAAAGCTGGGAGGCGGGAGGGGGTTAGTCACGAGGGAGGGCGGTGAGCAGGTGCCTTTAACGAGATCACAGGGTCGGAGTGTCGGACTGTAGGCCTCAGCCCTGGACCTGTGTCAGCATCACCTGAGAAGTTAGAAAACATGATAGCTGCTGAGTCCCACACAACCTATTAAATCAGACTCGGGGGTGGTGCCTTCAGCCTCCGTGTTTTGTTTTGAAAATCTCTGCAAGATGTCTTAATGCATAGGTAGGTTTGAGAGCCAAGTTAATAAGACGTAAGCATGGGTGAGTGAAGGGAGCCTGCCGTCCATGTTTTCCGTGACTCACGGAGCAAGGGTGGGCCAGGCCGAGGCGCTGAGCAGGAGAGGAATCCCTCCTGCAGCTCTGTGGACGCCATGGTGATGATACCGGTTTAGTATCGGAGAATCCAAAGGAGGTTAGATAACTTGTCCAAGTTCATCTAGCCAGTAAGTGCAAAGCCACGGCACAATCCCCAGGCCTTTTCTTTTTTTAAAATATGTCTTTGTTGATTTTAGAGAGAGGAAGGGAGAGGGAGAGAGAGAAACATCAATGATGAGAGTCATTGATGGGCTGCCTCCTGCACGCCCCCTGTTGGGGACTGAGCCTGCAACCCAGGCCTGTGCCCTGACCGGGAATTAAATCTCCTGGATCATAGGTTGACGCTTAACCCCTGAGCCACGCCGGCCAGGCCCCAAGCCTTTTGATTTCAGTTCAGTGTTTGTGCAGAGAAAGAATTAGGGAATTTGTTGGAGGACAGGAGTGGCAGAGAGGTTGGAGTATGGAAGGTGTGTCTGTGTTGAGAAGCCTTAGAAAGCCAGGAGGGAAGAAAAGTGAAAATGAACACCCACCAGGGCCAGGCTAGGCCTGATTTAATCTTTCCAATCACCCAACAGGGCAGGAGTGGTGCATACATGGGAACCGAGGCTCAGAGGGGCCAATGACTTGCCCAGTGTCACACAGATGGGAGGTGAGGGTCAGATCGGTACCTGGTCTGCCGGCTCCGGAGCTCATGTCCCGTTTACTGCTCCATTCGGTCCCTTGTCTGAGAGCAGCTTCTTCTCCAAGGACAGTTTGGCCCCCAGGAACACTTTGCAACGGCTGGAGACATTTCAGGTTCCCACCGTTTTGGGGAAAGTGGGCCGCTACCACTGTCTAGTTGGTAGAGGCCGGGTGCTGCTCCCCGGGGCACAGAACAGCCACAGAGAACTCTCCAGCTGAAAGTGGCAACGGCCTTGATGCTGAGGAACCTGGGACCAGAGGCGCGGTTTAGCTTGAATAGTTGGAGACGAAGGGCAGGTTTGTGGGTAAGGTGATGATTCTGGAACATTCCTTGTTCGTGGCACTTTCTTTATCGCGCTTCACAGGGATTGTGTGCTCTTGTTTTGTTTTTTTTAAATATATCTTTATTGATTTCAGAATGAGGAAGGGAGAGAGATAGATAGAAACATCAATGATGAGAGAGTCATTGATCGAGCCCACAACCCGGGCCTGTGCCCTGACCGGGAATCGAACCCCGATCGCCTGGATCCTAGGTCGAAGCTCAACCGCTGAGCCACGCCCGGCCGGGCGATTGTGTTTTTTTAACAAACCAAAGGCAAGACCTTCCACCAGCAGGGAGAAGATGACTGGCTTTATTGCGGTGGTCGGGACAGAACCTGCAGGTCTCCGTCCTAGGCGGGCCTGTGTTAGCTGTTCACTTAAATCTAGCCGTGTCGCCCCCTTCTGCCTGGGCATTAGGGGCTGAGGTGTGGCCAACCCTGTCGTCAGCCAGTAAGTGACCGTCCCCTGTCTTCACTGACTTCTCTACAAGCCCCCCTTCGAGACCCCGGGCGCTTCCCCACAAGGGTAACCTTCGTGCCAGTTCCTAATCACCTGTTCAGATAAGGGGGCTTTGCACCCCCAGTTTTCTCTTTCTTTGTTCTCTTATTATTCCTTTTCCTTTTTATGGCCCTTGGAGTTCTTGGCAGATCTGTGAGACATTTGCTCCAAGTTTCTCTTTTTGGGCCTCTTGTTTGAGGGAGGTGGACCCTTGTTCACCAGGTCCCGAGTGGAACCGGCCCAGCCCAGAGGCCACAACAAGGTGGCCCCTTTTTGGTCCACTTGGGCCGAATCGGATCCAGAAGATAAGAGGCAAAACATGTCCCATTATCGGGCCCCTGAGCCATCTACTGCCTCATTTCTCCCACGGATATTCTTGTTCCGGTGCCAGGGAGCCCACATGCTGTTTGTGATGGCCTGGAGCCAAAACCCAGGTGTGATGCTCCAGAGCATTCTTGCAGAGGAGTTTACAGCTGCTATTTTGTTTACCAGCATTTTTTGGCCGGTCTCAATCCTTCGGGAGCCAAAAGCTTACAGAGCCGTAGCATCTTTCGCTCCTGCAATGCCTATAAAATATGCATGAATCCAGACTTCACACAATGCGTCTGTGGCCTTCGGTGACCCCGTCCTTGCCTTTGTCTGTCTTCGGGAAACTCTGAGAGGCCGTGGAAACACTGCTACCTCCCTACCGCTCGTTGGCCATCTGCTGCCTCAGAGCCCTGAGGCCCGGGCAGGAGCAGGGCGCCCTGGGAAACCTGCTCTGGGGACCCCGTCCCGCGTTTCAGGAGAAGGCCCTTCTCGCAGGCTCCCTTAAGGCAGCCCCGCAGGAAAATCATGACCAGCAGACCGGCTGTGAATGAGTCGTGCCACTCGGGAAAGACCTAGAAGTAATGTCGAATTGGGTTCCGGCCTGTTTGGCTTTGGGCAGCACAGTCATTTCCCAAACCCTCCTCTTTGGCTTGTTTGGGGCCTCTGTGTTGTTCCTCTCGTTTGGGGGCTCTGGCTGGCCTGCTGTTTGCTGCTGTGCTCCCCTCCCCTCCCCTCCCCTCCCCTCCCCTCCCCGTACCTCAGGCCTTGTTGCCGAGGCGGGCCTTGGCCTCTGCTCTCAGGGCGGTGGGGCAGGTGGAGGGCCGCGGGTGTTAGACAGAAGCTACGGCCGAGGGCCTGAGGGCAAGGTCTGCTCCCTGTACTTTTATTGGTGACACATAGACTCTCTCAATCATATTTCTGTCATCTGTGACATGGGATGATTTTCTCTGGCTTCTTCACCCTACTCCTGTATTTGTCTTGTCCACTGTATCTAGGACAATGCCTGGTGCCTAGTAGCCACACAATACATACAGTTGACTCTTAAACATCATGGGTTTGGACTGAGTAAGCCCATTTATATGCAGATTTTTTTCAATAAATGCTGTAAATGTATTTTCTTTTCCTTAAGGTTTTCTTAATAACATAACATATTCTTTAGCTTATTTTATTGTAAGAATACAGTATATACAAAATATGCATCAATCGACTGTTTTATGTTATTGGTAAGGCTTCCGGTCCACAGGAGGCTACCAGTAGTTACATTTTTGGGAGAGTCAAAAGTTATACTTGAGCTTTCAACTCTGTGGGGTCGGTGCCTCTAACTCTGCGTTGCTCAAGGGTCAACTGTGTATGTTGAATGAGTAAATGAACATCAAGTAAAAGTCTCCATTCTAAGTGAATTGAAGGTACTGCTTTTGGGGCAAGGATGTTGCATTTTGAACTAATCTTTTTTTAGTGCACATGAGATAAAATAAAAAATTTTGACAGTATTTCTGCCCTGTCTTGCCCCTGGCTCTGGGCTGCACAGCTATCGGAAGACACAGGAGTGAGATGATCATAGACATTCCGTGTCGGGAGAGGGCCTTTCAGAGCACATGCTGTTTCTTTCCTTGGCGTGGCTTTAATGGAAAGTGCTCATTCTTTTTTCATATTTAAGGGAAAATCATTGTATAGAATCTTCATCTAGACTTTCTGCATCTCATTTTTTTAAGGATGTAGAAGAAGAAAACCAAGTATGGGATGGAGGGCTCATGGCACTGTACATTTCAGAGACTCTGAAGCCGGGAAACTCCCAGCTGGGGCTGGCAGGTGTCTAGTCTGTGCCTGTCCCCCGATGCACAGGGATCCCACACGCACACAGGTGATCAGGACAGTGGCAGCTCACGGATGGCCGGCCTTATGACCCGTGCCTTCTGCTACGCGTCCCTGTTGCCCTGCTGTTGAGTCTTGGATAACGAGAGCTTGCACTTGAACATTCCTGTGATTAAGAGTTGGAACGTTAGGATTTCTTCTGCTATCGGCAATCTGCCTGGTCCTTTAGTCAAAAGCCCTGGGACCTCTTGAGGCTTAGCATCTTTCAGATTTGAGTGATTTAGAAATTTTATATTTTAGACTTTACGCTTTAGAGTTTTAGGGAGGCAATAGCCTGCATTTACTGGTCCCTAACACCCTCATCTGGGTCTGGACGGGCATCCATAGTCCGTCAAGGTTTTGCAATAGGAAATGCCCGATAGATAAACGAAGACCATAAACAGCCTTGTGGACATTCAGGTCAGATTTTACTACCAAATAAGTTCAGATTGAGCTGGGTTTGGCCACCAAAAGGGTTTAGGGAAAAAAGTTTTGGTTTTTAGAAACTTTTGGGTAGTATTTGGATCATGGAAAAAGGATCATAGGATGGCACTTCAAAAACACAATTATTAATTAGCTTCATTTTTTTGAATTGCATTAAAGGAGAAACCTTGTTTTTTCCGGAGCCTTGTGGAGGGAGGTGGTGGCTGCCCTAGGTCGTCTTTGCTCCATAGAGAGCCCGCAGTGTTTCTGCCTTGTCATTTGAAGATCAGGCCCTGACTCTCCGGTGTAGGCTGTTCAAATGGCCTGCATTCCACTAGAGGGCAGCTGGGCTTTATCGCAGTGGACTCTGCCACTGACCACCACTCATTTCGGTTCTTCTTCGGCACGTGTGTGTGTGTCCCCGTTGACCCCCCCGCGCCTGTGTGTCCGTGGTTCCCACGCCTGTACTGCTCTCTCAGCTCTTCCTCTGAGTCCCTGGTTGGCTGCCTTCAAGACCGTCCAGCCTGGACAGTTGAAGGTTGACCTCAAGAGCTCTGCCGCCTGTCCCCCCGGCCCAGGTCTCTCCTTCCTGCCCCCCTTGGCTAGGGGAGAGTCACCGGCCTCTATTTGCTTACACAAGACTTCGAACCCGGCCTCGTCCTGGACCCTCCCTTCCCGACGTGATTCCTCACCACGTCTCCCTCTTTCACGGGCCAGGTATCTGGCGGCTTGCCTCCCTCTCCGCCTCCACTCCCAGCCGCCATGCTCGTTCCCTCGGCTAGTGGCCACCCGTCTGGTCTTCTGGCTGTAGGCGGGCCTCTCCCCCTCCTTCCAAATTTCTCTCACCCTCTGCTTCGCCCGCTGCCACCTCCAGGCCTCTCGGTCAGCCCCAGGTTGGATCCCACGCTGGCAGGTCCCTTCCCGCCGTGAAGCGCTGCTCCCTGAGCGCTGCGAGGCCCGGGCGCCCAGGGCGAAGGTGGCAAGGCCCAGCTTCCCTAGAGGGCAGTGGGAGAGCCTGTGCAAGGCGTCCTCATGTTGCACGGTTCCCTAGATGCGTGAATTCAGCTACGAGGAGTTAGTTAAGTGACACTGGTCACCCAGCACCCATCTCCCAGGAACATGGTACAAATTGCAGATCCCTACGTAGTCTTTCCTCAGGGGAGTCTCCCCACAGAGGTCAGACATCTTACAGGCTCTCCAGCGCCCCGTATCTTTCTGACGTGGCACAGGGTTTCTTTTTCTTTCCCTGTCCACCTCCCCTCCCTCCCTCCCTTCATTTCATACGTTAGCTATTGCTCCTCACCTCGCTCATCAGATTAAAAGTCAGCCTGTTACAGCGACTGGGAATCCTCAGCAGTGGCTAAGTGAGTGGATAAATGAACAAAAATGCCCCCATCTTTTTTCTTTGCTACCAGGATCTCCCAAGGTGTTAGTTGAAAGTAGCTTCTACATCTAAGCCATAGGGGCCCAGGAGGGAGAGAGATTTGCATTTTAATAAGGAGCTAAGAGAGAAAGAAGCGAAATTTAGTGCAGAGTTTTATATTGATTGATTAGATGGCAGATCTCTGTTGCTGGAATTGATACGAAGGAGATATCTAGGAAAACTAAGTCTTTCCAGTATCTTAAAAGCAATTATTTGAACAATTCAGGAAGGCACATAAAAGAAAGTAAACCAGCAACAACAACAAAAAAACCATAGCAACCCCGCAATCCACCGCTCTGACCCGGTTCCTGTTTTCTTTCGTTACTCAAGGAATACATGGGCACATTCTTGTTTTAGATTCAAACCATCCAGATGTTTAGAAAAGTGAAGAATGAAAGATGAAAAGCTCTTCCTACCCCCTCCCATTCCCCTCCCAGGGGAAACCACCGTAAACTAGGTATGTGTCTGCCTCCTCCCTAGCCCCTCTGTGCATCTCATGGCTACACGTGTCGTCACTCCCCTATCTTAGGGACAGAATGGAGGGGAGAGAAAGCCACCGAGGGCACGTGGCTGGGAGCCACTGCGTCAGGCAGAGGGGCCAGGAAACGTCCTGGTGGGACCGAGAGGGAGGGAGGAGGAACATGCTCAGCTCACAGTTGTTAGATTTGCTCCCCTGCGCCCTTCCCCCGGGTCAGCCCCAGGCACTGTTCAATGAAGCCCATTTCACACACACACAAGCGCGTCCAAAAAACAAACAAGCAAAAAACCAACAACATCAAAACCCCCCAAAACTCCCCAAAAAAACAAAACCAAAAAGAAAAACAAAAACAAAATGGGGCCATGCCTTTCCTATGCTGTGACCAGGCTCCCCTCCTTAAGGACTCAGGGTCTTTCAACGGGGTAAGGAGTTTCCTCATTGCTTTTGATGTGGCCTCAGGGCTGCACCATGTGGATGGACTGCCATTCATTTACTATCCCTCTATTAATGGGCATAATAGTGGCTTCCCCATTTTTTAAATTAAAAACCACACTTGAACCTTCTAATTTTGTGCAGTACCGAGTATTTCTCCTGTGTGGATTCCTCAAGGTGGAATTGTTCGGTCAAGGAGTTCGCGCATTTTACACTGCGATAGATGTTGTCAAGTTGAACCAACTTATGCTGTTCAAGTGGCTTGTTTCCTCCCGTCAAGACCCAATATTTAAATAATTACTTAAATAATGTCATCTGATGGATGAAAAGTATTTCATTATTACTTTGGTTTGCATTTCCCTGATGGAAAAAGTGGATGAAACTCCTGTTTATGTGTTTGGTGGATATATATATATATATATTTGGTCATATCTTCTGCCCACTTTTATAAACTTCTATTCTTTACTTGGTCGTTTGCTTTGTCTGGTCAACAAGCGCGGCGTGTAGCAAGCCCGGCATCGCGCAGGCCTGATGCCGGGGGTCGCGATTGCAGAGCAGACCGTACACCGCATCTGCCCTCGGTGGGGTGGCTGGAGGGAGGCAGGCTTGTGCAGAAGCAATGACATGTCACAACTGTCACGTCGGACGAGCTGCCCACTCAGGAACGCGGGTTGTGCGTCAGTTGCTTCTCAGTTATCTCGGAGGGGGAGAGCTGGAAATGGCATAACATTTTCTCTTTCTAGTGGCAAATCCGCAGCATATTGAAAGTTGCTTACTATTTTTTCAGCCTACTGTTCTATCTTTAAATGTGACTTTTTACACATTTAAGTCAGTAATGATTGCTATGCTGTTAGCTGTGAAGGCCACGGAGCTAAGAATAAAGACTCCTCGAGGTAGCTTAGTGTTTCAGGGCAGAGTGTCTGTTACTGTGACTGTGATGCGGTGATGGTATCAGCCAGGCCAGAGTCCTCGACGGCCTCCCTGAACTTCCCTCCACTGCCAGCACTAAGCTGAGTGCACACAGAAGTCACACAGACACACAGACAGACACACAGGCACAGACAGTCACACAGACACACAGACACACAGACACAGCTGAGCCACGTGGCATTATGAGAAAGGACTAGACAGGATGCTGGTGGCCGGGATGTCACCTCGATGAAGAGGACCCCCCAGCGGGGTGATGGGACCTGTATTTGCCCAAGCAGCTGAGTTAAGACTTCAGAGCTGCAGTTCACTGAGCACTGTGGAGCCGAGTCATAGGGAGAAGGGCTCTCCTTGTGTCCAGGTAGAGGGCTGGTGTTTGCGTATCTGTGGAAAATTATAAAGCTCATCTCATTTGTACAAAAGTCACGGACCATCGATTCTCTTCTTCAAGCGGAGAGCAGGGTGGGTGGTGCGATTCCCCGAGAGTGAGCTCCCCGTGGATTTAGGCTGGCAGAAGAGTGGGGGGGGCGGGTCTCATTTCTTTCTAAGCACAGTCCCAGTTAAACAGACCAGAAAGGAGGCATGGGGTGGGCAGGACTGTGGGTCAGGTCAGTGCAGGGAAGCAGGGGTGCCTTCTTCTGTAACTGTGCTACGTAAGGTCCCTCGAGGCGTGGGGGAGAGTGTCAGAAATATTAAACCATGAAATAGGATAGTACACGCAATGGCTTGTAAATTGTGAGACATAAGTCACAGGGATATCATTTTCGGTGAAAATATAAACCCCAACATGGGCATTGAGTTTCAGGTACAGGATGGGTTTATAAGCAGCAGTCTGGCCGGAAGACAACCTGCCTTGGAACTGTGTCTGCCTAGCAAACACCTTCTTTCAGTTCAGATTGGACATGGGTAGGTAGGAAGGGCACCGTGTAGATGATGGGTCACCCCAACACCACACATACCCCCAGAGACATCCCCTGGCTTCACCCCTGAACCTCACAAATATCTTGTCAAGACAGATGCTGAAAACAGAGGCAAACTCTGTCACCTGTGGAGGGCCCAGTGTGTGGAGGGCCACAGTAACCGAGCCCAATGAAGCTGAGGTCCTGGTCGCCGGGGAGCGGGTGGGAAGGGCAGGAAAGCCCAGGTTCCTGTGTTTCCTCACCTAGGGGCCCTGGGAGGGGCTCCAGGAGTGATAAAGCCCCCCAGAAACAAATCTTCCCACCTGGCTGGGCAGCTGTGTCACCTGAGCCTGCGGGGGTCTTGCTGTGATTTGATTTAGTTCTGTAGCTGGAGATCTGGAGTCGCTTTGAGGGGGCCTCTGCATCCCTCCTCCCCCTATTTCCAGATCCCCTCGCTTGGGAAGTGTTTTTCTCACATTCTTCTGAGTACAAAGAACTCAGCCAACAGCAGGCACTGGGTATGTACTCTTCAGTGTTATTTCATTATATGCACAGCCGAGCCCGTTGCTCTCACAACATTTAATTAGATTTCCCGGAAATGGAAAAGCCACTGGCTTTTTTATGGATTTACTATCAGTCCGAAACCCAAGAGCCTTTCCAATATTTTAATACAAACCAGCCATACGGCTTTAAATTAAAAGAATGTGTTCGGAGTAGGAGCAACGCTGATAAAAGGGCCTTTGATACGCGCTGGGCAGCACCCAGCCAGCGATGGCATCTGGTGACAGTGGGTGAGACACAGTATCAGAGGGAGAGTTTCCTTCCCTGAAATGGCTGGAGCTTAGTCTGCCTCGCTCCTGGCAGAACAACAGGAGCCACGTGGCCGTTTTCACTCTGCAGAGCATTCCTGATGGAGGCCCTCAGGTTGTTCTTGGATGGCTTCGGGCACCGACACCACATCCATCTCCTGACAGCCCCCCCAGGTCCAGGGGCTGTTGTCCATCCCAGGGGCGGGTGAGGCACGGACGCCTGCCCACGGGCCAGCATACCCCGTGTCTGTAGCCGGCGTGCTCAGGAGTGGAGCTGCCCCGAGACCGTGTCTCACCGTATCTAGAACCTCCCAGGACCACAGCAGTCTGTTTCTAAGGTCAGAGCGACCCAGTGCAATGCCTGGAACACAGTAGGTGCTGCTGGATGTTCCCAGACAGACAGTCCAGCTGTCACCTGCAACCTAGAAGTGTTAGGAAATTCTTGTGTGGATGTCCACAACAGGCCCCTCTCTTAAACACGGTCCCCATTCTGCTCTTCTGCCCTTGGGCGGGATAATCCCTTGTTGTGGGGTCTGTCCTGTTCACTGCAGGAGGTTTAGCAGCATCCTTGGCCTCTACCCACAGATGCCAGTAGCACCCCCAGTTGTGAAAACCAAAAAATGTCTTCAGACATTGACAAATGTCCCCTGTGGGGGGGAGTCACTCCCAGCTGTGAATCATGGCCCTAAACTAAGAGAGTTTGTGTGGAATGGATCTGGCTTTGGGTTCGACTTGGGTGAAAGGAGTAATGATGAAATGTGACCTGAGCACCCAGAAATGCTCTTTTGACCAGTGAAACCTCCCCCACCCACAGCATCCTCGAGGATGGCTGACCACGGACATTTCAGCCGGGACACTTGCGAAAGCCGAGAGCACATGGCTGAGCGGTCAGCCAGGGAAACGGTTCACTTCTGATTTAAGGGGAAGGTCGGTCACTCAGGAGTTGGGCAGTCACCTGTAAAAGCAGGTGTCCCCTTGGACAATGCAGTGTAGCGGGGGAGAGATGGAGAGGGAACCAGGAGCCTTGCCCTAGGGTCCTGGCTGGGCCATGACAGCTGTCTCACGGGGAGCCCTCTGCTCGTGGTTGGTAACGAGGGGCTGAACCACGTGACCCCTAAGTTCTTCCTACCCTCGGGCATGAAGAAATGGCGGGTTATGGATTCAGCTAACGAACAGCTGATTTTCGCAGAGGAGCTGGACTTTGAAGGAACCCAGTGTGGGAATGAGGGAGGTGAGATTAGGAGCGTGGGAAGATTAGCAACGGGGTTCGGGGATGACAAAGCTGAAGAGGAGGGTGATGGAGTTTGTGCTAAGGGACAATGGAACGTCCAAGGAAGACACTAGAGCCATATGGTTTTGCTCTTGCGTGTGCGTGTGTGTGTGCGCGCAGGTTGGAGGTGGGGTGCTGAGTGGGCCCAGCTAGCAAGCTAGTCGGCTTCCCCAGGCTCCTTAGGGAGTGGGGTTCGCTCGGGAGAACAGCTTCTCTTGCCAAATATGAAAGAACCGTCCGAGGTCACAGATGGCAGCGGGACGTCTTGGACACGTGTGGCAGCTCTTGGGGGAGCCCTTGACGCATGCGACTGCATCGCCTTATTGCGCAGGTGCACATGTCAAAATAGCCCGGCGATGCTATGTCCTGCGCAAGCCAGTGTCATGATTCACCGGCTAGAAAAGCAGAGTGTCCTGGGAGAGTCTGAGATTCAACGACACAGAGACCAGGGCGGGACAGATCTGCTGGAACTGTAATGTCTGAAGGGTCTTCGGCCCTTTTGGGTTTTGCTAAAAGAGCAAACTCGTTTTATGGAACAGTCTTTCCCTCCTTCTCTGGACACAATGTGCATTCGAGAGGAAATTCAATCCATATGTTTTTGATTAATTTTACTTAAATCATCAAAATATTATTTCTTAAGAGTTGTTTGATGTCTAAGAAGTATTTAAGCCCTTTGAATAATTTCTAAAATATGTATATTTTTCTCTTTAAAACAGGAAATCACTTTTTAAAGAGTTTCAATGGGTTTGGGCACAAATGAGATTCAGACCCGAAGCCTGACCCTGTGAGTTCAGGGGAAGGCTGGCGTGGACTCCCCCTTCCCCCCCGGGGTCAGCACCTTCCGATACCGTGTTGGCAGCAGGAGTGCCTGGGCTTGCCCTGGGGAGGAAATGTTGTTGTTGCAGTTTCCTCCTGGTCAGGGGGTTCACAGCCTCGGTAAGCAGGGACCCCACCTCTCTCCCTGGCGCTGGCCTGTGCGTTGGGTAAGCCCTGCCTTTTCCAAGGCCTGTTCCTCTTGATTTTCACTGTCTGCTCCCCTTTCAGGCTCTACCCCCTCAGCCGAGGCCACAGCATTTGCCATCCAGCTGGTGTCCCCCTGTCCGGTCTCTTCTGGTGCTAATCAGATGTGTGTCTTATTTCATTTATTTATTTTTAATTCTCACCCGAGGATATTTTTCCATTGATTTTTAGAGAGAGTGGAAGGGCGGGGGAGAGAGAGAGAGAAACATCCATGTGAGAGAGACACATCCATGACGGGTTGCCTCCCACACGCGCCCCGACCGGGGACCTGCAGGCGAGGTACGAGGTGCCCTTGGCTGGGAATCGAACCCTCGACCCTTGGGCCTGGGGGCCGACGCTCTTAACTGCTGAGCCAAACGGGCCAGGGCTGTCTTATTGCCTTCCGGCCCTCACCCAACTCCTCACCCAGCCGTCACTGGCGCCACCCCTCCTGCCTGGTTCCCAGGCCCGTGGACCGTGTCTTCTCGGAGCACCGGGCCCTGAAACCCGGCACGTGTGTGGAGCTGCCGTCCTCCCCGCCCTGCCGCCCCCTCGAGGGGCCCGCCGGGGCTCACCCGTTCCCCCGGGAGCTGGTCCGCGGCTCTCAGCACCGCCTGTCCCAGTCGGCTGCCTGGGACGCGTGCGCTTCATGGGCGTGTCTGTCCCGCCTCCTAACCTGGACCAGAGACTCGGTTTCCCAGCAGTGGTTTCTCCCGGTGCGCTCCCTGGACCACAGCTCCAGCATCATCGGAGAATTTGCTAGAACCGCCATTTCTTAGGCCCTGCCCTAGAGCTGGGGAATCGGAAATGCCGGGTGTGGGGCCCAGCCCTCTGGATTTGAACAGGCTTCCCGCTGACTCAGGCCATGCCCCGAGCTGAGGACCACTGTCCTGCAGGAACAGACCGACCCACGCCGCTTCGTGTCCCCCGCAGTGCCCGGAGGGAGCGGAAAGTTACAGGTTATTAAACTTCTGGGTAACTTGAATTTTAAGGCAAGTTCTTACTGACATGCAAAGAAGAGAATGGAAACACTTTCAAAGTTTGTTATGAAATTTTAAGAAACAAAAAGTACCAATTATTACTGGTTGCCATGGGGGATTAAACAGTTGCGAGTTTATTAATAATCCTCTTAGGGAGTTTCTTCATTTTTTCTCTCCCTTTCCTAAGGACTTAGTGTCGTTCAGCCCGGAGAAATCAGATGAGAGGATTCAACACATGTCGCCAACGTTCTTGGAGCTCTACATTTGTACTTTGTAGATGGTGTTTTCTTTGGAGGTTGTGTGCTTGGTGGCCATACATGAGCATGGAGAAAAATTTCCTTTTATATAATTTCCTTAATATGCAGAGATGAATATTGCTATAGAATAAAAAAAAGAGTGATATACAGAAAAAGATCAGCTCTTTGCATATATCTATATACCAACAGGGAAAAAGTAAATGTAAGTGATTGTTTTTTAAGAGCGTAAGTATCGCATCTTCTCTCCCCTCCTTCGATCGAATCTTACTTAGCACCACAGTCTAGGGCCTTAGGTGCTGAGGCAAACCTTAACTGCGTGGGGTTTTCTCTGGCTCCCCTAGAAACTTACATGGTCAGCAATGGCCCCTCTGAGGTCCCTGGGCCTGGCAGGCCAGCCTGTCGGGCACACGCACATTGCACAGAGCCAGTCTGACAACACCATGAGTCCAGGCAGGTGACAGAGGAGCCACGGTCCACCAATTTCCACTGGCAGCCACGTGGGAGCCGGATTTGATGACCGGCAATAACAAATCTGTCAGCATAACACTGGAGAAAAAGCTAGAAAAGTTAGTGCTTTGGAGTCAGATGAACCTCATTTGAAGTCCAGCGCTCCCTCTTTAAACAGTCATTTGGCTCGCGGTTTATTTTTCCTTCTGGAACCAGGCGCCTCCTATCTGTCCTGCGGGGTTGTTGAAAGAGGCCCGTGGCTAATGTGTGAGAACCGCGTGGCTCTAGTTGGATGCTCAGCAAGTGGAGTTATTATTGTCAGGCTCTGATACTTACTGCTTGTAATTCTTTTATTTTTAATCTCAAAGGCATAACTCAAATGAAGTCAGCCCTGCCTGGCATTTTATTTTTATATATTTTTATTTATTTTTAATTTATCTTTATTGTTGAGAGTATTACAGGTGTCCCTTTTTCCCCCCAATTGACACCCTCCACTTCACTCCCACCCCCTCTCCAGGCCTTCATCCTGATATTGACTGTGTTCATGGGTTATGCATATATGCATATAACTTCTTTGGTTAATCTCTTCCCACTCCCCACCCCCCTTCCCTCTTTCCTCTGAAATATGATTGTCTGTTGCATGCATCAGTGTCTCTGGATCTATTTAGTTCATCAGATTCTTTTGTTCATTAGCTTCTTCTTAAAGAAGACCCTTCAACTTTTCCTGTAGTGCTGGTCTGGTGGTGATGAACTCCTTTAGCTTTTCCTTGTCTGAGATGCTCTTTATCTGACCTTCAATTCTAAATGATAGCTTTGCTGGGTAGAGCAATCTTGGTTGTAGTTCCATGTTTTTCATCACTGAATATTTCTTGCCACTCCCTTCTAGCCTGCAAGGTTTCTGTTGAGAAATCAGCTGACAGTCGTATGGGTGCTCCCTTGTAGGTAACTAATTGCTTTTCTCTTGCTGCTTTTAAGATTCTCTCTTTGTCTTTAGCATTTGGCATTTTAATTATGATGTGTCTTGCTGTGGGCCTCTTTGGGTTCCTCTTGTTTGGGACCCTCTGTGCTTCCTGGAATTGTAAGTCGATTTCTTTCCCCAGGTAGGGGAAGTTTTCTGTAATTATTTTTTCAAATAGGTTTTCAATTCCTTGGTTTCTTTCTTCTCCTTCTGGCACCCCAATAATATGGATGGTGGGCCTCTTGAAGTTGTCCCAGAGGCTCCTTATGCTATCTTCATATTTCTGGATTATTTTTTCTTTTTGCTCTTATGGCTGGGTGTTTTGTTTCCTCATGTTCCAAACTGCTGATTTGATTTTCAGCATCCTCTACTCTACTGTTGATCCCCTGTAAATTATTCTTCATTTCAGTTCCTGTAGCCTTCATTTCAAATTGGTCCTTTATTATGTCATCGATTTTCTCAGTTGTTTTCATAATAATATCCTTGAGCATCCTTATAAACAAAATTCTGAACTCTGTATCTGGTAGCTTGCTTGGATCTATTTCATTTAGTTCCTATTCTAGAGATTTCTTCTGTTCTTTCCTTTGTGACATGTTTCTTTGCCTCCACATTTTGGCTGCTTCCAGGTGTTTGTTTCTATGTATTAGGTAGAGCTGCTATGTCTCCTGGAATTGGTACAGTGGCTTTGTGTAGTAGGTGTCCTCTAGGGCCCAGTGGCTCAGCCTCCCCAGTCACCTGAGCTGGGCCTTCTAGGTGCTCCCCATGTGGGCTGCGTGCACTGTCCTGTTGTAGTTGAGCCTTGGTTGCTGTTGGCCTCACTGGGAGGAACTGACCCCCAGGCCAATCAGCTGTGAGGACCAGCTGCAACTACAGCCAGAGAGCTGCTGTGCTGGAGGCACCCCTATGGAGCAGGATTTACTTCAGTGGGGCTTTGGTGTTCACCAAGTGCGTCCCTTGAGTGTCACTCGTGGATGTGGTAGGGTTGTAACCCAGCGTGGCTGAGTCTGACCACCAGGTGCACTGTCTCTGGGGCCTCCCGGGAGGTGCAAAGTCAGCCTGTGCCAGTGCCTTGCCCAGGGCCACCCAGCATGAGCTACACAGCAAACCGTAGCTGGCTGCTACTTGTGCTGGGCTTGGGGGTGCCCAGGAGAGGCCCAGCTATGAGCCAGTGCAGCTGCCGCTAGTGCCAGGCCTGGGCCGCTTATCAAGCCGCATGGGGCAGCTGCTGCTTGTTTGAGAGGTTTTAGGAAAGTCCTAAGCATGAGGCTCGAGAGGCCACTTGCACCGAAAAGCCCCTGGAAATGGCCCGGATGAGCTGCAGGTGGGGAGGGGCGGGGCCTCCGGGAATCACGGGGCGGGGCCAAAGGTGAGTCAGGTGCTGGCGACTCAAACATGGCGCCCGCCTGCCGGCTGTGCGGGGAGGACTCCCCACAGGAGCCACGGCCTCCGCCAGCCCTTCTGCCCGGGAGGAAGCCGCCCTCCGCCTCTCGCCCGGATCTCAGGCAGGTCAGTCCCTCCCCGAGTGTCCCGGGTCCTTTCCGGCTGCTCCCCGCGCTGGGCTCAGAGGGCGCGTCCGAGTGAGTCCGCGCCGGGCCCTTTAGAGGAGCTGCTGGGGCTCCCGTGGCCTCCGCGACCCTCAGGGACAGTCCCCGCTGGTTTCACAGCCCGGAGGTGTGGGGACGTCTCTTCCCGGCCTGGAGCCCTGGGCTGAGGGTCTGCTGTGGGGCTGGGGCCTCTGCTCCTCCGGGAAACTTCCGTCGCCGAGACTCCCTCCCGGGTTTAGCTGCCGCACCGGGGGTGGGCCCGAGGCCCTGTCTCCAGGATCCAGCCCAATCCGCCCGCGTCTCCGCCCCTCCTGCCCGTCCCAGAGCTTCCTCAGCTCCCTGGCTGTGGGGCTTCTGTGCAGCCGGATCTCAGGAGGCCCTGATGATGGCGGTTCTGTGTTTGAGTTGTGACTGTGATGCGGCGGCGGGAGGCGGCGAGGCAGCTGTGCCCTGCGCCATCTTGTTTCTCCCCCGCCTGGCGTGTTAAATCCCAGAGCCAGGCTGCTCGCCGCTCTCCTCCGACAGTGACTTGCTGTGCTGACCGAAGGTGTGTTGAACAACCTCTCTTTTGCTTTTCCTCTGTTCGTCTTTATCGAAGCTGTGACTCCTCTTGCGTTTCTAGAAAGCCGGTGGGTAACGTGACGAGTCCTATCATTTACCCAGGAACTAAGTCCGTCTGGACCCTCCAGCTTTCGCTGAGCGAGTATTTGTTGGGTCCTTACTCTCGGCCAGGCTCTGAGGGGACACAGGTGCGCAGGGATCAGAGTGTGGTCACTCTCACTTCAGCCAGTGGTCAGAAAGCCGGAGTCGCAAACCTGTGACGGAATTATTCTATCGTCACGTCACCCCTACAGACTTGGACTTAGGAGCTGTGGAAGCAGGTGTGTGCCGACGTGGTGACACTCTCCAGGACTTAGCACAAGGACGTTCCCCGCATCTGTCCTCTGTCATTGGTATTCCCACGTCTCCTCCGCGGGGGTTAGTGCTCAGTCAAGACCTTTGCTCTTTTGTTCTCTGGCGGATGAGAGTGTGAGCTGGAAGCAATACTTTCCCCGCGGCATCCTCTGAGCGCATTAACAGAAATTAATGTACCCCATCAGCAGAGCTACCCTTAGTAAAGAATAGGAAACGGAGAGGGTAGCTGCACTGAAGGTTTGCTCTGGTTGGGGAGGCCGGCTGGAGAGGACCTCAGGACAAGAGCAGATGGGCCAGGGAGGAGGGGGTTGGCGGTTAGTGTCTGTGGTGACTCCAAGGTGGCCCCCAATGATTCTCGCCCCGTGTCAGTGACACTCTTGGGTTGTGTCTACCCCTTTGTAACAATCAGACATTGTGGAAATGACTCCCAAAGCTAGGTAACAGGAGCACTGAGGTTGCTGCCTTACTCTTAAATCAACCATTCTGGGGAAAGCCGGCCGCCACATTGTGAGGACACTCAAGCAGCTGCGTGGAGGGTTTCTCATGGTGAGGACTGAGGTCTCCTGCCAACACTCGGGGTCAGCCAGGCGCCTGCGTGCGCCACGTTGGAAGTGGAGTCTCCAGCCACGGTGAAGCCTTCAGAAGTCTGTGAACCTGAGCTGTAACCTTGACTCTGTCATAGCGACAGACCGGGAGGCAAACCTGCCCAGGCAGCCACATTTACATTCCTGGCCCACAGACACTGTGTGAGATAGTAAATACTTATTGTTTTAAGCTACTGTGTTTTGGGGTAACTTGTTAGACAGTAATAGATAAATAATACAGGGCCCAGCACAGGGTGCTGGATTCTTGGAAGAAAAGAGCAAAGTTAAGGGAAGAGCTACTGAAAGGGAAGGTCACTGAAGTCACAGACCGACCCTTTCTTATACTTCATAAAGGGCAAGTGGAGACGTGCTGGGAAGGTGGTGGCAGAGAGCAAGAAAATGAATTCAATACCCAGTTCCCAGGAACATGGAAGAAAGTAAAAGAGGCAAAGACGAATGTTAGTTTGGGAAGGACTCCTGAGTATGGAAACTTGGAAATGGATCTGTCTTTCAACACTGTGTGAAGTTTTGAAAGTGGATTTTTACTTGGGCAACCCTTAGACTTTGTCAACAATAGGATGATAGTAATACAGGTGTGAGAAGTCTCTGGAGGTCCTTTAGACTCCCCTCCCCCCATGCAAAATTCTAGGTCAAGCTACCGAGGACTATCTCTCCTTTTAAAAGTCAACGTGAAAGGAGTCGTTTCCAAGGGTTGGCCAAAGGTTTCACATTTGTTTAAACAAAAGAGGTTCTTTCTAAAATTATCTCTAAGTATATTAAACTATGAACCACTTTAGTACTTCCAGGAAGAACTTAACTGACATGAGGAATTAGGTAAGAAGGCTTTGTATTAGAGATTTTAAAAAGTTCTTTTTGACTAAATTGCTTTCTTTCTGCCTGGTTTTATAACTGAGTGTTTTATGTGGTTTCAGTTGGAGAGAGGATGAGTTTCTTTGGAAAGGGGCAGGGCAGGAAATCGGCCATGATTCACACAGCCTTTCACATGCTTCTCTGGCGAGTTTTAATCACAAATCTGGGTCCACTTGCATAACAAAAACATTAAAAGCTGGTGTGCTAAACTGTGTCTTTTTGTTAATCATGCATTTGGTCTTGTAAATAGTACACGCAAGTCCATCCCTGTTACGTCAGTTGGAAAGCAGTGATTAACTAACTAGCTGTTTAACGGGGAAGATGGGAGTATCTTACAGTTTTATATGCACTCCTTCAATAGCTATGCGTTTTCTCTTGTGTTATTTAATTTTATTTAGGCAACTATGTTAAATTTTAGAATTTCTTTAATTGCTTTTTAATTTTAATGATCCTTTTTAAAATCTTCCTTTGCATTCAATGGCAATTTTTAGGACTCCGAAGATAGTTTTCTAAGCCACGGCGCCTTTTGAAAGAAGGGCACATTTACTGGAAGGAAATACCCTTTGTTATGTCTAATTCCCTTTGATATTACCGAGGAGGGTTTTGCTCCAGTTTCCCCTCAGCCTAACTCCCTCTCCCCTTTGTTTCTGTTGGGATGAGGTAATCCTGGGTTTGTGGAGTCCTTTGTGATGGAGATGTCGGTGGCCGCACAGACCAGCATAATATTTACTAGGAACGTGAGAGAGAAATACCAACAGGCTGCTCACGGGCCATTTGAGAATACGCCAAGTCCTTCCTTTTGGAGAGAAAAAAGCCACGTAACACGTCCGTTATTAATTCGGGGGCCTCACATACAGTGCGCGCGCACCAACATTGAATGGGAGGGGAGAGCGAAATTTGAAAATTAGTTACAACAAGCAGGCAAAAAGGCCTGAAGTTTAGAAGGTCCGGTGCCTGACCGATGCACTGAAATGCTAGGATGTTCACGAGCAGAGAGAGTGACAGGGAGCTGAACAGGAGAGGAGGGGAGGCTTCAGGTCAGGAGGTAGGACGGCTGCTGCAAGGACCCAGAGAGGAACTGCTTCAAGCTGAGGGCCACCAGGTCTCCCTGGCAGGGCTGAAGCTGCAGTTGCAGTAGAAACTGCCACAGACCACACCTGACGAGCAGACGTCTCTGTGTTTTGATAACGCTAGCCGCAGGCCAGATTTGGTCGGTGGGCTGTAGTTTGCCAGTTCTTATGCTCAGTCCGTAGTTTTTCTTACCTCCTTGCTCGTACATCAGTGCGTTCCATGAAGTCTGAAGCCAACGCTAAATGCTTACAAGTGTGTGTGGCCAGTTCGAGGTGCACTGGGACCTGCAGAGATTCTGTGGGTGGGGGTGGAGTCGGCTCCAATTTACACTGGATTGAGTTCATCCATGGCAGCACCAGGGAACCACTTAGGAGCAGACCCAGTGTCTGTGGGCCATTGTGTTTCCATTTCAGAGAATGTTACACACAGCCTGTGTGAGGGTCTACAGAGATGCCGTTGGTGAGAACCTTCCAGATATGCTGGTCCAGTAGCCAGCATATCTCCCAGAGGTCATTCTCGCTTGGCTTTATGAACACCCCTCTCCCCCCTTTTCAATGCTATAGGAGGCTTTTAGGTGCCTTGAGATAGAAAGTGAGGCCCTCCACACCCAGAAGGGTGAAGGTCAGGGAGGGAGACCCCCAACACGAAGTGGAATGGAAATAAAACACACCCTCTGTATATGTCCTTTGACCCTATAATTCCACTTGCAAGAATCTGTCCTCAGAAAAATTTTGGAGAAGCTGTAAAGATTTATAGGTAATATTTGAACATAGCCTCATTTATTAATCCAAAATTGGAAAGGAGTTAAATCTCCAACAGCAGAAGACTAAGTAAATGCTTTAGCTACATATGGAATGAAGTAATGTAGTGTCTCTTACAGCTGTTTATGAAGACAATTTTGTACAGTTTACCCTCGAACAGTGTGGGCTCAGGGGCACTGACCCCTGCGCAGTGTAAAATCCGGGCCACGGCCCTCCCTCCCTGGATGCTCAGTGTTGTGGGAGCACCTCCTTCTGACAGAATTTAACCCGAACCATAGTTAAAAGGGATTCTGGGTGATGTATGTCTGGGCTTCTCCCTGTGACAGTAAGAACAGGAAAGGGGGAGCCGGGCTGGTGAGCGGATAGCAGACCACCGGGCACCCTCTGATACAACGCGGCGGATCTATAGCATGGTAGGTCAGCGAGCAGACCAACAGGCCAAATCGCCGACCATAGGTAATTACAATATCATTTGTTTAAAAATCATCTTAAAACCAAAATTATCCATAGAAATATTTGTATCTAAATGCAAAGGACAAAGGATAAATACCAATCTGAGAGTGAAAGTATGCCAGGGACAGGAGTGGGGCTTTTCTAGGGCTAAGGGAGACTTGGACATGATCTACACTATCTGAAAACTTAAAAACACAGGGTGGGGGCAGAAGTAGGTTTACAGTTGTTTGCATAGAAAATAATACAATAATTAACAAATAATCATACAAGAATAAACTCTGTGTTTCATGTACTCACAACAGTGAACCTACCTTTGACCCACCCTGTGTGTATTCTGTAATTGAAAAAAATAAACGAGTGAATCTATCCAGGGGTAACTAGTACGTTAGCTTGGCCGTTTAGACGCATTTCCGCGCCGTGGGCTCCCGTGGCAGCTCTCAGGGCAGCGGGTGGCAGAGAGCTCGCGTGCAGCCCGCTTTCCGCGTTAGCGCTCCACAGCACGACTCTGGAGAAGTGACCTCATGTTCCCTCTGGTTTTCCAGCTTCAGAACAGAGGGGTTGGGTTAGGATCCCTAAGGTCCCTCTCAGCACGGTAGCTGGTCATTGCAGGGTTTGTTGGAAAGAAAGGTCAGCAGCAGGGAGCAGTCCTAGGTGTGAGGATGGAAGACGCTGCGAGGCTGGTCTCTGGGAAGCTCGAGGACCTGCCCGAGGCCACTGGGATTCGGAAAATGAAACCTGTACGCCATTGCCTGGCGGTGGAAGGCGACTTTTACAGACATTAAACCTCCACTGAGGTTTAGCTCCCTGCCCACCAGACACCTGAAGCTACAGAGAAATGTGTCTTCCTGTCTGTGGACAAGGCTTATTTTTAGCTGGTTTGCAACAAAACTGCTGCACAGGTTGTCATGGGAAGGGGTCCTTTCTGATCGTGTGGGCCTCTCTGTGTGGCTGGCGAGTGCTGGCCCTCGCCGCCCGCTGTCCCCGTGCACCCGAGAGTGTGCAGAGCTTCCTTTCTTCCGGGACGGGAACCTCGATGCGCGGTCTCGAGGTTCATCGTTTTCTGCTGGCCAGGGATCAGGTTCCGCGAGCGGCTCCCGCGGGAGCTGAGGGCTGCGTAGGCTCCCAGGCTCCGGGAGACTGAAAGTGAAGGTGGAGATCCTTCAAGCAAAAGCGAAACCAGACGTCTTCCTCACGCAGCCCCAGGAGTATAAACACAGGAGGACTGGGCGGCGCGTCAGCTGGAAAAAGCCCATCAGCGGAAGAGCGGGCAAGCAGAAGGAGATGTGATGCTTCTGCTTCCCACTGTTTGTTACAACAACGATATACTTTTATATCACTTCCTGGGCACCATCACCAGCTTTGGACATTTATTAGACTTGATTTATGTTCTCAATACTACATGGTATGTAGCTGAGTCTTTTAGAGACACTGTCCTAAAAAATTCCAAGAAAAATACTTAGAAAGATTGATAACAGAGGCATAGGGACCAAGGAAGAGTTTTGCATGTTCATCAATGGGAATTGTCCAGACTGTTGAGATGTTAATTCTCCTCAAATTGATTTATAAAGTCAACCCAAGCCCAGTCAAAATGTCAGCAGGCTATTATTATTATTATTATTGGATAAACCGATTCTCAACTTTATGTGGAAATGCAAAGGTCTAGAAAAATGAGGACAATTTTGAAAAAGAACAGAACTGGAAGACTTACACTGCCTAATTTCAAGACTTACGGCAGAGTCTAGTAACCAGGACAGCACGGCATTGCTGTGAAGACGGACAGACAAATCAATGGGACAGAAAGTCCACAGTTAGACTCATACATATATGGCCACGTGATTTTCAGAAAAGGTATGGAAGCAATCCAGTGGTGAAAGAACGGTCTTTTCAACAAATGGTGCTGAGACAGTTGGATAGCTGGGGCAGAGAAATGGGCCTCTACTCTTACCTCCCGCCACATGCAAAAATTAACTCAAAGTGGATCGTAGACCTAAATATAAGAGCAGAAACTATAAGGTTGCTCAAGAAAATGTGAGAGAAAATCTTACAAAACATTTCAGATGGCGAGCCTCTTGGCGCTAGGAAGTCGTGCCATCCTTCAGAGTCATCCCTCCCTCCTTAGCCCCTGGCACAGGGCCTGGCCATGGAAAGTGTCCAGTGGCTGCTGGGACTCAGACCTAGATTTGTCTTCCTGGGCTTCAAGCCCTAGCACATCGCCTCAGGGCTGGGCTTTACTCTTGTTATACAGGTGCAGAAAGGGGAGCTCCATAAGCTTCAGCCTGGTGGTGGTTTCCCTGCTTGGCCTCCCCTTGGGGACTGCCCACAGCACGTCTGAACTGAAAACATGGGGCTCCCCTGCCGAGCTGGCCCATGGTTTGGTATCTCCTCAGCTCCAGTTGATCCTATTCTAGATTGGATCCAGGGATCACTGGCCACCCAGGGTGAGAGCCTGAGAAGACATGGGAGTCAAGGGTGCTGAGGTTCATCAGTGAGAGGGTGGCTCACCCCAGGGTAAGGGTTGTTCCCAAGGAATAGAGGGAAGGGCACTTAAATCGCCATAAACAAGTAAAATATTTATTTCTTAAAGTATGCACAGGAAGGATGTGATGCTATTTTTGTAAGAAGGGCAGATTTTCTTCATTTCCTGGCCTCTAAATTAAGAAGTCTCCGATTGGTCTTGCTCATGACTTAGGAAGAAACACTGCAACGGAACTCTTCCGTCTCACTATTGTGCTATCTGTTCTCTAAGCACCGGCACCTTCGTTTAAAACTTCAGCTGATCTAGTCCCCGGCGGAGTCAGCACCAGATCCGCGTCCTTGTGGGGAACTGCTGTCATTTGGCACCAAAATCCTACTCTCAACAGGCATATGTTCATGTCAGAAGAAACATTTGCAGGTTGAAGAGGGTCACCTTGGTGGGAGAGGCCTAACGAACACACTTTGTATATCTGTGGACGTGAGAACCATGCCCTCTTAGAACCCTAACCTTCAGGTCTCTTTTCCTTGATAGATTTTTATCCCCCCCCCCCCGAATCTGTGCAGTTTAAGCCTATGTTTCAAGGGTCAGCTGCGTTTTCTATCTGCCGTCGGGAATCCACAAATACAGAGGACCGGCCATAGTTATACGTGGATTTTTTATTGGGGGGGCACACTCCTAACTCCCACAGTTGTTAAAGGGTCAACTGTATGTAGCTGTCTACATCTCACTTCTTTCCAGAGGCTGTAAAAATCCAGCTGTTTGCTGCCTCTGCTCACTACCCGCTACTCTGGGTGACTTGAGAACAGCTGGCCCACAACTGCAGGATGGTCTCAGAGGAAACAGCAGAAGGAACTTCTGGTGCACATGGTGGGAGCTGATGGTTTTCTACCCATTTTAGAGCAGCTACGAGAAGAACTAGCTTTTTATTTCATGCTTAATAATGTCAATATATTTTTGTAACTTCTCATTTACCAAGAGTTTTAAACTGCTTTTCATCAAACCGAGTTTCCTAACGGTGGGCTGACATTTATTTCCCTTCACCTCTGTGCGATGTATGTAACACAGAGAGGTGAACAAAGTCACACACAGGAAGGGTCTGGGATTTTCGAAAGTTGATGGACAGACAATTCTTCTGTAGCTTTCAAAGAACTAGGTGAGATTTTGTACTGGTGCCATGTTCTCGGCCATGGGTGCCCCCCAGGCTCTCATGCATGCCACTGCTCAAAACTCATCACCTGGGCAGCACTGTGTGCCGATGGGCTCCAGAGTGAGCTGGGCAACTCACCTGAAGTGTGGTGGCTCCCGTGTGCCGACTTGTCCTCAGTATTGGAGTTTCCCCTTGCGTAGTCTGCTTGGGCAGCTGCAACAAAATACCCATAGACTGGGCAACGTAAACAACAGACAGTTACTTCTCAAGGGTCTGGGGGCTGGGAGTCCAAGATCAAGGTGGCTGCAGTGTTGGTTCCTGGAGAGAGCCCTCTTCCTCGCTTGCAAATGGCCGGCTTCTTGCTGTGTCCTCACATGGTACGGGGGAGGGGGGGTCTCTGGTCTTTTCTTCTTCTAAGGATATTAATCTCATCATGGGGCTCCATTATCATAGCCTCATCTAAACCTGATTCCCTTCCAAAAGCCCCACCTCCAAATACCATCACATCGGGGATTAGGACTTGGAGATACGGATTTGGGGGTGATGCAAACATTCAGTTTACAGCACATCTCTTGCCCTTAGTTGAATGTGGGGTCTTCCTATGACATCATTGATGTACCAGAACCTGAATAAGGCTTCCGTTGTGCTCTTCATATTGGTCCCCAGCGGGACAGGGTCTTGTGAATTTCCATTCTTATGAATTGGCCCTCCAGGGGAAGTTATATAATTGCGATTAAAAGCCAGCGCCCAGAGAGGTCTGTGTTAGCCAGTCCTCAGATTTACTGGGGATGCCCTGCATAACCCATTGGCAGGAGGAATTTTTTAAAACTGTGTCAGGCTGGAAGGATTTTACTATTTACTTTCTGATATAAACAGATTTTATCAGGCACTTACCAACAACTTGACCTACATTCTCATGGTACAACAAAAAATTGCAGTGAAAATAGAAACCAGGAGTGCTGGCCTGAAAGCCGAAACATCGAAGAGAGGGGTGTTTATAGGCACTTCTCTCTGTTTACCGCCTTCAAATGGACGTGCTACCAACGGAGGTTCTAGGAATTTCATTTCATTTTATTTTATTTCAGCCCACATTCTAAATGTTATGAGTAAACGCATGTGGTTTACTTTCACAGTGTTTACAGAGCACAATTAAACAGCACTCAGTGTCTAGGGTTAATCTTAAAATACTATGCATTGTACTAAAGGAGAGTGTAGTCTCCTGGGCAGGGCTGGACCATAGGCGCATTTATTCCCTCCCTTCCTCCCTCCCTCCCTTTTTTTTTCCTGCTTGTTATTTTATTTTGTATTTTTTTTAAAAATTACCTTTATTGTTGAAAGTATTACAGATGTTCCCTTTTCCCCCCATTGATCCCCTCCACCCCGGGTCCGCCACACCTCCAGGCCTTCCCCACACTACTGTCTGTGTCCATGGGTTATGCATGTAAGCGAATAGGTTCTTTGATTAATCTACCCCCCTTCCCTCCGAGATCCTGCAGTCTGTCCCATGCTTTTATGTCTCTGGATCTATTTTGTTTATCACCTATGGGTGAGATCCAGTGACACTTGTCTTTCTCTGACTGGCTTGTTTCACTCAGCATGTGCTTTTCTTGTTCAAAAAAAGCTCCAATCCATGTAGTTCAGCGATAGCTAGTCATGGTAAATATTTATTGTCCTCTCATCTCTCTGTTTGGGTGGAGGGCAGATATTGCCAGATTCTTTGAAAGCCTTCCAGGAAAGCAGGAGGAAGGGGATTTCCTTTCCTCCTAACCATACGACACGCATGAGGACGTAGGCCATGCTCCTTGGGTTGGGCAATGGTCAGGTCTGCCTCGCTGTGGACAGGGATGACTTTGTTGGGCCTATGATCTGTTGCTGAGGGAACAACAGACTTAGGGAAATAAACCCAGGGCCAAGGGCTGGGGGGTATTTCTCCAATGTCTCCTCTGAGTGGGAAGCAATTGTATGTTGCCTGGTCCTGGCTTTAAGACTGGAGGGAACCCAGATTTTCCATAGAGATGTGGAGCCTTTCTTCGTAGGGTTTGGATTCTACCATAATACTCTAGTCAAAATCCCAGAAAACCTTCCTTTATTCAAACCCTTCTTGCTGGTTAGAGGCAGCTTCTATGTTCCTTTATTTATTTTTTTAGTACCGACCTTCCTTTGAAACATATAGGGACTCTGTTTTGACTTTGGGATTAGGAGGAAGTGGAGATAGGGTAACAGAAGAACAGATTCCTAAGGAACAGAAGAGAAACCTCCTTTTAAAAAGCCTTGTTTCAAATGCTCTCCCGAGCTGGTACATGCAATTAATTATACATGTTAGTTCATATAAGGATTAGTGTTTGTAGCATTAAATAAATGTTGACCAACCCAAGGGCAAAGCCAACCCGTCTTAGAGCAAACTGAATCTTTCTTGGAGATGTTTTCAGATGTATCTTTGAATTCTCTGCTTGGTAATTTTTACCTAAATGTATTGTGTGATGGTTCCTTTCATGTGTCAACTTGACTGGGGTAAGGGAGGCCCAGGTAGCTGGTGAAGCATATTCCTGGTGTGTCTGCAAGGGTGTTTCCAGAAGAGATTAGCATGTCAGCTGGTGGACTTTGTGAAGAAGGCGCCCTCCATAGTGTGAGTGGGTGTCACTCAGTCCCAGGAGGGCCTCAGGAGAACAAACAGGCAGAGGGAGGGGGGTACTTCTGCTTGAGCTGATGTCCACCTTTTCCTGCCCTTGGACGCTGGCTGTTCTGGTTCACAGGCATTTGGATGTGAACTGAATCACACCATTGGTACTCCTAGTTCTTCAACGTGCAGATGGCGGATGGTGGGATTTCTCAGCTTCCATTATTTTGTGAGTCAATTCCTATAATAAAATCAATCTCTATCTATTGGTCTGTCTATCATCTATCTATCTATCTATCTATCTATCTATCTATCTATCTATCTATCTATCTATCTATCATCTATCCATCCATCCATCCATCCATCCATCCATCATCTATCTATCATCTATCTATCTCTATCTATCTCTATTTATCTATCATCTATCTTCTATCATCTGTCTGTCTATCTATCTATCTATCTATCTATCTATCTATCTATCTATCTATCTATCTATCTATCATCTATCGATCTATCATCTACCTATTATCTATCTATCTATCTATCTATCTATCTATCTATCTATCATCATCTATCTATCATCTACCTATCATCCATCTATCATCTATCTATCTATCTATCTATCTATCTATCTATCTATCTATCTATCTATCTATCTATCTATCATCTATCTATCTATCATCTATCTATCTATCCATCCATCCATCCATCCATCCATCATCTATCATCTATCTATCTCTATCTATCTCTATTTATCTATCTATCATCTATCTTCTATCATCTATCTATCTATCGATCTATCTATCATCTACCTATTATCTATCATCTATCTATCTATCTATCTATCTATCTATCTATCTATCTATCTATCTATCTATCTATCTATCATCTATCTATCATCTATCTATCTATCCATCCATCCATCCATCCATCCATCATCTATCATCTATCTATCTCTATCTATCTCTATTTATCTATCTATCATCTATCTTCTATCATCTATCTATCTATCGATCTATCTATCATCTACCTATTATCTATCATCTATCTATCTATCTATCTATCTATCTATCTATCTATCTATCTATCTATCTATCTATCTATCATCTATCATCTATCATCTATCTATCTATCTATCATCTATCTATCTATCTATCTATCTATCTATCTATCTATCTATCTATCATCTATCTATCTATCTATCTATCTATCTATCTATCTATCAATCATCTACCTATCATCTATCTATCTATCTATCTATCTATCTATCTATCTATCATCTATCTATCATCTATCTATCATCTATCATCTATCATCTATTTATCTATCATCTATCCATATCATCTGCCTATCTATCTTATTGGTTCATTGGTCTGTTTCTCTGGAGGACCCTAATACAGCCTATAAGATATATGTAAAACTACTGAACCTTAACCCCTCATCTTTGTGATGTCCACTGATTTATTTCCATTCCTCTTATCCTGAAAGTGTGAAGTGTGAGGACAGTGAAGTAAGACACACTCTGAATGTGATTTTAGAAATTCTTTATATGTTTATTGGAAATATATCTAATTAACCTAAAAGTTCAACATTAAGGTATTGGTGAAATAAATTAAGATTATCAATACAATATTTGTTGCAAATAAATATTGACCGATTCAGAAATATATTCATAATATATTGTTAAACTTAAAAAGTTATTTAAAACTAGAAAGCAAATATATTATAACAGTCATAAAGAGGTAAATGCATATGCATAAGGAAAGTTCTAGAACAGCATTGTTCTGAAGACATGTAATTCAAGCCACAAATGCAGACCTCATACATCACTGAAAATTTTCTAGTAGCTATGGTAAAACAAGTAGAACAAAATGAGTGAAATTAATTTTAGTAATGTGTATTTAAGTCAGTATAGCCAAGATATTATTAAATATTAACACAACTAACAAAATTATTAATGAGATATTTTACATATTTTTGCCCTCTTTTTGAAATCCAGAGAGTATTCTACTATCAGAGTACATTTCGGTTCAGACTAGGTATATTTCACCTGCTCAACATCTCATGTGGTTAGTGGCCCCCATACTGAACAATGCAGAGCTAGGAGGACATGCACCAAAATATCAGTAGTGGTTGTCCATGGATGGTCGAGTTATGGATTCATCTTTTTCTTGCTCATATCTCTAGTTATTATAGTAAACATCTATTACTTTTATAATAAGTTTTAGTAATCTATGCTAATTTAAAGTGTTTTATAAAGGGATTTTAGATTCTGGGGTGAAACTTCCATTTGCTTGTACATCTAAGAAGTCCAGTGGAGGAAGGTGCAGGCTGTGTTTTGAAGACAGCTGAAGTTCACAAATGGAGACTCATATCACTCTTTCAGGCAGTGAGTGAGTGTGTGTGAATGGAGATGGTGTATGAAGAGTTCTGTGGACACTGGCCGCCCCGCGGTCATGGGGGCATGGTGGTGGATCACTAACCTGGATTGTCCTCACTCTCAGTCAATTCCATTTCTCTTCCCCAGAATATTCTCCCATTTGTTAGCCCAGGATGACCTACTGGACTGGACATGAAATCTGGGCTAGATAGTTCTTGGTTTGAGTGGTAGAGGTCAAGCATGAACATTTCAGAGCAGTTGGGGCCAGATTCCCATCAAAAGCAACCCCTGGGGAATTTGGAGTACTCCAGTATTAGCCAAGTCGGGGTCTAGTTCAGTATTCTTCTGAAATGACACACTGGAATTATTCTGTCAGAGAGAGCTGTGGAATGCACCCACCACGTGGTCAGAGAGCCCTGAACTGTAAACAATGGATCTGTTAGAATGCCACATGGAGTCCTGCAGAGACCAGCGGCACTTTACATGCTATCATCTTAGTGGCTTATAACAAACAGTGTATTCATGACAACTTTGGACTTGGGGCACCTTGACCTAATTCCTTTGGCTTTTACTAGAGTAAAGTTCATCATGATAAAATCATTTGGTATTAATGCCAATGTCATAAGTACTTGTTCAGATTTCTACCCACAGTTCCTTATTAATTTTTCAGGAGATTACCCCATGTCCTTGGGATAGAGTTAAGGTGAACGTGAACTGGTTCCCCAGGGTTACGATTAGAGCAGTTTGATCATATCAATAGATGCAGAAAAATCATTTGACAAAATCCAGCACTTATTCGTGATAAAAAAAACCTCTCAGCAAACTCTAAATAGAAGGAAACTTTCTCTACTTGATAAAGGACATATACAAAAGCTTACAGCTAATACTTAATGATGAGAAACTAGATACTTTTCTCCTAAGATTGGGAACAAGGCATGGATGTCCCCCTTGTACTCTTATTTAATACCATAGTGAAAGTCCTAGCTAATGCAATAAAACAATAAAACAAACAAACGGTTTACAGATTAGTAGGGGAGAAATCAAATTATCTTTGTTCATAGATGATATGATTGTCTATACACAAAATTCCAAAGAATTGATAACAAATACTCTTGGAACTAATAGAGGTAAAGCAGGTCATAGGCCACAACATTAATATACAAGAATTAGTTGATTTTCTATATATCAGTAATGAGAAATTAAAAACACATCATTTACATTATAACAAAAAATTTAATATTTTAGGAGTAAATCTAACAAAATATATAAAAGAACTTTAGGAGAAAAACCACAAAACTCTGATGAAAGAAACCAAAGAAGATCTAAATAGATGCAGAGACATCCCATGTTCATGGATAGGAAGGCTCAATGCTGCTAAGAAGTCAGTTCTTCTAAACCTGATCAACAGATTCAATGCATCCCAATCATGATCCCAGCAAGTTGTCCTGTGGATATTGAAAAACTAATTATAAAGTTAAATGGAAAGGCAAAAGACCCAGAATAGCCAGCACAATATTGAAGATCAAAGTCTGCAGACTGATACTGACTTAAAAACTTATAAAGCCGTAGTGTGGTATTAGCAAAAGGATAAACAAATAAATTAATGGTAGAGAATAAAGAGCCCAGAAATAGACTCCCACAGATACAGTCAGCTGATCTTTGATGAGGGATCAAAGGCAATTCAAGGAAACAGGGATCATTTTTCAACAAATGGGCTTGGACAAATGGATATCCAGATGCAAAATGAATCTAGACACAGACCTTACACCTTCCCCCAAAATGAACTCAAAGTGGATTGTAGACCTACATTTAAAATGTAGAACAATAAAGCTTTAGAGGATAACCTAGGAGAAAATCTAGGTGACCCTGGATTTGATGATGACTTTTTAGATATAAAATCAAAAGCATGATAAAACGTGAGAGAAAAATTAATAAGTTGGACAACACTTAAACTAAAACTGCTCTGTGAAAGATACTGTTGAGAGAAGGAAAAGATAAGCCAGAGACTGTGAGAAAATATTTTCAGAGCTCAAATCTGGAAGAAGACTTGGATTCAACTGTTTTCTAAGATACTGTAATGGTGGATGAGTGACACTGTGCCTTTGTTGAAACCCACAGAAGTTTATAGCAAGGAGTAAAACTTTATGTAAGTGATTTAAAAAAACCATTTGTATGGTTGGAAGATCCCAGGTGTAACACAGAACGTGACAAACCAATCTAATTGCTTTACAAACTTATGAAATAATCTCTAAAAAGTGTTGGGGGGAAGCGGTGCTGACCTGAGTAACTGGAAGTGAGTGTAGTCTGAAGAAGGAACTGTATGAAGGCATTTCACCCTACTTGATAAAACTGATTCTCACAGGGGTACAGGTTAAGAGTCCTGAAACTACTATATATATATATATATATATATATATATATATATATATATATATATATATATATATATATATATATATATGCTGGCATTGAACAATTAGGTAGATGGCAGATGGTGGGAGCAAGGTGTGTCACTCCAAAACCAGGTGCCTTACAGAAATGACTGCCTCCAGGACTGAGCCCAGAAGTGTCCTGTAGCACTATAAATAAGGACGCTCTCAAACTGTATATAAAAATCCCCACAGTGATAAGGGTATGTGATAAGAGGTATGTCAAGGGGACATAAGAACAATTGGAAAGAGTTCCCTACGGCCAAAACGGGACCAATCTGGGCAGCAAAATAAATACTGTAGTAGTGGATTACCACACAAAGCATAAAATAAATATCCACGAGTCCAGATTGACATAAACAAATGGTAAATAAATAAATGGGAGAAGAAACAAGTCTCCCATGCAGAAAAATTCCCAATAATTTATGAAGATGACTCTACTCTCAAGGCGGTGGAGGATGACTCCTGCCCTTTAGGTGCGGGCTGCCTGCAATGACTTCCTTCCGAGTATGAGATGCAGAGGGGGAATCCTGACAAACCGCCTCGGGGGAGTGATCAGGGTTAACATCCATAGTGAAAGTCCTGTTGATAATATGTACTCTGAATATGATGTGATGAGATTGGCACTTTGCCTCTGTGACCTCCCTTCTCCAAATTTATAACCCCCATCTAATCGTGAGAGAGACATTAGGCAAATCTCCACTGACAAACATTCTACTAAATACCTTACCAGGAGTCCTGAAAACGATCAGGGTAACCAAAACCGAGTCCTGAAAACGATCAGGGTAACCAAAACCGACTCTCAGAAACCGTCCCAGCGAGGAGGAGCCTTGAGAGACCTCAGGACTAAATGCAGTGTGATGTCCTGGGACATAAAAAGGACATCAGGTAGAAACCCAAGGAGTCTGAAGAGTGTGGACTTTAGCTAATGAGACTCTGTCCATGTGGTTCAGTAATGATTACAGCTGCCCATATGCTTATGAAATGTTGATAGTAGGGAAACCTGGGTGTGCGGTAAATTGGAACTTCCATTCACGACTTTCCTGTAAATCTAAAATATCCTAAAAATAATAAGCTTTTTAAGATAAAAGCCCTGAAATCTTCCTGGTTAGAATTTCTTTAGTGACATTTTAATATTGAATGAATTAGATCCCTAGTCTTCAGAAGGTGAAAATGGGAGGGGGCTAACCACTCCAGGGAAAGGGTAGGGATGGTGAGAATGAATTTAGAAAGCAGGCTCTTTCTTTTATTGTTTTATTTTTATTTTTAAAAATTTTATCTTTGTTGTTGGAAGTATTACAGATGCCCTCTTCCCCCCCCCCCATTGACCCCTTCTACCCTACATGTGTCCCCCACCCCTCCAGGCCTTCCCCACACATTGTCTGTGTCCACAGGTCAAGCATATGTGCATATAAATTCTTTGGTTAATCTCTTCCCGCCCTCTCTCCCTCGTTCCCTCTGAGATTCTTCAGTGGGCCTTTTAGAGACTCAACACACACTAAATATAGATACTAGATAAGCTGGGGAAGTAAGTGGATGGAAAGATAGGCCATGCCAGCAGTGAGAGGAAGGCTAGAGCGCCTACATTAATATCAAATAAAATAAACTTCGAAACAAGCACACGGCCAGTCTAGCGAGTGTAATGAGCTGGCGCCTCAGCAAGTGTTGAATGGGTGGCGGGAGGAGGTCGTCCGTGCCCAGTTCCTGGCCTTAGGAACGCCTCAGAAACAAGTGCGATGCAGCTCTGGGGGTTATGCAGATGTCCTTTACCAAGCCGAGGAAGCTTCTCCTCGATTTTTACTTCTTCGAGGGTTTTTATTACGGATTTTGTCCAATGCTTTCTCTGTCACAATTGATACGATCATTTGATTTTTTCAACTCTAGCCTGTTGATGTAGAGGTACATTGATTTTCTTTTTTTTTGGGTGTTGAATCAGCCTCACATACTTAAATAAGTCCCACTTGGACTTATTTTAAGTATGTGAAAATAAATGGGTATGTCCTATAATTCTTTTCATACCTTGTTAGACTTGATTGACTAATATTTTGTTGAGGAATTTCATGTCAGTGTTTACTAGAGATATTGATCCTGTAATGTCTTTATCTGGCGTTGGTACTAGGCTAATGCTGTCATTATGAAACGAGTGAGGAGGTGTTCTCTCTGCTCCTGCTTTTTGAAAGTAATTGTGAAGAATCGGTATAATTTCGTCCTTAAATGTGTGGTAGAATTCACCAGTAACATAATCTTAGCCTGGGATGGAAGTTTATTAATTATCGACTTCAATTTAGTAAATACAAGGATATTCACGTCATTGAGTCTCCTTGTGTGACTTTTGTTAGTTTGTGTGTCTTTCAAGGAATTGGTCAGTTTCATCTAAGTGATCAAATCTGTGGGCAGAGAGTTGTTTGTAGTATTTCTTTCTTACCCTTTTAATACTTATGGGATTAGTAATGACCTCTACTTAACTTCTTTTTATTATTTATATTTTAACTCTCACCTGAGGATATTTTTTCCATTGCTTTTCAGAGAGAGTAGAAGGGGGGGAGAGAGAGAGAAACATCAACGTGAGAGAGACACATCGACTGGTTGCTCCTGCACATGCCCCAAACAGGGCCTGGGATCGAGCCTGCAACCAGGGTATGTACCCCTGACGGAAATCGAACCCGAGGCCTTTTGATGTGCAGGTTGACACTCTAACCTCTGAGCCAAACCGGCCAGGGCTCATTTCTAATATTGGTTATTTATGTCTTCTCTCTTTTTCTTTGTTAACCTGGCCATAGGTTTGTCAATTTTATTGATCTTTTCAAAGAACCAGCTTTGGGTTTCACTGATTTTCTCTACTATTTTCTTGTTTTCAGTGCAATTGACTTATGCTCTAATTTTTATTACATCTTTCTTTAATTTTTTTAAAATTTAGGCTTAAATGGTTTTTCTTTTCCTAGCTTCTTAAGTTATTGACTTTGCATCTTTTTTCTTTTTATAGCATTTAACCCTCTAGATTTCTGCCTAAGCGGTGCTGTTATTATATCCCCCAAATTATGAAAAGTTGCATTTTTATTTCCACTTAGTTCAATATTTTTAATTTCTCTTGAAGTTTCTTCTGTAAGCCATGTGGTACTCAGAAGTATGTTGCCCAGTTCCCAAATGTTTGGGTATTTTCCAGCGATCTTTCTGTTACTGATTTCTACTTTGTCCATTGTAGTCTGAGAACGTACCTTGTATGGGTTTTATTCTTTGTAACATAAGGTGTATTTAATGGCTTAGAATGTGGTCTGTCTTGCTGAATGTTGCATGTGAGCTTGAAAAAAAGAGTATTTTGCTGTTGTTGGATGGAGTAGTCTTTAAATGTCAATTGGATCCAGCTGATTAATGGTGCCGTTGAGTTCAGCTACGTCCTTGCTGATTTTCTGCCTGCTTGATCTGTCAGTGACTGACAGAGAGTGTGCACGTCTCCTGATGGACTAGTGGATTTACCTATTTCTCCTTCTGCTCCATCCGTTTTTGTTGCATGTATTTTGACACTCAGCTGTTAGGTGTACACATGTTATGACTGTTATGTCTTTTTGGAGAACTGACCCTTTGTATTATGTGTTGCCCCTATTTATTCCAGATAGATTTCCTTGTTTTGAGATGAATTTTGTCTGACGTTGATATAGCTGTCCCAGCTTGCTTTGATTAGTGTTAGCGTGGTTTATCTTTCTCCCTCATTTACTTTCCACCTATCTGAGTCCTTATATTTGTATTGGGTTTTGTGTGACCTCATATAGTTGGGCCCTGTTTTTATTTTTTTAAAGTCTCCTTTGACAATCGTAGTCTTGTAATTGGTGTATTGATACCATTCATAAAGTGATTGTCAATATAGGTGAATTAATATCTACCGTTTATTGCTGTTTTCTATTTATAAAAATTTTTCTTTGTTTCCCCTTGATTTTAATGGACCATTTTATATATGATTCTCCTTTATCTCCTCTTTTAGTAAGTCAATTATACTTCTTTTTTAAAATTGTAGTTGTTGCCCTAGAGTTTATTTTATATGTGTGTGTGTGTGTGTGTGTATGTATTTATTTATAATACTTTCCACTAATCTAAGTCTGCCTTCAAAGAACATGTGTAGTGCAGGCACCTCATGACTGTGCTCCCAATTTCCCTCTCCAGTCCCCTGGGACATTGTGATCCTTCATTTCACGTGTCGATATGTTATATGCACAGGAGTTTTGTTATAATCTATTTCATTCCCAGTTAATACTCTGAAAGCTCTTTAACTTCTTTCACAAATGAAATGGCCTTCAAGTATCGGCTCAGTCGAACCCAGCTCTCCCCCAGCGAGGAATGCTGTGACCACCTCTCACGCAAGGATTCTCATTGCTGTTGTTAAGATGCCATCACCTTCACTCCAATAGGGAATGAAAATGACACATAAAGCCTCACAAGGTCTTATCTGCAATTCTGAAGTCCAAAAAAGCTCTGAAAACTGGGCGTTTCTCTGAAAGCTTAGTACAGGTTCTAACCGAAGCAAATGCGAGGCTGCCTGTAGTCTTTTATCATCAGTTTAGTGTGAGCATCTGTACGTGTCGCTGCGGACATAGCCATGTGCTTGAGCGTGGGGCGCTGCTCCAGATCCCTGGGCTGCTGTTGCATAATGCATGTCATGACACACGATGTCACTATCGAAAATGTGGAAAGCTCTGAATTCTGAAATACATCTTATCCTCAGGGTCTTGGATGAGGGATCGCAGTTCTATTATGAAAACAATGCTTTAGAACATATTCATGTTTTACACTTTATATTGGAAAATTATATTCCACAAAAGCAGTTTTTAGAGATAGATTTACTTAGTTAGCTAAACAACTCACAACAAATGGAGTTCAACACAATGAAATGGAATCAGCATTAATTCACATTTAAATGGTAAGAAAAGCAGCAATAGAAGAACCACAGGCTGCTCATCAACAACATCTGCTGGTGGCCCCAACTGCAGGCTTGTAACTTTCCGCACATCTGCACACACAGAACAAACCTTTCAACAGTTCTAAACACCGAATGATGGCTAGACCCATGGAAGAGCAGGTCCTCCGAAAGCCACAGCATGAGCTAATGTTGACTGTGAGTATAAAACTTTAGTAGCTTTTAACCAGCATTTCACTAGTAAGAAGGAATAGGCCCAGTCATAAGGGGTAAAAAAATGAAGTCAAAAAATTTACCTTCTCCCTCTTAAAACGGGATTTTCATTTTTATGGTTAACTTTTTAAAAAAATTGATTTATTTTTTAAAATTTTTATTTATTTTTAGAGAGAGAGGAAGGGAAGGAAATAGAGAGACAGAAACATCGATGACACAGAGCCATCGATTAGCTGCCTCCTGCATGTCCCCTACTGGGGATCCAGACTGCAACCCAGGTATGTGCCCTGATTGGGAATTGAACCCGTGACCTCTTGGTTCATGGGTCGATGCTCAACCATTGGACCACACCGGCTGGGTATTTATGGTTAACTTTTGATGCATCAGGATTATCTGGTAGGCCAAGGACCATCCTGTAAAAGCCATTGATATAGAATCACGGCCATCATGTTGAAGGGGGGGTGGTACTTGGTGGGACTGAGGAAGATGCGGGTGAGAATAAACTTTCCCATCATAACACAGTCATTATAAGTATCAGAGCAGGTGTGAATGGTGAGGTGTCCACTGTGTGGACAGTCATGGAATTAACACCAATAAATATAAGGGAAATATTCTATAGTTGTACTTGGATACAGTTTGCGAGACCCACAAAACCACTCATTTCCCCACTATTTTGTCACATTTACTGGTGGACATTTTAACATGGAGCAAGAAGGTAAATACACTGTAGGAACAAGAACAAGTCGGAACTCTTGAGCTGTGCTGGGTGGTGGACCATGGTTAGAGCTTTGTAACTTTATACTGTAAAATAAACACATGGGTTTTTTACTTTGAGGATTAGGGAGGAGAGAATTTTAATCCACGTAACATTTTTAGTGAAATTGTACAAGCACCATTTAAACCTCTGAGACTGAAATTGTATTGACTCGTGTTGGGGTCCCTGACTTAAATCGCCATCGCTCCTGATCCGATGCCTGTGTTTCCTTTCCTTAGTTTTCCTGGTTAGAGAGCCGTGGAAGGGGTGGTCTTGCATGTTTTTCCTGGTTACTCTGTAGAGGTACTTTCCTCAGATATTTATATGGCTGGCTCCTTTTCACTCAGGCCTTAGTCTAAATACCACCATCACTTTCCTTCTGACTCTGCCCTTGTTTTATTTCCGTCACAACACTTTTCTTTATGATCCGACTCTGCTAAACATTTATTTCCTGTCTTTCCTCATACCGGGGGCCTTGTGCTCCTCTCTGCTGAACCGCTGGTCCAAGAACAGTGCCTAACACAGGACAGGTGCTTAGTAAATATTTGTTGGATGAATGAATTAATGTGTGAATGAACAGATCTGGTCAAAGTGAAGGAAAATTACGAGTATTTGCAATAGGTGAAAATACCAGCTCCACTGTCAGTTAATTAAGTTTACCTTGGATATTTCAAATGAGCAGTATACCTTTATAATGTGAAGTGTTCAGATTTTAGCTTACAGACTTTAAAACTGGGGGCGAGTAATGAAACTACTGCCCTCCAGCATATCTCAAAAATTGCTGTGATTCTTTAAAATGCTCACCTGTGACAGGACACACTTAGGATGGCAGTCAAAGCATCAGTGTGGTAGAGACACGAAGCCCAGTGACTTCCAAGCCTGGCAAAGTCTTTACTCCCCCTTTCTGTTCTGGCTCCTCACCACAGAAGGCTGTGCAAAGCTGAACTGGGTTGCTGGTGAGCTCGGTCAGGGCCGCGCTGATGTTCTGTGGGTTAGGACAAGTCACGCCAAAGTCAAGAAGTAGAATATTTTTGAGCTGAAAGGGTAAATTTGTGCTTTGGAGAATAAAAATAGTAGTAGTATATTTGGGGAACAGTGGTACTGAGCAAGAAATAAAACCAAGCCCAAGCACAGAGTAAGGTGGTCCAAGAAAATTGTTAAAAGAGCCCATGACTTGTTGGTTTTGCCCCCTAAAGTGTACAATGGGGTGAGATCGACCTGGTGGGAAGGAGCCGACTTGAGTCAGGCACAGGGACATATATACTGGAAAGAGCACTAACCGGGTCCTCTGGCACTTAAGCTATGCAATCTGAGGAAACGATCTAACTTCTTTGAATATCAGTTTTCATATCTATTATATGCAAATATATATGTCAAACTCTTGTGGTATGTGTGTGATAATAAAATGAAGTACAAGAACAAGCTACCTTGCCTGGTTCCTACGGGATTTGTTAAGTTTGTTGAAATGCCGTCTTATGAATGTCTGTGAATATCTGAGGCCTATGTGCCTTTTGAAAAGCCCTAAATCTGGAATATAGCCGAGGGTGTTGGAATAATAGTGTTCTTAGGGTTCACCATTGTTTGAACAGTATTGAGCACCAATTTGCTTGAAGTGCCCTACTAAGTGCTCTTGACTCAAAGATAAAAGAGATATGTTCTAATAAAGAAATGAAGATGTATATCAGGCTGTCATTAAAAAATGCCTTTCAGGTATAACACTGTGAATAAGTACAATTTAAAGTAGAAAGTGATTAGTACAAGAGAAGATACAAGTGCAGTAGGAACTAGAAGACAAAGGGAACTCCCATGAGCCATGGTGGAGACACAGGGCAGGCAACATGCAGAGTGGAACGCCGATGACACTCGGTTTACTAGTCCGTGTAGCCCAGGTACATTTTAAACCATAGTTTCATGTGGATATTTTTTTCTGATGCTTCCTTTTAACATTTCAAAATTTCAAATTTCCTGTGGCTGTATAATTAATATTATTTTCTATTTTTAAAAAATAATGTTTGCCTTTTGCACAGTCTATAAGGCACTAATTAAGCCTACGATTATTAGAAGGCACATCTGGGTGAGCCCAGAATAGTCCTGACATAGATTAAATTGCGAGTGGCTTCAGTTCCTCTCCTACAAACTGCGAGGCTGTCACACTTGAGAGCTAGTTTCTCAGCAACATAAACAGTTGGCTTCGGGGACATCGTTTTCAGAGGCAAATGCTCAACGTTATCTTGATTTAAGTGAATTTATTTAGAAAGTGAGTGGGGTTGAATCTTATGCAACTGATTAAGATGACATTCTTGTGAGAGGGATACTTACTGAGAGATAAATTTGTCTAAAAGGCAAATGACAGAGAAGTTCCAGAGGAGAGATTTTAAATATATATATTGAACATGGAAACCGTTTGAAAGTAAAAGTTGGTGAAGTCATGGAAACTGTTAACCTTTGGAAGACTGTGCTGAACTCTGTTCAGGAAAAAGTCATGCAGAACTCAACTACCTCTCTGGGATTTGACTCTCAACCCCTACGACTTGGTTCCTTTCAGCTCCCACAATTATTTTTTACTACCCAAAACTCCTTGGGCTGAAAAATAACCAGACAGAGCCCTAGGCCTGACTTCCTGTGATGACAACACCTACCATCATTTGCCTGAAAAGGTTGTTCGAAAATGGAGATAATGACTTGGAGAGTGGGAGGCAAGTCGGAAGTGTTAAAAACTTCAAACATCCAAAGACGGGGAGTACTTGGAATGACCTGCACACAGGCTTTGTCCCCGCGAGAGGGGCCGGCTGTGCTTTGCTGGACAGATAAGATGGCACTGGGAGTAACGCATTAATTGTTTATATACAAACGGACGCTGTTACATAGTGCTTGAAGACAGTTTGTTCTCTTAAGTAGGTCAAGCATTCCCCCCTGAACCCTTGTTTATATCAGAGGTTTAGCGGACATGAGAGGCGCTGGTCACAAACACCGCGGGGGAAGCGCAAGGCCAGCTCACAAACCCCAGGTTCACGGGGAGCGCACTGACGAGCGGTGCTGCCTCGTCCACGTTACAGTTCTTAATATTTTATTGTCCTTAATCAGTCGGTAATCTGAATGTATCCACCGGTGGAAAACAATTTAATTGACTATTTGGGATGATTTACTGAAGAAACTTCCGATGATGTAACATGGAGGCAAGATTCTGCATCGCCCTCCCCGGCCCCGTCGACAGGCGGCCCGTGGCCCACACTGTAAAGGCAGGCGCTCTGCTGCGTGGTGTCAGGGCGGAGATGTCGCAAGAGTCAAGCCCCCGAGTGCTCTCTTTTGACATACCTACCCCCGCCCCCGTATGCTTGAGCTTACAGAAATGGCCAGAAACAAGAGAAACCAGCCAACTGTGAAGTTTCTTTATTAACATTCTTTTATCCTCAGTTCACCTCTGCGGATGATCCTAAACGTTACCCAGGAAATGCCAGCCACACTCTTTGCAGTCTCTTTCCCTGAGGATACTGGCCATGAAACAGGTCTGCAGTACATGCTGTCTTCCTTGGAAATTTCCCTTGAGCCCTTCCCTTCCCTTCCCTTCCCTTCCCTTCCCTTCCCTTCCCTTCCCTTCCCTTCCCTTCCCTTCCCTTCCCTTCCCTTCCCTTCCCTTCCCTTCCCTTCCCTTCCCTTCCCTTCCCTTCCCTCCCCTTCCCTCCCCTCCCCTCCCCTCCCCTCCCCTCCCCTCCCCTCCCCTCCCCTCCCCTCCCCTCCCCTCCCCTCCCCTCCCCTCCCCTCCCCTCCCCTCCCCTCCCCTCCCCTCCCCTCCCCTCCCCTCCCCTCCCCGCCGCCTGCATCCCATTGGGACGGACCCTGCTTGCCAGGCCCAGCAGGAGCCAAACTCATCTCTCCTCTAGTAGGACACGTAGAATAACACAATGTAGCTCTGAGCCGGAACTTGAGCCTTCTTGATTTATTTTTAAAAAAAGAGAAAACTGTTGACTTAACAATGAATGAGAACTTTATTTTCAGACAAAAGAATGAAATGAAATCGATCCTTTCAGTTTTTCTATTCCTTACGTGTTCTTTTCTTGGTGCTCCTTCCTTATGAAATAAAACCACTTTATGAGGGAAACAAAACCCGTATACAAATGACTAAAATAAACGGGCCGAGATTTATCTTCTTTCTTCCCCTTTCCACCCAAGGAATTGTCTCCGAGAGACCCAAGGACGTAAACGCAAGCCCCTAAAATCACCAGCTAGTGGTTCTGCAGAAAGGGAACCAAAATAAATGCGTCTCCTCAGAAGTCAGCTGTAGTTTCCCTTCCGACTTTCTTCCCTCCTTTGCTTACAGGCCCCTTCAGCGCCGCTGGCCCGTCCCCAGTCCCCATTCCCCATTCCGCCCCCTCGGGGAAGCAAGGCCGCCTGGGGGGTGTCCCCCTGCCCCCGTGGCAGCTGGTGCCACCTTGCAGCCTTCTCATGCGGGTGACATTGATGCCTGCAGGTGACACGGCTTCATCGGAGACCCTGAAGTAATTGCTGCTTGTGGGCCAGCGCTGTGGCAGGTTGAACATATGCTTAGGAATCAATTACACCTGAATTTTAAGACAACAATTGGCCTGACTTCCTTTGGTTTCTTCTCAAAGGAATGAGTCTTTTACTTCCAAGAAAGTGTGTGTTTTTCTTACATTAATGCGCTTTCAGGTGGTACTGGCTATTTAGCTGTGAGGAGAGTCCCTTGTTCTAGGATGTTCATGGCCGGTGTGGACAAATGAAGCTCTTAGTTTAATTATCCTCTAATTGTGAGTTTAGAGGGACTGATGTGTTGATAAAGCACGATCTGAGTTTCTGCTTTCAGGGGGCAGTGGATTTAGGCCTAGCGAGACCTTTGTCTGAGGCCTGTGATCTTGGTGGGCTTTTCTGTTCCTCGGCTGGCTTATACCTTTTTTCAACTTGAGGCCAGTGATGCCTGACCTCAGGTTCAGAAGACCAGGTTCTCTTCTCGCGTCCAACTCTGCTTCCCAACTTAGAGTCTTTTCTCTGCATCAGCTGAGTCACCTCATCGAAGGTGGAAAAAAGAGAGGTTTGTTCCTTGCCAAGTCCATGACGCTTCTCTCCGAGACGACTTTTACAGGTAAGTTTATTTATGAGTTCAGATTTTAGATCATCTGCCTTAACGAGAAATCAAGGTGTTCAACTTTTCTTTTTAGTTTTTGGAGAGGAAAAAAAAACCCACAGTAAAATTTCAGTAATAAACACTTTATTCTTTCTCCTGAATATGTCCTGTTTTTCCCCTGTAACATGTTGTTGGAAGCTTTTGTCATAGTTGAGGAGGGCATTTTTAAAATAACTCTTTTATTTTAGAAGAGTTTAGATTTATGGAAGAGTTGCAAAATATGACAGAGAGTCCCTCTATCCCTGGCCCCCACCTTCCTCTGCTGTTACCGTGATTAGGATATAATAGTCATGACTAACGAACCCGTAGTGAGATGTTATTGGTAACTGAAGTCCATACTTTGACTGGGTTTCCTCAGGCTTTCCCTGCTGTGCCTTTTCTGTTCTCGGACCCCACCCATGAGACTCCATCACATTTAGTCTTCACGCTTCCTTAGGCTCCACTAGACTGGGACCGTTCCTCAGGCTCCTCCTGCTTTTGATGACCGCGGCCGTTTTGGGGCATATGGGCCAGTTATTTTGTGGAGCGTCCCTCCACTTGAGTCCGTCTGATGTTTTCCTCCTGACTAGGTTGGGCTATGAGTTTTGGGGAGAAAACCAGAGAGAAAGTGCCGTCCGAACACACTGTATCGAGGGTGCATTCTATTAAACCCCTCGTCACTGATGATGCGCACCGGCTGAGGTGGTGCTCCGCAGGTTCCCAGCTCTCACGTTGCTCTTCCCCCTTTAATGCTGTGTCCTCTGGGACCCACCATGTACACCCTCCACTAAGGGGTGGGGACTCAGGCTCCAGCTCCTTGAGGGCAGCGCGTCTACATAAATTACTTGAAATTCATCTATATGGGGGATTTGTCTGTTCTCTCTCTGTTATTTATTTAATATCGCTATGGACTCATGAATATTTATCCTATACTCTCAGTTTTAACCCAATACTACCTTATTTTTCTTGCCCAGACGGCTCCAGTTTTGGCTGTCGGGTGCTCTTCCAGTTGGTTCCTGTGTCCGTCCAACATGCCACCATCAGTGCGGTTTTGTGTTTCCTGAGCACAGTTTCCTTTCTGACTGCCAGGCGCTGCTGGCTTATCTCGTCTACTCCCTGCCCCATCGTCTTGGCCAGAGAGCCCTGGTTCCTTCTGGGGAAATGGTGTTAGAATCTAGGATCTGGGTGCTCAGTGGGGGAGCGCACTTTTGACGTTTTATTTTAGAAGCTGACTCAGGAGGACTCGGGCCAGGTGTTATTGAGCCACCCCAGTTAATGTAATTTTTATTCCTGAGTAATTGGATTTCAATGTCTCTTTTGAATATTTTGGAAAAAAATTAAAAACTCAGTATTTAGGGAGGCTATTTCCTCCATCCAGAAATTCACAGCAGGTATACGCCCCACATCCTTTCTGACCAGCGGCAAAGTGCACTTGTTGGACTGATGTAACATACTTGCTTTGATGAATGCCCTCTCATCCGTTAACGCCTGCACTAAATTATACTAATTTACCGCTAATGAATTCTCTTTCCCAGGATGAGGAGCTGCTGTAATTGCTTATATATGTATGAGCTTTACAAATATTTTGATAGACATTTCAGGTTAAAAAATAAGCACAGAAAATAATGAAATAGACTTCTATCTATCCCAACCTGGCATAAGAAATAAAACTTTTCAGGTACCATTCCCTTCCTCCATTGACAAAGGTAACCATGATCTTGAAATTCCATGCATGGTTTTATATTCTTCCCTGCGTGAATCCTTAATCAATATGTAGTATTGTTTTGTATACTTTTAACTTTATTTAAATGGTCACATACCATATACAGTTTCACATTTTTTCCTACTTAATTATATATTTTTAAAATATTTTTCCCATATTGCATTAATTTATTAATTTTCTTTTCTATAGTTCAATTGTATGAAAATAGTATAATTTTCCAATAATTCTCTTATTGATGATGGCCATTAAGGTTGTTTCTATTTTTTTATTTTTAATACAGACTCTGGTCTAGTGAAGACAAGCTTTTGGTGGGTTGAAGGTTTTTCATCGGTGGAAGTAGCTCTGCTCCCCCGTCCCCAGCTCTGTTGTACAAGTAGCTCCGACCCTTATCCCCCCCAGGGTTGTTCTGCTCCCCAGGGTGACCTTGGGGGAAAACTTCTTATTTTGAATTAACATTCCAAAATATTTCCTCACTGCTGCTATCGCAAACACATGCGCAGTGTTATCAATGCACTGCTGATTTCATGATCTCTATGTTATTCTGATGCAGGCTGCCTTGTTTAATGAGATCCTCAGTGTTGATACATTTTTTTGTCATTGATTCAGATATTGAGATAAAATGGTGGTCAAGTCACCACCCTGACATTCAGCTGCTTATCTTATGGTAGGGTCTTACAAGCTGCCAATCAAAAACCACTAGCTTGTTGTAAAATCATATCATTATAAAGGGCGTCCCCCCAAAAATGTATACACACTTGAACAGCTGATAACTCACTTAATTTTCACTCCCTTTTAGGTTTAACTGATTTAAAATAAGGGGTGAAGCCAGACTAAGCTTTAAACAAAGAAAATTTATCCACTAGACTTTTTAATGGGAATACATAAAAGATAAAGTTCATGGGACAAAACCAGCAACAGTCGATGAATTGAGGGCTCACAAATACCGAACAAAATGATTTTGATGTTTGTATTCCATTGCTTTGCATTATCAGTAGGGCCTGGACCACAACAGGTCATCAGTTTGAAAATAGGCATTTACAAAAGAAATTATTCTTTTCTGTATATTCTTTTAAATTTTGAAAAGGAACTTTCTGTTAATAAACACTGACTTTATAATCATTCAAAGTGTGCATACATATTTTGGGGCCACCCTATACACACACACACACGCACACACACACACACATGTATGCCCATACATATATTTACAATTGGTCCTCATTATTTGTGGATTCTATATTTTTGTGAGTTCACTTACAACCTAAAATTTATTTGTTGCCACAAAAACAAGACTAGAGCTGCTGTTGCAAGTTGTTTGCAGACCTGCAGAGAGTATCGACGGCTGAGTCTGCCTTGGCTGGCTGAGAGCAGGCTGGGCAGTGGTCTACCGTCATATTCCACCTTTCCTTTCAGCCTGAACACTGTAAACAAGTGTCCTCTCTGCAGGTGACTTAGTGCCACGGTCTTTTCATTTTTGTTGGTGGCTTTGATGTTTCAGATGGCCCCCAGTGTGGTGCTGGGTGTAGACATCTGAGCGCAGGAAGGCTGTGGGGTGTGCTGGGGGGAAACTCGTGGTAGGTCAGCCTGGTTCAGGCAGGCTGCTAGTGCTGTCTATCCTGAGTTCAATGTTGATGAATTAACAATACGTGTTAAATTAGATGTCTTTGAAGACAAACGCACATAAAATAAGGCTATGCATTGATCTGTTGATGAAAATATTGTGACCAGAGGCTAAAAGAAACATAACTTTCTACCTCCTCTGGAAGCAACATTTAATGTTCACGAATTCATTGTTCCACTGAATTTACAGAACACTTTATAGAATCGACTGGAAAATATCCAGAAGTATTCCATATTTCGAGGAAAGGTTCCAGTATGTGAAATGTTATTTCATATATATATATATATATATATATGCAAATTTATATGTCTATGTGATCTGGGTAATTATGTAAAATGTATTTCTTACTCTTGATTGTGGTAGAGATGTTTCAGAGTCAGTGATCTGTGATGGTTTGGGATGATGGTATTTAAACTGAAGTTTTCCAGGACTAAGGATTGTGTACATCAATGCAACTAAGCTAGAGGTCAACTAGGTTGGCCTCTATAAATCACTTAACAAAAAATATATGCATTCAAAGTTCTAAGTAACTTTCTATAAGTAATAACTCCCTTTTCAAGAGACCCAACAAAATGATTAAATCTATCAACAGTCCTCAATTCAGCTAGATTTCTTTGGGGCCTTTAGCAAGGCAGGCAAGTGCATCTTAAAGCTTCTACATTTCTAAGGTGCCAGGGTCAGCTCAGCATTTCACTGCGTGTCTGTTCTGCTCCAACTCAACGGGACATGTAATTCCCCTGGGAGGGAGAGCTAGAAAGATTCTTTCCACTTGATTTTTTTGTGCATGAGTACAACCCGGGGGAAAACACGGTCCAGGAAAAGGGAATGGGAAGATTGTATGAGCTCCTTAGAGAACAGCCTACTTGAGGCTGATGATTGGCGAGGCACAGGTGAGGCTGTTGGTGAGTGTTTGGAGCACATCAAAAGGTGTTTGTTTCAACACTTGGAGTCAATGAAACTTAAATTATGCAAACATTCCTTGGATCTCATCACTGACCCTCAGTCCTTGTTATCTCCTCTTGAATATCCAGTACTAATGTCCATTAAAGAGGTTTTGCTGTAAACCACTGTAACAGAAAGAAAGTCGGATGTCTTTAGATCACCCTCATAAAGACTGAAAAATAATCCCTACAACGGGCACTGCAGATGTAGCGGAAACAAAGAGGACTTGGGATTTGTATTTGATCGGTCGCATCCTCTTGCGTCACCCAGACTGGCTTTATTTATGCTGTGTGTCAGCCCCTCAGAAGAGCGATGCCAAAATCGTAACGAGGCGAGCTTTTGAAGGCTTGTTTCACTGCATCACATTGTGTCATCCTTGGCTTCATCTTCAAAGTTCAGTTTTTATGTTTCTTCTTGGGTAGAGGATTCTTTGCCTGCAGGGCTGTCACGGACCCTGTTGGAGAGTAGGTGCCAAGGGATGCAACTGTCCCTTGACTCAATCAGGCAGTTTCATTGCCCTTTCCGCTGGTGTTCCTGCGCCTCCCCGGTGCTGACGGGCTCTAGATGGCCTGTAGCTCCTCATTGGTCTCCACTAGGGTGGCACAGTCCCTTTCCGTGTGGTTTTAACATTAGATAATCGTTAACATTAGATAATCGTTTACAGAGTCCTTGCAGTCTAGTAAAACCAACCGAGCTTCTCTTAAAACCAGTTTTCTCCCTGGAAGTTTCCAAGTGACTTCCATAGACGTACAGTTGGGTCCCCCAAGTTCTTCCGGGGGGTAAAACTTTGTGAGTCGGGGGGCCCTGGGGAAAGGTTGTATTTTCCAAGCAGGTGCCTCTGATTTGAAAGGACTGTGGCCAGAGCGAAGGGTGATTTTGAAACTCCTGTCCCGTCCCTACCACTTCCTGCCTGGCTGCCTGGTGCACCAGGTGCTCAGATGCGTTGCTGTCCCGGGGCTGCCCGTTGACTCAGCGAGACGGTGACCTTAGGTTTACCCCACAGCCCTCGAGCCAAAGGAAATAGCTGGAGCAAACAAGCGGGCCCACACGCCTCCTGTGTTTACTAGACTCACCTGCTCCACGGAGGCCCTGCCAGTGCAACTGGGAATCCTTCTTGCGTCAGTAAAGGAGACGTTTCTGCCGATATCTGATAGCCAGAGTAATGGTGCCTGGCAGCGGCCGTCGCCCGGGGCAGACACACTGGGGGCAGGGGGCAGGGAAGGGGGGAAGAGCGACGCTTACATCTCACTGAGCGCCCCACTGGACATTCTCTCCTGTGCGTGTGCCCTCTATTTAGAAAGAGACGCCATGAAAAGTGAACGCAGATAAAGGCATAGAGGGGAAGGGACGCAGTAGCTCTGCCCTGTCCCTTCGACGGCAAACGCAGCACAGGCGCGATTTCAGGAGGATGCTCTGTTGTTGTTACTGCGGTTTGGCTTCTGATGTGTTTGCCGCTTTTCAGGACCCAAGGTAAACCTTGGGGGATCCTCGGATGAACCTGAGTGCGGATCTGGCCTCCGGCAGGCCCTCTGCTTTCCCGCGCCTGCGACCCCGTGAGGCCCGCGCCCCTTCGGCTCTCGCGCTGCGTCTGAACATTTATCCTGGGGCCAGAGTCAGAGGGATGGCGAAGGCTGCCACTGAGAATGATGTGTAGCTTCTTCCTTTTTAAACAAATAAGACAGCCGATGCTGAGGGGCCATCCTGAGGAACATTCCAGGGCACCCAGGCCGCCAGAGCCGGGGGTGATGCCAGGGCACGGCCTTTCTCCAACCAGTCGTTCCTGGGGACTTACTCAAATAGGGGACAGTGTGTGTGACTTAGTTGGCAAATATGTGAAGGCAGAAATTGGTGCCAGTGTCACGAAAGCCCAAAGGTTCTGTGTGATAAAGTATTTTAAGTAAAAAAAGTCACAGGGAAGATAACTGCACCAAGGGAGGGGCGATACGAAATGCCGTTGAATTTCGTTTTCACACTGGAGTGGAACTGGTGTGGCAAAGGACAGATTTACAGAGTGATGGGCGGCCGTGCAGCCTGCGCCCCGTGTGAGGGTGGCTAGCTTGCTTTCCTTTCTGTGTGTTTGCCTCTGTGTCCCCAGGAAGGTGGGACTGGAAACAGGAGTGCAGGCTAGATGGCTGCTCCCCCCAGACCTCCACGCAGCGGCCTACCCGGGAAACCCTACATGAGAAAGCGGTTTTAGGTGATAAAAATCCAAAAGATCTCGCGAGCTTAGACCATGAAGCACGTGAGGGAAGGAAATTGTGTTCTTCTGATGTAGAGGCCGGTTCTTAAGAAACAGGGATCACGTCCTGGCCGGTAGCTCGGTCTCAATACGCCAAGGTTGCGGGTTTGATCCCTTGTCACACAAGAAGCAGCCAATGATGCAGAAGTAAGTGGAAAGCAGATCAGTGCTTCTCTCTCTCTCTCTCCCTCTGAAAAATTAATTTAAAAAACCCCCAAAACTAGTAATCCCAGCAGTGGGGGGAGGGTAGGCCTCTCTCGTGGACCCACCATCGGGGCTGCGCTAGACTGTGCTCAAGGACTGTCTGTGGTCTGCGCTGGAAGGGACTTGACCGGCCCTGTTTACCTGCATTTTGCAAGAGCCTCCGAAGTCATCTTCCTGACACTGCTTCGTCCCTGCAACCCATCTGCACGTGGCTGCCAGGATACGCTTTGGAAAGTGCAGTTCTGCCCTGGACAGTATTCCTGAGAGTCCCTCACTGGCTCTCCTTGCTTTTGGTATAAAGTCGAAGCTCCTTCATGAAGCTAAGCCCTTCCTGAGTCGGTCCCTCTCCACATCCCAGCCCCTCTGTCCCCCATTCCCAAGGGGCCTGGAAGTCCCAGCTTCTCTGAACCGCTCGCAGTGCCCGGAATGCCCTGGGCTCTGTCACGTGTCTGAGACCTGGTTACCTGCAATGACAAGGTGCCTCCCCCTCCTTTAAAAAAAATTTTCTGCTTGTGTTTGGTGTTCAGCTCAAGTACCATTTCATTCAGTATTTCTTTCTCAGATGTTATCATTGCTGGGGACATAAAGGTGATTGAACCATGGTCCCTGCTCTGGGGAAGCTTCCAGTCCGTGGGTGACAGATGTGTGAACAGACCCCGCAGGTTACAGCAGGTATAGAAGAGGTCGGGAGTGTCCGCTATCCTTCCAGGTGTCAGAGGTCCCCACTCAGTGCTCTCAGAGCCACTCATCACTAACGTGCCACGCACATCATCTGAATCCTGACCACTGGCTCCCCTTCTTTGCATGGGGGCCGCCTCAGCAGTTCTAAATCTCCAGCCCGAGCTGCACTGTGGGCCTGGGGTGGGCAGCAGGAGACCACTCTCCTCCTGAGTGAAGGCGGGAGAGCCGCAGCCCCAGTGATCCAGCCAGTGGTACCCAAGCTGGACCACAAGGCCAGGCCCAGAATCTGGGGCATAGCGGGCCCCACCTACCCTGGAAGGACCAAATAATGACGGAAGAGAATTCAGGAGTCCCCCTGGGAAAGCCATTCTGTAGAGAGGAGAATGGAGCAGATGCTGGAAACAAGAAACCGCGGGGGCAGGAAAGTAGGGGAGGGAGGGGAGCGCCCCGAGTCTCTCCGAGGCTGGAGAGGCAGCCTGTCTAGGCCGGCTGAGCTCCTTCCTGGGACAGCTCCGTGTTCCTCACACGATGTCCCAGCGCCCCTCCCTCACACCTTCCCCACTCCCTGACGTACTTAGTTCTCAGCGAGCTTAATTAGAACAACATGGAACTCGTGACCTGCTGAGGACTGTCCCCTACTGACTGCATTTCGATCAGCTGCCATGTGGGTACATCTTAAAAGCATTTCTGGACAAATCAAACAGTTATGAAGAGTTTATGGGTAGTCTTGTTATCTGAAAATGGAAAGAAAGGGCTTGGACGACTATGGCCAAGAGGAGGAACAAAATGAATCAATTATTTGCCTTATTTGACTAGTTGTCACTGTTGTTGGCTTGCGCTGGTTTTAGTGACCTGGAAGAGTGTTCCAGAGCATCTCCCAGGAAACCCAGGTCCCGAGGGCACGGGGTGGGAACATCCAAACCTCTGTAGTTATCTAGCCGTCAGAGTCAATGGCAACAGGACACAAGAACAGATGGGAGGGCGCTGAGTGCGAACTGTAAGAATAAAGTATCCTGTTATAATAACAAGGCCAGATGCGTAGGGATATTAGTGAAAACAAGAAGTTGCTGATGTTCTTGAAGGAAAGGGGCAAGTTTTGACTGATTATTTTGGAATTTGTGTTTAGAACAAACACATAAATTCATCAATTATGCCAAACTTTTCTGATTAGTCAAAGCTAAGAAATGAATTTGGAGGTATTCCAAAGACTTCTAAATTTTTATAAGTATATATAAGAAAAGGAAACCTGTCCTTTCTGGTTATAGGGATACGTAGACATACATGCTGTGCCCAACTGCAGGACCTTCAAGTGTTCTCGGACAGCCATCTCGTTTCAAGTATGTTCTTACATTAGTGGTTTATTATAGATGCGTCATTTATTTTAACTTATCCCCAAATCCTTTGAAGATGGAATCAGAGCTCTGAGTAATGAACTGGGGATATTTCCCCTGGTTTGGCTGTGTGGTCGAAAGTCTCACAATTTGCATTTGACTGGATCCGGATTATACTCCCTGTCACGCCAAACAGACAGAAGAGCCCCTGTATATCAGGACACTAGGTTGTCCCCGGGGGCAGCAGACTTTTGTCTTTCCTTCTAGGTCTAAGGCCTGACTCAGAATTTTCAAGCAGTGTGCAAGCCTAAAATTTTGGGCAATAAAAAAGACTGACTGGTTTTATTATATGAGGATATTAATGATTATAGACCTTACTGAAAATATACAGGGTGTCCCCAAAAATGTATACACATTTTGAATAATTATTAATTCCAATTGGTTAAATCTGAAAAGAAAGAAACACCCATTGAGCTATCAAAAAAATGTACGTGTATACATTTTTGGGGGGACACCCATGATTAGTAACTAATATCCCAAGAAGTAGTTTATACATCCCTGCTGACAGAGGAGGAAAGCCAGGCCCAAGAAGGATCTTAGAGCTGGGCTTTAAGAATTTCTCTTTGGATTTGAGTTAGCCTATCGATTCCTTGCTCAATGCTCCCAAATGGATGCGCTTCCCAGCGCTACCTGACGCAGGGCGAAACTCACCGTGGAAGCCGTCAGTCAGGATGGAGGAAGACGGGCGCAGGGACCTGTGAGGCCTGGGAAGAGAGGGTGCCCTTGGCCTGCACCCCCTCCTTTCTTGGCTTCCATGTCCCTTTGGTGGCAGATGGCCCCAGTGAGGTCTGCGTTCTCAGATGTTCGTTGCTTTTCAGCTTGAAGACTCTGCTCTCTGCAGAGCCTGTTGGACTTTCCTTGCCGTGTTTTAGAAAGGGGTGCGCTCCATTTGCTCTCTTTCTTCCAGAAGAAGCCGACACTGCGTGTAGTTGCGCAAGCCTTCAACGGAGAGGGACACCGTTGGAAACGGAGGCAGCGCATGTCCAGGTTGAGTTCCTCCTGTCACCGAAGTCATTGTCTGTCCACTGATCTTGGGTGCTCAAGTTAAGGAAAGGAAGAAGCTAACAATGTCCTAGCACGTCGGCCAAAGTGACTCAAGCTGTTAAAAGAAGCGACAATTAGGCAGCTTGAACACGGGTGGCAATTTGATATTATAGAGTTATTGCTCATTGTTTTAGTCGGTGTAATATTTTTTTGGCCATTTTTAAAGCATAATTATTATATAGAGATATATGCCGAAATACTTATGGACGAAATAATATGATGTCTGAGGTTTGCTCTGAAATGACATGGAAGGGAGAGGTAGATGGGATGTGGGTCGACTAAGGTTAATTAACCCTGAGTTGATAATTGTTGGAGCCGCGTCCTGTGTAGAGGGGAGTTCATTATTAATTCTCTCTACTTTTCTTAGTGTTTAAAATTTTCTTTAACAAAAAGCTGAAAAATTAAGCCAGAGTCCTGTGCTGCTCGATGCACAGTTCATCCTCTGTGCTGTCTTGCGAGGTCTTGGCCCCAGTGGCTATGGGGCTGGACAGAGGGGACCGAGACCAGGCCCGGGGCCGGGACTGGAGGCTGCGAGAGCTTCAGGGCTTGTTGTATGACTACGTGTTTGTTCATCTATGTGATCAGGTCTTTGATTAAGTGAAAAGCTTGAAATGCATATTAAAGTTTATTAGTGTAGACACTTTTTAAAGGTTAATTGAATTGCTCATGCCTCTTCCTCCTTTTATTAGTTATGTGGAAGTGTGAAACAGCACTCGCGATGTGGAAATACTTTTAGGCCTCATATTTATTGGCTGCTCCATTAGCAGATTTGCAGATAAACATTACTTTTGCTTCATCATAAAGGTTTTAAGAAAGATTGAATAACTTTCCTAACAGTCATGGAGCCCGTCGCACAGGCAGAACATGAAACCCGGTTCGTGATTATTTTTAGCTCTCCATTTAGCAATCTTCATGTTGTCCTGACCTTCCCATGAGTTTTAGTCACGATTTTTGTTTTTTAGTATAACAAAATCAAATACTTTAAAACTTAGCCATCAGGGAACAGCTTCAGATAATGAAGTGCCAGCTGGATTTTAGCAGCATTCCTGGCATATTTGTCTTCAGGAGTCAAAAGGAACAGGAAAGAAGTCAGGCAGATAAAAGCAGTTGGTTGTGCAGGAGCGGAGGGGATGGGGTTCAGTCAGGGCTGAGGAATTCGGGGTTCGGGGCTCAGTCAGGGCTGAGGAATTCCGGGCTCCACGGGGCAGCACCGCCACTCCCCTCCTGTCGGGGCAGCTCAGCAGGCCCGCTGGGCCGAGGGAGCGCCCGAGACCCGCTGCTGCAGCGAAACCGAGCGGTTCCGCCCGAGTCCAAGTTTAGCCGCCGCCCCTGGCCGCTCCTCGTGAGTCCTGAAGCTGCGCTACGCGGCCTGCCGCTGGATTCCTTCCAGTCGGTGTTCCTTGCTGGGTTTTGCCAGCGGCCTGCCCACCTCTGGACCAGCTAATATGGTCAAGGTATTAGGAGCGCTGTGGAGAGAGTGTGGCACTTCTTTTTATAACAGCGTTGTCCAAGTCTGAGTTTTAACCAGATTCTCTTGTCTGCCTCTCTGACTTCACTGCCTTCAGTAAAAGGTGACCCTGTTTTACCACGATCTCTTGGTTATGTTTCACCTCCAAGTATAAAGTTTTTTAGATTTTAGTTGGAGCAACTTGCTATCATTTCTCCCAGTTTCTTAGCCACGATTAGGCAGCACCTTTTTTTTATTTTAACCCTCACCTGAGGATATTTTTTCCATTGCTTTTCAGAGACAGTGGAAGGGGGAGAGGGAGAGAAAAAAACATCGATTGGTTGCCTCCCGCACTCGCCCCGGCCGGGGCTGGGGATTGAGCCTGCAACCCGGGTACGTGCCCTTGGCCAGAACTGAACCTGGGACCTTCGGTCCGCAGGCTGATGCTCTAACCACTGAGCCAAACCGGCCAGAGCGGCAGAACGCTTCTTGGAGCTGCCCTGTGGACTGGGAGGCGTGCACAGTTTCTGAGGAGGAAGGGTCCCTGCTGGCCTAGAACGGATGTGGACCGGGCCCCACACTCGAGGTCTCCACACGCTGGAAGGAGGAGCCCAGACCCCTGGCCGCGCCCACAGCCCTTATCCTTCCGGATGCAGTTTGTTCCTTCTGTTCTGTCTCTGCCTACTTCGCCCTGTCACACACAGTTTATCCAAGATCCCGTAGGGATAGTCTCTTTCGATACCAGCAGCTAGAATCGTGGGCAGGGACGAACAAAATCCAAAGGCTCATTTTGCTTGTTGGTAGCTGCTAGGTGATCTTGAGGGTGCTTCTGTACCGTGTAACCCGTGGGGGCTGGTCAGTTTGCTGGGGCCGCATGGCAAAGCCGCAGACAGACCCCACCAATGTGCCTCCGCCCCAGTCCAGGTGAGGGGTTTCGAGACTGGGGAGTTCCTGCCGCCTTCAGTGAAAGAGCCCAAGGAAGAAGGAAAGGATTATAAGGACCACACATCGCGGGCACAGGTTCTCCTCTAGCCGCCGGTTTTGGGCCCCTGATTCCAGCCTGAGATCTCAAGTGCAGGACGCGTTTGCCGTAGTAACCTCAGGGGTGTTCATTCCTGCTCGTCACACCACGACACCGGGGTGCAGTAATGGTCAGGCTTCTAAGTGGCAAATTCCTCGCGTAATGATTTGCTCTGTGAGCATTAACCCTTACAGAGCACAGACGGGAGGAAATTCCAAAGTGCCTGCGGTCACGCACCCAATCGCTTCAGAGGTTAATGGTCCTCCATTTGCCCTTGAACAGACTGAGCCCCTCACTGGGGAGTCAGCGGGAACAGCCGAAAATGACAGTTCCTCTGTAGCGTAGATCAGGTGACAGGGTGGCCAGTATCCTTCCGTGGTGATGTTCCTACGAAAAGTAGATCCAACTGGAAAACTATGCCCCAGGAAGCTATCAGTAGGAAGGTAAATCTAAGAACTGCCCTCTTCTGCTCCAAAGCTGGGCTCTTAGAAGTAGTTGGATCTTTTTGAATCGAAAGAATCAATACAATTTAGAAAATCCCTAACTTCCTCTTGAACAGTTCATTTGCTGACGATAAATTGGTTCAGAAAAATCTGGGGTTGCCGTCTCTACGGCTTTCACACAAATGATGAGTGAAACGCCAGAGTAAGCTTTGCCCTCGGTGCCCAAACACTTCAGTCCTTCATGGGAGTTCTCAGCAGTCACCATGGAAAATAAAAAACAAAAACCGCTGTTTGCACAACTCTTGACCGAGCATTGAAAAGTATGACATGAAATGCTTATTAAATACCTTACAGACACATATTAACATTCTTATTAATATTAACCATCTTGGTCCAATAAACTCGTGCCACAAAGAAACGGGACATCTGTGGAGCATTTAAGCTCAGTAATTGGGTCGCAAAAATACTAAACAGAGACCGAAACTCACTTGGAAGTGTTTACTTTTATTTAAAAACAGAATTCTCAAGTGCCTCTCTGCTTTCTGATTCCGTCCAGGACAAGAATGAAAATACGGAAATGTGGCAGGGCTTCTAAGAGAAAGAGCCAAGAAACACTGAAAACACGGTCTTGAGATTTCCGGTTTAATTTCCAGGACAAAGAGATTCATTGTCGGGCTCCATCACCCCGCTACGCAGATACCTGGGTCAACAAAAGCTGGCGACCTCTGCGGGGTGGCGGGTGCCCCGTCCTGGCTCCAGTGTGCCCCGTCCTCCAGGGCCCTGCGCTGGGAGGAGGCCACCTCTCCTCACCGCATTGGCTCCTGCTCCTTCCCAGAGGAAGAGCTGGAAAATACTTGGGATTTTTCTTCTATACTTTCACATTGGGCTATTCTCAGAGCGTTTCTCGTTTGTGTTTTGAGGCACATGTTGGGTCGAGGAAGATGGGAGAGGGTTTAACTGCTTTCTCTTAGCAATGAGCCATCTCACAGTTTTGTTGGTACAGTGCTTTGCTTTGTTTTGTTTTGCTCCGACACATGGCTTCTGGGAGACTCTGTCTGTCTTTCCCTTTGAATTCAAGGGAACAAAATCAACACAAAAGCATAACTTTTTCGTACTATGACTTGAGTTGCTTTTCACGATCTTCTCATGGCATTCAACTCGTGATCCTATACCTCTTGCAGGTAATGCAAAAGAAGGTATCGATTCTGTGGATTGGAGACTGAATCCGCTCGTACCCCGGGCTGCTCTGAGCACTGCTTTTCATGAACGCCGTTTCCTTTCCTTGCAACCTCACTTGGTTCTTATGCTCGAAGGTGGGACTGAGTTAGGAAAGACAAGCATTGGTTACAGCCAATATTCTCATTTCTCCTTGGCGCACGCAGTCATGAACGAGACGGAGACGAAACTGCAGACGGATGCGGAGGCTGTTAAATTCGGTTACAGAGGGCGCCTGGCTCTGTGCTGTCCTGACTTGTGTTGGGCCAGAAGGCACTGAGCAGATCTCATTATTAGGTCTTTATTGCTGGAATTTGGGTCTGGCTTAGTATCTGGCCCGCGCCTGGATCTGAGGATACTTTGCTCTATCTTTCAAATCCTTTTCGTTTTCTGCGTTCTCCCAGCCACCACCCTGTGCCGACTTCTAGCACCCTGTCTATACTTCCCTGGAAAGATAAATAGTGGCACACCCAGGCGACTGTCCGTGGGAGCGTAGGATTACGCTGGGAACAAGCTGATCAGAGAGAGAGAGGCTGGGCTCGGCAGATAAAAACCCTTTGGGGGTCAGTTCACTGTCCACCGGACTCTGTCTCAGACCACTGTGCTGAGTCGCTCCAGACTCATCCTTCATGCACCACCGCCTCCCACAGACTCCTCAGCTCCTGGTTTTAGTCCCGATGGGCGTGTGGGGAGGACTGTGTTCCATGTCCCACCTGTCCCTGGTTTCTGCTCTCCGAGTACACTCTCCAGCCTCCCTCTGCCCACACCTGCTTCAGACCACCACCCTCTACAACAGGAACTTCAGTCTCCATGACAACTAACCGTGGGAATGAGGGAAGAACGGGCTCACTTCCGCACCCAGGTTGCGGCCACCGAGGAAATGGTCCTAGCGATTGGTCTTCCACGTCTAATGTTCTCTTCTCAGAGACACCAATTAGGTTGTTATAAATGCAAATTGACTTTAGCAGAAGGGACGGTGAGTGGCATTATTTTTATCAGAATGGACGGGGGTGGGGGCGGCTCTAGATGGGTGAGAAGGGTCTGCCAGATCGCATGATATTTTTTAGTGCCCTGGCCTTTTAGGTTCCGGCACCGTCCATTCTAAAGAGATGATGTCAGCTCTGACCACAGGGGAACTATAGTGTCGTGCCCTCCATGGCCGTCCGACTTACCTTTACATTTTCTCACTGTGGAAGGAAGCAGGCTACACAAGGTGTGGCACCTTGAACTTGGCTCTCCATCCCGCTCTTTCCTCCCCCGTGCTTTTTTTAGTGTTCTGTTCTTCTCTTAGTTTCACACTAATCTTCGCTTGTTTCTTCTGGTACCTTACTTATTAAAAATTATTTTTGAAAAAAATTGAATTTATTGGGATGACGCTAGTTAATAAAGTTACATAGGTTTCAGGGATACAATTCTATAACACGTCATCTATATATTGTATTGTGTGTTCACCACCCCAAGTCAGGTCTCCTTCCACCTTCATTAATGCCCCTTTACCCTCTCCTACCTCCCCCACCCCTTTCCCTTGGGTCTTCACCATGCTGTTCTGTTGTCTGCGCCTAGGAGTTTGTTTTTCTTCTGGAATCTTTTGATACAGATGAGCCATAGACATGTCAGCCCTTTAGACACAAATTGCCAAGGTCTTCTCACTTTTCATTTCGCCCCGTTCCAGCCCGGCCCTTCTCTTTTACTTAGCCTCCAGTTTTGACCCATCTGTGATTCTTGGATGTGTCTGCTAATCTTGCTTTCCCGGGCTCTGGCAGCCCTCATGCTTGAAACTCATCCCTTTGGCTCTTTCAACCTCAGGCATGTGGGATGGGATTTCCTCTTGCCCTGTCCCCAGCGCCTGAGACCCTAAAACTTGAAATGGATTACGTTTCTGGCTCAGAGAATTTTGACCCTCCAGTAAGGGCCTTCTAGCATGAAATGCTGATTGCTGTTTATTTCCCTCTTCAAACTTATTCTTTACCCTTCTCTGCCCAGCTTTGTTCCCCCAGAGCCTGAATTCCTTATGGGCTTTTCCATCCCCGCTCTCCTGCCTCTAGTTTCCATTGGGATTCAGCAATCTAGAGATGAGCAGACAGAAGACAAGGGGGGGCGGAGCTTTTCCCTGCTGCTCCTTCGCACCTGGTTTGGGCCTGGGCCACCTTTCTTCGCCTAGAGTCACAGCCATTTTAGTGAGGTGACCCTGCTCTCATGGCTCTGGCTCCGACTGGGTAACATGATCCTCTTTCTGTCTCATTAAGTGCAGAGGAGTTAAAAGCTTCCCCCTGTAGCTGTAGCTCGTCCTTGCATGCTTCACCATCCCTCAGTGCCAGCCTTAATCTGGCCCACACTTTTGTAAATGTGGCATCATTGAACTTTGTTCAGTTAGCCCTTTGGTTGTACCGTCTGTTTCTTGCAGAACCCCCGAGTGGTACGTGAGTGTTGAGAAGGCACAAAGCATGTGTAATTGGTGGTAACAGGTCTCTATGAACATGGCCGCCCTTTGGGGGACAGTGATGTGGATGGAGGTCACAGTATATGTCTCAGAGGTATGTGTGCACACATCTTAGGCAGATGGCAAAACAAGTCCTATGAGGAGAGGATTGCTTGAGGAATATGAAGAGTTAGGGTTTCCCTCCGAGGGGATGGGTTATGGTGGGGACCCAGCCTTCCACTCTCTTGCTGAGTGCTTTATAGAGCGGGCACAGTGACCGGCAATGGAATAGGCACAGGGAAGGTTGGAGCAGAAGTTCTCTGTGCCTGAGTCAGCCGGTCCACCCAGAGAGGACTCGCACTGCTCTCCTCCGGGGTAACGGATGTCTGCCATGCTGGAGTCAACCCATGAATTAAGTGTAAAAACGACATCACTTTGGGGAGTGGCTCTTCCCTCATTTCTGAGGCAGGAAAAGAGCAGCAAACAAAGCTCCCTCAATACCTCAAATGAGGATCGGGTAAGAGCGTTTCCGCTGAATGGCACATGGAGGGGACAAAAGAGTCCCAGCTGGTGGGACTATAGACTTTAGGGTCTCTGCGTTATCAGATGAGCAGGAAGACGTGCCCACGCGCAGCAGCTGGTGGCGAGGAAGGACAAAGGGTGCGGGGAGCCGAAGTGGCACCAGGAAGTAGATAAATCATCTTGACGGATGGACACACTTTCTAGGGAGCCTCCTTATGGTGACATGGCCATTGTGCCGCCTTCAAAGTTCAATCCCACCCAATATGCGGGCAACCAAATTATTGCTTATTCCACTGGGCTAGAGCCCTAACAAACCTCTTTCCCTTTAAAGCCCATCAGATTGCAGGAAATTTGGGGTGTTCAATCACTGCGCGCAGACTTTGGTATTTTTGGTCAAAAACATCGAAGTACGCAGCCAAACTTAAGTGGTGAGTTTAGGAATTATCTGGTAAATTATTCTGTGCCAACAGCTAAATGGGATGATTCTGGACCCGAGTTGATTTGTTTTGGCCTGTTTAGCCAGAGTGACTTGGCCGTGGATGGGAGACCAGAGCTAGCAGATCATGGGCTTTCAGACAAGCGGCTGTCATTAGAATGAGATGGAGTCATATTGAGGGAAATCAGGGAGTCCCTGGTGTCACAGCTGGGACTAAAAATGAAGGAAGAACAGTATATATTTAACTTTTTTTCTGACGCTGATTAAACACTGATTGAAAAATAGAAGCTCTGTGTCCTAAATTTTAGGTCACAGAGAACAATTAGTAGTAACCAAACGTTCATCCTTCGACCCATGCCAGTGGGGATGGCTGACGATACAGGCCCGGTTCCTTGTATTTCTGCTCTGTGTCCATCGCAGAGGCGACTTCAGACGCGTCTCCCTGTCTCTGCCCCGAATTAAATCTCTCCCCTCCATGTTTCTCCACTTCTATCTTAATAAGGAACCACACAACCCACACTCACAGTGAACAAAGCTATTATTTAATGGAATCATTCCACTGTGAAACCAAGCTATTTTAATTGGCTTAAAATGATATTAAATGCTGAAAGCCAAGTCCATGACCTCTGGCCTGGCTGGTGTTTAAGATATCATACCCTTCATAGTTTCTGGTGAGAGTCTCAGGCCCGTCTCTGAAGAGGGGCCAAGTGTAAATAAATCCATAGTGTTTAGATCAGGGCTCTGCCAATGTATATTATGTCTCATAGAAGCCCTTATTATATAACTTCCTTCTTTGGGTTTTGCAGGGTCTATGTTTGTTGACATTCGGGGTGTGTCTAGAAAGTGTATTTTTGATGTCGCCTACTCACCTAGGCAGAGTGCCCCGGACATTCGGGGATCTGGTTTATACTCCGTGGTTTATTTTTCTGTGGTCATATATTTCCTACATTTTGTTCATGTGCCCTCAGACTTCTTAGGAAGAGCTTGACAGCTCATTTTTATAAATCAATAAATAAGTAAGTAATACATCGAGGATCAAAGGCCAGGGCAGCAGCGCCGTAGAGAGATTTATATTGTCCCAGGCACTTATGCACTTATAATGATGATATCCTTGGACCCGAGGCCGAACACATTTTTCATGGGAACGATTAGATTCCATACAAGATCAACAATTACAAACCCTCTAGTGGAGATAATTAAAATTCAACAGGCTTCTTTCACGGGCTTCAGAGATTAGTATTCTTGTGTCTTCCTCTTTGGCCTGACTTCTATCTGTATTTCAGAATTCCCTTGTGTGACTTCCAAAAGCTACTCTGTGAATGCCTCCTAAACCCAGAGGCATGACTGGGGGAGGAGGGAGCTTAGACTTCTCGAATCGGTAATGAGCCTCCCAGGAGCCAGGTCCCGCTTAGGAATTCAGGAGCAAGCATGCCGATCACTCCACACGCTCCGGGTCAGACTCGAAAACATCCCTTCCACGAGGGGACTTCATCTCTTGTCAAACCCACCGGCTCCCCTTTCAGAAGAAAGTAGAGAGCTGGAGGGGGTCCCCCCAAGGACCCGTCGTCGAGAACTTGCCCCCTGTGTACGTGGATGTTCCTCCGGCCTGGTTAGCACTGGGCCGGGCACAGAGGACTCGGGTATTATTGGTGGGATCCATGAGTGGGTAAATGCGATTTTTAGAAGCAGGTAGAAAAACCAGTAATTTAGTAGGTAGTCTTAATTCTCTAACCACACACAAATATCATCTACATTTCAAGCAACAAAGGGATATTTTATGAATAAAGGGAAATAAAATATAGGGAGGTGGAAATAAAAGGAGAGTCCCAGGGGCAGAGAGGAGAAGCCAGGCTGTAGCGCTCCAGGCTGACCGGTGCCTGAGCACTCGGGTCGGCTGGTTGGTTGACTTCGTCTGTGACCTCGTCTTGTTTTGGCTTTTGTGGTAAATAGTACTAGACAGACTTAAGCAGAATTGTGTCGTTGAAATTGGTTCTAAAAGCATTTCCAGGACCTTCCCTTTCATCACCTTACTCCTCAGTAATTAGAGTAATAACATCAACAGCAACAAAGGTAGCTGTGAGGACGTGGGCGAGGCTCGTCCCCTCCCTGGTTCTCAGCCAGGGGACCTCTCGGTGTGGACTCGCTGTAAGTCTGTGGTTCCGTGATTGAAGTCTCTGCCACTTGTAAACCTGTTACTTTAAGGACCTCACCAGATGTCTTAGTCTGCGTGTCCAAGAAGCAGACCCCGAGACAGATTCCTACGCCAGCGTGTTTTAGAGAAAGTGTCCCAGCGAAGCCCAGTAAGTGGGTGGGATGCAGGACCCGAAGGATGGAAGCCAAGCAAAGATCCATCTCAGCCACAGTCCTGCAAAATGTCCATCTTTTCCGCAGGGAACTCTGGACTGTCAGTTCTGCCTCCGAGTTGTCAAGGGTGAGGCAAGGGGCTGGCCTTCCCTGTCACTTGGTAAGGGTCACCTCATCTCCCCTGCTCCCTTCCTACCTAGCCCCCCTAGGCCCCTGAACTTCTGATTTCTCCCAGGCACAGAAGCAACGGGGCTCCAGTGGCCCGAGGGCGATTCTCCTAAGCAGGGTGGGTGCGGCTGGTGGAAATAAACGCACACCCACGCACCCAAAGGGGACTGTGCATAAAACCGGGGGGAAGGGATCCGAGGGGCCCGGCTGGAGCACCGTTCTGCTTCATTCCCCACACAGTGTGAGCGCAGCTAAATTGTGACATCATAATTTACTGTTGACATTAAATTTGCTTGGAAAGAAAGATGGTAATTAAGACTTAGAAAGCAGCCACTCTCTTTCCAGGACGCGCCAGCGAGGCCAGATGCCAGAGTCGGAATCTAACCAATTCCACGGCTTGAATCTGGTTGCTAGTGAGGCTTCAGGAGATGCGGGAAAGGGGCCAGTGATACCTGCTACGACCCAGAAATTCAGCGCCCTCCTAGGTCAGCGTGATGTTTGTCACACGAGGCTGAGACAGCCGCAGGGCAAACGCCGTCTGCTCTTTATGTGTGCTGTCCAGAGTCTGATAAATGAGAACACTCTAAACCAGGGCTGGGGAACCTTCTTGCTGCCAAGGGCCATTTGAATATTTATAGCATCACTCGTGGGCCATACAAAGTGATCAACTTAAAAATTAGCTATGAGAAAAGCTCCTAGATTTATTGAATTTCGAGTCCCACCTGCGGTTGCCTTGGCAGGGCCGGACCCAACAATTTCTCAGCCGTGTTTGGCCCGTGGGCCGGAGGTTCCCCACCCCTGCAACAGTAATCACACGGAAGGTAAAGACAAACTAACAAAAAAGTTACTGGGGGGATCTACCCCCCGTCAGATACTCTTAAACGCAAAGGTATTTGTGTTAAATTTTTAGGTGATAGTTTTATTCTCAGACATACTAATCTTTTCAAATGAGTTACTCATTAAAAACACCTACATACTTAAAATGTTTTCCTTATGAATCAGTTTTTTATTTGACAGAAGCGAAGATACTTGTGCCCATAAAAAATGCCGTGTGTTTTTGAAGTGTTAGAAAAAACAGCTCTTTGGCACTAAACAGAGCCGAGGCAGGAACGCAGGAGAGCAGCTGCGGGTGGGAGAAAAAATTCGCGATAATGAGACGGGGAGAGGACTGTAATTTAACGGGGCCCGGAGCACATGGCGCGGGGAGGGGCAGAGATGGGAAAACAGTTAAAAATAGGGACGAGGGTGACTTTCGCTCCAATAAAACATAAAATGAATCAATTAGTGCCTAAACGCCGGAGGAGGCCTGAGGCTCGGAGAAGCTGGAAAAGGCGGACAGATTTTCAGTCTGTGAATTTAAATTCATAGGACCAACAATTTCTCTGCCTGCAGTGGGTTATCTGCTGGCTGTTTTTTTCTCCCCTGCTGGTTGACGAAGTGACTTCCTTTCTTTCCTGCTTTCTGGGATGTGAACCGACCTGTTCTCAAAGCCTTCTTTGGTTGTCAGGTTTCTGAAAACATTCCCCAAGGTGGGTGGTAGAACGTGTTCAAGCTTTAGGAAGTGCCGTGACCCCCTCGGCTCTGTGGTCAGCACTGTGGTCACCCCTGCGGATGGACTTTAGGGGGCTTCTTGGTCGGCTTGTCCTGCCGGGCTGATGGGATGCTGGGGCGTGATGTCAGGTAAGTGGAACCCTGCGACACCTGCATACTTCTTCCTGGTCTCATTGATTATATCGCCTGGGAACCTGTGTGTTAGATCCTAGCACAGCAACAGCCAGTCCTTACAGCAAGTATCTGGTCCATGGGAAGCTGTGGAAAGCTCTAGAACAGGCTGGCTATACCCGTCTTCCAAGGATGGCTCACCTGTAGCCTGTGTTCACCCCAGTGGAGGCCTGGGCAGCTTCTAGAAGCCCTCCTGTGTCTAGGAAGGCAGTGTGAGCTCCATTGTAAGTCCCCATCCAGCGTGGGTTGAGTACAGGAAGGAATGACCTTCTCACGTGACCACCCTACCGTGGGGCTGATGGACACACCTCGCGTGAAGCCGGAGCCCTCCTGACAGTGACTGGTTAGGGAGTCGCGTGGCCCAGGTCTGCGAATGGCAGGGAAGGCGAGGCCTGGGCGAGGTTCCCACCCGAGTTCTGGGAGAGGCCTCTCCTCTTCCCTCCTTGTCTTAGTTGGATGGCGTCTGGCGGCCAGGCAGCCAACTCATGACCAACAGGTGACAGGCCTCAGTAAAAGAAGCCAAGTCACTGAAAACAGAGGAAATGCCGGATTGGAAAGATCCCTGCTGAGTGACAGAATCAACCTGGAAATGCCACCTCTAGGTTCTTGTTACGTGACAGAGATAAGTGTGTTTGTTGTCTTGTTACTGATGGTTGAGTATTTTCCTCGTAGCCCCAGCATCCTAATGGATATAGTGGCTATTAAATGTATGTAGGGCAGGGGTCAGTACCCAACTTTTTCAGGTGGAATTAAAAAATAAATAAAAAAGATTGAGAAAGTTAAATCAATTGACCATTAATGGCAGATAGGGGCCTAGACTCTGACCTCTAATTCCAGGACACAATCAGCAAGTGTTTACTGAGCATCTACTAAATGCAAATCCGTAGAAGGTTCTATCCCCACCTTTGGCTCTGAGCATGAGGAGGCAGCCTGCTGTGGGGAGCCCAGGTGGCAACGTGCAAAGAGCACAGATGGGCCTGGTTCTGCCTTTTCATCACCATGTGACTTGGTGCAAGTCCCTCCTCTGAGCTGAGTGTCCACAGCCACCAAGTGCCCTTGTGCTGACCTAGTGGGTTGAGTCATGGGTTGCATGCAAAATTAGCTGAGATGAAGTCTGTGAACCCTGTTGCAAGATTGCGTCCAAACAAGCTTTCTAAGATGTCAGCACAGTGGCTGAGTTGGTGAGGGAGGAGAATTCCTCTAAAAGTCAATTTGTAGTCTGCGGAGCAAGAAGACAACCAAACCAAGCTCAGCTGGGAAATCTCTGCGTCCAGAGTAAACCAGTTGATGTAAGAGCGGTTAGTGGGAGGGCGCTGGGGTGGGTGAGGCTCCAGGGAGGCCCAGTGTCCCCAGCCTGCCTGTCTCAGCAGCCTGGAGGTGGAGGGACATCCACCTTGTGTAGAAAGTGGGCGAGGCGGACATGGAGTTTCCACTGTGCTCAGGATGCTTCAAACCGAGAAGCTCAACAGGCTTCCTCCTGCAGCTGATTCACATGTCAGAAAACCCTTTTCCTCCAGCGTCTTCCCATCGCTGGGGTGGGAAGAAGCCACAGCTCTGCAGAAAGAGTCTTGACTGGGAAGTGGAGTGTGTGCTGGGGACCCAGGAGGTGGAAACAGGCCTCATCCCCATGCAGAACAGAGTTGGTCTTGGACGGGAGGGGGTGGGGTCATCCTGCAGAGAACTGGCCCAGGGCTTTGGGGTGGGGCCTTGGGTGGCAAAGATGAGCCGGAATCCGTGTAAGATTGGGCTCCCTGAAATCAGATTTTGAAACAGAGGTTTATTCGTGGTGCTCTCGGGAGCACTACCGGCACAGGATGGAGGAAGCAGGGGTGGTGAGAGAGAGGAGAGAAACTACAGTCCAGCTGCCCCAAAGGCGTCCGCCAGCCCAAGCAGAGCTGTGGGGGGAGCACCCTTGGGGAACCAGCCTTGCTTTAATAGGCCCTGGGTACAGCCTGCCCGAGGACGGCTGTAACCTTGGGCACGGCAGCTTCCCCTGGCCGGGCGCACTTCTCAGAGAGGGACAACACTCTGAGCCACTGGTGGCCAGTGTTCCCGACAGCTGGGGTAATGCATGAGTTAGTCTCCAGGGAAGACCTGGATGTGCAGCCCAGCACCCACTACAAAACACGGCCCTTACTCCTGCTGGGCACTGCGACCCAGTACAGGGCGTCGCAACCGCTCCCAGCCCACTCTGCCTTCAGTCGTACGCATCCTCCGTGGCTGTTGCTTAAAACAGGACTCTCACAATGCGCTTGTGTGTAAGCTCCTGTGTGCTTGGCCTGCCTGTCAGTAAGCAGTGACTCCTGCTGTTGCAGGAAGGGATTCTGCCCCAGCCCTTGTCCTGAGGCCCCCTGCCCCCCCCCCCCCCCCAGCCAAACAGAAAAGCAGGGAGAGCTCTGCAATAAGTGTTCTGCACTGAGAGTTCCTTCCACAACCAGAAGTGCCATTTAGAGGCCCACGTCCATAGATGTCAGTCAAATGTGGGGGGACAGCCAGCCTCGCCCACCTGTAATTAAGGAAGAGAGGTCACTGCTTCTGGGGAGATGCCACTCTGTTCAAGTAAAGCATCTCAGCCCTTTCTGTGCTCTTGAGACACACTTGTAAAATGGCCCAAACTCAATGACATTATCTTCAAAAAGCATGTGGTAGAAGCCTCAGGTCAAATTCTTTCTCTGCCTTTCAACTGTCAAAATAATAACTGATAATTGCAGCATATAATACAGTTGGTCTCCAAGATTGGTATTAATGTTATTTTGATCTTAGGACCTGAGATAAACATTTAATGAGTGACTACTAGGTGTCCTGGATTAAACCCTGCCTCTGTATGTTTTCTCCTAATCCAGGCACCAGCTCTATCGATTAGACACAATTATACCCCCATTTCACACATGATGATACTGAAATGCAGTGGTGAGGGGATTTGCCCAAGCTCATGAGCCAGCCTGTGGTACAACTGTTGGAACCCAGGTAGCTGAAGGTCGGAGGTAGAGAACTCCCCGGTACAGCCGACCCCCCGGCTCTATCTCCAAGAGGCTAATGGGCAGGACCTCAATAAATACCCCGAGATCCAGAAAGTAGAATGCTAGTACTACAGAAAAATTAAACACTTCAGGAAATTAAAAATAAAGAAATAAGGGGGTGTATTTTTTTTTAAGCGCATTGAATCAGTATTTAAAGACCGTTCATTCATCAGCTTACATCGTGTTTCCAGCAGTTTTATACCTTGGGGGACAGACCCTCTATCTGAGGCAGAAGAGACGGAGAGTCCTTGCAGCCAACCTTTAAATCAAGAAAGTTTACTCCGAATGTTCCCAGCATAGCCCAAAGCCAGAGAAGTTCACACTCCCCGTGAAAATGTTAGAAAAGGCTCACGTTGCAGCAGCTGCGCGTGTGGATTACCTAGTCTAGCCGTTCTGCTAAGACCGAAAAAAACCTGTCTGAGTCGCAGGAGGAAAAAAGAGCAGGCCCCTGAAATATCAAGTTAGCGCTTGTTGGTGGAGCTGTGACTTCCCATTTGCTGCCCCAGAAGATTCAGGTGCATCCGAAATGAAGTCAAGATGTTTTTCCAGACTCCAGGGCCTCGGTGGGTCTCGAGTCTTCCCTCCCTCCCCCCGCCCGCCATGTCCTGCGCTGTTTCCAGAACCAGAGCGTCCCTTGAATTATTTTTTTTAAATCCTTGAAATGTTTCCCAGCTGAGCCCAAGCACAATAGCAAATCTCAGTCCCTTCTCACAGCCATGTTGTGCAACTTCCTTTAATATTTTACCAAAAAAAAAAAAAAAAAGCTCCGGGGGTGCTCTGCCCCCTACTGATGTCTTCTGTGTGGAGGCCGTGGTACTATTACCGTGTGTGCGCACATGTGTGACCCTCTTGACATCGATCAAGTTTCTTTTCTTTAAAACATCAAAGCATAGTCTATAAGGCAGGGTGTTATCTCCATTTTATAGAAAGGGAAACTGAAGCACATTCTTGGGAAAAGCTCCTATAATGAGGTTAGAAACTGAGGTGGGCTTTCCCGATATTGAATTAGGCGTCTCTTCCTGAGCGTTTAGGCTCCCGTTTCTCCTCTTAGTGCTACTTTCGACCACATTGGTTTCTCTCTTTCTGTTCCTGTGGCTATGGTTGGGGTTCCTCACGGTGAGAAAACCGAAGGAGGTAGGTCCTGGAGTAGAATATTTCCCGTGCAGTGATGTTGGAGAGAGACCTGCTTTCCGACGTCACACATTCAGTTCCAACATAATCACGTAGACTCGGAGGTGGCAGTGACATTCGAATTCTCTTTGGGGTTCAGAGATGTGCTGAGAGGGGAAGTGTTAGAGAGTTGGGGTTCTGGTCCCAGCTACAGCCCTTACGGCAAGGAGCAGAGCACAAGCGACGTTGTCGGTCTAGCCTGGGGATGTTTATGAAAAGTTACGAATTACCTGTAGATTAGGTGTGACCCTCAAACAGAGAGTCATGTTTTTCATCTCCTTGCCTGTGATTTCAGGGCATAGAGGATTGTGTTGCAAACTGTTTTCCCAATGCTGAGTCCCAGGGCTCCTCACGCTCAGAGAGAGGTGCCATAAAAATGCATACAACTGACGTCACTCCAAGAAAGGCCAGTGAGATTCTCAGTGTTGCTCTTGGAAGATAAACACACTGAAAAGAGGGAGGGAGGGAGAGCTCTCCCTTTACCCTTCACGTAGCCCAATCCTGAAGATTTTGTTCAGCCACGTGCAGCCTCCACCTGACTTTGATTTGATTTGCAGGCCAGATCTGGCCTATGTTTGTAGATAAGGGTTTATTGTAACCCAGCTGCTCCCATTCCCTTATCGTCTGCGCCTGTGGCTGCTCTTGTGAGTAGATGTGACAGCAACCTTATGGCCCCCAAAGCCCCAAATGGTCGTTGTCTGGGCCTGTGTAGGAAAAGTTGGCTGACCCCTCATTAAGGGAAATCTGGGAATTTAGGACTTTGACGCAATCAACTAGGTACTCTCCTGCCTGTGTTCAGGGTTCCTTTCTTCTCCACTCGGGCCCTTGTCCTCAGTGGAGCCGACCTGCTGGGCTGAGAAGCAGTGTTCTCCGGAGCTGTGCTGCTACTGTCACTAAGTGCTGGGTCTGGTTCTTAGTCCTGTGTGTCCTTTGTCCGCAGGAGACAAGGATCTCTTCAGAAGCCGCCATGCCCCCGTCTTTCATGTGTCACCGACACTGGCAATCACTCACCCCAAGTCTTCCATGGTCTCTCTCTGGTGCATCAATGGCCCGCCCCAGCGATCCAATTGCACAGTCGTTGTAATTATGCTTTTTCATGAACCTCTCAGATGCCTGAGATGTTGTATCTGACTATTTAAGTGCTATAGGACTTACAAAATTCCCCACCCCCCACTTTCTATTCCTGCGATTCAGGCTCAAAGCCTCCTCTATCCAGTGCTGACTTTGAAGAAATGTGGGAGCCAGCATACTCTTCTCTTTTTTAACTAAAACATTTTTCAATTGCAGTTGACATACAATGATATGAGTTTCAGTTGTGCGGCATAGTGGTTAGACGTTTATATAACTTATGAAGTGATCCCCTGATAAGTCGAGTACCCACCTGACACCACACACGGTTCTTACAACATTACTGACTACATTCCCTACGCTGTGCTCTGCATCCCGTGACTATTTCATGCCATGTGACCGTGCATACTCTTTCTAAAAAATGTTTCCCTTGTCGCTGTATTTCAAAGGAGCAAATCAAACACATCAACTGCCTGAGACAAGCGCCGGGGCCCGCAATGTGACAAAGCTGTCTGCAGAATGTCATGCAGCTTCAGGATGAAAAATGAAATGCTTCCCTTGTGATTGATGAGGTTCCCCGGGATGGGCGGGGCCGCGTGAGGATGTGTCTGTGTGCATGTGTGTGGCTGCGGTGTTTGGGGGTTGAGTGGAGGGGGACACGCCTTGCAAGTTTGAACTGGGTGAGAGAAATCATGCTTGGCCTGGGTCCCAGGGTACAAGTTTGTACTGAGCCATGAAAGGTGATGCCTGGTCCTCTGGGGCACACCTGGTGAGGAGGCTGGAAGGCTGGAGGGGAGGCTGCCTTGTCAGCGATTTCCCCAGATGTTTCTGGGTTCCTCCGCCATTGTTAGCAACTCCTTTCAGACATATGAACCGCGTATTCCGTGCATTGCCTGGACCCCATGTCCCAGGAGTAGCCTGCTAATTATTCTTTCTCATTGGTGCCATCCTGGGTAAAGGGTAATATTGACAAGAAATCAGCTTTTCCCCGCCACACCATCAAGAGCCCTGTATTTTCTGGTTTGAAGGAAAACGACAGACTGGGCATTGGACAAAGTATCCCACGTTATGGCAAGAGCCAGCCTCTCTCTGTTGGCCCAACTGTCCTGCCCACTGTAGCAGAGTCAAAAGAGGTCAAACTCGCAGCGGAAGAATGGAGCAGAGCTCAAAGCCAGCTCGAATAGGAGAGACTCAGACCCTTGTCCCTCGCTTCTACTCCAGCTTCCGCAGGCGGCGGGGAGGGTTGAATGACATTCAACCACTGGCTACAATCTTGATAGAATATCCCTCATTTTGGACCTTGGGGCTGGCCGGTTCCATATAATTAAAAAGAGCAGGACTTGCCATCCAATGAACTTGAATTAGAGGGAAAATGTATCATGAGGCAGAGAGAGAAGCTGGCACATTATTTCCACATTTTAAAGGATTCAACTTGGACTCGAGTCCTGAGCAGAGCAGACTATCCTTGGGGTGTCCACAGGAAGACAGCACCATGGACCCCCCCAGTGCTCACGTACATCTTCATTGGCACGGACACAAAATCCTGACTGAAGAGATGAAAAACTCTCATAGAAGTGGAACGATTTCCTAGACGCCCCCTGGGCAAGGCATGTGGCCACTGTCCTTGCCCTCACTGGATGCCCTCCCCTCTCACCTTCAAGTCTTCCCAGCACCAGGGACACAAAATTGCCTCCACTTTCAAGATACCGCCTCTTTTCACAAACGATAACCACGTTGTAAACCCCAAGAATGCCGCAGTCGGTGTCTCTCTGGTCCTGTGTTAATGCCACTGGTATTTGTCTAGCCTTAGAAAAGCTTTTGGCTCAATGTCCCACTCATATTTTTGGGTTATAGCTTGCTAAAGTTGTTGGGACAAGTAAAACATTTCCCTTTCACCATTCATTACAAGAAAAACACACACCCTATTGTAATTCTTGAAAGTGACTTGAGACTCATCTCCTTTTTCAGGATCGAGTTGTAGTTTAAGATTTGGTCAATGGTGTGCTTTTCCGTTGTGAAAAGTAACACAGATGCTCAGAGACTGAGAGATGCTGAAACTGGTATGTTTTATTCATTCATTCGCCAGCCTACAGGATGCTGAGGAACTGTGCAGAAATGTGTTAATGAGCGAGTCACCGGGCCCTTAGCATAACTCCCTAGCGTAAGACTGAGCTCTGCGTTCCAGGCGAAATTCTTATCTTCTTATCGAGTGAAAGGAGCACGTTGCCACATTACCGTTGCCTTATGTTGACTAATACTTTTATCATTTTATTTTTTGTAGACTCAAAATAGCTTTATTCTTTCTTTATAATCCTTAAGTAAATGTGTATGTGCTTAAGTTTTAAAAAAATTCTTATATTTACAAGCAGGAAGAAAGCACACGTCATGCATGTATAGCATCACAAAGGTTTCAGAGAAGACAGAGACATACAAGGATGAAAACATGAATATTCATGACCTACCACCCAGGGCTAATTAGCATGCAGGGGGGCGGTCACAGCCCTGCGGTCCGTGGTTCCTGTACACACACAGGTGCATCTCGCCTGGGTGGGAATGTGGGGCACACGCTGGCGTCTGACTTGCCTTGTTTTCAATTCATCAGTGAACGAGCCACATCATTCTTTGTTTTTTAGAAAACAGACAGGCTTCTGAAATGGATGCCTCTTTAGACCGTGTGAGGAGACATTCTCATAGCACATTAACTGTCCATCATTTTCTCAGCCATTTGATACAAAGACTGGATAGGCAGGAGGAAAAAACTTAAACGTTTTGCTTTAAACTTCTTTTTTAAAAAAATATATTTCTATTGATTTCACAGAGAGGAAAGGAGAGGGAGAGAGAGAGAGAAACATCAATGATGAGAGAGTCATTGATCAGCTGCAGCCCACAACTCAGGCATGTGCCCCAACCGGGAATCGAACCCTGATCGCCTAGATCCTAGGTCGATGCTCAACCACTGAGCCACACCCGGCTGGGCTAAACTTCTTTTTTTAAATCCTCAGCTGAGGACATGCATAGAGAGAAGACGAGAGAGAGAGAGAGAGAGAGAAACACTGATGTGAGAGAGAAACATCGATCATTGCCTTCCATACGTGCCCCAACAGGGAATTGAACCGGCAACCCTGTGGTCCGTGGGACAGTGCTCAACCAACTGAGCCACTCTGGCTGGGCTAACTTCTTGATTAATTATATTGAAAGCAAGTTTCTGGGGGAAAAGGGTTTTTGATTGTCATATAGCCAAACAAAATGACCAAGAACTGTCAAAACGCATCTCAGGATGTTATCATTTGTGGGCTTCCTGGGACGTGCTGGGCCATCTTAGGAACTAAAAGGATGTGTTTCCCCACAAATATTAGTCTGGGCCTTCCATCTGTCAGGTGCTGCCAGAGGTGAGGAGCCGCAATGGGTTGGAACCTGGCCGTGATTCCTGAGCCTGAACCCGGCCGCGCAGCGAGCGCCTGGCCTGAGTCACGTCATGGTGCGTGCTCCCGGGACCCGCAGGTGTGGCTGCCGCGGGAGGCGCGCGCACAGCCCGGCTGGCCTCCGAGTCGACGCCGAAGGGCGGCCTCTTTGCTTCATCGCCTCCCGTTTCTGAAGCGAAGCTTATAACCCAGGGAGGCTATGCTCCTGGGGAAAGAGTTGAAAGACTGAAACTACCAGCAGTCTTGGCTGATGCTGGCACATGGCTCCGAGAGCCTTTTGCTCGTGGAATCACAGGCTGGAAATGATGGGGAGAGGTCACGGCCGAGGCAGTGTGCGTGCACCCCCAGTGGCCTGCCTCCTGCTGAACTGGTGTTTCCTTAAACACCCACAGTTTTTCAGTCCTTGCTAACCTGTTTACTTTTGTTTTAGTCACAGTAACTCTGTCTCACAAAGTTTTGGAGAACAAAAAAAGATGCTGGAGGCTGGGTGACTAGGTTTCTCATAGAATTAATTTGCGACACTGATGAAATTAAATACTCAAGCTGGTCTAATAAAATGACAAGGCAAGGTAATGATTAGTGCTCACACACACGAGCCTATATCGGCACGAGCATATCGTCACAGATGTATTTTCGAAAACCAGCTTCCCAGTGATTACTTTAGAGTTTGGGGGAAAAGTATAGGACTGTCACATCCAGAGCTTTGGCCCTGCATTCAACTGTGAAAAAAAATCAACTTTTGACACTTTTCTCATTCATAAAAACAATCAATTCTATAAGAAACAAGTGGGATTCATAAAAACTTTTGAAACTTTCTGAAGTTGAATTCGTCCTGTTCAAAAAGGACCTTCCATGCTTTGCTGGTTCTGTTTCTGTCTTTGAACCAAGTCTTGTGCAGACCAAATGCCAGGTTTGCGGGTCACTTGAAAGGAACTATGGACCAAAATAAACCCACACAAGCACTGCCTGTGAGAAGATTACAGTCGGATTTGGGACTGAGACACAGACGCATGAAGAGTTAAACAGCAAGTTAAAAGTCAACACGCACGCACACACACAAACACGCACGCACACAGTTAACATGAGACCATTGCAGGTGGTTGAAACACCCGATGGGTGCTGAAGACAGTCCCTGGAGGCCGAAGGTGGGAAAGGATCCATCATGTCCTGTCTGTTACGAGTGAGAAGGAGAACCTTTGGGGAGCCCTTTCGGTCATCCCTGAGTGACACTCACCCGCTCGCAGTCAGAGCGATGGCCTCACCGGGGCTCAGAGGAGTGGAAGACCCCCTTGGCACTATGGCCAGAAATACAAGGAACAGGCTCCTCTGAAGGAGTTAGTTGCCTTTACTGTTCACTTTTGTCGTCGTCTTATGGGGCAGAGCTATGAAAAGAGATAAAGAATAGCCCAGACTTTATCTCGACACCGTGCCTGTCACAGCTCCAACCGTGACCACACTCAGCAGAAATAGGTGGGGAGATTTCAACCCCTTGGGTGACAGCCGGCTCCGCCCATAGCTCCCTCCTACCTTCGCCTTCATTCCCTTTCCATCCGCGCCCACCGTATCCCCCTTGCTCCGATCCTTTTGGATTTGTCTCCTGTTTCTGGTCGTGTGGTTGCCCTTGAACGTGGTGGCCACTTTGGCTGTCCAGGATTTAACCCTGGGCAGAGCACACCGGCTACTGGCTTTGGGCTCTCATGGATAACGAAGCCTCCGTCTTGCCATCAAACCCTCCCAGTCTCAGCCCCGGGGGGCCGTTCGTGGATTGCTTCTTGAAGGGTGAATCGCACCCAGAAAAGATCAAGGACAGCATCCCAGACCGAAGCAACAGCACGTTCAGAGGTGAGCACCAGGAAGGGCGCTGGTGCACTCACTGCGCCCTGAATGTACGTTCAGATTCGAGAGCATCGCCTGGGCTCCGGGCTCCGCGTGCAACCTGATGGCTAGGCTCTCGGCAGAACCCGCACTCGGGGCTGCTGCAGCTGCTCCAATGCTAGGCACCCATAGGCCGCTTGGAGATACAATCTTAGCACCGCAAGTCCGTCTTCATCACTGTTGCCACGTTGAGCAGGATTACTCACTTCAGAGTCGGCTGTAGGTCACCATGGCCTTCGAGATGGTTTCTCATTCATCTGCCACTGTTACCCCATCTCAGAGCCAGGCCCTCAGTTCCCCCTCCTTCTGAAGGAGCCTCTGGTTCACATCTGCCGCCTCCCCTCTATCCTCCTGTGTAACTTAATGCCCAATTGTCTGGTTGCTTGGAATGACCTGAAGACCAAGCTAAACTCACATGCAGACACTGCCCACGAGAATATTACAGTTGTATTTGGGAGATATTCCTTTAGTACAAAATATCACCCAATATTTGACGCCTACTCTCAGAACCATGGATCACCTAGCTTCTAGGGCAAATTTATAGCAACTTAATCCAGGTTCTTTAAACAAGACTTTTTCTTGTCGTCAGAGTGCACCCCACCCTTTACTTCCAAGCCCAGTTGCTGAATGATCCCCAAATGCGTAACACACTTCAGAGAAATCTCAGCAGATCCTTCAAGAACACCTTGTATTCTTTAAAGGAGAGGTAAAAGACCACAACCCAGGCGCAGCACACGCCAGGGGAGCTCGGTGTCCACCCCAGAGGAGACACCTAAAATCTTAGAGCAAGAGATGATTGTAAGCACGAGGGATGTTGTGACTGGGGAAGAGACGGGATGTGATAACTGCCTTCAAATACTTGAGCCGCAGCATCTGGATGAGAGACTGGAGTCGCCCTGCGTGTTCTCCAGGGAGAGAGTTAGAACCGACACTGAACACACGAGGAAACACACTTCAGTTCAGTATGAGCCACAAATGTCTGATAAATGGCAGCGTAGAAACATTAAATGAGCTACGTTAGGAGCACCTGTCGCTGAAATTTAAACATTCGGGGACGTAAAGGGTTGGGGGGGCACCTTTTCTATAGGAGCCCATGACAACACTACAGGAATCGGCCTCAGATTTAGGCAAAACTTATTTAAGACAAATCTTGGAGTGTTTATTATACTCCTGGGAGTGGCCAGGAGTAGAGAGGGGCACGAGTCCTAGTTCCTGACTTCAAGAAACATTCGGTCTAGTGGGAGAAAGACATGATCATCGAGACAGACCTACGAACAGATGCAGGGCAGTGCCATCAAACTGTAACTGATGCTTTTATTACCTGCCTCCCGCCCGGGAGCTAAGCTCCCACCACTGTATGTCCCGCACCTAGTACAGTGCCTGGCACATAGGAGGCACCCAGTACATTTGGCTGACTCTATTAAATAATGTGAATGTCTGTTCTGATAGTGATTCATCTGATGGGGAGCTAAGGAGGGAATGTTCATTGCTCTCTGAAGGGGGGGACATATTAGGAGAGGAGATGATTCCCCCTCTGCCTCTGACCTCAGAGTAGGAGGGTGATGGGACTTAGAGGAGGCGTCACACTCAAGACAAAAGGGCATCTACGCTTTTTCAAGGGCGAGGATATGGAGCTTGACGTGCATGCTGGGATTATAAGCATTTTCACATTGTTGAGCACATTGTTTAGGGCAGTGAGTAGGGAAGGCAAGTCTGAAAACGCTGTACGAGATGAATTAGGAGGCACGCTTTCATGTACTGAAGACACGTAATGAATAGAGTTGCAGGATCAGATTTTCCTTTCAGGACCACAACTCTGTCGGCAGTGCAGGGGCTGGAAGGGCAGACGAGCAAGGCCAAGGCGGAGGCCTAGGGGTGTGGCCGCCGTCAGGGGAGGAGAGGAGGATCATCTGGACAAGAACAGCGGTAGTGAAGACACAGGGATGGAGATAAACCTGAGAGAGGTAGCTAAGGGACGGACGATTGATGGGACCTTGTGACTGATGGGATGTGGAGGTGGGTGGGCTGTGCCAGCTGGTTGGAGTGGGGAGTAGGAGAGCCCCCACGGTGGCGAGCCCCGGCCACACAGCCGTTATATACGGAGACACGGGAGGATCTGGGAACCTTTGGCTCATGGAGCAGAAAGAGCCTAGTAGTGGGCGCTTGATTTTATAGAACAACGGTCTGAGCAGAAACATACATGGTGAATCGTCTGCACGTCGCAAGGAGAGTGAGTGTGTAAAGAGAAGGAATGAGAAATGAGGAAAGCCGCTGAGGAGCATCAATGTTGAGGAGGTTGAAGCTTATCATGAACTAGGACATGGCCCCCGCAGGAGCCTCCGTGCTTAGCAAGGGACATCCCAGAACTGGGCATCGAAACGTCCTAATTCCTCTTTTTCCAACAGACAGACGCTTTTTGGTTCTTCACTGGCAGCCAGCTGGTCTAGAGAGACATGGCTCGGGACAACGTCCAGAAACAAGCCTCGCGCCTGAGGAGGAGCACTGCGAAATCAGGAAGAAAGCGACCTGGCGAACCCAGCGAGCAACATGGTTCCTTGGTGGGTGGGTGCCCCCCGCAGAGACGCCCGGGAACGCGAGCGGCCTACCTCTCCCTCAGCTCCAGGCCGCTCCATTGCACTCCTGCTGAGTCTTGGATCACGAGTGGGCAGCACTGTTAGCTTTCCCATTTCTTTTGACACATGCTCTTGTTTGGCCATGAACACTAAGTGACCTCAAATACATTTTTTTCTAAAATTGTAGCAACAAAGGACTTGAAAAAAAAATGAAACGAAGGAGACAGCTATCTCTCTTGCCTCCTGAACAGGCTCCTTCTTAATTTCCCCAACAAAGATGAAACGCTGCCACTGACCCCGTTTCCCAGGAGTGGTAATGGGTTGCCTCAGCCACAGATGCAGTCATAGGCTGCCTGAGGGTGCTCCCAGAGCTTCACTTTTGCCTTATAGGTTTTTCACGGATTCAGCCAATTTAAAAGCTGAACCAAACCAGAGCTCCAGACATCACTTTTTCAATATTGCAAGGATTTCTAACATAAAATTGCTAAAGACTTCATATGCACTTTGAACATCGCCTCCCCTCCCCAAGTCCAAGGTAAATAAAGTCTGTTTCTTGCATTGTACTAGTAACTATGCCAGATGGTCAGTTTTTCTCCTGAACAAAGTTTGGATGCTTTCCTTATAATTTCCTTGTGATATAATTATGATATTTTGAAGGAAATAAAAAGTCATTAGGAAATGTTTAAAAAAATTACTGGCAAAGGTATCTGCTTAATTCTGGAAGGAATTAGATTTAGAGCTTAAGGGACAAAAGTGATATTATTTGGTCATCTACTCCTTGAAAAGGTAAACAAAATCCTTAGTTTCTAAAAAGGAGTCATTAAGTGAAAGTTCTTTACGGGATGTGATGATGGTGAAAAATCTCAGGAATTTATTTTGATTATTTATGTGTTGATTTATACCTCACATATTTTTTCCAAAAATGATTTAAGGCCACCAAGAGAATATGCTTGAAAGATGAAAAATGTTTGTTACAGAAAAAAGTAAAGCACATTACTTAGCAACTGGTTCTGAACTAGATAGGAACTCTTTGTAATGGAATAATTTGAAGGAAAATGTCTATGTATGTATGTATCTGTCTATCTATCTTTCTACCTATTTTGGTATGTTTAACAATTTTTAAAAAAATTCTGTTCTTCGCACAGTTTTAAGCACTGGGAACCAAAGAAAGTGTAAGATAGAGGCAGGCCTTTGGCCACTGTATGTGAGAGATGAGTTGAGTGGGCTTCACTCTGCTGAGTGATTGCATAAATAATCATTTATGATCAGAGAGAAAATTATTCTCAGACTCATTAGATGTTTAATTGTTTTTACTAGACCAGGGTTTTCCACATAACCCAATTCAGGCTACTCTCCCCAGTTCTCTTTTTTGCACACAAATGACTATAGCAGTTTGATTAGTTAACAGTCAAAACGATAAACAATGCAGGTGTCCTGCGGTGGGTGAGTGGTAAACTGTGGCCCATCCACATGGTGGACTATGAGTCAGCAGTAAATAGGAAATAAATAGGAAGGATCCACTGGAGCACACAATAGCCAGGGAACTGTGCTGAATGAGAGCAGGCAACCCCTGAAGGCGACGCTGTATTTGACTCACATACACAGCATTGCTAAATGCCACAATTTTGCAGATGAAATACAGACAATGGTTGCCAGTCAGGGACCAGCGGGGGAGAGGGAGCTGGGGGTGCTGGGCTTGGTTAATCATCACATCGTCAGGGACACCTGTGAAACACGAAGAGTCTCGGGCCTCATCCTTGGCCGGTGAATCCAGCAGGCCTGGGAGATGGGAATGGGAATCTCGAGTTTCGCCTAGGAGCCAGGTGACTCGAGTACTTAGCAGAGTGTAAACAACAAGGTACAAGACTGTGAACACCGTCTGGGCAGAGGCCACGCCTTGTTTACCTCGGTATTTAGTGCTTAGCATAGAGCTGGGCATGTAAAAGGTGCTCAGTGAGTGTTTGTTACACAGAAGGGGAGGCGTCTCCGCAGGGACTCGCTTCCCTTTATAGTTCCGTCTAACTTCATTGCTGCCTGTCTGCTCTTCATCTCCACGTTTTTCCTGCACGGTACAGACTCCCCTCTCTGCTCACCGTGTCTCAGCATCCTCATGTCACCTGGATCAATAGCAGCAGCTTGGACAGAAAATTAATTACCCGGCAGGAGATTACTCAGAGTCTTGGCCTTCAGCCAGAGGATCTTTATGGAGCAAATCAGTGTCTGCAGAGCTGGGTGTAGATCAGACTTAAGAATATTATAAGTTGAGTTTATGTAATATCTTCCTCTCGGGGCTGAAATCCTCCTCCAGACGTTATTTAGCAAGCCGTCTCTTCATCCCTCTGTAGGTGTGTATGTTGTCTTAAGGATGCCTTACACATGAGTCCAGGTGATTGGACCACCAAGAATGCAGTGGCAACGATTCTTCCACCTGGCTGCGGGGCCTCAGGGTGCCTGAGAAAGGTGTGTCCCAACAAGCAAAGGCATCTCCCCTTCAGACAAGCAATAGTTTGACACTTAGTTTATAACTAGGTGTTACCATAGCTGGAAGGGGTAAAACAGGGCTGGGGCAGGCCAAGGGGGGAGTGTCTTGGCAGGGAGGAGGTGGTTGGATTGGACCTAGATCTCAGATGGGACAGGAAGGATCTGACCCAACGGGGCAGAAACGACAACTGGTTGAAAGTGAAATAGAAGATTGGCATGCTGAAGCCATTTCCCCCAGGACACTGGTTGGTTGACACAACCGTAGATAAAACTGAACTTTGGCCTAAAACAGTCACCAGACCACATCCTGTAGAGGGAATTCTCACCACCCTCCAAGGTGTAATCAGTGAACTTGGCTGGGATGTGATTGACACATCTCTGTGTTGTCTGGGCAAAGCTAATTAAAAGTTTGTCCTCTGAGAACGGTGTTTTTTTCCTATTGAGCTCTAGATTCTAGGAGAAAATTTATTGAGGTTACTAATCTCATTGCCTCTGGGAACACGTATGTGGAAGAACACGTCTTAGTCAAGATGAATTTCCATAGACAACCATCGAGCACAGAGGCTCTTCCTGACAAGGCATGTGTTTCTACACTGCTGGTTGGTAACTGCTACCAGCGGGCATCAGATAACGTTACATCAAATTTCCCTCCATTTGTGGTTGGACTTTTGCATATTCTGAGAAGACAAGCTTGAATCACAGGTAGTCAGCTAGCTAACAGGTTCTCCGTATTTGCCAATCTCCATAGTGAAATTTTCCCAGTTGGCTCATAGCCAGTGGGCCCTGTAGGCAACATAAGGTCCTTATAGGAACCTAGTGTGTGTGGATTCCTTCCAGGATCTTTGATAGTTTTGCATAGTAAAGAACACTAATGAGACAGACAGCTGGTCCCCCCTTCCCAACTCCAGCCTTCCCCCAGGTGTAAATATTGGTGTGTTTTTATTGAACTCACTAGCTCCCTATTAAGGCTGTGGCTGATGCAATGATAGTTTTTTCAGACAGTTTATAGTTTTCCCTCCAGAAACAAAAATCTAATGGCATAATTATCGAAGAGGATTTTTATAGAATGGGAAATGGAAAGTCTCATTTTCAGTACAAGGGTAGAGTCCAACACTGTGTGTAGCAATGAATGCCTCCTGGCTATCATTTTGCCTTGTTATGTGGCATTGTACAAGCTCTTCCCCCCTCCCCCACCCCTGGTCCCTGGTAAACTATGTGGCATCCAGTGGAGCTGCATTTGTTCAATACCTTCTAAGATCAGGCAATTTATTCTTTATCATGGCTCTAGGATAGATATTTTCACTGCCGTTTTACCCCAAAATTAAGCCGTCCAGGGGTTAAATGATTTTCCTAGACCACATAGCTGTCTACTGATGGTGTTAGGACTTAAATTCGTGTCTGCTTCATTCAGAACCCAAGCACCACAGCTCACAACTGGCTGCTGGAGAGACAGATGAGGAGTCGAAAGACTCATTAGTGGCTTGACTTCACACCGAGTGTGTGGACTGATGACATTTTATTCTTGCCAGTGTTTCCCCATCTGCACTCTGCTTGCTCTCTTTTTTATTCTATGGATAAATCTGTGAGGGTCCCATTGACAGCTCTGGTACCAAAGTCTTGATGAAACCCCAGGACATTAGGAAAACTCAGCTCAGCCACATTCAGTTACTGGAGACAGAGACTCAAGGTCCATCCAGATGACTGAAATTGGATGTTCAAGACCAGCTGGCCCTGGTGTTTTGTCTCCCAAACTCCTAGGCTTAGTGGTTGGGTCTAGTTCTGAGAGCTGTTCTGTCTCTCTAAAGCCTTTAGAGAAGTTCTAGGCTGGCCTTGGTGGAGCAAACCAGTGGTTAAATAAGGACTGCCAGTGATCCCTTCCAAGGTTTTCTAAACTAGTAAGTGTTCTGGGACCTCGTGTAACTTGCTCAAAGAAAAAATTAAGATTCCACTGTTGAAGAGATACATGACTTGAAAACATGCACTTTATAAAAAATAAATTAGAGAAGTCACTGTATACGTTAGTTTCTCTGAATAAAAGAGTAATTGCTATTTTTCATTTTACTCCAGTACACCCAAAATAGGATTAAATGCTCAAATATTTGTTTTCCACACTGCTCGACTGGGCCACACCCATCTTCTGCAGCCTCCCAGAGTGGCCAGGGTCCTACGCAGTCTCTTAGGAGATTGACGTGTTTGTCTTGGTCCCCTCCTAGCCAGCTGTGTGTCCTTGAGCAAGTCATCCAACCTTTCTGAGTGTCACAATCATTATTTGTAAGTGAGGAGACTGGGGTCTTTGAGATCTTATGGTCTCTGCCAGGTCTTAAATTCTGTGATCTTACCATTTGGTTTTTAGTTATAAAAAAAATCTCCAAACTAATGGTTTCCCTATAGAATTATAATATATATACCACTACTACTAAAATTCCTTGTTGTTTTCTAGAAAGCTAAGGTATGAATTTGTTAGTCGCTAGGAAGAGCTCGGGAAATGTAACCTTACATATACATTTTCATTTAAGGGGGAAAGTGTGTGGTTTCAACTATTTTATGAAGAATCGGCTGCTGTGCTTGTCTGTTAAGCTGCTTAACACACTTGGAGAGATGAGGCACGCACCCAGGGGCTGTGGGGAGCTGGAGGAACTTTGATTTGATTTAAGAACAAACATTTTATGTCCCCATATTTCAGTGTGGGGCTTGTAATCATGTCTTGGTTTCCTTCTTCTTTCTCTTCTGGTTAAATAAGCAGGCATGTTGTTTGACAGAGCCAGGGTGTTGATGGTGTCTGAAAGGAAAGGAGCCTGATTTCTGAGCGGGTTGTTTTTTATGGGTCAGCACGTCTGTGACTGTAAGGGACCGTGACTGATTAAGACAAATGGATGCTGGATGACATGAAGGAGGGAGAGGTTTGTTCAGCGCGCGACGAGAGAGACTCATAATTCTGGGCTTTGGGAGCTGCCAGGCGCCCCCAGCCCTCGCTCGCAGATCCTAGCTGCAGACGCCGCGGCTTGGCGAAATCAGGCCTCATTTGGAAAAGGTTCTTACAAAGGGACACGCGCTCCTCAGCTGAGAACAATGAATGCTGATGATAGCTTAATTAGAGACACTGATGAGACACGATAACCGAGCACAAGGCGTGATCCTGGGTGGATTCTGCCCTGAACGCGATCTGTATGGAGAATGCCACCGGGACACGCGGCAACATCGGGCTAGAAAGTGAAACTGTACGTTTCCTGATTTTATTTATTAGGCTGCGTCGTCAGAGAAGGCTTTTGTTCTTAGGAAAGGTACACACGGAAGTGTTTAGGAGGTAAAGGGCAGGCTGAATGCAGCTTTTCTTAAAGAGTTCATAAAAATAGTACACACACACAGAGGTATGAACTGATAAAGCAATGCTGCTTGAAAATTTTTTGTAAGTTTGAAAATCAAAAGCCCCCATCCCCCCAAAAAGGTAGACGACTGCCTGATTTTGCAGAATTGGAGAAACATGTTAATGAGTTTATTATGCTCCTCTGGCCAGGACCAGCAGGCTGGTGAACTTCTAGAGACCCAGGGCCTTGGGGGAAGGTGAGAGCCGGGAGCTCACCGGCGCCAGGAAAGCCTGAGCTTGCCGCCCCCTCACTCAGCATCACGGCCTGGCCTTTACCCTCCCCCCGACTCAGCCTGGGCAAGAGCTTGAGTTCTCCGGTTCCACCCTCTCAGACACTCTCTCTAGGACCCGGACTTCAGTCGGAAGGAATAGTGTGAGATGTTCCTGGGAACTGGGGGAAGGCTTCGGGATTTTTCAAGTTCGGGAAACTTTTCTGTTGCAAGTCAGGGACCACAGGTTATATTTCACTTCTTTCCCACCCAGGCATAGTCTCTTCTTCCTTTTTTTCACTGTAAAGGGGGGAAAAAACCCAAACACTGGCTTTAGTGAAGCCACTTGTGTGCGTGCGTTTGTGAGTGTGTGTCCATTTTAGCCACCTCAATCACCAGGGACAACACCGCACAATTAATACCACACAGCGACCTGCTGCCCTGCTCAGGTCACATGGAAGTGGACACATTGAGTCCTGTTTTCCCTAAAACTCCTGCAGTCTCAGGGCTAAGGCACCCGTGGGTGGGGGAACAGCACCCGTGGGTGGGGGAAGAGCACTGTGGGCACACAGAGTTGGGTAGCACTCGGGTCTTTTCTCTGACTGGCAGTGCTTGTGTCACACGTGGATTTTCATTGCTGCTGGAGCAGTAACAACCTAATGCTGGAGATGCCAGGCTCGTATCTGCAGCTCCCTCCCAAAGACCCACCTTTGATCTCATCTCATCTGGAGCTCATAATCCTGGAGTCTCGGGGAATAAAAGTCTTGTCTTGCTCTCTCATGGCTGTAAAAGCACCCCTGTTTCGGGGGTTTTCCTACAAGCTGCCTGGGAAGTCGAGGCAGCTTTGAAGGCACCTGGTCAGCTGTACGAGGATTCTTCTTAGGCCCGCAGCAGAGGTGCGAGGCCCAAGGGGGCTGCGAGGACACCCTGCCTTCAGGGTGTCCCACCGCGGCCTCCGGGTGCTAGTCTGGGCAGGGGACTAGTCTGAGCAGGCTCCGCTGTCGTTGCACCTTCAGGATGAACAGACAGGGAGAAACTTGTAGTCATTTTTCTTGGCACAATCTGCAGCCCAGCCCAAGTTAATTATGTCTGAGGAAAAGAATGGTGTCTGGGCACCTGCAATTTTCAACTTGGTCCCTCATTTCCAGTGCCAAGTGCGCTATCACGCCATCCACACGCCGCTCCACAAAGCCCCTTCTGGGTCCACGCAGACAATGGGAACTGTGGAAACTTCTGTCTAATTGTCACTGTTTACTGAGGACGTCGTGTGCTGGTTAAACACCGTGCGTGCATCCTGTCTTTTAACCTTCATAACCACCCTGCGAAGAAGGCATGATTACTGCTCCCGCGTAGGAGCTGAGAAAACTGTGGCTTAGAGAATATTTTGCCCCAAATCACATGACTGAAGGATGTGGAGCTGGTGCTTGCAGTCAAGCCTTGCAGACTGAGGGACTCAGAGATTTGCATAAAGTTCTATCTGGAAATGAGTATCTTTTCCTCTCAACATTCCTATGAATTAGAAGGTGAGCGTTATTGGTTCTGATTTCATCACCAGACTAACGTAGGTGCGTTTGCCCAGAACTATGGGTGTGTGAGAGCTGAACCCAGAGCTGCCGTTCTCTGTTCTCTATGTCTATTCCTCTCCCTAATAATACATGTCGCTGGCAACGCATTGCCTTTGGAAGGGCTCTGCCTTAAGGATTAGGAAAGTCTGACAAAATTGCATTCCAAAGTCTGTAACCTGCCTCTCTGTTCACTCCTTCCCGGCGAGTCTCCTACCTTAAACAAAGCCGTATAGAACATAACAAAACTAGACCGCATACCAAGCCGCCTCCCTCAGCCCTGCACCCGCCCCTATTCCGAATCCTGTCGGTCTCTTTCTCGTAGCATCAAGTCCCTTAGAAAAAAATGTCAGCAATCACAGCTTCCACCTTTTTGGCATCCGGCTCGTTCGTGCAGCTCCTGCAAACTTTCCCTCCCACACCTCTCCCCACGCCACTCGGACTTCTCCGAAAGGTCGGCCATTTACTCAATGTCGAAGTCGGTGGATCTTCCTCCCTGCCAACATTTTCTTATAAAATTTTCAGTCGTTCAGAGAAGTTGAAAGGACCATACAGTGAATACGCATTCACCCAACACCTAAGTTCTACAGTGAACATTTTACTGTATTTTCTTTATCTACGTGTTTTCCCGTCATCAGTCCATCCAGCCCAATCAAAGTAATTGCAAACGTCAGTATACGTTGCGCCTAAGCATTTCAGCATGCGGATCATTAACTGGAATACAGTGCAGCCTTTTACATATTCCTCTTTGCTGACTTTAATTTGTCACGGTGTCCTGTCACCTCTCTATGCTGAAACTTGGTCCCAAACCCAGCCCTAACCCCTCCTCACCTGGGCATCCAGTTGCCTAATGAACAGTCAGACGTCTGAATCTTTATAATTCCCTTTCCCTTGTCGCTCTTTTTCACTTCCGTGGCCTTCCCCTTTCACTGTATTTTCTGTCCCGTTTTCTTCTCCCACCCCTTAAACATCGGAGTGTTTGATCTCTGTGACTGAGGCGATATTCTCTCATATCTCTGTCACTTCCCCGTATCTTAGGTTTGGTTCCCCAAGAAACAGCTTATAAGCCAGAGGTTGATGTACAATGATTATTCTTTCAGTTGTTGGTTTTTGCTTCAAGTATTTTCAAACACTGTTTTTAAGGTATTTATATGCCCTTCTGATGCCTTCATTATTACTAAATGTCCCTCTTTATCCCCAACGATATTTCTTGTTCTGAAGTTTACTTTATCTGATATTAATAGAACCACTTCAGCTTTCTTATGCTTAGTGTTTGCATGTATATATTATGCGCACACACACACATATATACATACATATATATATTCCTTTGACTACTAACACACCTGAGTCTTTGATCTAAAGCAAGTCTTGGAAACAGCGTGTCACTGGGTTCTGCCTTCTTATCCAGTATGATGATCTCTCTCGTAACTGGAATGTTTAGGCTGTTTACATTTAGTGTGATTGCCATAGAGCTCTGTTTAACTCTACCATTGTGCTGTTTGTTTCTATTTATCCTGTATCTCCTTTGTTCCCCCTTTCCTGCTTTTGCCTTCTTTTAGATGAATTGAATATTCTGTACAATTTTGCATTTTCTACTGATGGTTTATGGGTGATAATAACTCTTTGTTTCATATTTTTGGCAGTTACAGTAGGATTTACAGCACATACCTGGAACGCATCACAGTTTACCTTTGAATAATATTACACCACTCCATATTTAGTGAAAGAACCTTGCAACAATATTTGTTCATTTCTACTTCCCCCTCTTTGTGGAGTTTTATATATAAGCCCCACAATACAGTGTTATTATTATTGCTTTTAACAGTTATTTTTAAAAGAGATTTTTTAAAAGTTCTTTAAATTTACACCCATGTTCACAACTCCTGGTGCTCTTTATCCCTTGGTGCAGACCCGGGTTTCCACCTGGTGACATTCTCCTTCTGCCTCAAGAACTTCTTGTGGCACAGCTCTGCTGGTGATGAATTCCCTCCGCTTTTGTGTGTTCCAACAATCTTTATTTTGCCTTCGTCTGTGAAAAATATTTTCACCGGATGTAGAATTCTAGGTTGACAGTTGTTTCCTTTCATCACTTTAAAGATGTCATATCATGAAAAGCAAGCCCTGGAGTCCTGCGTTTCACAGCCTGCGTCACCATATGTGGCAGCTCCAAGTCCCATCCAGGCGCACTCAGCCAGGGCCCTCTGCTCGTGCAATAGAGGCGCAGCCCCTCCCCAGCTCTTCTGGATCCTTTTGGGTTCCCACTGGCAGCTTTGTATAGAACACACACACAGACACAGACACACAGACACACAGACACACCCACAGACAAACATATATGCACATACATACACACAGATACATGCACACACAGACACATACACAGACACATAGATATACACACACACACACACACACACACATGGACACATACAGACACATGCACACATACATACCCACAGATATATGTACACACAGACAGACACAGACCCAAAGACAGGCAGATACACACACACACACACGCTTCCTTGATCAAGTGGGGACTCTCAGAGACAGTCAGTCTCCTCCCCACGAAGCAGAGGAAGGCTTTCCTTGTCACCGTCACCTCTGGCCACATTGATGTGACCATGCAGACAAAGCACTCGATGCCCACTTTTCGAAGCTTGGATTCTGTACTGCGTCTTGCCTGGCAGAAGATAGAGGATCCATAGTATGAGCAGACAGCAGGGTTATCTTCTCAGAATGTCCTCTTTTGCTCACACAAAGATGTGGCAACAACTGTGAAATGACTGTTTCTCCTTTATTGGGCCACATGGAGTTTTTAACTCGCTCCTCATTGGAGGGGTGTGGCTGTGTGTGTGCTACCCTTTGAGTTACACTTGTGTCATTTCATTGCCCTTCCCTTAGAGGTAGCACTGACCGTTCTCTCCTTTGGCATCTCATTGTGTCCTGAGGTCAATCGTAACACCTTTAACATGTCACTGAATCCCTTTCTTGGCATATTACCTTTTACTCTATGTATCTTCAGAAGGGAAAAATCTGTAATTCATTTTTGTTTCCAGAACATTGCATAATGCGAGAGACATAATCTAAGACATATTTGTTGGTTGAATTGGTGAGTGAATGAAGCCCCACCTCATTGTTTGGGTGCTATTGCCTGATTCCTGATGCTAGTCAAGGGTGCGTGATGGTCAGTGCTGTTCAGAGTTTTCATTTTAGGGCTCTCAGCGTGATGTCTTAATATGCATAGTCTGTTTCGTGGAGTCAGTATGAAGATTACAACAAGGAGTATGTTTGGGGAAATAGCCCTGCCGGGTGGCTCAGCTGGTTAGAGCATCATCCTGTAGCCAAAAGGTTGCAGGTTTGATCACAATTGGGGTGTGGATGGGAGGCAACTGATTGATGCTTCTGTCTCACATTGGTGTTTCTCTCTTTCTCCCTAAGTCAATAAAAACATAAAAAAATGTAGAAAAAGTGGTTGGAAACATATCAATAGTGTAGACCTCGTGAGCATTCAGACCCGTTCATTTACCCCTCTGCAGACTGGCACCAGGGGGCTCGGGAAACTAGGCTGGCTCCTCTGTTTTTTTCCTGGAACACTTTGGCAGGACCCTAGAGACCAAGGCTTGTTCAGTTTACACTGAAAGCCACCCGTAGGAATGAAGGTCGCACACTGGTTCTTGACGCAGTCCACAGAGGATTTAACTTGTTGATTATATAAGCTGATCAAATATCCATCCTCAGTTTCCAGCATGAGCACCAGGGAAGCCACACGGAAGGACTCACATGTATGAAACTACTTGGAAAACAGGAAGGAAACGGCACGTTGCTGAGTGTGCGCCACCCGTGGGCTCCTGGGAGGACATTTATTGGAGGTAAACAGGGCTGTTCAACATTTTGAGTAATTTGCTTTGGGAGCTGTTTACACTGAGAGAAGCTTGGCGAGGACTCGAACCATGGACTCAGGCTTAATTTTGTTTTTCAGAAAATGAAGAGCCTTGCATGTGGAGAGCACAACAGCGTTCACACTGTTCTGCCCACTGTTGGGGTCACATCTGTGCTGCAGACTTGGCTCTGGGGTGAGTGCATGCATTGGCTCGTCCTGGATGTGGGAGGACACGGTCACGCGTTATCACGATGACGGAGGCCCGCGTGCTCGGACGCAGGCATCGATGCCCTCGCACGCCCTCCCCTAGCGGCGCCAGGATTCCGCACACTCAGCCTTGTCAGTCGTTATTTACGGGTTTGCTTTTCCTTCCAACGTGTGACTAAAATTCAGAAGTCATCTGTAAGCTGGTTGTAGCTGGAACCACACGCTCGGAAGTGTTTTATCTTGACGGCCCTAACTTTGCTGTGTTCGCTTTGGTTTGTTCTATTTTACTGCCCTGGCAGATGGCGTTTAGTGTGGTTCTGGGATGTGTGCATCTGATAGGCTCCTTCAGGTGCGATTTATGGGGCCGTCGTGGGCTTTGCAGCATTTGACGTAAGATCCGAGCCATCGGCGAGGGCTCTCAGGGAGGTGCTCAGCCTGTGCGGTCCGGAGCCTCGCGGCTGTGCTCACATCAGACTGTGTTTGCAAGTATCGATCTTCTCGATGGAGCGTAGCTCATGCCCAAACAGGAATTACTCTCTCAATGATGTTTGAAACATGGTGAGACCAGAAATCCAGTTCCCCTCACATCTGCTTCTGAGAATGAATAACATGGCCTCGACCTTGAAAATGTTGCCTAATGATTGAGAATGTGTTCTTTGGAGTTAGAGAGCTCGGCTTTGTGGGCTGGTGCTGCTACTTAGAAGGTCTCTGTTTTCCTGTTCGTGAGAAGTGGCCAGTAATCGCATCTAAGTCATAAGGTTATTTTGAGGAACATATGAAGTGCCCCTTCGTGCTTGGCACCTGGTAAGCACTCAATAAACATAAGGCACCTTTAGTACGATTAAAACAGTCATTGGTGTCGGTTTACCGCAAGAAGGTCTGAGCCATGCCTACCACCTATTTGCTCTCGGAGAAAGTGGCCAGGTGTGTCGAGGTGCTGGGAAATGCCCTACTTCATGGAAGGTCAGGTAAATGCAAATTGCAGTGTTGTGTGCATCACAGACACAGGGAAAGGCGCCAGGTACGGCTGTAAATTTCACTAGGGCTTTATTTTTTTTTTTTTGGAGCATAATACTATGAGAAAGCCAAGTTAAATAAAGAGCATTATGCAATCAGCACTTTAATACCGGATTAACGATTACACGGGATTATCCCAGAGCGATTTCCAGTTGACTTGCTCTCTAACCCACACCGGTGCCTGTGTACACACACACACAAGCACACACTTGCAGGTAGCATCCAGGCATTGACTTAGGAACAAAGACTCCCCGAGGGAGTTTCAAAACTCCCCTCTGTCCCAGAGCTCGAATCTGTAGTTTATGTCCGTTTCTGAGTCAGCAGAACTGCGTGTAGAATCGTAGGAAGTCTGGTGACTCCCCTGCTAGCCCGTGAAGCCACATACGGGACTGGCGTGAGCTACTTATACTGTCCTGGGTCTGGAACGTGTCATTACCATGAAATTCACTCCTGTGTAGTGACCGGGGCCGATGGTAATAGAAGAAGAGTTGGGACATGGAAGCACGGTAGGTTGTCAGGATCGTCTAGCGTAGGGTGGGCCGGACAGAGAGGCATCGCCCTCTGATTTCCGGGGAGGCAATATCGTACTGGGGACTGGGCCACCAGCCACTGACCTGGGGGCTGAACATTCCAGTCCTTCCTTTGTCACTGATCTGTGGTGTGATGTGCAGCCTGTCACTTGGTTTCTTTGTGTGTAGATGAGCACACACTCAGAGGCCGATCTGTGTGGCTGAAATAGTCCTCAGAACAAGCATCGAGACAAACAAGGGGGCCTCATTCCACTGTAAGGGCCAAATCCACAAACCCTTCCAGCAAGGAGCGAAGGCTAGCCGTCCCACTGTGGTGACCAGTGTCGTGGGAGGAGGTGATGAAGCAGCTGTTCTCTCCAGGCTATGGAGCGACACCCCTGCAGAGCTATCGAGCTGTATGGGTCCTGTGGGCCCTTCCAGTGGCTCTCAGTTTACTCAGGGCATTGAGGAGTGATGGGAACCAGCAAGATACCATGGTAAAGAATGTAGGCTTTGGGGACAGATGGTCAAGAGTTTGAAGCCCAGTTCTGTCATTGCTGTTGTCTGAACTTGGGTAAGTCAAGTGACCTTTTCCAAGTTGTCTACTCAACTATAAAATGGGCAAAGTATGGCCCTCATAGTGTGGTTTATGTGGGTCATAGGTGACCCTCGGTAGGTCGCCCAGTCCACAGTCAGCTGTTAATAAATGTAAGGTGATGCGTTGCCATGCATTCAGATGCATGAGGCAGTTACCATGTTAGACTAGGAAGCCATAGCTCAGGCTTCATGGGCATTAATCCTCCCGGAGGATTCCGTGAGCCCAGGCAAACAGTGAGACCCTGAGGATGGCAGGTGATCAGTTAATGTCAGCATCAGGAGACATGGTGGGGACTCTCCAATCCTGAAATACTTTCATAGAGTTGATTCCCAGAGGCTGCTGTGAAGTGTAAAATGAGATGGGTCCCCCAAGGTGCCGAGCACCAGGCTTGGTATGCAGCAGGCACTCAAGGACATTTTCCTTCCTCTTCTCTTACTCCTTGGGGGTAGTTGCCTTGGACCTGCAGCGCGGGTTCGTCTCAGGGTAGCTGGGGCCACCGTAGGAGCTGCTCTATCTCAGGACTTCACACAGGTGCCTGGGCCCGTGGGGGAGTCTGTCCGGAGGCCCACTGGGGCATCAGACTGGTTATGAGACCACCTGGGAGAGAGGCCGCCTGTGAGAGGGGGCAGCATGGTCTAGGAGAAAGAAAGGGAGGAAAACTACTCAGAAATGTTACTTTCTAATCTTTGCTCCACCCGTGCTGGCCTTGTGACCCGAGCATTTTACTGATAATCTCCTACGTTGTGTTTTTCCGTTGTTAAGATGGAGGGAAAGCCATATGCCGTAGAATCTCTGGCGACGGCATAAGAACTGAACGTGAGAATATGGGTTCTTGGGGGTGCTGCGAGGTGGGGAGCATGTGACTAAGGGGGAGGCGGGAAGGGAGCATGTCGGAGTCACCTGGGGCCCCCCGTAGGACAGAGCTGGATGGGCATCAGGCGTCTGACGGGGTCCTCGATAGCGTCACACTCAAGTGTGTTCCTCCGAAAACCTCTAGCTTCCCTTCCCATATGGGTCTGAGCTCAGAAGGCTGGAAGTACTTGCCACGATCTCTAAACATCTAAAGCCCCATGTCCATGTCAGCACCGTCCAACGGAAATACAATACAGGCCACATGTGTGATTTTACATTTTCTGGTAAAAGAAGAATCAGGTTTGAGTAATTTTAATATTTTATTTAACATTTTGTTTATGCCTAATGTTATAATTTCAACATATAATCAATATAAAAATGTTAATGAAATCTTTTATATTATTTTTTTATACTGTCCTTGAAGTCCAGTGTGTACTTTATACTTCTGCACATTGGGATAAGCCCAATTTCAAGTGCTCGACAGTCACACGTGGCTTGTAGCTCCCACGTGGTCAGCTTAGGTGCCTGCCTTTCATGCAGTATTGAGGTGTGTTTCATGTTTGAAATATCAATGTAAATGCTACACGTGGCCACTGGACTGTGGACTTGTTGAATACAGGATCCCGGTATGTTATGTCTTTGTTTCCTTCATGATGCAGGTAATAGGTACTCACTTAGTGGACTGAATGAATTAATATATTAACCAAGGAGCAAATGGCTGAAGGAATAAAAGAAATGGAAACCCCGAAGAGTCAGTTTTCCAATCCAGGAAATACCACTTTAATTGATATAGTCCTATGACCTCTTACTATTGGGCTTCTATACTCAGTGCTGTCAATTTTACCAAGTTCCTATGATAAGTAAGGCGTGTGCTGGGTGCTTCAGGGTCCATCATGCTAAATAAAGATGCAGGTCTCGCTCTCAATGCCCTTAGTTGCTGCCTTCCCCTGACCTAGGATAAATCGCAGCGTTGTGTGTACCGGCTTTGAAAAGGCAGACACAGCTCCCCATGCTGCTCCGTAGTCTAACATCTTGCACACCTCAGGAGTTATGTGTGTTTGTCTAGAAATTTGCCATTTTAACTATGCCAAGCAATTTTCATAAAAGATGTGGTTTTTTCCGTATCCTGTCGTTGTAGAGGTAGATAAATGAGGGAGCATTTTGAATTCACATTACTAACTTGCATAAGTTACCCCTGAGAAACTTAAGAACTTAATATTATTTTGTGCTTCAGGGGAAGAAAAATGATACTGAGTGCTATAAATATCAAGATCTAATCCAATTCAGTGGTGTGGGCATGTGAATTCCCTGCAGGAGTTTCACAATCCATGTTCTGGCCCTGAATACTTGGTGTCCTTGGACTTTTAGTCAGTAAAATATGTTTACTTGTCTGATGCCTTTCCTGAATTGGGAGTTCTTTGAAGGTCAGGAATATCTATCTATCATCTATCTATCTATCTATCTATCTATCTATCTATCTATCTATCTATCATCTATCTACCTTCCTACCTACCTACCTACCTACCTATCATCTATCTATCATCTATCTATATCTATCTATCTATCTATCTATCTATCTATCTATCTATCTATCTATCTATCTATCTATCTATCTATCTATCTATCTATCTATCATCTATCTATATCCATCCATCCATCCATCCATCCACCCACCCATCCATCCATCCATCCATCCATCCATCCATCCATCCATCCATCCATCCATCCATCCATCCATCCACTCACCTATCCATCCATCCATCCATCCATCCATCCATCCATCCATCCATCCATCCATCCATCCACCCACCCACCTATCCATCCATCCATCCATCCATCCATCCATCCATCCATCCATCCATCCATCCACCCACCCATCCATCCAGTTGTGCCCCTGGCACATTTCCTGGTACATCCTTGGAATTCAACAAATGTCTGTCGAGTGAATCACGTAAAGTAAAATCCATGATGATTTTCATTTGTGATTCATGACATGTGTCCTCTGATATGAGTAATCTGCGTTTGTGAGCTAAGGAGAAACTGAATGACCAGGGTCGTGCACTCTCTTTACTCTCTTATTCATGACTAACCACCTTCTCAGATCTGCGGCATACCTTCCTATAACGATTTTCATTTCCTCACACATTTTCCCCTTCACATGACTCACATTGTTACAACCTCACACATTACTCATTTTGAAACCACAGTCCTCTGAATCACTGATGGGTCCCGGGTCACAATGAAATACGTTCACTAGGAAAGGAGGGCACTTCTAGGAAACATCTGGGTGCCACACGGCTCTTCTGATAAGGTCTCCGGCTACCAGCCGGGGTCCATCTAGGGGAAAGGACTAGAGTCCGTCCTCAGTACATCTGCAGGGGACTGAGAAGCAGAGCTCATCGCAGCTGTTAGTGAGCGCGCGCACTGCCTTGGAAACACGGCAGCCGCTTCGTGCCTCGTGTAATTAAAGGGTACAGTTTATGAGTCTTACACGGCAGCTCCGCACTGGGTTTCCAACTGGTTTCCTCTTCCTGCTCCAGTTCATTTGCATGTCATCAGAGGCTGAATTTCTGTGGTTTGTTTCTAGACGTAGAACTTGGTTGTCGAAGCCTCTTTGGCTAGAAGTCTTTAATCTTCCTATCTAACCATCTTAACATAGGTTATGTTTGTTTTCATAAACACGCTAGTAAAAGATTTAAAGCAGTCTGGGCTCGGAGAGACGGAGCTGCGCTCTGAACAACTGGGTGGGTGATTGGAGGGCTCTAGGGTGAGCGTGCTGCTGGTTGTGAAATCAAAGGCTGCTAATCCCTGTTGATGGGTAAGTGTCCCCGTGTGCTGCCTGTGGGCTGGGGGGCTTGCACGTCGGGTCCACCTCAAATTTAAGGCACTCTACACCCTTAGATGTTATTACTCAACACGAGTATCTCAGCACTTGCATTTCTCATAGCCAAAGAGAATTGCTTTTAATTTTTCTTTTAAAAATTTGTAATATATGTGCCAATTCTTTGGAAACCTTTTCATTTCTTCTGGGATTATAGAGCTCTACAGGATCTCAACTTCCTCTTGAACCAACTTAATAAAATAGCACATGTTGCCAGAGTTGAAAATTGGAGCTCAGCTTATGATCAAGACCAGCATTATCATTTCACATGCCCTCATCCAAGCCCATTCTGTGGGGCTAGCTCTTCCCTGTCCCAGGCCCGGTGTTGTCCCCACTTGCTCATAGAAATCTTTTCCCTTCAGCTGCGAGAGAAGTTTCATTTTAGAATGAATATATCACACCTGCTGTAACAATTAAAAGACAAATGAATGCTGGGCCTCGATCCAAACTGAAGCGTGGTTCTTCAGCCGGCCTGCAGGGTGAAGGGAGGCTGGCCTGCAGGGCGAGGGGGGGAGGGTGCTGCTTCCCTAGTTCCCCAGACGTGTTCCTCTCTCCTCGGCTCCCTCCTCCCCATGTGGTTCTGGCCCCTGCTGCATGGGGGAAAGTTGGGGGCAGGAGAGTCATGCATCCAGGTCACAGTGGCAAATTGACCCCAAAGTTCGAGGATGGGTTTGTCATAAAATAAAAGTTATTAGGAAACGATAGACTAACAGTCTTAATCTTTTGAAGGAGCTTTTATAGCTGTCATAATGGGACTCAGGGGACAGGTTTTAGTAGGAAGACAGGGGAGCCTCCTTGTGGAATGGTTGAGCAACACCGGAGCCCTACCGCGGGTGTAGGGGGAGAAACTGACCGTGAGCGTATGGAATCTGCCAGAACTGAGGTCCACGCAAGATTCTGCCTCTTCCCACTTCCACCTCCGAGTTCCATTCTCTCCTGCAGGCCTAGTGCACCAGCATGTCGTGAGGGTGGAAAGAAGCCGCGTACGGGACATCTTCAGCATGGTGTATGTCGCAGGAGTCCTCAATAGATGTGTGTTAATTCAGCACCATTGCTAAGGTTGGAAGGACTGTCACATAGGAGGGCATGATTCCCGGCCATTCTCAGCCTCCTTTCCCTACTCCCCACTCCTCTCCTTCCCTGGACCCTTGCTCTCTCCGCTCCCGCACGAGGTCACTCATTAAGAACATAGGACCAGGGGCCATGACTGCTGATGGGACCATGCAGAAAGATATGCCGACAACACATTTAGGCCGTGTCCTGCCTCCGGTGAGGTGAGTGGAAGGCAGGCACCACTCCCAGGCAGCCGTCCCGTTTTCCATGACGGCCACCAGGGCCCCTACGCAGCGTGTGCTGGTTGATTCCCCCTCCTTCAATCTTTTCCTCTGCAAACGCTTGCTGAGTATCTACCTGCCTTTGCCAAAGGACGTTGGAGTCTGATGGGTGAGCAACCTGATGATTTTCACGATGTGTCACTGTGGAGAAGGGGAACGTGGGAATGTCATCTGACGCAGCCACGGGGATTCCTGGAATACTTCTTAGAATCGATAACCAGTTAGCCGAATCCTGAAAAGTGGAAGTTGGCCAGGCGGGGAAAGACGTTTCCAGCTTACAGAGCTGCGGTGAAATGGACTTTTGCGAGGACTTTGTGGGCGAGCGCTAAAGGGGTGAACAGTGGCCATGTACCCTCTCTTGCTTTACTGACCATATTTCCTATTCATTGCTTTATACACTGCGATGTCCACAAACTAAGAATTAGAGACCATCCTGTGATCACATAAATGGTTAAAATAAACTTAGTTGAGAAAACAATCTCTTTGGCTTAAAATGGTTGCTGGGTGTTCCACATACACAGAACTGGTGGAAAACTGTGCCCTCCTATTATTGCTTCATTAGTCTTTACTAAATAATTGGTCCTGCACTGATTCTGCTTTTCTCGGGAATTCCCTACTTACGAAGCAACGGATTTGCCGTTATCTCACCGTGGTGACTCACCATCCCAACCCCAGGGCTCTGCATCCTCGAATGGCTTCTGGCTTTTATCTGTGGAAGTCCCAGGGTGGTGCAATTCCCTCTTTGCTCTCACTTTAGATTCTTGGTTTTGCTGGGTACTCCGTATTTCCTCAGCAGGTACATTTTGATCACATTCTGCTCTAGGCACTAAGCCAAACGCTGGGAATAAAACCGCGAACGAGAGAACCCTGCTCTTCAGCAACCAGCGGCCTCACCTGGGCGCTTGTGAGGAGCTGGCGGCTGCTGAAGCCGCGGGGTGGGGAGCGGGGCGCAGAGAGGCCGGGAGTGGGGCGCAGTTCCCGGAACGCAGCGGCCCTGCGCCACGAGGGACGACCAGCGGGGTGCTCTGAAGAGAACGGGGCAGAAAAAGAAAGGAGAAAAGAAGCCCCCGAGGTGGGAGGGAGGTCTTGGGCTCTCCAGGTCTCCAGACAATCACAGGTGCCTGAGACACCGAGAGACCCTCCCCTCGATGACCCCGACCCAGAGGCCACCGGCGCCGTGTGAGCCCTGCTTTGCAGAATCATGAACAAGCAGAGAGCGGTTGTTGTCGGCCCCGAGGTTTGGGGTGGTTTGTGACACAGTAATAGATAATACGAACCCCGGGTCAATTACTCATCGGAGCACAAGGTCCTTCGCAGACCCAGACCTCCCCCGTACCATCCCCTGGAAAAGCTCCCGCACAGGGTGTGCCACTCATTGTCTGACCCCTCAGTGAGCTCCGGGCTTGAGGACAAGAAGATTTTGTCACTCGCTAGGCCACCTTCTCGCCTCCCTACGGTTCCCAGCTTCTGCAGACGCTCCTTGCCCTGAAATCCTCTGGAGCGGGGCGACCTTCAGGGCGTGTGGAAGCCCAGTCCAAGCTGCGATTTCCCTCTTGGTTTTATTTAAACGGAGTTTGTCGTATTCCAACAACAAACAGAGATATCCCTGCATGATTAAAAGAATCGTGTTGGTTGTCCGTGCCTGTGAGTTTCTGTTTGTTTGCCGTGCTTGTTTATTTGTTGCTTTCAGTTTTATGTTCCACATGAGTGAAATCATATGGTTCTTGACTTTCTGTGACTTATTTCGCTCAGCATGATATTCTCAAGATCCATCCCCGGTTTCGCAAATGGCACTATTTCATCTTTTCTTATGGTTGAGTAGCGTTCCATCGCGTTTACCCACATCTTCTTTAGGGGGGGTTGGAGGGGTTCTCCTATGTGGTGATGGAAGGAGATTTGGCTCTGAGTGGTAAACAGACAATGCAATATACAGATGATGGATCGCAGAATTTTATACTTGAAACGTATATAATTTTATTAACAAGTGTCACCCCAGTACATTTAACTTAAAAAGCTGACAGTGTGTCCTCTGCATTGTCTAAGTAAGGCAGAGGCTGTATCTGGTATTGTCGTCATCAAAGAAGCATTCTGTGCGATGGTGGGAAACATTTCATCTGGCATTGCCGGGATCCAAAGGAAGTATCTACGGAAATGAAAAAAAGGAAGAAAAAAAAAGAGTGGTGCTTATTGCCAGCAAGGAGGCGTACTTTCTCAGGATTATAATAAAAGACAAGACCTACATTTTCCCCTGTAGAGCAGTTAATTAGGCCACGCGTGTGAACAGCCCTTAGGGACATTTCCAGTTCCCCCTGAGGTCTAAGAGTGAAGGGACGCGGAAGGAAGACCCAAGTAGCTGGGACGCAGCTGTCAGGGACCAGTGTCTGTGCCAGAGGTACGACTGGGCTGTGTCTTAAGGAGGCCCTTTCCTACGTATGAAAGTGAGGAACTTTCTTAAAGGAACTGGGATGTAGGTAAGGGTGGATCTTGGTTCTATCATCTTTTTCAGGAAGATCATTTTTCTAAAAAGTTCTCTTAATTATGGACCCAAAATTATGAGCTGTCTTTGGTCATGTTTTGCAATAGCAAAGGGCGAGTTCTGCTGAGAGAGGCCGTCTTGACTGTGACACGGTATTTCTCTAGAGTCTGGTTACACAACAGGAGATTACAGAACCGGCGTTCGTTCTGTGCTGCAGGGAGCCTCCCGGAGCCTTGAGGATTTGGCACAGAGAATGGGGCATAAAAGGCAAAACAGAGGTCAGCTGTTTACTTCTCTGTTAACTAAATGCAACCTAAACAGAATCCAAATGATGACTCCACAGCAGCGAGCTAGTTTTGCTTTGCAGAGTTTGATAAAAGATTTGATCGTAGGACAATACCTGCTGTTACCCCACTGAGACGTGAGACAAAGATGAAGGAACATGCGGGTCTTCTCATCTCTTCTGAACGCTAGCATAGGTGGCTTTGACTCGGCCGGGGGGGGGGGGGGGCATGGGGGCGAGGCCCGAGGTGCTGCCGGGAAGGCCTGGGCACCGCTGCTTCCTGGCCAGAGCCCGCAGACGGCGTTTGGCGCCCACGCCACGGCTCCCCCACTTTCCGCTTCTTCAAACCGCCTCTCCCCTCAGTTCCCAGCCTTGTCTTCTACGTGCCCACGAATTATAACAACGGACAACAGACAAACCCATAAACAGGCAGCTCTCAAAATAAGAAAGTCTTCTTTGTTTGTATCTTCTTTCTATTTATTTGGCTAAGAAAAAGCAGTCCCTGTAGTCACATAAGACACCTATCAAATGGGAAATGATTTAAAGGCCTGAGAAAAAAGGAAGAAAAGGGAAGAAAAGAGAGAGAAAAGAAAATTATCTATAAAGATGTTGGGAATTGAGAACTTTCGCGTATAGTTAATGGGACTTTAAAGTGGTACAATAGTTCTTGAGGGGTATTTGGCATAAATTATTAAAATTTTAAATACAGGCTTTTACTTCTGATCACAATGGAATAATAGTGACCGCACTGTTTCCACCCCACTATTTAGCTAGTTTTGTATTTTTCTTTTAGATGTGTCAGGGCCTTTTATAGGACAAACGCCACCCTTTGGTTTGTCACGAGTGTTACAAATATTTTTCATAATTTATGCTTTGTTTCTTAATATTATTTATTGAGACTGGAACGAGGGTAAGGCACGAGAGATGCCTGGGGTGACAATTTCAAGGAGCCCGTCGCTCTTGGTTCCGATCCCGCATTTGCACGACCTGAGAGAGAATAGCTCTTTCGGAGGAAGGTGCCGAAGGCCCGCCTTGTCCTGCCCGACCTGTTTCTGTGATTGAACAACTGGATTGAACGTGTTTGAAATATCTGTTTTCAGGGAGCGCAGAGCTTGATTGCTAAGATGAGGGAAACACTGACGTGAGCCCTCTCATGTCTGCTGTCCTTTGCCTGGTGGCAGTTTTTGGACCACTGTGTAGGGAGGAGGTCCCCCCAAAGTATGTCAGTTTCCCCGAGTTGAGGTAACAGAGGTAAAAGTTTATGGTGGTTGAGGCAACAGGGAGTGGGATGCCTCCGGCTTTGATCTTTCTAAGGATCGTTTTGATTACTCAGCATCTTCTATGGTTCCGTATGAATTTTAGGATTGTTTTTTTCTATTTCTGTGCAAATTGTCATTGGAATTTTGGTAGGGATTGCATTAAACCTGTAGATCACTTTGGGAAGTATGGACCTTTTAACAACATTAATTCTACTCCTCCACGAATGTGGAATATCTTTCCATTTTTGTGTGTCGTCTTCCATTTCTTTCCTCATTGTCATGTAGTTTTTAGTGTACTGATGGTGCATCTCCCTGGTTAAATTTATTCCTAGGTGTTTTAGTCTCTTTGGTGCTGTTGTAAATGGGATTGTTTCCTTAATTTCTTTTTCAGATAGTTCATTGTTAATGTATATGTGGAAATGCAACTGTTTTTTGTATGTCTGTTTTGTATACTGTGACTTTGTTGACTCGATTTATTAGTTCTAGCAGGTTTAGGGTGGAGCCTTTAGGGTTTTCTCTACCTAAGTCATGCACCTGCACACAGAGGCAACTTGCTGCTCCCTTCCCAGTCTGGGTGACCTCCTGGGCGCCTTTCTCTGCTCCCTTCCCAGTCTGGATGACCTCCTGGGTGCCTTTCTCTGCTCCCTTCCCAGTCTGGATGACTCCTGGGCACCTTTCTCTGCTCCCTTCCCAGTCTGGGTGACCTCCTGGGCACCTTTTTCTGCTTCCTTGCCAGTCTGGATGACTCCTGGGCACCTTTCTCTGTTCCCTTCCCAGTCTGGGTGACCTCCTGGGTGCCTTTCTCTGCTCCCTTCCCAGTCTGGATGACCTCCTGGGTGCCTTTCTCTGCTCCCTTCCCAGTCTGGATGACTCCTGGGCACCTTTCTCTGCTCCCTTCCCAGTCTGGGTGACCTCCTGGGCACCTTTTTCTGCTTCCTTGCCAGTCTGGATGACTCCTGGGCACCTTTCTCTGTTCCCTTCCCAGTCTGGGTGACCTCCTGGGCGCCTTTCTCTGCTCCCTTCCCAGTCTGGATGACCTCCTGGGTGCCTTTCTCTGCTCCCTTCCCAGTCTGGATGACTCCTGGGCACCTTTCTCTGCTCCCTTCCCAGTCTGGGTGACCTCCTGGGCACCTTTTTCTGCTTCCTTGCCAGTCTGGATGACTCCTGGGCACCTTTCTCTGTTCCCTTCCCAGTCTGGGTGACCTCCTGGGTGCCTTTCTCTGCTCCCTTCCCAGTCTGGATGACCTCCTGGGTGCCTTTCTCTGCTCCCTTCCCAGTCTGGATGACTCCTGGGCACCTTTCTCTGCTCCCTTCCCAGTCTGGATGGCCTCCTGGGCACCTTTCTCTGCTCCCTTCCCAGTCTGGGTGATCTCCTGGGTGCCTTTCTCTGCTCCCTTCCCAGTCTGGATGACTCCTGGGCACCTTTCTCTGCTCCCTTCCCAGTCTGGATGGCCTCCTGGGCACCTTTCTCTGCTCCCTTCCCAGTCTGGGTGATCTCCTGGGTGCCTTTCTCTGCTCCCTTCCCAGTCTGGATGACTCCTGGGCACCTTTCTCTGTTCCCTTCCCAGTCTGGGTGACCTCCTGGGTGCCTTTCTCTGCTCCCTTCCCAGTCTGGATGGCCTCCTGGGCACCTTTCTCTGCTTCCTGACCTTAAAGGAAGCACTTGAAGCTTTTAACCATGGAGTATGACGTTAGCTGTGGGTTTGTCATACATGTCGTATATTACGTTGAGGTTCATTCCTCTTATACCTAATCTGTTGAGAGTTTTTAATCATAAAATGATATTGAATACTGTCATTCTTTCTCTGCATCCACTGAGAGGATCATATGATGATGATGATTATTTTGTTAATTCTCACATGAGGATATTTTTCCCACTGGTTTTTTAGAGAGTGGGAGGGAGGGAGGGAGAGGGAGAGAGAAACACATTGATTGGTTACCTCCCACATGTGCCCCAACTGGGGATGGGGATAGAATCTGCAATCCAGGTACATGCCCGTGACCGGGAATCCAACCCTCAGCCCTTCGGCGCATGGGCTGACGCTCTAACCACTGAGCCACACTGGCCAGGGCAGAGGATCGTTCGATTTCTAGCCTTCATTCTGTTGATGTGGTGTATCATGTGGATTCATTTGCAGGTGCTGATAAACCCTTACATCCTTGCATCCCAGGGATAAATCCCATTGGATTGTGGTGTATGATCCTTTTAATGTAACATTGAATTCCATTTGCTGTTATTTTGTTGAGGTTTTTCATCATGTGCATCAGAGATATTGGCCTGTAATTTTCTTTCCTTGTAGTGTCCTTGTCTGGCTTTGCTTTGAGAATAATAGTGTAAAATGAGTTTGAAGTGTTTCCTGCTCTTCAGTTTTTTGGGAGAGTTTGACATTAAGTTTCCTTTAAATGTCTGTAGAATTCTCCAGTGACGCCATCTGGTTCTGGGCTTTTGTTTGTTGGGAAATTTTAGATTATTGCCTCGATCTCCGTACTCGTATTGGTCTGCTTAGATAGTCTATTTCTTCATGATTCAGTCCTGATACATTACATGTTTCTAGCAAATTTATCTATTTTTCTGGGTTATTCAATTTGTTGGCATATAATTTTACATAGTAGTTTCCTATGACCCTTGTATTTCCGTGGTATCAGTTGTAATGTCTCATCTTTCATTTATAATTCTGTTTGCCTCCTCTATTTATTTTTTCAGTCTAGCTAAAAGTTTGTCAGTTTTATTTATCTTTTCAAAAAACTAACTCTTAAGTTGGTTCATCTTTACTATTTTCCTAGTTTCTACTTCATTTATTTCTGCTCTAAGGTTTATTGTTTCCTTCCTTCTGCTAACTTGGGTTGTAGTTTGTCCTTTCTCCCAGTTCCTTGAGGTATAATGTTAGGTTATTGAGATCTCTCTTTTTTCTTAATGTAGGAATTTATTGCTAGAAGCTTTCTTTTAGAACTGCCTTTTTTTTGCATCTCATAAATTTGTGTATTGTGTTTCTATTTTCATTTGTTTCCAGAAACTTTTTGATTTTCATTTTAATTTCGTCTTTGACTCATTTCTTCTCCAAGACTGTGTTGTTGCTTAATTTCCACATATTTGTGAATTTTCCAGTTCTCCTCCTGTTATTGACATCTAGTTTCATACCCATTTAATAGACTGTTATAGAGACACTCAGCCAACTTTAAGGACATTGTGATTATACATGATGCTCAACTGCACATGGAACATTCCATAAGATAGACTATGTGTTGGAACATAAAATAAGTCTCAAATTTAAAAGGTTCTCTTACCACAATAGAACTAAACCAAAAATAAATAATAAAACCTTGCCTGGAAAATTTTTAAATATTTGGAAATTAAAAAACACTTTTTAAAAATAACAATTGAAACAGAAGAAATCACTAGAGAAATTAAAAATATTTTAACTTAATGAAAATAAAAACACAGTCATAAAATTTTGTTGGATGCAGCTAGAGAAATGCTAGGGGAAATTTATAGTTTAATAATGTTCACATTAACATGAACAAAGGGTTTAAAATGAAAGATCTAAATTTTCATCTTATGAAGCTGGAAAAATTAAAGGCACCGTAGAAGAGAAAAAATAATGAAGTTAAAGTAAAAGTCAGTGAAATAGAATATGAGCAACAAATAGAGAAAAATCAGTTAAATCAAGAGCTGGATGCCTGGAAACAACTACAAACCTCTAGCTAGATGGATCAAGAAAAGACACAGGAGAGACATATCAAGCTGACGGCGTAGGTAACAGCTGCACCTGCCACCTCTCGCAGCCACATCAGAATCACAACTAAAATCCACAACCACCATCATCAGAGCCTCCTGAAACCTTGCTGAACAGAAGCCCCACAACCAGGGAGCTGAAGAAGCATCGAGACCGTAGGAGGGGCGGAGACGCCGGTGGATTGGGGCTGAATTGGAGACACGGCCAAGGGCCCACACCCGGTGCTGCGGTTTAAACCTGGGAGGACATCTCGGCGGCAGAGGCTTCCTGGAAGAGTGAGGGGCCCAGCCCCCCATTGGGCCCCCAGCCCAGGGCTCCAGGGCCAGGAAGAGATGGCCCCACACCTTCGGGCTGTGGAACCAGCGGGGACTGTCCCTGAGGGTCGGAGGCCGCGGGAGCCCCAGCAGCTCCTCTAAAGGGCCCGGCGCGGACTCACTCGGACGCTCCCTCTGAGCCCAGCGCCGGGAGCAGCCGGAAAGGACCCGGGACACTCGGGGGGAACTAACCTGCCTGAGATCCGGGCGAGAGGTGGAGGGCGGCTTCCTCCCGGGCAGAAGAGCTGCAGAGGCCGTGGCTCCTGTGGCGAGTCCTCCCCGCACAGCCGGCAGGCAGGCGCCATGTTTGAGTCGCCAGCACCTGACCCACCTTTGGCCCCACCCCGTGACTCCCGGAGGCCCCGCCCCTCCCCACCTGCAGCTCATCCAGGCCATTTCCAGGGGCTTTTCTGTGCAAGTGGCCTCTCGAGCCCCATGCTTAGGATTTTCCTAAAATCTCTCAAAGAAGCAGCAGCTGCCCCATTCGGCTTGTTAAGCGGCCCCAGGCCTGGCTCTAGTGGCACCTGCACTGGCTCATAGCTGGGCCTCTCCTGGGCACCTCCAAGCCCAGCACAAGGAGCAGCCAACTACGGTTTGCTGTGTAGCTCATGCTGGGTGGCCCTGGGCAAGGCACTGGCACAGGCTGACTTTGCACCTCCCCGGAGGCCCCAGAGACAGTGCACCTGGTGGTCAGACTCGACCACGCTGGATTACAACCCTACCACATCCACAAGTGACACACTGAAGGGGTGCACTTGGTGAACACCAAAGCTCCACTGAAGTAAATCCTGCTCCATAGGGGTGTCTCCAGCACAGCAGCTCTCTGGCTGTAGCTGCAGCTGGTCCTCACAGCTGATTGGCCTGGGGGTCAATTCCTCCCAGTGACACCAACAGCAACCAAGGCTCAACTACAACAGGACAGAGCACACAGCCCACACAGGGGAGCACCTAGAAGGCCCAGCTCAGGTGACTGGGGAGGCTGAGCCACTGCACCTTACAGGACACCTACTACACAAAGCCACTCTACATATTCCAGGAGACATAGCAGCTCTACCTAATACATAGGAACAAACACCTGGAAGCAGCCAAAATGTGGAGGCAAAGAAGCATGTCACAAAGGAAAGAACAGAAGAAATCTCTAGAAGAGGAGATAAATGAAATAGATCCAAGCAAGCTAACAGATACAGAGTTCAGAATTTTGTTTATAAGGATGTTTAAGCATCTTAGTAAGAGTATTACAAAAACAACTGAGAAAATCGATGACATAATAAAGTACCAGTTTGAGATGAAGGCTACACGAACTGAAATGAAGAATAATTTACAGGGAATCAACAGTAGAGGACACTGAGAATCAAATCAGCAATTTGGAATATGAGGGAACAAAAAACACCCAACCAGAAGAGCAAAAAGAAAAAAGAATCCAGAAATATGAAGATAGTATAAGGAGCCTCTGGGACAACCTCAAGAAGCCCAACATTCATATTGTTGGGGTGCCAGAAGGGGAAGAAAGAGACCAAGAAATTGAAAACCTATTTGAAAAAATAATTACAGAAAACTTCCCCTACCTGAGGAAAGAAATAGACTTACAAGTCCAGGAAGCACAGAAGGTCCCAAACAAGAGGAAACTAAAGAGGCCCACAGCAAGACACATCATAATTAAAATGCCAAAGGTTAAAGACAAAGAGAGAATCTTAAAAGCAGCAAGAGAAAAGCAGTTAGTTACCTACAAGGGAGCCCCCATATGACTGTCAGCTGATTTCTCAACAGAAACTTTGCAGGCCAGAAGGGAGTGACAAGAAATATTCAAAGTGATGAAAAACAAGGAACTACAACCAAGATTGCTCTACCCAGCAAAGCTATCATTTAGAAGTGAAGGTCAGATAAAGAGCTTCTCAGACAAGAAGAAGCTAAAGGAGTTCATCTCCACCAGACCAGAACTACAGGAAAAGTTGAAGGGTCTTCTTTAAGAAGAAGCTAATGAACAAAAGAATCTGATGAACTAAATAGATTCAGAGACATTGACACAGGCAACAGATGATCATATTTCAGAGGGAAGGGGGGTGGAGGGTGGGAAGAGATTAACCAAAGAAGTTATATGCATAACCCATGGACACAGTCAATAATGGGGTGAAGGCCTGGGGAGGGGGTGGGAATGAAGTGGAGGGGGTCAATTGGGAAAAATGGGACACCTGTAATACTCTCAACAATAAAGATAAATTTTTTTGAAAAAGAAAAGACACAAATTACAAATATCAGGAATGAAAGAGAGGATAGCACTATAGGTACCATATAAATTGAAAGAACTTCATGCCAATAACTCAGCAGTACAGTAAAATGGAGAAATTCCTTGAAAAACAACAGCACATGACTAAAACAGCTTTAAAAGAAACTTTCAAATGGGAATATCCCCATATCTAGTAAAGAAATTGAATAATTAAATTCCTTTCTATAAAGAAAACTCTGGCCCAGAGGCTTTATGGGTGAATTCTACCAAATATTTGAGGATGGGATCATGCTGATCCTACCAACTCTTTCAGTAAATAGAGCAGAAGGGACTACTTCCCAACTCATTGCATGTGGCCAGCATTGCCTGGATCCAAAACCAAAGACATTACCAAAAACAAACAAACAAACAAACAAAACTACAGACAAATATTCCTCATGACTATAAATGTAAAAATCTTTAATAAAATATTAGCAAGTTGAATCCAGTTATGTCTGAAAAGGACGAGCCATGGCCATGTGGAGCTTATCTCAGAAACAAAAGGTTGGTTAACATTAGGAAATCAATCAGTATAATTCATGATGTAAGCAGAGTAAAATATAAAAACATGATTATTGCAATAGATGAAGAAAAAATCCTTGACATAGTTTAACATTTATCCATGATAAAATTATCCGGAAAACTATGAATAGAAGCGAATTCTTCAAAATGAAAAGGAAATCTATGAAAACTTACAATCACCATACTTAAAAGACTGATTTCTAAGATACAGAATAAGGCAAGGTTGTTCACTGTCACCATGTCTCATCATTTTATTCAAGACCCTAACCAGGTCCGGCCATCGTGGCTCAGTGGTTGAGCGTCGACCTAGGATCCAGGAGATCGCGGTTCGATTCCCGGTCAGGGCACATGCCTGGGCTGTGGGCTTGATCTCCATTAGGGGGCATGCAGGAGGCAGCTGATCAATGACTGTCTATCATTGACGTTTCTGTCTATCTTTCCCTCTCCCTTCCTCTCTCTGAAATCAATAAAGATATATTTAAAAAACAAAAAGATCCTAACAAGTGAAATAATATCCCAAACTAGAACTAACACAAATTTCCATGACCAGGTACATGTACAAACAAATTTTGTTTATATCTATACTATGAAATACTACTCAGTCATAAAAGGAATGAACTACTGATGCCCCAAAATGTAAATGAATCTCAAAAATATGCTGAGTGGAAGCAGCCAGATTCAAAAGAGTACAATTGGCCCTTGGGCAATACAAGGGCCAGGGGTGCCGACTCCCCGACACAGGAAAAAATTTGAATATAACTTTTTAGACTCCTCCAAACACTTAATTATAGTCGTCCCTCAATATCTGTGGGGCACTGGTTCCAAGACCGCCAGGGGTACCAAAATCCTCAGATGCTCAAGTCCCTCAAAGTCCCTCAGACAAAATGATGCAGAACAATGCGTGCAGTTGGCCCTCTGCACCCATGGATTCCCAACCTCGATTGAAAATACTGTTTTTGACCCACTGTTAGTTGAATATAGGGAGCAGAATTCTGAGATATAAAGGGGCCGTCTGTATATTTACTGAAAAATAAAAATCCACATGTAAGTGGACCCTCAGAGTTCAAATCCATGTGGATTTTTGTCAATAAGTATGAAGTCGGCTCTCCAAATCCCTGGGTTTCACATCCTTGGATTCAACCAACTGCGGATTAAAAACAGTATTCCCAGTTCGTGGTGGGGAATCAACGGATGTGGGGGCCAGCTGCACTATTTCATGACATTCCGTATGAGGGACTTGAGCATCTGTGGATCCCAGGGCATCCTGGAATCAGATACCGAGGGATGGCCACATAAAGAAAGTAAAGCTATATGTTTACTTGTTTTCTTTCCAGTGTGCCTCTAAAATTATACTTTTTTAATGAGAAGTATATACATTTTAGGGCAGTCTTATTCTAAATTATGGTCTTGAATAAAATTGTTAGAATATGAATTCAGCGATTTACCTATGAGGATGTCACCTAGTCAAAGCATTCGGAATTGAGGTCGGAATGAGAAACTCCTAAATTCATGCGTAACCTATTTAATGGCTCTGTTTTTCTCAAATGGATAAAATAGAATACTTTAAATTTTCATCGGCATTATTTTGTGCGTTCAAGAAAAGCTTGCCAAATCTTATAAACAGACATGAAGTTTGTTAAGCCCACTACGTTTTTTTGGAGTAACCTGCATTCCAATAAAAATGTCTCCAGGTGCTGCAAATGAGAACTGGTAATCTTACCTAGCCATCCAACAGAAATCAAAACTAACATTAGAAATTCAGTGGGTGCCAACTGGTACGACTGCACATGCATTTAAAATGGGAAAACAATGAAACCGATGTTAGTCTGTTAGTAAGTGGATGGGTACTACAGGCTTGGGGAACTATGTTTGTATTACATGTCGAATCCCATTACAAAGCATGTCATTAGAATGGAAAGGTTTATAGCAAAAAGCATGTCCACACCCCTGGCCAATGGCCCATTGATTTCAAGCAACATTCAGTACAAAGCAGAGACATTTCCGCTGTCTTTGGAATCCATGAAGAACACTTGGCTTGCGTGGCCATGTGCCTCCTGCCAGAGGCTTCGCGTGTAGTGCGCGTTTTCCTGCGCGTTGGAGAACTGCGTTCTGCACGAGCCCTTTCCACGCGCCCTTGAGTCACCTCTCTGCTAGACTCCCGAACTAGACCATGGACTTTACTTCTGTTAACATTTTCAAAATGGGTGAAAGGCATTTAAGGCAAGCCAGGAATTCCCCAAGCGCCTGGCCAAGACCTAACTATTCCAGATGATGAAGCATCGCCTTCCAGCACATGTCAGGCTTGGGTAGCGGTGTCTGCTGATAGCTGAGGAATGCAGCTCACAGTTGCTTTGGTCCCAGGGTTTTCAGGGGATTGATTAAGTGGACAATGGTTCCAATGTGGAAGCCGAATCCAGGGCTAATGACAACTTGAGCATCTCTGAGAATAAAATGGAACCAGATATGACACGTGTGTCCCACTGAACAAATTGCTGATATTAGGAGCAGTATCCTAGCAATTCCTGGGACCTGAAACTTTTTTCTGCATCTACTGATTTCACACGCAGAGGGTGTTGCCTACTTTGTAAAGTGGCTCAGCCGGAGTGTGAGAACGAGGTCTCAGGGAGAAAAGCCCCCCTTGGCGTTGGATGGACACCAGGAAGGCTACGCTCACGTGAAGCCTGAGAGGCTTCTTTGAAAGGATAGCTGAAGCACGGGTGGAGCTCCTGCAGGAGTTGCATTGGCCAGGGCTCACGCCAGGAACCCTTCTTGAATGGAGATTCTTTTAAAAAGTGGCAGCATCTCGGAAAGATAAAAAGTACAGACTAAATCTTAATTTCGAATGACCAATCCATTGCGTCCCTCTCAGCAGAACCTCGGACATTTGCTCGTCCAAGTGTATCTAAAGACTTTCTCGGTAGAGCGATAGGACACGTGAAGGTATCTGGGAGTTGTAAGTGGCTCTTGGGGGGAAAATAGAAAACAAAACAGAAGGCTTTTTAGATGTTGCTTCTGTGTATGAGTCTTCCATTATATTATGCTGCAGCTGTATGAATAGATCTTTCTGGACGGAAAAGTTCTGTAGCTTGATTCATTAATGTTCCAGAAGAAAAATGATGGGACAACAGACAGGAACCTTTCCAGGCACCCCTTTTCCCCAGTGGGACGTTATTTCTTCCACTATTTGTGGGTTCTGAACAGTTTGCCCTTTGGCTGATCATAGTATGATTCAGTGCTCTTGATGCCCACATTATAATGTTGTGTTTTGAGGATCTCCAAGGGCAAGTGATATAGGTCCCATTGCACAAATTCTAGGCAATCAGCAAGAAAGCCTTGCACGACCAGGTGAGTTCTCCTCTGCATTATTTATCTTATTTTACACTTCAGGGAACACCAGGTGGTCACAGGACCTGTCCCACTGTCCTCTCGAGGTTAGTGAGTGGCTCAGGTCGAGTGAAAGCTGAGGCCTAGACCACTTCACCTGCAGAGAATGCAGTCTCTGGGCACAATGTGGTGAGCTTCTCAGGTTACGACGATCTCGGGTGGGCTCTGGAAGGCTCGGCGGTACACCGTGCAGGTGTTCTTTGTACAAACTGAAATGGAAGAGTGTTCGTTTGTGTGTGTTTTTTAATTGCCTTTGGAACTGAGTAAGCGCTTATTCAGTTCATTCCCCCGGTAGACTTGTAGTGACTAGGGGACTCATCAGCAACTTATCTAACACGGAAACATGGAACTGCAGCAGATGGTTTTACATTTTCAGACTTGAATGAGGACATGGTGACACTAGGAAAGCTAATTAGCTCATCCCTTGGTAACAGAATAACTGACCGGATTGGAAATTGAGGCATGACATGCTGAAACTGGCCTGTACTCGCTCACAAGCGCCCATCATTAACACGTCAGGAATCCTGCAAACTGGTTGTTAAATGCAGCCTGTACAAAAAGTTAAATTATGTAAGTGTATAATTACATATATTAAAAACAGAGGTTAAAAGAATCATAATTTCTTAATTATTTTACTACATTTTAATATTACCAATGCTTTTGAGGCTATTTACATTTACTATATCTACATGGGAAAAGTACTATACAATAATATGCTGCTGCTCGTCTCTTCCCAGCCCTCTGTAGCTGAAATGGTCTATCTGCTATTTCAACGCCCTCTGCGTTGGTGCTTTATATCAAGGAGCCATGCCATGCAGATGTGAGGAAGAAGGGGAGATGCTTTCTGGAGCCCTACCCCTGCCATTTCTTTCTGTAAGCCCTTTAGAGAGCAGAGTGAGCCTTGGAGTTGAGTCTTCAAGCCCATGGAGACTCCTGGAGGCAGAGAGAGCGTTCAGGCTGGTGTTACAGGTGAGAAAGGAGCCTGCCGTGGGGGCTGAGGTACCAAGCAGACCACTTCAGTTACAGGGATTGTATGGGTCCCATTGAAGGATCCATCTGCTGAGGGGAATTAAATATATAAGCCTTGAGTGTTGACAACCTTCGAGAAAAGTAAGATCAGTGATTAACTGACATTCATTATCTCCATTCATTCTTAAATGAGATGGTCAGACCACTGGCCTAAAACATCCTTATGTGGGGGGACAACTTCCCTTTAATCCATGTCTCTGAAGTTCCTTTAGTAAATTAGCCATAAAGATAATGACTGTGGTCAGGGAGAACATTTGGGTGAATGGCCTTGACCTCGTTTGCATACCTAACAAGGCAACAAGTAAGACTAGTTTCCAGCCCTGGCCATGTGGCTCAGTAGTTAGAGCATCGGCCCTCGGAGTGAAGGGTTGTGGGCTTGAGTCCCAGTCAAGGGCACATACCTGGGTTGCAGGTTCGATCCCCCTCTCCGGCCACATGCGGAAGGCAACCAATCCATGTGTCTCTCTCACGTCAATGTCTCTCTCTCTCTCTCTCCTTCCGCCCTCCCTTCCACTCTCTCTAAAAATCAATGGGCAAAAAAAAAATCCTTGAGTAAGAATTAACGAAAAACAAAAGCTAGGTCCCCTGTAGCATCGTTCTGGCTGGAAAGAGAGGGCAGGCGTGCGGGGGATGCAGGGAGACAGGAGGGGTGTGCAGCAGGAGCGCTGGCCCCACAGTGAGAAAGCTCAGGAATTAGCAACGGCTCCGGCACTGAGACTGTCTGGAGACTTTGCTTCTCTGCCTCTGGGTTCTATCCCCTTTCTAAATCTCTCTGTGATCCATCACAGGACCGCAGAATTTCCCAATTCCCCACGAGCCCTCAGGATTGTTTTCTTTGGGATGTGATGGACCCCCAGAACTGCTACGGCGTCTCTGAGCTCACAGTGTTGAATCCAACACATTTTTGTAACTGAGAGATCAATGATTCTGCTCATCTGCCGTTTTCTCAAATCCCTTCCCCTGAGTACCTATGTGTTACTTGTGTCTGGGCTCCGTTTTATCAGCGCTGCTATTTTGGTTTCATTTATTGGAATGGAGGGGATGCATTTGTTCCCTGGATTTGAAACAAATGGAGAGATCTCTCCTTTTCTCAGCGGTGCTATAACCCGGGATGACCTACTTTCGCTTCTGGTAACAACATTACAGGAAAACTGAAAATAATGATCCGAGATCAGAAAACAATTCCCACTCTGCAGAACCGACTGAGGCTCCTCCTGAGTCCAGCCCGCTGACGCCAGGCCCAGGCGGATGGTTGCTGAAAACCTGGTGAGGTTTATTTTTGACTCTCTTCCAACTTCCCGCAGGGATGTGTCTCAGGAGGAACCTCATCCGCGGTGTGGCTCCCTCGTGTTATCTTCTGCTGCCCCAGGTCTTCCTCAGACCTCCCCCCTTCCTCCC